>NW_027271302.1:0-1200000 GCF_040938485.1 Diadema antillarum
GCTCTGAGGGGATTTATTCATAGTAAGAACTTTCATAGTCAAACTATTTCATCTAAACGTAAAAGCAACATTGTTCCATGCGTCCTATTACCAAAACACTTGTGGCTTGTCTTTAAAACAGATTATGCTGAAAGTGCTATATTCGTGAGGAATATGGTGCTGGTTAAAATGGTGCGTTCTTCCAAACTGATAGGCTCTTTAATCAGAAAGCTATGCCTGTTATTCCGAAGGTTCATTTATTCGCAATAAACTATTGCTCACTATTTTTTTTTTTCTGATAATGAAATAATTTTCATGAGCCGAAACTTGAAAGATTTAAGGGTTTGTATAATATAGTTATGTACTTGTAAATAGCACACTTAACCATCACAACAATACCCGCTGTTATGTTCACATGGCATGTGCTGATACGTGGCGATAACAATATGCCAATTCTTTTAATTTTATTAATTGAATGGATTTTGAAGTAGGCCTACCGGTAACAGGAGTGTTACACGCATCTATTTTCCCTGAAAAGGTGTTAGTGCTAACCTATATAGCAGTAAAGCAAAACAGAGCAAAAGGAAACAAACTTGTAATGCTACACATTAAGCCGCGTTGATCGAAGGATGATAATACAGCATGACATTGTAATGATGAGAAGCAGAATGCTTCTCATCATTACAGCGACTCAAATTGTCTTATGACTTTGAAAGCGAACACTTCTTTTTAATGGGTGCTCATCAATGTGAATGCAGGAGGCCTACAGGTCATTCTCATTTATACACACACACCCCCCCCCCCCAAAAAAAAAAAAAATGGGGGCAAAATTGAATAAGATACGACTAGCAAATTACCTCCCGCAAAACCATACTGTTGAAAAGACATGCATTTTACTTCTCTTTTTTTAATGGGAGTGGACTTTCTCTTGTCTGTATGGTTGAAGATCACCTATTGGAAAGCAATACCCGGAAGTAAATGGTTTAGCAAATATTTACACATCACAGATGATTTTTTTAAAAAATTTATTTATTGTCTTCTTTATAAAAGCAGGGTAGTCCCATTCAAGCCGCAAGGCCTGCTTTCCAAGGGAGCCCTGCTGGAACAAATCACATTTATGATACAATAAAATATATACATAATAATAATATACAAACACACACAATAATACATTTCATAAAAGTGGAGAGCCTCTGTAGATAGATAGAGCGAGAGAGGGGGGGGGGGGGGAGGGGGGGGAGAGAAAGAGAGGGTGAGAAAGAAAGGTGACAGGAAGAATACATGTGTACAACTTTCAAAGAAACGAGAAATTAACTACTGCTGGTAATCACCTGGATGTTGCGGACATTGCGTTTAAAAAGGGGCAGTGAGGCGGAGGATTTAAAGGACAAGTCCACCTTCATATACATAAGGCTTGAGAGAATGCAGCAATATTAGTAGAACACATCAGTGAAAGTTTGAGGAAAATTGGACAATCCGTTCAAAAGTTACGAATATTTTAAGTATCTGTGCAGTCACTGCTGGAAGAGAAGACTACTACAGTGTATGATGTCACATGCGTACAACTATAAAGAAAATGAAAAGAGAATTTCACAAAACCTTACTTTTTGAGTAAAGTGCACAATTCTTCGACTTGCTACTGACATACGTTAAGGGTAATATTATTCCCCCTGCCTTCTGAAAGAGAGAAGTTGAGTGTTCTTTTGTTATGCGAGAAAAATGGAAATTTGTTGAATTTTCTTTATTCTTTCTTTATATCGTTGTACTCATGTGACATCACAAGCTATAGTAGTCTTTTCATTCAGCCGTGACTGAGCAGGAACTTCAAAAATTCATAACTTTTTAACGGATTGTCCGATTTTGCTCAAACTCTCTCTGATGTGTTCTACTAATATTGCTGCATTCACTAAACCCACATGTCTATGAAGGTGAACTTGTCCTTTAACAAACACGGGTAGAGAGTTAAATAGCTTCGTTGCTGTGTATGAAAAAGACTGCTTTTTATACTCGGACTTGGGTTTAGCTAGATATAGTTGGTGCATGGAGACTGATCTCGTATAGAGTATGGATTAATTCGCTGAGGTGAAACTCGTCTTAGATATTCGGGAGCAAGGCCTTTCAAAATCTTGTACATAAATACATTATAATTATATTCCAGTCTATGTTTAACGGATTGTAATTTCAAAGAATCTAACATAATTTGAACAGGGGTATAATAGGGTGCATCTAACACTAAGATGATATAACTTTCGAGCCCAGCTATTAGTAAAATTGCATTTATATGCATTGAACATCAGCTGCGTGGATAGTATAAAAATTGATGATGCGCAGTGTGGGACACGATCGACATATTGCAATTTTGTCTTAACGGTAACGTTCATACTAGTATTATGTTTCATTGGAAATACCAGATATTTCTCCTTTAATCATGCTGTTAATGAACATCTTTAAAAATCGTCCAACAATGAAGGATTAAAAATCTAGGGCAGCTAGATAAACTTTATAGGAGACCATACCATGTTGTTATCATGTCGTGTTGTTCTGAGGGGTGAACCCCGTAGACTGTGGTATCATAAAGTTTAAATGAATAATTAATAAATCTATTTTGCACTATACGATATAAGCAAGTGTCTGATTTATATCTATGCCCTTCAGCATGGTGTTGTGGAGTTTGTCTGTTATATCAAGGAGGCTCTCTTGCCTTCTTGATGATTATAGCTAGTTTACCTCCTGATGGTTACATGGCATCATCTTTATAATGCAATGTGAATATCAGAATTGTATAATAATCGATCCGCTGGGATTGTTAAATGCTGAATAATTCTGGAGTCAGAAATTTCTCATTTCTGGTTACAGTTTGTTTTTCTGAAGGTTCATTTTCAGGGTTTATTATTACGATGGTTCAGTAATCCAAAACTAAATAAGGTTCGTTTAAAATACTAAAGGATTGGTCTTTCGAATGTTCGTTTGTATAGCTCCTAAAAGACATATAAAGAAAAAAAGTTTGCAATCCCGAAGGTTCGTTAATATAAAACGATATTGGTTAGTAATTCCGAATGTTTGGTTATAAGTATGCAATTTTTCCATATGTTGGATTTACGAACCTTGTTTCATATGTTTGTTTGTTTGATGTTTGTTTGTTTGTTTGTTTGTTTGTTTGTTTTTTGGGGTGGGGGTGGGGGGGCTATCAAACCTTCAAAATAATAAAGTTTCTCTGAAAACAATGCCTATTCAATTTTGGATACATAGCGTGTATAAGGTTTGCCACGTAATTTCTCCATCAAACATGTGATATCTTTATCTTCCTTTGGTAAATTAGGTCTGAAGAAAATACCAGCTTATTTTTTTAAAATCAAAACTGATAAAATACTATTCCTAAGCTTGTGAAGCTCAACGCGGGAAACCTTTTATGCTCGCGTAATCAAAGCGTGTTTTTGTATTCTAACCTGTTATATTTTATAACACATAAAGCTTTGATGGCTACATATTTTATCGATGAAATCACTTATCACTAGTAATTTCAGCGTCAGATCCCACACTCAGAAAGATTTGTGGATGTTTTTATTTGAAATTGCGTGGTATTTAGGTCCTATGCTGACAGTTTTACTATTGTGGTTGTGTTGTGAATTATTGTTCTCCAGATATAGAAATCCGATTGTAAACCTACTTAACGTTTAAACTTGGCTAAAAAAAAAGGGGGGGGGGGGGGATTCCAGAAGTTCAAGGCTTCATCTTATAGGATTGGCACACAAGTACAACATACAGTCGACTGCAGTCGTAGTATACCCAGTCAATTTGCATATAATATCAATTTGATATTTAGAATCAGTGCCTTCTTCAAAGTGTTTATGGATTCACTCGGACACAGAGCAGCCGACTGAAATACCTCTCTCTTACCAAATCCTGTTGCACTGCCACAAACAAGATCGCAAAATCAAGAACATTTCTAATTATGATACGAATAGTCATGGCTACTATTGGGCCCTATTCTTTTGTACAAAGTTGAAAAAAAAAAATAGAGAGAAATCACTAGAGAGATAAACGATCGTAGATCGCCATTCGTTTTTAGCTCCATGGCCAAACTAAACACTTTATACTGGGTAAGGTACATAATTATGCAATGCATGCATGCAGTACTCCATCTTGACCGAA
This sequence comes from Diadema antillarum, assembly GCF_040938485.1. Taxonomy (NCBI): domain Eukaryota; kingdom Metazoa; phylum Echinodermata; class Echinoidea; order Diadematoida; family Diadematidae; genus Diadema; species Diadema antillarum. The sequence goes on from NW_027271302.1 coordinate 4,132, forward strand.
AGATCGGTCTGTATCTGTCCGTCGGGGAATGTTCCGCGGAGACTACGTCTGGCTTCACGGATCCCCTCCGTATACAGACCGAAGTCAATGATGCCAGCTCCTGTGTGGCAATAGCGCACAGATCAAACGTTACGATTAACCAAATTTCAGGCAGCTATTTTACATTCAAACAAGTTTGACATGACATGACACATTATGCAGCAATATTTGGGGTTAATTTCTCACATTGTGCAATCGAAATACTCACAGTTACTCGGTTATAACGCAGAAATTTTATCGATATCGCAACATCGCCGTTCGCAAGCAGTAAGTCGCCATTTTTAATCTGTAAGCCATTGAAAGCCAATCACATGCGAGGTACGTGTTTTAGTAAAACAAACACGTAGAAGCTACCTCGCATGTGATTGGCTAAGAGATTCATAGTGTGTGTTTCTGCAGTTTGAACGTGACGACGCGACAGGCTGTGTTTTACGTTGAAAATTCTACTAAAATATTGGATTATTCATTAATCTGGTGAGTGTAGTCTATTCTTGAATAGTTGATTTAACTATTCAAGCTTAAATTTGCCGACCTAGGGCCGTGAATTAGACGCAATCGAGAAGGGTGAGGTACCTCACCCAATTTTCCATAGAGACAGTGGTTAAGAACATCCACACAGCAATGGGTACTACAACCTTCCGTCTGTCTACGGAGGACAGCGTTAATGGCAAAATATAAAAGAGTCCTCCGGACAGACGGATCTTTCTGTCTATACTCCATCCACCCATGGTGGGACCAGGGGGGTGGAAGAGAGACCAAGGACAGATCTGCAGGGTGTTGGGAGAAAGGTACTGAACTGTGTAATGCCTATAACGGTCGATGACTAGTCTAATCCAAATTCAGCAGTAAATTCAGCATTATGTGTTCGTATTAGGCCTACTATGAATAAAAAGGTACTGTGTCTTTTCTTCAGAAGAATTGAACACTCTGAAACCAATTTGTGACCTATATGAATCTACATGTCATTAATATAGATCACATACGAAGTCAGATAGACGCAAATTTCATTTACATTGGTTTGATAAACAGACTACTACCATACTCGGTGGGCGGGACCTGTCAGAGCGAATGATATATCGCGTTCAGTCAAAATCCGATCGGAAAGTCGTAAAACTGAAACTTTCTTCCCGGACCCTTTTTCGTTGGGCGCGCAGTCTCTCGAATATCGCAATCAGAAAGTTTGCGCCCTCTCTTGGCACCAAGGAAAAGGGGACGGAGCCCAGACTAGGGTTTAACTAAAATCCCATTCAATCAGTTCGGGAAGAGCTAGCTGCCGAGTGTTACAAATGCAACATGATATTGCATACACGGGACTACACAAAGCAGTCATACTGCAATAGCATCATCACGAAGTTACTTTATCAGAGTACATGAGTAATTTAGCTCATCAAAACATCGTTCTCAAGTTTGCTGTGATTAATTCACGTAACTTTAACTCTTCTCATGAGCTAGTGTTCACCTACCTTAGCTATGGTTCCTGGCTATAAATGATGTGCCGGCTGACCGTGTCTACGTACCTCGCCTTGCTTGATTCAGGATTCACTGGCCTCGATTCGCGCTTCAGGTCAACGAACTTTCCTCAAGATCCACGATGTGTGGATGGAGTGTACTGAGGTGTACGGAAGGGTGAATATTTTATCAGAGCCATAACATTTTATCGTTGTTTTGTGTAGGCCTATAGGCTTATCTACATGGGTTATTTAACCTATTGGCGATATATTCTCGACGTTCACCTCCAAAATTTGTGGTAAACCCGATTTCAAAGGCGAGTTAAACATTTAGTAAAACAAGCAATCTTGCTGAGAGCTGCTAATTTCAGCAAGAGCACAACTGGAATTTCAGGTATGTCAGGAATGTCAGCTATGTTTATTGTAAAGATCTTAAAGAGTCTATTAACCAATCGACCATCGAAACACATGGATAATGAGATGGCATCAAACGATAAAGTAACATTCAGAAATTGTTTGCATTGTCAAAATGTTTGTGCTTATTATAGTCTATATGCAGTGGTTTCCTATTTCACTTACTTTATACTTACAGGCGTGTTCTTACTGCCCGTTATGCCATAATATAGGCACGTAGGGCAGCAACAAAAGTCCGCCATAAGGATCATTAACTGTTTTCATGATTTGGTAACTGCTCTATGATCCCTGGGAGCCCGGTAACCGCACCGGCGACACCAGCATGTTTGTATCGGGATATATGCAGCGCCCCAGGGTTGGGAGCCGAGGTGCCGGGTGCTGTTGCTAATATACAGCTCTCTTATCATGCTTGTGAAAAATAAATGTTGACGGGCAGTGGATCAAGCACCACAGAAATCATGATTTGTGAAGGGTGGGGGTGGGGAGAACCCCCGTCTTCTGTATAACATGTTTTCATCATGCATGATTCAATACTGTAGCGAAATTCTTGAAGAACTGGATGAAATCTCAAAAAATCCTGGAGATTTCGATATCATTTTCAAGAAATGTGATCAGAAAGTGAGCAAATCAAGCTAAAATCAAATCATAGTACCGGCGTTAATCCGTACCGAGTTTGGGGGGGGGGGGGGGGGGGGGGCAGAAGATATGGGGGTGAATGTTTTTCCATACCCTCACCATTTTTTTTTTGTGCATAAAATATCAGATGGGAGGGGAGTGGCAGCAAAAAAAAAAAATTGTTTTGTTTTGTTTTTGCTTGTCGGCCGATATTTGTCGGAAAGTCGCACGTCAAAAATTTTAAGACTTTTTTTTGTTTTCGTTTTTCTTATGTTTGTTTTTCTTTTTGCTTGACAGACTATCTTGACACCTCCTCACTTTCAAAAACGTATAGCGCCACCCCTGCATGATACACTCTTTTATGATTCTTTATTCGAATTTCGTTCAATTTCATATCACAGAAACAGAAACGTTCAAAGAAACAAAAACAGAACATTATACAAAGACAAACTGCACAAACATTGTACAAAATAACGTCAATCTTTACACGATAAGGACAAAATGCAGTAACACCAACATTGTGCAATCTAATGTCAAACTTACATTGTAACTCCCCTTCTGATCTCGCTAAATATGAAATATATTTAATCATCAATATAATGGTTGTATTCCATCCTTTGACTTTTAACGAGTTTCCGGATATACCTGTATAAACAACTTCGCAATTCATGTTTCCTAGTTCTTCTAAATTCAATTTCTGAATAATGATTTGCCACAATTCCTGCACTTTGATACACTCCCGAAATAAATGTTTGCAGAAAGAACAGAGATCATCCGAAACAAACCCAAATCTCAACAGATTAACTTTTGTATAAAGTGCACCATGAAGAAGTTTAAACTGAAATTCCCTAAGCTTTGGAATAAGAGTTGTGACTCTGGGTCGGAGAAAAATATGTTGGGTTACTTTTGGTGAGAAGACGAAATTACTCTGTTGATCTCGTACGTCCAATGTATGCATAACTGTTGTAAATCAGTTAAAAAATGCTTGTAAATCTCTCTCGAAGGTATATCACCAATCCTAATTTCTTTTCCATATAATTTTAACCAAATATCATACACCTGAAAAGGCTTAGTACTGACCCACGACAAACTAAACCGTCCACTTTTCAAAATTACATCACAAATCCTCCAAACATATTCCATTCCCTTACTGCATAACCCTGCTTTTTGAAAATATCGGCCACACACCTTTTCCATCAAAATAATGACATAATCTACAAACATTTTTCCTGAAAAAGATTTCCATTATATATCATTTTACGTTTAAATAATAATTTAAAAAAATCTATTATTAGATACTATTTGATTCATATGCACCTCTTCTAAATTTCTCAAACTTCCCAAATCTTGCCACGCTTGTGAAATCTCTTTATAGAATTTCGGAATTTGTAAAGAAAGTTTATTTGTTTCGAAATTACACGGAAAAATTAAAATACCACCAACTGACCTAAATACATATTGAAAACACTTTTTCCAGGTCATATTCTTTTCTCCACAAAAAAGTCCACACACACACCCGCGAAATGTAGGCCTACATACCAACAAATAAACAAGTAAATAAATGAAAAAATGGAATGAAATAGTTGAAATGGTATTGATATCTATTTCGGTGTATGTAATAATGAAGTAGATACATATAGGATTTCTCAATTTTCTTGATTAAATTCAGTTAAAATAGTCATTTCCCGGGGCGCCAATCAGTTTTAATGATGGGGGTGTGGGCAAAACCTGGGATGTGCGAAGAAGCGGAATGACAGGGGGGGGGGGGGTATTGGAGGGAGTTAACCCTCCAACATGATGGAGATTTTGCACTTTCAGACCTGTAATTTAGAGATCTATTGCAAAGTCATTTTGGTGAAATGTTCGACATTTGCTTCTGCCAAAGTATGGAATATCATATTTAGGGAAATGGGCTGGGGACGGGGTGGGAGGGGGATAGGCCCCCTTCCACGGGGAGATTTTGCATTTTCAGACCTGAAATTCAGAGATATGGTGCACACTCTTGGTGAGGTATTTGATTTTTGTTTCTATCAAAAAAATAAGAAAGATATAGTAAAAAATTCGGAGAAATGTGTGCGTGTGTGTCGGGGGGGGGGGGGGGGAGAATTTAATGGCTGTACGGGATAACCCCCTTCAACAAAGGGAGTTTTTTTTTTTTTAAGATCTGAAATTCAGACATCTGGCAGGCCCTACACACTTTTGGTGATATACGTTCGGTTTTTTTTTTTCATCAAACCGCAAGAAAAATACATAGTATAGGGAGGTGTGAAGGGGACGGTGTGGAATATCCCCTCCCATGCACACGAAGGACATTTTTGCATTTTCAGACTGGAAATGAGGGATCTGCAAAATTCTAGTGCAACCCTTAATTGGTGAAACATTTGATTTTTGTTTATATACATACTAGAAGAAATTTATGAAGTGAAATATAAACACCGCAGGATCCCAAAAAATTGGACTGACAAAGACCTTTGTCAAAGTGAGATTGAAAGTAAACATTCCGACAGAAGGCATACCGCCATAGAGGTGAGGCATTTCGTCCCGCCTCCCTTAGGCCTATACCACTTACTATATTGTATTTGTGTCATGAACCTAATCAGGATATAAAAAAACAAACACCGACCAAAGCTGCGATAAACCAATTGAACTTATGGGAATAAAGTCAGGAATTGAAATACATGTACATTTAAAATTTACTAAATTGTAGGCATATACTTCAAACATGCTTAAAGCTTTACTACAACAATGTATGCTCAATCACCACTCTGTTCTCAAGACGGGTTAAAAGCTGAACAGACAAGCTGAACAGCTAAATTGACTGAAAACGAGGGGGAAAAGGCTATGAATTGCATCCCTCTTGAAGATGATGCAGTTTGATAAGTGGACAAAATCGGTGTGTTATCGGACAATAATGATCTGTAATATTGAAGTCACGCCAGAGGCAAGAACATAATGCTTGTTTTAGGATTTACTAGCTATAGATGAATTATTTTTCACCTATATCTTGAATAGGCTTCTATTTGTTGACGCTTGTTTGAGAGCACGCAAAAGATCCCGCTTCATTCATTCATCGCAAAGAGCAGGGTGTTTAACCCGGTGAAGTGGTCCCGCCTCACATCCAACTGGACCCAATGAAAGACCTGCTTAGCATAGCTGAATATGGGCTATATACAGCCATCTTCTCAGATGGAAAAAAAAAACAAGCAAACTAACAAACAAACAAACAAACGCTATGAAATGTTTTATTGGCCTAAAAAAGTCATCGAATCGTGGATCAGCTGCGTGACACGCCCATATTTTAATGCCTTTATCATCGTAAGAGAAACACCGGCGTTTTGGCAGTAGAAAACAAAGAGAACTGACAGGTAAGTTAAGAACGCCTTTAGACAGTTATCAAGATTATCATACATCAATGTTAAAATAAAATGATGTCTTCTGGGAATCGTATGTGGTACAATTGGTAGAATAGTGGAAGTTTCATTAACATTTGATGTACTATATAGCGAAATTATGGAATTTGAAAATGTTCCATGTATATTTCTGAGAAAAGAAAAACATATTCAGGCGCAATGATATGAAGAAATAATTCAGGTAAGCAATGACGTTACAGCTTTACAACTCTATTCTTAGTTCATCAAACAGAATCATGATTTGTCGATCGGGATTGCAAAGAATTTAAAACCCTTTCAAATGTATATAGGTCTTCATTGCGTGGCTAAAATCATGAAGTTGCGAATGATTGAAGTTACTACTTTCGAATTAATTCAATCACAGGAATTATATAGGGAAAATATTATTCATATCAAAGAAAGACAAGGGAGACGATCACTTTAGTCAATTTGCTCATGTGGTGGCAACTAATCTACTTTTTCATGAAAGCCTGTCAAAATGAAAAAAAAGGAATATAGTGGTCTATCATGTTTTATTGTGATATCTCAGCGAAAGCATTTTGTTTTGTTTAAAGGAGACCTCCAGATGATTTTCATACTTTTATATTTGAACAACCATAAAGTAGTTATACCGAGTACAGAGATTCAGAATCTATAGTGATTGGGTCGAGGAATAAGAATGTTTTCAAGATTTACAACAAATTGCAATGAACAAGGATGATGACATGGCAGCCTCACCATAAGAATGCATGAGTTTGGGCTCAAGGAAGTAAACAAAAGAAGATGGCATGCATACATTCTACACAGGTGAAGTTGTTATTAAAGCAAGTGGTATTGAAATGGAATTACACTGCTACATTTCTGAAATATGTGGGGCTCCTATGTCATCAACACTGTTCAGTGTGATTTGTTTAAGATTTTTCAGAGTATTGTTTCTCTGCTCAAGAAATCACCACAAAAAATCTTTACATGGAGCTGTCGATTTATTTACTACATCATGTACATGTTGTGAAATTATGAAAATCGTCTGGAAATCCCCTTTAAATGCTATCACTCTGCTTATAAAAGTCAATCCAAATCATGCGGTGGCGTTGCACTCTCAATAAAGGAGGAGAAAAAATCACACAAACACACACGCCCAGCAAAGTTCTCACTGTTTTTGTCTTGATATCATATTCTTGATGGCTCTTCGCATGACATATCAAGAGTAGACTACCATTCACATCTGTTAACGTAGAAAAAGAAGCCATTAGAAAACGTGAAAGTCAACAACTTGACAAAGACGACTTACTCCGAAGTGCCACCATGTGGAATAATTTGCCGACCTCTGAATAGATATAATGCCTTCTGTCCACTTACATTCCTTGCCTTTGAAATTGATTCATCCGTAAGATTGCCAGTAGAGAGCAGGATTTCTACAAAATATGAAATCAGCTTTATGATAGATATTTTTTTTTGGCGGCAAACAACGTAGATTTTTTTTCCCTCTCTGTCTTCTACCCGTCGAAAGAGCAACCGCAAGATTCGTTCTCATGGAAATGGTATCCTTATAAAGAGTAATTGAAAGGTTGTTGGAAAAGGATATCACAATGGAGGAACCTACCTGACAGCCAATTTCGTTTTTCTTTCTTTTAAATCAACAAGAACAACAACAAAATCCCCCGATACCTAGGGAGAGACAGATAGCCCGTGAGTGAATAAAAGATGAGTAATAAGAAAGGGAGATTAAAAAAAGCAGTAAGAAAGCGGAAAAAAGAGTAAGAGTCAAGTCTAATTTATATTTCATCTTTTATTGAAAAAAAGCTATAGTGCTGTTCAAGAGCAAATGCAAAAGTGCGTCTGCGAATACAGTGGATACGGAAAACATTTTGTACATGAATACATGCAGAAATCAGTTTTTATATCTTTTATTCAAACTTTCCTTGCAGTCATTTTAGACAGATTTCAGGCACGTTAGTTCCCTTAATAACCAAGGTATACAATAATACTGATGATGTGAACGTCATTTTTTTTTTCCAAACTGGAAAAGAAAAAAAAAAATAACACGAGTTTTAAACCAGCCAAAGGCAAGAGAGAGAAACTACATCTCATGCATTATTAGTCTTCTTTTCAAAGCGATATAATAGTTCTGGCTATATCCTGCTTTCCTTTACAAAGGTAGAGTCATGCCACATGATGTTTTCCTTCTGAAAGCTCATTTGTTTCTTATTCAGACATCCTTCTTAAGCTGCGTGACATTCAGAATTGATTTTGTGGTCCCTTGGTCAAACAAATAAAAACAGAGCCGCGGTATGTTGTTACGTCTATCAAATAATGAGGGTTTGACATTACCTGGGAAATATATTTAACTCCTTCATTCAAGACCGTAGAAAAACACTGAAACTTAGAGACATCAACACACTTGATTAAACCATCACAATGCTGCATTATAGGCCTTTATTTGAATGCACGTGCATGGGGATATGTGCATAACTTAAATACCGAAAAAGTAGCAATGGAAATACCAAAAGAAGAAATGAACTTGATGTATAAGACAATACAGTGAAAAAAGCACCCCACAAATTTGATTACTCTTGTGTATAGTAACTTTCAGTTGTTTTTCCAAACAAGTTTTTCTTGTCACAATAATCATCCCGCAAATTTGATTACTCTTGTTATACTTTATTGAGATAGTAACTTTCTGTTGTTGTTTTTTTCCCCAGTAAGTTTTCCTTGTCAGAATAATCACGCAGCTTTTCTCCGAGGCAACATAAAAACCGCATTAACATTTTTATAGCGACAACAACTCCGGTTGCATAATCTAATATGGTAACTTTACAGTTAATGGTCATTCTGCATCCAATGATAACTGCACTAGCACCAGTGACTAGCAACACCTTTCCGTGGCCAATCAATCACAAGAAATTATATATATATATATTTTTTTAAATGCAGAGTAACCATTTGATTTTGATTTGATTGATTTTGACTCATTCACAAAATGCATATATACATACATTATTCACAAAATATGCACATACTTTACACGAAATACGTTATTATACATTTTGTGTGGATCGTCATTTAACTATGAAAAGCTTGTGGATAACGTACACATATTATGTACATAAACATCATTCAAAAAATGTATTGTGCACGTTCAATTTATTCATAGATAGGGAAATGAGAGAAGGAGAGAAAGAAAGAAAAAAAAAACGATAGAGAGGAAGAAATAAGAAGAGGGGTACTCTACATCATGGTGGTTAAAGGTATACAAGATTGACAATTCTGGTAACATAGAAAAACTCGCTGCTATTAATTATGTACGTGATGTACGTATGACAAAATAAACCTGTGAACCTGGGGCGAGGGAGCAGAGTTACCATAGTTTTATGCAACAGGGTCTACGAGTGGAACACTTTTTTTTTTCTCCACAAACAATCATTTGGACAAGTAGTTTATCACATTGGTACGCTTATACAATGTATATGCATATGTATACATTTTGTTGTTGTTGTTGGGTAGCTTCCCCGTTCACCTGTGATCAGTAGGTCCCTATTGCCAGCAATCTTGCGTTGTCACCGAAGGTGTTCTTGACACATAGATAGTTAAAGTCTTGAGGCCTCACTCCAGCCTGTCTCCTTAGCATCTGCGCAAAACGTTCACTTTCTAGATCTTACCTTCCATATCACAATGCAATCTTCATACTTATTAAGTCTTATGCGCATGCGTGCTTGCGATACCAAACGCCAATGATAATTACCGAACTGATTTCATTGTTATGATGTATTATATCGATTAAAGTGATTCCTCAGAAGTGTACACGACTCCAACAAATGGTCATCCAAGAAAGAAAGTTGGAGATGATTGCAAGTTTCCCCAGTTTGATAAAACGCGTAGACAGATGAGGGAACTTCTGATATTAAACAGGGTTCTCATTCACTGACAAAGTTCAGCGTTTGCTCCATATCCCACTCGCTTCCATCAACAAGGTCGCCTACCACCACTGTCAGAATAATTGTCTTATAGACGCTGCAATAATTCGGAAAGTCATTGTTGCTGCTACTTTGTAGTTGTGTGGCAGCATGGATAGGAATGATACCGCACCCTCCGGGAACATCTATTTCGAATCGACTCTTCTTGCAATCTGCGTGACAGCGATGCTGTGTAATCTTCTCACTCTCTTCGCCATCCTTGGAATCCACGCCTTGCGACGGGAGCAGAACATCTTTACCTTCAATCTGGCGCTCTCGGACCTGGTCCAAGCCATGTCGCTGATAGGCCAAGTTGCAAACGTGCAGAGCGGAACGGTGAGTTCTAGAAACTGTCTGGTAATCGGGAAGGATTACATTGCAATAAGTATCCATAAGTAATATTGAAACGTGCACCCTTAATAGATCCGTTAAGTCGCATTGATAGCTAAAGAAGCATTTTATAAGGGGGAAATCTGCTTGAAGTTTATATCAAGGTTTTTAATACAAATTTACGTCCCAGGGGGACAAATAATACGTATCAAGATAGAGATGAGCACAACGTCCTCTTCATTTCCACTATTATCATGATTTTGATCACACAATTCATAGTACTCTTTGTTCCTATTGATCTGGGTATTTTAAACCAAGATGAACAAATAATAAGATCACTATACATTGACACTCTCAGCCTCTCTACATAGCTTTCATTTTGCGCTACAGTTCTCGAATGGGGGGGGGGGGGGACCAAAACGAACATGCTGCATATTGGGCAAAATGAATTAGGATACAGAGGCTGAGAGCATATACTCATTTTCACACATTGAGATCAAAGCTTTAAAGGCACGACAGACCCCATCCAGATGATGAATGATGGCAATTATAGTCTTTTGGTTCAGGCGAGCTGAAAGAAAAGGGGGAGAGAATTTTAGCAGAGTTATCACCCTAACAGAAAGGCTGACTGCCTTGTGTAAATCTGGGCGGGCCCTTATAGTTCAAATCAATCAGATTCACATACACACAGTCACTCACGCACATGAATTGTTTAACACAGTGCTTGGCAAGTAACCCAAGGAGGTATGATACGTGAAGATTAGAGGCGTGGCAGGTAAGACATGTATCTCTTCTTGAAAATATTAAGAGATAAGAGAGCCTATACAACGATACCCATTTGTCGCATTACTTCCATGATTATAAAGGACATCTAAAGAAAAAAAATAATAGAATAGAAGTAGATACAGTATGAAAATAAACAAAGTTCTAGTTAAATGTTTGTGAATGGACCGATTTAAAGTATTTTTTTTTACTGTTGGAAGGTTATTCAAACCCGAAAATATAAAAAAGAGATATCAAGTTTGAAAGCATGTCCAAAGATATTCAATCCAAAAAAAAAAAAAAGAAAAGATATTTCAATTTTTAAAAATAAACAGTGGTACAGTATAAGTACACCATTATTTGATATACCAGTTATAGTCGCAATATCTAATTTCAACAATTCATTTATTTCGTTACGTATTATTGGCCCACGAAGAGACCGGTTCTATAACCAACAAAACAATGATAAGATAAAATGACACAGAAAAAATGTAATTGGAAATGAAACCGCAAAATGAACAAGGCGATGATGAATTATAATGGTTATTCATGGCATGTTTGGCATTAGAAGGCGTATAGAGTAGGAAAGTTAATACGAGTTTTGCATTTCTTATAAAATGACAACCTTTAGATCATCAATAACGATTCCAAAGGGATCGTTAGCCTGTGAACTAACCTCGCCTGCTCGCACCACTATTATCAATGGGATGTACAGAAAAAATGGAAAGCTAGTGCTGCTGAGCGATGAAAAGTCGTAATGGCAATTCAAATTCTCTTAAACATAACATCGACGATGACTTTACTACACGAATACATTTACTCATACTATAATAGCAATGCTTAATGTTATACCGCAAGAGATATCCTTATATATATCAAATCACATAATATACATACTCGAATGGATGTACTAATGTAATTACATACTTATACCTCCGAATACAATATTCTTTCAGGCTAGTCATGCTGGTAGGAAATAAAATAAAATTATGGCTAAAATCCATCAATGTAAATCAAGATGCCATACACATTTTGTACTTTTACTACTTTTTATCATTATCATTATTACCGTTCTTATATAGCGCGTAATACCTTTGGCAAGGTCTCTATGCGCTTTAGAGGGGAAACAAAGAGATAAACAGGAAAACGTAATTACAGAAATTAATGTAATATGCATTTCATATTCCCTAACAGGTCACGCCGATTATTGGAGATTTACAGGCCCCTGCAATCATCATGTCCATTTTCAGCACTCTCGCTATCGCTTTCCAGCGGTTCGTTGTCATCCGTCTCGATCCATTCGGTAATCGTAAAATTATCACTGCTACAAGGTCCATGGCGGCGTGTGTGATTGTCTGGTTCATTGTCCTCTTCGGCTACATCGCGATACCGGAACTGATAGAAACCAATGCCGACTTGGTGTCCTTCGAGATAGTTCCGGTAGCTTCGGTTACGTTCATATTTTTGCTTTTTACGACATTATGCTACGTGGTGATTTACCAACAGGTGGAGAAAGTGTCTTTGCAAGTTGAACTGCCCTCCGACGTGAAGGCAAGGCGTGCTGATCAGAACCGTAAAATCCTCCTCACGTTTGGTCTCGTGGTCGGGACGACATTCGTCGCATGGGCAATGTTCCCTTGCGTTCTTCTGATGGTGTTCTTTGCGCCACATCTTGCTTCGAAGTATTTTCGACCGCTGGTTGACGCCAGTCTCATCTTGCTCGCCCTGAACCTGGTTTTGAACCCGACTATCTACTGGTTTCGCCTCGTCGAGTTTCGACAGCAATTACTGAGGTGTTTCAGAAAAAGAGGAGAACGAGGTGGATCAGTGTTGCATAAGACATCAAGGGAAGATACCCGAAAGAACCAGGCTGCCTCTGTTACCGAGACAACAGCTGTAGGTAGAAGTTTGGATATCGCCAACAACATATGACTCCATCTTACACTGAGCACAAATCATCATGTAATTATGCTTAGACAAGGTAGCAAGATTTACAGCGAAGTCAACGCAACATTGCGCCTGATTGCGATTTATATCGCTTTTAATTAATTATAGTAAAAGAAAATTTGTTGCAGTTCTGCATCAAAAGAATACCAAGATCTTAGAAACTTGGGCATACTTATGCATGCCAAAATATATAATTGTGAACATTATGAACGCACTATAGGTACAGCTGAGCGTAAAGGACACACGTCATGTAAACTTATTTGGCCAAGATTTTTTTTTTCGAAAAGTGTGTGGCTATAAATCCTAGTCGACATTTAAAATCTACGAATGTTTCTATCACCAAACTTTTTCTAGCTGCATGATATAAATCAGCGGGAAAGATTATTAATTTATTAATTTATTCAATCTTTTTTTTTCCTCAAACGAAGAGTCCCTTTATTGGCGTATACCCGCTTACGCTTGAACGGAATGACGTGTTTCAGAAGAATGAACCTTCGGAATAACGAACCTTATTTTATATTCGGATTACTGAACATTCGGAATAACGAATATTACCAAAGAAATACACTCGTAGAGCAGTTCTTAAACACCAGCGCTGCAACTACAGTCATTGTCCCTGACCAATTCTATAAATCAATATCTCATCGTATCCACTACTCGATCTCCATAGCAGAGAACTGCCCTGTATCCAGGCGCGATTTGGTTAAAGTGGTAGTCTGTGGTATTTTCACTGTCACGTTTCCTGTCATCAGTAGATAGAGAGAAGTTTCTCTGCGAAAAGGAAGTTCAGCTATCACTTTCGTTTGTTCCTTAGAGATACAATCATTCTGAACACATTAATTTCATTTGACGAGTTGCACGTTCACCATTTTTTTTTCAACTGCAGAACTGGAAGAACGTGATTGCCTTTTTGAAAAAAAAACAACAACAATACCCTTTTCTCCTTTCTTGTCACCTGTCCTAAGGATGGATGCTTGTTTAAGTCTTTGGTAAGAAAACACACAAGACTTTGTACTGCACCCTTGTCAAAACTGGCCAGTAAACTTAATGTAATAAGCTGGAAATGTGTCCTGTTTTAATCATCGTTGTTGTCATGGAAAAAAAGGGAAAGATTAAAAACAAAATTCTTGTTTTGATGTTATGTAGCTTTTTTTTAGTTCTGACATTTTAAGTAAGCTAATAAAAGTAATTCAATTTCTGGATTGATTGATGAGCTATAATAGAGCGAAAAAAAAATGATGTAGGAAAGCCGAATAGAACATAAAACTGATATCGCTGTAATATATGACACAGTCGTTGACGTATGTGCATTTAACAAACCTTCTGTTTTAACAAGACTCTATATGAGCTGTTGTTATTTTACCGAACAGTTAAAAATGTGAGACACTTTTGTGTAGTGGATAGTTTTGCATTTATCACAATCTCTGCAATATAAAGAGTATAAGTCTTCAGTGTGATAGATGAATAGAGTAAAATCAGGTGTCATACATAATGTATTAATGTTTTCAGCAAACTAGAAAAGTTAATCGTAACCATGAACGTATTTGATAGTGATTGTAATTCCCACAATTTATATTATATATATATATATATATATATATATATATATATATATATATATATGTATATATACAGACACACACACACACAAACATTAAGTATGTATATAAAATCATATGCCGGGAAACGTGCGGGGAGAGTATGGGCAGGGGAAACCCCTTTCGTTTCTATCAATAAAACTAGTAAAATATACATTGTGGGAAATATGGGGAAGAGGGTGAAATAATATGGAAAGGGAAGAGACCCTTCCCACTTGAGGGAGATTCTGTATTTTCACACCTGAAATTCAGAGATATGGTGCACAGTTTGATGATTTATTTTTCTCTCAAAATTATAACAAACAACAAACTTGTGTCCAGTGAAACGTGAGGAGTTTTTGCATTTTTAGACCTAAAATTCTGAGATCTGGAATTCCTTTTGGTGAAAAGTTCGATGTCTTTTTACATAAAAAAGTAAGGAACATGGATATTCAGGAAGACGTGCAATTTTGAAGAGTCGCGTACAAGGGAGTGCATTGTTCAAGATTGCGTCATTATGCACACTGTATGATTTTCTTTTACATTATGTGGACGGGACATTTGGAGAAAGCATGCACTTTATTGATTATCATGGCGTAAGATTTATATTTGATCATCAGTGATCCCAAATACAAGTTGGTATACTGTATCCTATATAATTCATAGCACATCTTCGCCCCTGTGCATTTATAACCTCTTAACATAACAATATGGCAATTTCAAAGCCTGAGTAATTTTTTCCTGTTTCATCGTGCTACTGCCAGTAACCATGCAGGGAAAGCCATATGGTGGTAATGTCGCTGCCCGGAAAGCAGGTTTGAATCCTACTGGTTCTTTTTTCCGACGTGTTTGTTAAACTGGAGATGAGCAGATGCGATCCAAACAAGTACATTTGTACAGAGGGTCACAATTATTAAAAAGCAAGCAAGCAAGCAAGCAAACAAACAAACAAACAAACAAACAAAAAACCACACACATAACAATTCTTATATGATACATCCTCTTTAATCATATTGATTATCACAACCAACACACAATATGATCACTACGCTGTAGGCACATCTCGTAAAATGATGAGGCTTAAAGAGGCACGAAGAGGAAGAGTTAATTGTATATTGGAGGAAGAGGTGAGACATCCCGCTGTCTCGGCAATTGTGGATGATGTTCTTATACATTGCAAAAGCTATACGTTCTTATCTGACGAACCCTTGAACATTTCAGCAAACGAAAAATATGCCATACAACAAGAGTGTGGATGTCGTTGCTGCCTGCTCCTTTTGACGTTTGTAATATAAGAATTTACATGACATAAGTAGCATTTATTAATCATTTGCAGTTATCTGGCATTCATTCATTTCAGAGTGCTGTCAAACTTCATGTTTAAGTTGGTTTGGACAAAAACTAAAGTAAAACGACCGGAATGGTATGGTGTTTGGTCAAAATTGGACTTGAGGAAGAAAATACTTCCTTTAACCTGGAACAAACATAAAAGTTCGTTATTCCGAAACACACAAATTTCATGTTAGGACCTTGAGGTTTGTAAATCCAAAAATGATAAAAATCGTTATTCCGAGGGTTTGTTGATCAGAAAATTATAAAAAGGGGTGCTAAAAGGGATGGTATGGTTTTGGTTGAGATGGGGGAGCACGTTTCCAAAGATTGTGAGATAATACGAAACTACCTAAGAAATATGAAAGAGATACAATTCTAGAGGAATTAAAAGTTTATTTCGTTTTTAAATGACTGAGATACCCGAAAACACAGAGGGTCTTATAATAGGTGTGACCCACCTTTGTTTTTCTTTTACCTTGTTTTTGGATATGTCCCCCATTTCAAAACTGATTTTTATCAAATAAACTCTGAAAAACTCTTCTAATTGAATGCTCCTTGATATTTTATAAGTGCTTAAAACCTGAACTTCGCCCCATCTCAACCAAAACATGAAACGGTCTTTTTTCGCAAAATATTATTTATTCCGAAAATAGATTTAACTTTATTGAGCGACAAAATAGTGTTGCAGTTGATAAATTATGGTAGGCTAAAGGTATATTACGCAATGAAAATTGCTTTAAAAACAGGCACACACACAGACACTATAGACATACTTTTTATTTCGGAATAACAACGTCAGAGTAACAAACCTTATTTCGTTTCCGGATGGACGAGCCTTTGGACTGACGAACCCTTTTCATTTTATTTTTTTTTTTCAGATGAACAAACATCTAGGTATACAAGGGAATCTGTCTATTTCGGAATAACGAACCTCCGCAATAACGAAACTTCCTTAGTTTCAGATGAACGAACACTGCAAAAAGTCCAGTTTTAAATATCAACTCCAAGCTGGTGTTAAATTTCTGTTGCTCATTTGTGGTGGTAGATTAACACTTCCGGGTGTCATTTCACAATATAAAACTGTTTTTTCTTTAAATATTTACTTAGTTACTGTTGTTCACAATGATTTTATTTGAACTTTAACAAAACGATCAAGAACTCTCCAATAAAGTACCATTTGATTATTGAAAAAAAATGTGTCTAAAATCTCCTATTGACACTGGGTGGGTGTTATACCATTGACATTAACACCAGCAATATCAAATCAACACCAGTGTCAAAAATATCACCAGCTGCAGTATCAAATTAACACTACGAAGTGCCAGGTGAACACAAGTCAACATTATCACAATGTATTTTCTACATCTGTCGGTGTGGTCGTCTATCGATACTTGATCGGTGTTACATTTAACACCCATGATGTTACATTCAACACCCATGCTTTTGCAGTGAAGCTTCGGAATAATGAACATCACCCGAAGAATCTAGGCCTACTCTACATACTGCATTATTACCTCAGAAAAAAAAGCAATTTGTATAATCACTACCGCCAATCCATCCTTTACGAGCAGGAATATTGGACATGAATGGATGCTCGAGTTCGAGATAAATGTATATCTTTAAACATATAACAGGGAACTGGAGTGGCAGGTATTATACTGGATTATACTCCATGTGCATGGTTTATCAGTGATCAGATTATGAAAGTCGTTTAGTCATGAAACAGTTATTTAGTGTGTGCTATGTAGTGAGAACCGATCTTAAGCCTCACCTATTACATCATGTTTCTCTGAGAAGCAAAAAAAAAATAATTCTGCAAGAGCCACAGTTAGGCCTTTACCCCAAACGATACAAAAAAATCGTATGAGTTTTGATATTGATGCTTAATTAATAATTAACAGTGAGTGTTAGTGTTATGTGAGCGTCAATATGTGTGTGTGTGTGTATGCGTTTTTAGAGACACTCTCTAACTTTCCTGAGGATCACAATACTTCTTGATAATAAAATTGTTAAGTAGATTCTACATGAATGATGATAATTATGTGATTGGAGCTTGTTGAATAATAACTTTATGCAGTGGTTACTACCACAAATGAGTAAAACAAATGTTTTCATTTATTCAATCTAACTATCTAGCGTAAAGAATGCCCTCTTTTCCTTGACAACGTCAACAAGATGAACAACATTATGAAAAGCTTAGAACCTGCCTATTCCACTCAATGCGAAAATATGAGTAGGGTCTACCAGGCATGTTGATGCATGCCCATGCTGTTGGCTCAATCCTCAACTAGCAGTTTCCTGAAGTAGAGCTGAGCATGTCTACATATAAAAATTACTTAAGCAAGCCTGCTGTTTGAACATAAACGTCAACGCGAGAGACCAACATCAGTGTCAAACAGGGTATTTCAAATACAGACAGACTGTCTACATGCACAGTTCATCACTGGACCATCAGGAATAAAGAAGTCATGATGCGCACATATGACTGGATGCTATTTGTAGTACTTTATATGCCAGTTCGTAAGTAGTAACAGTATGAATCTACAAACATTACACACAAACTGTCTCTGACAGAGTAACCCCGGGGCACTCCGTTGTACACAGTGGGACATGCGGTTGAGCTTAGGCCCTAACATGTTGTGAACAAACACGGGTATATAGTTATGATAAACATTCCAACTGCAGTAGTCTAATTCTGCGGATAGTGTATGTCCTAGCTCTTTTTCCACTTTCAGCCCTTGCAAAGAAATCTGGATACAAAGAAAGAGGTATACCTGGGTATATGCATATTTTTCTATTAGCAATAACCATCATTTCTAAAATCACACAACTATCCACCATTCTCATTCTTAGAACATAGTGTATGTTTGTATCAGCCTCACAGAGGGAAATTGATATATATTATATATTTTTAGTACATTCCGGAATATAGTGCGTATTACTTTTTATATTGAGGGCATATGACAAAGTGAAGAATGTCTATGCACAAACACAAATACAGCTTTACATCTGGACTACATTTGTACATCAAACTATACATCTTAAAATGGTGATTAAGCATTGCTGTATCTGTCCTGTATATGATTTCTTATACATGGTGATCTTTCCAGCAAAAGGTGATCATTCCCCTCGCTTTCTCCCAGAATAGGGTCAACATTTTGGCCCCGAGAATTGTCAGCATTCCATTCTAGTTAGGAATGTATGTTCTTTCCTCTACTATACTTCACTACAAGGCAGTACTACTTGCAACCAAACAACACCCACTGACGGACAATAATTATAATCTTGCTTAGATATCAAGACAATATTTTGACATGACGCGGTCAGTATAGCAGAATCCAGTGACTTTGCATCACAACCCAACAATAAAGTGCACATGTCAATTTCATGGTGAACACAAAATTGAGCATTTCTGTCAATAATTATTAATTCATGGAACCTAAAGGGATTAATATTATTGACACTAGTGCTATGAGTACATAGATTGGTGACTATAGTTGAGAACCAAACAGGTTTCCATGAGTAGAGGATATCAGAGTCATGCAAGTATGGTCTGTTGAGAACACCATGAATGGTTGCTAGCTATGAATTAATGGACATCATTCTACTGAGGCCAAGTACTGGGGTGGAAGGAATGCTTTATGACCAAAGAAAATACTTCCTCTCGATTATCAAAACTATACTAAAGCTAAACGTGATCTCCTCTTGGTTGCTGCTAGGACACTTCATGTTCAACGCTGGCTAAATAACACTTACCAACCCATGTCTAATAATACAAACACACTTTTATGTTAATTGTGATAAATGTATGCTATTAGCACCTCTCCATACAGTACATGAAAAGTTGCAGTCTATTCATAGAGAAATAAATGTTCTTTGCTTAAAGCTACACACACATACATACAATATACACACATGACACGTAAACACATATATTGAGTAAAATCACTAAGTACTGATTCCTCTGTACATGTCGAAAATTACTACTTGATCATTCCTGCATATCATTCTTTATAATTTCATTTTTTTAAAATGTTAATTCTACACCATCAATTCATCCCTGGAACAATATTTCTGCATAGCAAGAGACACAATGTCAAGTATATCATAAAGAATGCATTCATACATGATTTATAGTATTATGACTTGTCATGTTTGACTGGATTTCCTCACTCCCCTTTTCAAGAAGTACCCACGTTCATGTACACCAGGTATGCCTTCTCCTGCTGTAGATATCTGCTCATGGCATCATAGCACAATTTGTACTGATCCTGCAGATTATATGATATTGAAAGAAACATGTACATAAGACTAAATACTTTCACACAATGGCAAGCATGAAATTGCTGTACCTAGGCAACATGGAAGTTCTTTGTGTACGAGGGATAAAGGAGATTCTTGAGAGCAATTGAAATGCTTGGACTATTTCAGAGCTGAAAAGCATATTATTTTGGCTTTACAACTCCTGCAATCTCTTCAATTATTTCTTGACTGCCACGTTCTCGTGCTCTAAGACAGAAATAATTGGATTGGCAATGTCATGTTCAAGCACATGAACTATATCATTTCAGTTCATAATAATAAAAAAAAGACAAAACACACATAAAATCCCCCATAAAAACACAATGGAATAAACTCACATGCTTAACCATATTTCAAGGAAAGAGATATGTTACGCGAAAATGAAATAGGCG
This sequence comes from Diadema antillarum, assembly GCF_040938485.1. Lineage (NCBI taxonomy): Eukaryota > Metazoa > Echinodermata > Echinoidea > Diadematoida > Diadematidae > Diadema > Diadema antillarum. The sequence goes on from NW_027271302.1 coordinate 24,632, forward strand.
CCATTGATATGGTGAATGAAAAGAAGGTTAACATTTTCATACCACTAAATCTACAGCTTCTTTTCTATATAGTTTTCATTTGCTCATGTTTTGCATTTCTTTAAGCCAGTAAATGGTGATTAAAATGGCAGATTGGATCTCATAAGTTTTATATATAATTATCATCACAGTTTCGTAGTATGCTAAATATCACTTTCACACACTAATGGCCTGTGTGAATTACCCTCAGTCTGTGCTTGGCATGCTATACCCTGCCAGAATAAAAACAAAATTGCAAATATTATTCGAAAAGAAGTCAGTGCATGTACTTGAATTGCTAGAATACATTTATGCTGAAGGGAGACCTTCCAAACCACCACAGTTCTACAAGCGCAAGAATATTACTTGCCATACGACACATGTGACACCTATAATGGAGAATGTCATAATTATTCACCTGTTCACAGTATAAACAGTATTATGTACACGCATCTCTTAAAAGACACTTACGAGTGATTCCACCATGTTTGGTCTGTTGGTACGCAGTACCTGCACTGCATGGAAGATGTCTACTGCACTATCTCTCTGGCATTTGTCAATCACAGACCACAAAGCACAGAACACTCCACTTCGACCGATCCCATTTCTGTCAAGGATGAAAGGTCAAAACCTCGCAAAACCATTACCATGTTTGCAGTTCATGTAAAATACGAGCAGTTGATAAATGTGGGCCTATGTATTTTTGTTTTTACCCAATAAGATTAGAGTGATGGACATTCTCTTTTATTAGTTATGTTTGCTCATATCAGAGAGGCAGACAAAGTTACGTGAATTTCATAAATTGAATCCAAAGGAATACATGTGGATACGGGAAGTGGCTGCTTGAACTCTTCCCATCTGATTGTGAAGTCAGCAGAATGAGCCACACGACTTAAATCCATACAATCTCATTAGAAATCAACTACATTGCTCAAAATACCTGTGTATAGCCTACAGTAAGGGGAGGGGGGGGGGAGCAGGAAAGTTGTGTTATCCTTCTTATTTTAATAAATATTAAAAAGTTCTTATCCCCCGTGCTGAATCTTTCTAGCATAGGTTCTTAATTAAATGAATGGATACCGGTGTGCTGTATTCTCTGCACCCTGAATAACATTTCAAATTTGGCTTCAACTACATCTTTGTATGACAGAGGGTCATTTCAAATATCCTACCTATGCAGGGTACTTTAAACCAGAAACAACTGTTTCATGAAACAATCGTGAATTGGAGTTGATGGCCTTCTTGCGGAACGAAACTTTTGTGAATGGCCGACCATAAAAATAATTATGAATTTATGACTATAGGGCATACATTACACATGTTAATGTTATGCCTTACAGCATATAGGCCCTACAGTAGTTTTTTTTTTCCAGATATTCTATAGCTAGTTGCTTACTAAAAACACACACATCCAAACCAATGTTTCGTGGCTGGTCAAACATGGGGGCCATCCCATTACGACTAAGAGGCAACCATTGGGCATAATATGGGAGCTGTCAAAAGTTTAACCCGCCCCAGGTACTGAATTCTGAAATCCACATAGACTTAGTACACAAGCCACCAGGTTCTCTTATGGAACGGGTTAATAGACTAAAGATAAAACTCACATGCAGTGGACGATAACTGGACCCGAGGTGTGGGCAGTCTTGACCGCCTTCTGTACTGCCTTCACAAGGTGGATGAGTGACACTGGAGATCGTAGCTTGTTGCTTGCAGCACTCCATCCAAACAGTCTGAATTGGGTCACAGTCACACTCTGGTTGTGACAATCAAAGGATGGCAATACTACTTTAGAGAAATCCTTACTATTAGCTTAGGGTTAAACTTTAACATACTACCCCCATCTTAACAATCTAAACTGACATTGCTGTAAATGATTTTTTTTAAAAATCATATTGATCAACACTATTAACTTTCCTTTTATTGTGTATTATAGTAGTCTTAGAAGATAATAAGATGCTAGCCTTGCCAATTACTTTATAAAATCACTTTATTCCCCTTGTAGACAGTGAGTAGTTTTGACTTCGTGTGCTGGTATGAGGGCTGGATAATTCACGTCTGTCATTAAACCTCTTCATACTTTCATGCAAAGTGCAACAACAGACTGTCATCTTCCATGTTATTAGATTATCAAGGGACATGTATTTTTTAAATCCAATCTCTCGATTCATCAGTATAATTATGTCTTAATTCACTTACACACTCACACACTAAGCTCGTGCATCAGTGACTTCATAGCTTCATCTGTTTATGACACTGACAAATTTCTAATGATATATAGAATATCAAACACACACACACACACACACACACACACACACACACACACACACACACACACACATGCACACACATTTTGTTTTCCCCACAGTTTAGAATTGCATTACACGGCTCATCACATTAGAAAAGAGAAAGTAACAGTGAACTCTGGTGTGTATGCTGACCAATTTTACACAAACCTCTCCCTTGCTTGAGACAGTAAAGGTATCAGAGTCAAAGAAAGGTGCACTTGAAGATCCCACTCGTTCAACATTCAGAGACCCCAACTGAAGAGTGCCCTCATTAGGCCAGTACTGAGCACACGTCTGGGGGAGAAAAGAGAGTTACAGACAGGTGGGTTATTTTAACCCATTTCCCAAGGAAATCAAGTCTGTATAAGAGAATTTCATTCATTTCACACATGCATGTTCACATGCATGTTTTTTTTTAATTTTCATTTCCAATCAAACACAGGTAATACACTTTGACATGATTACATATATTGGAACATAATAATACATATTGGTTCTTAAAAGAACTTCATGGAAATGGAAATTGAGGGGCTGCTAAAAAGCGAACTTGTAGATTGCAGTCCCCTCACTTACGTTACATTACTACAATACATTAATTATATATGACTTTATAACACAATACGACGATACATGTACCGTACAAGCTAATCATTAAAAGTATACAGTTTTCATTCAATCAAATCGGATGGTTACATGAAGTACAGTGTATACGCTTTCACATGTATACACATACACATAGACATAGACATAGACATACACATACACATACACACACACATACACACACACATACACACAAGCGCACACACGTACCCACATACACATACGCACACACACGCACGTACACACACATGTATGCATCCACATACATTGTACACACACAGAAGAGAGTAGGGAAAGAGAGGGCGGGAGGGGGAGAGGGGGAGTAGAGAGAGCGAAGGGCAGGTCAACATTCTCGATACAGGGTGAAGAAAAAAGAACAACAATTCCAAACAGTCAAACTAATCATGGGGTACATATGAGCTAATCAAATATTTCTTTAAATTACTAGAGAATGATTTCAAACTAATGGAATCTTTTATATTTTTCTCAAGGGAATTCCAAAATTTTGGGCCACTGTAGATAAACGTGGATTTTGTAAATAGAGTTCGGGTAAGGGGCAAATGATATTCATCTGTTTGACGAGTGGGTATTTATGAATATTTTTATTCTTATTAAACATATTTTCAAAAACTGAAGGAAGTGACTTATTATACAAACTGTACATAAATTGACCAAGGTATAATGATAATACAAATCCCTTACTTTTAAAACCTTATTCTCCACAAATAATCCGTCAGTATGGGAATATTTGGAGGTATTACATATTACTCGAAGTGCTTTTTTTTGTAACAAAAATAATCTATCTAAATAAGTTGAATGTGTATTTCCCCATACTATAATTCCATACATTAAATAAGGTAAAATTAACGTTGAATATAACATTAGCAACTTTTTAACAGAAAAACAAAACTTTACTTTATTAATTACACCTATATGTTACTGGAAATAGTGCGGCATATACAATCTATATGCTGTTTCCAAGAAAGCTTACTGTCTACAGTTACACCAAGAAATCTAACAGAATAAACCTGTTTTATCACTTCATTTTCAAAAATTATATCATGTGGCAATTTATCAAGGGTATTGCTAAACAACATCACATTTGTTTTCTGCAAATTAAGCGATAATCTATTTGCTCTTAGCCATTGCATTATCTTGTTCAATTCTATATTCATGACATCAACTAATGTATGAGGATTTGAATGAGAAAAGAAAAGATTAGAATCATCTGCAAATAATATAAAAGAAAGAACATTTGAAGATTTTGGAAAATCATTGATGTAGATAATAAAAAGTAACGGCCCTAGTATACTTCCTTGTGGAACTCCACAATCAACTGAGCGCAAAGAAGATTTTTCATTGTTTATACAAACAAATTGTTTTCTGTCTTTCAAATAGCTTCTGAACCACTCCAAGGCCTTCCCACGTATACCATAATGATTAAGTTTATAAAGAAGAATGTCGTGGTTAATCGTTAATCTTCTTCTTCTGCTGTATGTTTGATGCAGCAGCACGAGGTGGTGGTTATAGCTTTATAGGTTGATATCCAGATAATTGCATCATTGGATAATAATAATAATAATAATAATAATTAGCATTTTTACCGCGCTTAATACATGGTTTCTAAGCGCCTTACACATATGATAATCATATCGAAACATAATCTTGCATATCATTCAACATAACTACAAACTCTACAATAATTTACATTACTTAATATAATACACACAAAAATAGAAAAAAAAAGGTAACATAGAGAAACACGAGATCATTGGAAATTCAAATTATATTGTCTTCATTAAATGTGTCTTCAGGAGGGTCTTAAACGTTGGATGAGGTCTAACTCGTTGCTTCTTAACCATAGCAAGTGTAAATTTATTCTTTTTTGATCGATTCTATTTCCATCGTAGGTGACAATATTCCTCTGTCAATATCATGTCGCAATCTGGGTGTTATGTTTGACTCCGACACGGTTACGTGTTGTATAGGTTTTCAATTTCATAATTTTGTTATTCAAGTTGTCATTCAAATTCGTAAAAATCAACCATGTTCCAAAAAAAGTGCACTCAATTTAAAATGTCTTGCATTTAGTTAGCATGGGGGGGGGGGGTGTATGCTTGTCTTTTTCACATAGCTTTGAATTGATTGGGGTTCATGATGAGGACAATTTTATGTTGCCGTATAGGCCCTCCTGTTCATTCTATAAATTTGAACTTAACGGGCATGACGAGGGTAAAATGGCAGCCATATACAAGCACGGCAGGCACTGTATGCAAGCGAGAATATAGGGGAAGTTGATTGACACCTTCTAAAAAAACAATTTCCACTACATGGAAACAGAAACCACGAACATCGTAGGCCTTTATGTCTTGTTTGTTGTTTATTCATATCTTATTTGTTAACTATTACTTTTGCGGGACTTTGTGAGATCATTGTGTGTCAGCTTGCCTTTAAATTGACGCATTGTTTAGTTCCTGTTGGAGCGTTGTCCTCTTTTAGTGTGTATTCGTGCACTACTATTTGGACCTTATGATTGAAAATGTCTTGAAATAAAAAAAACCGGGAAAATATGAACAGAAAACAATTCAAAAACATGAAACATAATTGAATGCATAGGCCTATCAGCCTGGGTTGTGTACATCTCTTTGCGTGTTTTATAAGAAACTTTCGCCCATTTCTGTGGCATCTTTACCCCATTATAACCCCATTTTTCAAAATATGTTTTAATAAACAATACATTACCTTTAAACATATACACTGCAAAAATATTGGTGTTACATTTAATACCATGGGTGTTACGTCTAACACTGATCAGGTGTCGATAGAGGACACCGACAAGTGTAGAAATTATGTTGCGATTGTGTTGAAAAGTGTTCGTCTGTAACTTCGTGGTGTTGATTTGACACTGTAGCTGGTAATATTTTTGACACTGCGCTGGTGTTCATTTAACAATGACACTACATGGTGTTGATTTGATATTGCTTGTGTTAATGTCAATGGTATAACATCTGCCCAGTGTCAACAGGAGACCACACCAACTGGTGTTACTGTGGTGGTAAAGGGTTTACATTTTTTTTTTTTTAAATCAAGTACTTTATCGGAAAGTTCTTGTTCATCTTTGTGAAATTCAAAATCAACAAGAAGAACATCTAATTACCTGTCTAAAAAAAGAAAGTTTTATATTTTGAAGTGACACCCGGAGGTGGTAATTTAACACCAAAAAAGCTCGGTGTTTCACAATGAACACCCAACTTTTTGCAGTGTATTTATAAGAATAATAAGCCTTTGGGAGTGATGTATACCAGTGTGCTGATATAAGTTACTTTCGCCCCTTTCTCCCCATCCTCACACTCATTAACCCTTCTTCAAAGGTCTATTCCATTTCCTTCATGAAATTGATTGCACGAAGTAAGAAATTGATCATCTTAAAATGAAACTGAACGCCCAAAACAAGATCATCGGGACTATCGCGTGAATTGAATGCACGAGTAGGAATTGCAGTGCTCGCATTTGGAAATTGAATGCCGTATGTGAATTTGATTTGACGGAAACGAAAAAAGAGTTCCTATAAATGAAATTGACCGCTTGCATTCTGAATTTGAATGCCCGAATATTTTCGCGTGCGTGCGCTGTGTGAATTTGAATGCACATTCATGACTTGGAATGACAAAAGTATTTATTTATTTATTTATTTCTAATCTTTTGTCAGGGTAGTCCATTCACCAATAAATAGTGGTCTTCCATGGAGCCCTGAATAATATTGATGAACATAATCTATTATGTACATTAAATAGCAAAACGTAGGCCTATATACAGAAGATGACATAATGCAGTGTAGATACATACCAGCATACTGTACATTGCAAACATAAAAAAAGTTCATGCCACAGCAAGAGTTCACCAGAATGCCGAAATAATTAAAACGCTATTATACAGGAATGATAAAGCCCAGAATGAATTTCGTGTGTTACTTACAAATAGCAACTTTGCTTAAACAATCTCTTAAATGAATATATGGAAGAAGCTAATCTAATTGAATGATCTAGCCTGTTCCATTCAAGTACAGAGGATACGATTGGGCTGCACTTGTGACAATCAGAGCGAAATCTTGGCACACGTAGATTTCCACTGTCTATTAGCCTTGTATGATGTTCATGTACATTAATAGGCTTAACTAAGTGCACCTGGAGGTACGATGGTGCTAAGTTATGGATGCATTTATATATCATCATAACGCGGCTAAAATCAAAACGTTTGTCTAGTGTCATCCATTTAAGACTTTTGAATGTTTTGATATGTTTTGTCCAAAATTATTCTTGCTGCCCTCTTTTGAAATTTTTCTAGCTTAGTTGTATGGGATTGAAATCTGTTTGACCAAACAACAGAACAGTAATCAAATTGTGGCAACACTAGACTATTATGAAGTAATTTTAGGGATTGTTGGGGCAAAAAGGCCTTCGCTCTCTTTATTATGCAGACACTTTTTTTGGGTACGTTTGTTTGAACCATTTCAGTTCTTCATCTATTAAAACACCTAAACATTTCGTGAACTGAACTCTTTTAATCCGACTACCATTTAATGAAATACTGAAATTTTCAATTTTCCCGAGATTAGCACGGGAGCCGATAATCATGACAGAAGTTTTGTCAGTGTTAAGGACGAGCCGATTGTTCTTAATCCACCCCTTTACTTTATCTAGTGCAACAGTTATCTTTTCTTCTAAAACTGTTGCGTCATTAGCACTGACAGTGAGGGTCGTATCGTCAGCGTACATATCTATAACACCTTCTGAAGTACACTCGGGTAGACTGTTGACATAAATTGAAAATAAAAGGGGACCAAGAATTGACCCTTGAGGTACACCCAATTAATAGTTGAAACTGTATGAAAGTATGAAACTGACCGGGAAAACCTATATTATCTCAGTTGCGGATCCAGTTCAGGGCAGCCTCACTTGCTTTAGCAAGTTGCAATATAACTATGTAAGAGAATATCAAATTGTCATAGACATTATCAAGGACTCACCAGATTCGGTTATGAGCCTGGAAGTGATACTGGGAGATTTTTCTGTCTTTACCTGTTTACATTCGTGTTAGTATTCAAAATTGTTTGTTTCCTCCATGGACATGATGGAATTGTATTTGTCAAATTATGAGCAATGTTTGTTTGTAGTGACAAAATTACCATGCTCCCTTTTAATATAACAACAATTGTACAGATACTGAAGACTATTGTGCAACATCATTAATGGTTTAGTGTCCTTTTCGTTTACGTCTTATGGCATATGCAGTGAAAAGCTTGACTAAAAAACCCTAAGCTTTCTCACGCCTTGAAGCAAACACAAAGATAACTGCAGGGTAGAAACTTGCTAGTTTTATCCTCCTTTCTGTACAACTTGCCTTTATGTTGCTGGGAAGACACTAACTTTGATGGCTCCCCCAAAAAAAAATAAATAAATGAATAGATAAATAAATAGAAGAAAAAATACCACCATCACAAAACAAAAAATCATATGCAATTATGACTGCTCAATCAAATCTAAAACAGAACTGAAACAAACATTTTTTTATTGAGAAATTGCGGTTGAAAGTTTATAAGAAAGGATATGTAGGTCCCTGTTTGTCACTAAGTGTTTGCAATAATCAAGATGTACCATGTGGTATGCTCTTTGATGCCATTGTAACCACTTACCTCATCGGTTGGGTCAAGCTCATTGAGCATGACAATGACAGGACACTTCAGGTCAAAGACAAGTCGCCACATGTCCACTACTGTATTGGGCAAGGGAGCCTGGGTAGCTACAAAGACATCTTTGTGTGTGAAAGTCTAAAAAAAAAAAAAAAGCCGCAAGCAGACTTGTTATAGAGGAAGCAATGTAGTAGTTACAATGATAAAAGGTAAACTTGTATTGTGAAGGTACTGCCAACAGAACTCGAAGTAGCAGATGTGACAGCAGTAATACTAGAAGCATTATGATTGAGGGTAGGAATGACATTTCAGTGCTAGGAGGAGAAGTTTGCTTTTAATCTCTGCCTGCTTTTTTGAAGCATTCCAGAAATCCCAATTGACACACACTGAATGTAAAATACATGTAACTTTAATAAGTTTTATTGCCATATCCACATCTGCAATGGATGAATGCGCAGAAGACACCCGGACATGATTTTATCCAACTGGATTCATGAAGACGCCTGCTCAACATCAAGGGAAGAGAATAAAGCGAAGTACCACAGTGGGAATTTAAACTGAAAAAAGTAACAGATGTACTGGTAGAGGCAGTATAGTCAAGCTGTATTTGTATAACAAATTACCATGACGGTACAAGCAAAACCACTGATGGTAGAAATACTTTTGTGTTGCATGAGAGATTCTGCCGGGAGCTGGTCTTAGAATAAGTTTCATACAAACCTATTTCAGAAGATTCCTATTAGTTTGGTGTTGTGTGTGTTACACTTATGTCTTTTGTATTAACCCTAACTAGGCCGGGGGGGGGGGGGGGGGGGCTCGGCGTTCCCCGCGATGTATCGCTATCGCGAAAATCTATCGCCGCGACGTTTCATGACTTTTTTCTGCGCGGTTCCGAAGTTGCGCATTAAAATGTACGTTCATGTCAGACCAAAATTTGCTCAAAAACGTAAATTCGTGTACAATTTCAATGCAAACTGTGCTTACAGGCAAATTTCATAAAATCAATTAATAACATATTTTCTTGTTCGGAACAATGTCACGGACAAATTTCATCGAAAAACAATGGAAAACATAAAGTCGAAAAACAAAGAAATACATAAGAATTTTAAAAAACAATGAAATATAATTTTTTCACTTACATTTGCTAAGGACACTAAAAAGAATATTTACGCAAAAAAAAAAAAAAACGTTTTGACTTTTATTTAGTGATTTATTCCAAATTGTCTGATTTCCTGCATGGTTACGCATAAACTAGCATAATTTAGCATAAAGACAATTTTTTTTAAAAACTTTATGGTACTTTAGATTACGTCATAGGCAATGTGTGCGCCGATTTTCGTCGCGATCGCGCGGTCGACGACCGAGATCTGACCGACTCTATCATCTACCTCAAAATCAGCCCGGCTAGTTAGGGTTAAGAAAAGAAGGGCACTATCATATCATATTCTCTGTATAACTGTGCCCATGCATCACAAAATCTTCAAAAGAGTCATACAGGTTGCTTTTGCAGTATCAATCACAAGGGCGCCGGAAGCGGGGGGGGGGGGGGGGGGGGGGGCAGGATGGGCACTTGCCCCCCCCCCCCCCCAATATGTAACAAATAATTAATCAATTATTTCAGACCAAAATTAACAATATAGGCACTTTTCTTGTCTAAAAGTTGTCAATTTCAGAACAGAAAATGCGAAATTGTCGCCCCTATCGGGGCAAAAACGATAATACATTATTGATATACATTATAATATCTATACACTAATATTTACTTAAGTAACTTTAGTGTATAGATGGTAGCCTCGCGTCCTAGAGTGTGCCCCCTGAAACATACCTTTAGTAAACCTTACATTTTCCCTTTCTTCTATGCTTTTTAGCAATATAAGAATAATTTTTAACTCTTGAACAATGCGATCACGTTTAAGCTTTTAATGAATACATTTCAGATGAGTGGCAAGGTGAAAGTGGTTCGGTCGCTCTGCCCGTACATATAGTAAAATGAACAGTTTTCATAAGTTTATGATCATAATCATTGTCCTTCGCACTAATTTTTCACTATGTTTAATTTCCAAGAAATTTGTTTTAAATGCTCTATAAACGCGACTTTTGTACTCTGTTTTACAAAAAGTCCCTACCGTGGGAGGGGGGTATCTCCCATCCCACACCCTCCCCCCCCCCCGTCTGTCGCTTCGCTTTCTCGCCGAGGATCTCACACCGTCAAATTCAAATTCAAATTCAAATTCAAACTTTATTTTCACTCTTTTTCCAACAGAATGTACAAAAAACAATATGATACATTTGGCATGCGAGTCTTTGATAATATACATAATCAGACAGGGATAACAACATGTTCATGTCTTTATGTTTAGTACAAAAAGAAACATTTATACACTCTGTGAAAAAAAGTGGAGGTACCCACTCAAAAGACTATGCTTGTAACATGTGGGTACCTCTGAGGGAAAAGGGGGAAAGAGGGGAAGTAAAGGGGGTGAAAAACTTACAACTACAAAGTCACATAATGTACCCCAGTATGTTATAATCATAGTCCTTCACACTAATTATTCACTATGATAATTTCCTAGAAATTTGTTTTAGATGTTCTATAAACGCGACATTTGTACTCTGATCTTACAAAAAGTCCCTACCCTGGGAGGGGGGTACCCCCCCCCCCCCCCCCCACCTTCACCCGCTCAGTCGCTTCGCTCCCTCGCCGAGGATTTCACACCGTCACATAATGTGCCCCCGTCGAGATTTTGCCCCCCAAACCCAAAGTGTTCCGGCGCGCTTGATTCAATCACCTTGATTAATCATACACATATCAACTCCAGTGATTGATAGATTCTTGTGATTTAGATAAGGTCACCTTTTTGATCGAAATTGCTATTTTGAAGCATCAAATTAAGCATATAAAGTTGTGTGTTAATTGACAGATTTGTGAAACTTTTCTGTCATGAATTGGTTTTCTTTATTTTCAACACATGATGTAGGGCCTACACTGTATGTGAAATTAGCATTAAACTAATCCAGAACATTTCAGAGTAATCAGCATTTAACTTTGACAGTCTGACACAATCATAAATGGATTGTTGATGAGTGTATCAATGTAGGCTGATCTGGCAATCTTATCACAGTACTTGTCATGGACTTTTAAAACCCCAAATTTAGCTTTGGAAAAAAATACGGATGGCTTCACCACTGGGCAATGAAAATCATTGAATAAACCACCTTTTTAGCTGACAAAACATATTTTCTTACATGCAAACAAGGGCAGACAGGTAAACAAGTCTTGAAATACACATTCCTCTATAACATCCATCTTGTTTCCTAGTTCTGTGATGGGAACCTATAATCCTTGAATAAACTCATTGGCCAGATGATTTACTTGATACTCACATTCATAAATGATGCATTGATGTAATCAGTGGAATCTGTGAGTCCTTTTGAGACAAGGCAGGGTCTCTTTGTCTCCACTTAATGGGCAAAAAAGGCAGATAACAATCAGAAATCAGCAATCATAATTACACATAATTTGAACAAAGAAAGGATGTCATATCTTCTTTACTACACGAAGCAGAATTTACCCTGATAAGTGCCGTATAACGTTTCAAATTTGTGCATGATCAAACGAGAACAGTTAAATTGTAAGGTTACAAGAAAACAAGGATGAGACAGTGCTGAAAAAAGGAAAGATAAACACTTTTTATTTGATTTGCTAATGCGAATTATGCATTCATAGGTTTCTTGTTGACATTATCTCTTCAGAGGGATTTCTCTTTCGTTTCCAGCAAGACAGAAATGTAAGTGCAGATTTGTTTTCAAGTATTTTCCTTAGAACTTTAAAAGGCAAGTTCCTTCATTCGAGTTGCCTTGACTCACATGGCAAGATGTCATGGAATCTGTTCTTGTTCTTGTTTTGAGGCATCTTTCCTCCCTTGAAAGCGCTGCTAGAAGGAACCGGTGCTAGTATGTCAAGCAACTGAAAGGATAAAACACTCTGTCAGATTCAAAGGGCTTTTTCGACATTGTACTTTGTAGAAAGGTAATGCATTATTTCAACATGGCATCACTTGGACAAAACATGGCTTTCACAAGTCAGCTAAGCTTCGTACATGAAGTTCATGCAACATGCCACCACAATAATTTGCTTTAAAGAAGATCTCGCAGGAATACTTTTCTCTGCTTTTTTATTTGTTTTCGTTATTCCCCCAAAACAAAACAGAACTTTTTCCTCTTATTCTTAAAGTCATTAACACAAGTCTTACCTTGGCATTGGTGTTTAACTTTTCTCACCTCGTATTCTAACTGAATATTAGTTTTCTTTGTCTTTGGGTCCATCCTGTGGAGAGTTTCTAGCTTCTTCTTGAACTGTGACACAGGAATATTGTTGGTCTGGCCCGACGAGTAGATCTCAAGAAGAGAATTGTAGATGAAGACATACTGTTCCTGTACAGTGAGGACATCAAATGTAGTGGGCTAGTAATAGTAAGAGATTTTTCTTTTCATTTGAGTTTAAATTCAGATTTAAATCAGAGTTTTCTATAAATAAACTATAATTTTCACATTTCCTTTTATTTTTCAAGAACAGTAAGACATACAATGAGTATATTCAAACAAAAATAATATTACACAATAATCAGATAATGAAATGGAAAGAAATGTTGATTTGATGCTTTTAAAATCAAAGGAATAAACAGTGATCTGACTGAGTTATATAGTAGAATGTGTTGGTGGAATCATAAAGAATAAACCTACCTTCCTGATAGATTATAAAAAGAACGCAAATAACAGAAGTTTTGAATTTTGAATCTTAAAATATCACTTTGATGACATGAAAACGATGAATAAAGACAACATGGCGAAGGAAACCTGTCTTAGCGTCAACATATTGATTTTTTAATACCACAAAAAGTTTATATCAGGAATCAAAATCAAGCATAAAACAGTTTCACTTTGCCTTCACACTCCGTACAGAAGATCGCACAAAAATTTTTGAAATGCATAGAATTATATGAAATGTACCCATAATTAATCAAAAAGTCATTTTGAGCATTTGAACTTTTGACAGTGCAGCACATGAGTGCATGCATCGCGGAGCACACGCAGACAACGATTGGACAGCATTTTGATGAATGGCTTACAGTTAATGTACAGTTAATCAACAAAATTCATGTCGTATGGTTATGAAGATTACGATTGACAAATGTGATTTCAAAAATGGCATCCAGCAGATGATATAGTTCAATGACCATTCTGACAAGGGAATGCTTTCTACCAGTATTCCTGAGCAAGACCAAGCAAAGTTGAAAATATGATGTTGATGACATATTATCATAGATGATAAGATCACGAAATTCATACAGAAATTGTTAACCAAACAAATGAATAAATACAACTGTGATGAAAAAAAATGGAGATTTTCGGGTGTGCTGCAGATCACCTCATATAGGTATTCCCGCCCAATATAGGTATTCCCGCCCAATTTCATCAGATTTGCATTCGATTAACAATGCAATCATTCAAGTTCGCATGAATTTGAATGATCACCGAGATCAATATTCAAAAAGGCCACTAGCTCATTCAATTTAATTTCATCAGCATGTGATTTCATGAGTTTTTCAAATAAACGTGCGAAAAGAGCGTTAAAATTGAATATGCACATGCAACGCATTCAAATTTACATCAGCTCAGCCGTGAAGAACGTTACGGAATTCAAATGCACGATAAGGCGAACAGTTATAACAAATGGGCAGTGTTTGTCCTTGTTGCCTTTATTCTTTGAAGTTACTCATCTGTTTGAATATACAAACTCAATGTGCCTCGAAATGGGATTTTTGCCTGATAATAGCTAAAAGCTTGCATTAGTACATTTTCAAACACATACATTTTATTCACGCAGGACTTACGCGGCTGTTGGAGCAGAGTATACATGAATATCTCGAATATGGACAGATCTATAGTGAGCGAAGCATTTGACAACCAGCAAGACTATATCACTGGCGAAACCCTTGGATGAAACAGGTTCTTAAGCTTATTGTGACATCTTGTCATACAGACACAGGGAATGTAGGAATGGAATCCAAAATTTAAATATAAAGAATGGACGTGGACATACAAGAAATTCCCTGCAAAATTAATGTTACATCCCTTTATCCCCTAATTGAAAGTGGAATAAAGGTTGACAGGAAAGAAAACGGTAGAGCCTACATAAAGTACAATTAAGATTAAAGTGTGAAGGGCCCCAATTTTTCTCTCTTTCTATTCTTTCTTTAGAACAACAACAATTAAGATTAACAGATTAAATGAAACTTTAAAAGGAAAATGAATTCATAACCAAAAATAAAAATTGAAATGAACCGTGGTAGTAGATCAATGACGAAAATTACTTTAATTTGAACGCCTTTTCCTTTAATCAAATACAAATCTGATGAAATTGGGCAGGAAATCCTGTACTATTAATTGGAAACTACACTATATGCCATGTGGCACATACAGACCAAATTTTAAGCAATCTGCTGTAACAATTATAATCTAGGCACCCTCTAGCCTGTGACAAGAAC
Organism: Diadema antillarum; assembly: GCF_040938485.1. Taxonomy (NCBI): domain Eukaryota; kingdom Metazoa; phylum Echinodermata; class Echinoidea; order Diadematoida; family Diadematidae; genus Diadema; species Diadema antillarum. Next base: position 39,781 of record NW_027271302.1, read on the forward strand.
TTCACACACCTAAAGAACAAGAAAATAATGTAAGGGAACTTTAAAAGAATCAGTTGCTTGGAAAGGCAAGATAGTAAAAACTGACAAGAATGTGAGCAATTCCATTATCATACTAATCCCTCTGGAATGGAGTGTCTCAGTTAATTCTTCATCAAACAAACTATTAGGCAATTAGGCCATCTTAGTGTACTTTGTAAAAAAGAAAAGAAGAAAAAGTGAATGTCTGGTATAGCGAGCTGTTAAAATACACAGTATAAAAGAGGACGCACATACGTTTTTCTTGTTCCATTTCAATAGACTATATCAAAATCCTCTATTCTAGGACAACTATTCAGCCTGAATAGAATATCAAGGAAGGCTTGAAAGCTTGTCCACTAAATTATCTTTCCGTGACACAATCTCTTGCCTGTGTTTGTATCATTTCGATACGGTTTTCTCTCATCTGGTTGACGAATCCAAATATGTCTGCCTCTCCAGTCTCTTGCATCATACACAGCATGTTATAGAGGGTGAGGAAGGTGCCTGTTCTTCCTGCTCCAGCACTGCGGGGAAGAGAAACCAAAAGCAAAGAAAGTCTTATTCAGCCATTAGCATACGCAGCAAATGACAATTCTGTGGTCCAGCAACAGCAAACTCAGCTTGTTGAACCAGACATAGGAAAACAGTCAGAATTTGTGAAGAATTTCGAATGACAATATACAAGTATAACCTGAAGAGTTATGCTAGTATATTTATAGGACATGAGATATCTGTGAATCATACGGCAAATGCCAGATTTCTGAAATAATGTCTGAAATACAGTGTAAATCTGTCTACACCAGTAATACATCATGAAAAATAAGAAAACACAATTCTCAGATGAACAAGTATAAAAACTGAAACAAACGATTTATACTATTTTTTTACCTGACAAAAGTAAAGAAGAAAAAAAGAAGAAAGAAATGTCTGTTGCCATGCATTAGAAGTGTATCCCGTAGGTCATTAAACTACAGGGATTAAAGGGGAATTCCAGTCCAAATATGATTTCGTCTGATAAGAAAAAGTAAAATATTTCGAGTTCAACGGTATAAACTTGATCAAAATCGGACGAAAAAGAAGGAAGTTATGACATTTTGAAATTTCGTATTTTTGGGGGAAACGGTTCCTGAACAGTCAATAATTATGAATATGCAAATGGCAAAGTGAGCATGACATTCCCTCACAACTCACCATATAGTATGTACACAAGATTTTGAAATTTCCGGTTTTTCATTCAAACGCAATTATGCTCGAGGATCAAATCCTCATATATCTATGTAACAGATCACTATTCTGAAGTTCTGGGGAACCTACAGTTTTACAAGCTGTAACGCTTTTATGTAGGCCCCATCATATTTCTTATACTTACTTGTGACATCTTCATACGATATGACCATGTACATTTGTGTCAAGTATGTTTTTTTTTCTTCCTCTTCTTCAATCAAAAGACATGATTGTATATATTTTGTATTCTTGTTTTATTGTCAATAGTTTTGTAATCTCATCATTGAGAAAATGGAAATATGAAATAAATTTGAATTTAATTGAAATTGAATTGACGTTATTCAACCAGGAATAACGTGATATTTCAGACTTCAATAACACAAACACTGAATTTTCGTCATTTTTTTTTTGTACACAATCAATGGAAAATTGTGAGGGTATGACATGGCATATTCAGACACACTGTACAAGAGCTGTTTTGGAGAAATTATCAAAACTTCACAATTTCGTAACTTCCTTACTTTTCATCCAGTCAAATTTTTACAGTTGAATTTGTAAAGTTCTACTCCTTTTTATCAGATTACCTTTATATTTGGACTGGATTTCGTCGTCAAGAGTATACCATGATGGAACTCCATACCAAAGAAATAAACATTGAACATGCAGCCTTTGACCCAATAAAGGCGAAAAATTGGAGCAGCATTGCCTAAAGCAATGAGGGGTCTAAAGTTTTACCTTATGATGCACCTCCATCTATAGTAATAAACATTGGTAGAAAGCTGAACAAGAAATGTAATCAATCATGCTGGCTATCTTTATTAAAATCTGGAAAAGGCGGAACATTGGAAGAAGCATCACCAAAAGTTACAGGGGTTCAAATGTGATTATGATTAAACCTTTAATCAAGCCTGATAACAAGCAAGGGCATTACCGCTAAAACGTTCTTCATGATACACCCGCACACTAAATGTTTGAACTATAACTCATGGCCATTATTGCGCACACAAATGCGATGCAATGGCTGTCTGTGATGTTTGCACAGCAATCAATGCCTGTACACCTACCGTAGGATAAAATTACACTTTTTTATGAAGTAATGTATTTTTACCCAATAATTGTTCTCAGGGTATGAGCCTCCCCTCATATTCATACTGTTGTCTTCTTTCTTAAAAGAGGTATCATCTAAATGACGGCCTGGGATGGTTGCTGATGAATGAAAGTGATCTGTGAAGAGGATAGAGCACATATAAACTAACCTGCAGTGTACCAACATTGGTCTAGTTCTATCAGCTGGAGACATCGTGGCATGGTGATGGAGAACAGCTTCAACAAAGTCAAGGAGAGTGGTGTAGTACTCTGGAACCCCCATGTCAGGCCAGGACAAGTAGTGGAACTGGGTTACCGCTCTCTTCTCTCCATCTCTTCCCTGCATAAATAATAAACAAACAAACAAACAAATAAAATAGATAAATAAATGAATGAATGAATAAATAAATAAATAAATAAATAGATAAGTGAATGAAAGTGTGCATACAGTTTGGATGTCATCTTGAGATGTGGTGAAGGTGGGGGAGGATAGATTGTAATCTGAATGTAAATTGAGCCTTTGGGAGGTTAAACACATTTTTTTGATACTAATACACTGGAATGGCTTTTCAATAAATGTAATTCTAATTGATGTTTGAAAGCATAAAAAGATGTACGCTACGATATTTTGAGAGGCAAATTGCTCGTCTGTTAAGGTCCTGTTAAACATTAAGTATATCTTTAGTGAAAACTGTGTGAGTACATGAAAGATGAAATGATATTTACTCTAGTCATAGGTATGAATCAAATGGTTTCTTTTGAACATATCCTGAAAAATTGTTGGTTATCTATCCCTTGCCATTTCTATGCCATTATTTAATTCAAATCAAAACATGGTAAACTTCCACATTTCTATCACACTATATTTTCAAGGGAGAGGAGGGGAGGAAAGGGAGAGGGTGGAATTGCTATAAAGGGTCTTTTGTTTGCCAAACTAGCCTAGCTCCTGTGAAGCAAATCAACTCCTAACCAAGGTTCTGTCCTGTTATATGTCTTTTGTTTAAATCTGTTTTCAGTTCTTAAGCGGCGTAACTAGCTTGCTCTTTAATCGAAGCAAAGATCTGCTCTACAAGAGCGCATATATTACCTGCTTCACAACCAATTCCCTGATGGCACGATCAGAGTACGTGTGTTCCTTGTACGAGAAAATGGAGAATTTTCCGATGTTGATGGATAGTGACTCCATGGGCCAATATTGCTCACATTGGTCCTACATGAAAAAAAAATTTTTTTTTAAAGATACATGTACTTTCTTTACAGTCAGTAGATACAGCTTTAGCATAGCAGTTATCAAGCAGAATAGTCCATACAAGATCAGTTATCATTAACACTGCAAATAAACCATACAAGGTGAGTTCTGAGCTCCCAGCAAGTCACATCTAGAAATGTTGCTATTGTGACTGGTATGTCTCTACAGTAATGCATGATTCCCGATCCTAACAAGTCTAGAGACAATGTAAGGTGTAAGATGACAGTTTCACATATCTAGCAAAAAAAAAACAAAACAAAACAAAACAAAACAAAAAACTATCATACAGAGTAGATTTGAGTATTGTAGTATTATTTGGGGAAATGCATGGAAAGGAAGACTGGCTAAATTACAGAAACTGCAAAACAGAGCTCTCAGGACCATATGGAAGACGGATTGGAGTTTTCCAGTCAGGATTTGTTTGATATTGTGAACATTGAAAAACTTTCTGACAGAAGAAATAAGCAAATTTTGTATATGATGTATAAGATTGCATATAATATGATACCGGGAGAATTTTTGAAACATTTTGTTTTTAAAGAACATTATTATGGTTTAAGAAATGTGTATAAATGCTTTGAGTTATTTAACCCACAATCCAATATTAAGAAACGGAGTTTTTCATTTCGAGGAATTAAACGATGGATTCGATTGCCTAGGAATTTGAAAGAAATGTCTTTTATTAGATTTAAATTGAATATATAGTTGTTGTTTTTTTGGATTAACGAGACTGTTTTCAGGGTTGGAATCATGTGTTTTGTGTATATTTGTTTGTTTATTATTATGTAGAATTCCAAACATGTATAGATTCTGCGTAGATTTATTTGTGTCAGCGGGGGGAGGGGGGGGGGTGGGGGTGGGAGGTAGAGAATGTGATATGTAGCCTGTAAGCTCAGGCGTTTTTCTTCTCTTCTTCTTCCTCTTCTTCAGTATGATTTTGTGTATTATGATGTTTTTGTATTAGGTGATGTAACTGTTTTTATTAAGATGCACGAACTCGTTGAAGAACAGCCTGCGGCTGAAACAAGTGACCGTGTGGAAATAAAATGAATGAATGAGGCATAAAAAAAGTAAGTTTTACAAAACGTTACAACAAAATACGTTTATGCAGTTCTGTTGCAGATGCACAGTAGTGCGTAACAGTTTTAGTAAACTGTTATGAATGCCTATAAATTGATCTACAAGGTTTTTTTTTACAGTTCTGTAGTCAATTTTGTAATGCATAGTGACAATCAATGTTCACACAATACACACATTTTGTCGTCTAATTAACATTTAAAACAAAAATGATACCGACCTTTCCATCCTCACTCAAATTTGTCACCATGACAATGGTCTCAACATTTTCCTGCCATATCATCCGCCAGAAATCAGTCAGTGATGCTTTGTTTGGTGCTACAGGGCAAAGTAATTGGAAACTTTACAGTAATGAAAATTATAGGAAGTAAAGTTTGAACTATTTATTACAAGATGTTGTTTGTGATTTTAAAACAATTTAATCTATGTAGAACAGTTAGATATTCAATGTGATATTAAGCACAGTTGATGGGGAATGCCACTTTTAAAATTGCATGATTCCCGTAACATGGTAAGATTATGATAAAGACGATTATCGTACTTCTATTTACATCCACACTGTAATTGTGAACATGAATTACAGGGCATAGCAATCACCAACAAAAATGAGTGTATTTATGGAAGAACAAATTATATGATGCAGTTTTCATGTCTATTCCTATTTTTCAATTACCCACTCCATAACATGGCATGTCATACAAATTCCATATGTATACAACTCAATTCATAATAATAGAAGTAGTATAAGAATCGAAATGGCAATAGCAAACAATTTACATAACAGCATACCACAGATTTTTTTTTTTTTTAGTTTCTTACCTTGTGATGCAATAAACACCTTTTCCCCTCTGTAATTCTGTTCAAAGAAAAATTAAATCTTTCTGTAATTAACTGGCCTGTCAATGAGAAAAAAAAAACTGCTTTTGTTTTTGGAAGCATGCAAATGTTTGCTTGAAACAATGAGTAAAATATCTTTAAACTATGAATCTTGGGAAATGATATCAGATCAATATCCGCTGTATTTTGTTCATTATCACTCATTTCATAAATTAAACAGGAACCAGAAATGTAATTTTATATTATTTTCCTTAGAGCCTGTAGGTCTTCAGAACGTCTTACCGGTATGAGACAATGGTTTTATATGGTTCACTTTTGTATGTACCAAATTTTATGAGAATAGTTTAATCTATTCTTTTAAATATAATTTAAAAAAAGAGATGCCAGCAGTTTCTTTTGACCTTTAACCCTATGGCATAAAGTTTTTCCAACAGAATTATTATGCAGTATGGGCCTATATACAAATCTGCACATTAAGTAATTTCTAAGGTACATATCTGTAAGGAGAAAATAGTGTAATTTCACGACTGAGTAGTGTAATTTTCAGATTATAATCAACCTTAATTTGACACTTGACCTTCAACCTCACGACCCCAAACCAAAATCTCCCAAAAGATCCAAAGAACCACATACATGCAGTGATAGTTCCAGATAAGTATGACTTTGTTGCTCATTTTTGAAATAACATATCAAAACATTCCCCTATTGCAGGAGAATACACACTATCCAATGTCGATCTGCTTGATACAAAATCATATGATGTACGTCTCCGTAGAATATTTTGTCATAGAAATGATACTCACATGTACATAGTTAGCATTGTAATAATCTGAGTGAGGATCGCCATCAGTAGTCTCCAGAACGACTCTGGAATGATCGTCTGCCCAAGAACCAGAATCACAAGATAACAGGTTTTTATAGAACATACGGTTTTTTTTTTTGTATTGTTGAACAAGTCACCAATGTTCTACGACATCACTACTGCAGCCTGCCACTGTTGCAACAAAGAATGTAAAATCTACCTTCTCTGAAATGTGCAGAATTTCTTGGGATTAGATGTATAATTTTGTAAGACAGGTAACCATTCAAAGTCTTTTTCACTTACAGTGAAATGTGTGTCTAGTGTGAAAGAGAAAACCCACTATTATCAAAATATCTTCATGTACTAACATGCAGCATTCTTTTTTTTTTTTTTTTGTTATGGTGGCCTATTCAGGCCCCTGCAATCTTTAGATTTGAAATAAAGGTGACCCAAAAAGAATGAAACATAATATTTTTTTTTCAACTTAGTTGCCAATGGGACAAGCAGAAGATAGGTTTGGGAATACAGGCTCGACATCAGGCCCGAAATTTTTTTTAGCAGCCCTGTATAGGTCACAGCTGTTGTCGATCCCTGCATAAGAGCATACTGTCAATATCAGTCTACAACTAATGTAATTTCGTGATTGGTGTCACATATTCATGAGATAAGCCATCGTCCCTATAATAACTGATACTTAACTTAATACATTAAGGTCCACAATGTATAGTCTGCAATCTATGCATCCCTAACACAAAAGTACATTACAAAACACAGTAGCGCCTACAGTGCACTCTCATTACAACTAACACTGTTATGACAAAGTAAAATTTCAGGTCCTAAAATTATCATAATTATAGTCTTTGGTAAAAGCTTTGCGTACAATGAACATGGTTAAAGTAAAATTTTTGTTATAATGAAGTCATATCTGAGTGCCATTGACCAAGAAAATCAAAAGAAACATTTTCCATTACAACGCAAATTGGATCACTAATAATCAATAATTAATGGACCATCAGCACAAACCTTATCTTTATTTCGGAATAATAACTGTGAGAAACGTCGAGCCTTTAATTCCGAATAACGAATCCTTGGAAGAGCGAGACTTCGGGATAATTACGAACCTTCATAACAACAAACATTTCGAAGATGAGCTATAATTAATGGACCATCAGCACAAACCTTATATTTATTTCGGAATAATAACTTTGAGAAACGTCGAGCCTTTAATTCCGAATAACGAATCCTTGGAAGAGCGAGACTTCGGGATAATTACGAACCTTCATAACAACAAACCTTTCGAAGATGAGCTCTAAGGGAATCTAAAACATGCGCATGCTAAACCTAGGCCAAGGCCCATCTTTCTAGAAACGCTCATGCTTTCTTTTTGCATTGATGACTTCCAATATATTGTTAAACTATCTGAAAATGCTAGTTAGGAGTAAAAAAATATAACATCTTACCTATATTTTGCTGAAAACCCCACTCAATTTGGTTAAGTGGTCAAAGAGACATGTGGTTCATTGTAAAGCATGATATGTGTCTGATTCTTCCAAGTTCAATACTGCATATTAATGTGTTAATACAATGGACAGAACTTGGAGGGAAAAGATTCCTGACTTGCTCTACAAAAATCCCTATTTCTTTTTGACCACTGAAGCAAATCGAATTGGGATTTTTGTAAGATGTGCATGGGTAATAAGTTATAGTTTGCTATCCTGGATTTGTATATGGATTGATTCACAATTTTTAAAGTTGTCTTTGCGGAGGGTCCCTTTTCGGGACATATGGTATAAAGATGAAACCCATAATATCTATCTTATTGGCATGAAATTGTTTGACGGGCTCACATGCTATGATGTTCTTGAAGCGATTTTTGGACTTGTTCTGTTCCTTTGATGCTACATACCATGGGTGAAGCTGGCTGCCTTTTAGCATCTAAACAACGAGAAACAAAGCAAACAGTTATGCAATTCATAATTCTTTAAAGCTATACATTTCTTCTCCCACAGAATATATATATATATATATATATATATATATATATATGTATATATATATTTATTATATATATAGATAGATATATATTATACACTGTATTATCATTACATAAACATACAAAGAGGCACTCATCATTTGTATTGTACGTACAACTCTTCACAGTTTGGCTGATTCTTAAATGAGTCTGTATGCAGATGACAACTTCACCTGGAGGGTAATATATAAGAACATTGTATATTGGTTAGAAAATAGGCACACACAGTGATAATATTTACATGATATTCCTTAATGAGTCCATTTCCTTTCTCCGCCTTCTTGCTCTTAATATATGCCTGGAGCTCACTGATGGGGATAGAACTTGGAGCTGCAACATCCTGGTAGACAACCCCTAGGTTGTCCTGACTACCACTCCCACTGAGGGAGCCAAGCCCCTTCGATGCATCTGTCTCTCTGTCCCCAGCCCCATCCTTCTGATTCTTCTGGTGGTTGAAGTAGTGCTTGGGGTTTGGAGACGCTTTGTGTTTGGAGTCAGAGATGACTGCAGTGCGTTTAATGACTGCAATAGCTTCTACACCTTCATACAGATGCTCATCTGGCTCATCACTTGCAGCATTTACATACAAAACGTTTGGGCTTTGTTCCTCCATAGAATCTGTATTTGTATAATGAATGAAGAGATAAGAGCAACAAGAGCACTGAATACACAGAGGGATACACATCACAATAGTGATGTTACATCAACTTCCTAACTAATCAGAATAAACGATGGAAACATAAACACATAGGTTTGAGAAAGTCAGTTGTGGATCAAAGTCTAACATGATCTCAAGTCATTTGTCTCCATGCATTTATTTCGTTTCAACTTATTTTCAAATTTCTCACATGTAGCACAATAGAATATATGAATACTAAAATTATACAGACCATAAATTAGATGAAACTTCATCGGAATGGACAAAAGTTTGTCTTGATATTAACACAAGGTCTGTATAAATGAGAGTTGATATTGGTCATAATGCGAGAAATTTGATGGGGCCTATGTAAAAGCAAGCTTGTACAGCTGCAGGTCCCGTGATAAATCAGACTAGGGGAACTATGAAATAGAGATATTTTTCAGACAATACTATAACTGGGGGAACCAAGTAAAACAAACAAAGAATTCGATCAAACAAATGTTACTACATAAAATGAAAATAAATGTTACTAAACAAAATACTTTAAAAGTACAATGCTAGAAGCAAGATTTTTACAAGGGGGTCTATAACCTGAGATTTATAGCTTGTTAAACAAAAGAAAACAACAGAAATAGAAAGACCATCATGACATCATATTGGAGTAATTGCAGACACAGGATATTTATTACAATTGAAGATTGAAGAATTCAGATATAAAATTCAGAGTAAAAAGAGTTAATAAATCATAAAATAATTTCTTCATTGTTCTGTGGAGTGGATCAGAGTAAGTGACAGGTACAATTCAACTTTCTTGTATCTAAAATGATTGCCAGGTTCATGCAGCTATAAAGAAATAAAAATCACTGTTCCTAAATATTTTCCCAACGTTTACAATAAATATATCAAACACATATTCGTTGATTTCAACATTCTCTCATTACCACACAGATTCACAAAGAAATTTTGTAAGTCAGGCTCATGCAAATGAAATGCTCCCAAATATCTGCTGATAGGATCAAACACGTACTCAACAACAACAACAACAACAAAAACAACAAAAATCACTCATGGCTATAAGGCAATCCACATGATAACAAGAATAGAGTGCAAAATCAAGTATTAAAAGTAAGAGCAGGATCTTTAAATGTATTCATCCATCACTTGTGAAACTGATATCAAGTTTGTTTGTTTGATTTTAGAGCAGATAATACATCAAAAGTCAGAGATATTGTTGCACAAACTTGTCATTGTTGTCATACGGGTGTAGTAAAGACTGGATTGTGCCATTTTGAAGGGGGTATTGCCAAAGAAATATATCCATGATGGGAATTTTTATCCTCGAAAAAGTGATGCCACACTCGGACTAATTGGAATTATAGTGAAGACTGGGTTGGTCAACTTTTCATTTACAAATGAGATGATGACCAACACATTTTACTTTTAGAGAATTGTCACCATCAAGACTAAAGTAACTCACTTTGAAAGGGTGCTTAAATGAGGGGCAGAAGTGCTTCCCTTCCTTGTCATAGGTCTTTTCCATATTGGGTGTTGGGTGAATTTGCAAAATCGCAATATTTTCATATGAGTTGGTAGAGTAATTTTTATCAAATCAATTTTCTAAGATTTTTTCCTATTTCATTTATTTTACTCTTTCAATTTTTTTTTCGAAAGACGTTGGGGCTTTTGGGGGCAAGAATAATCCATGAGCATAAGGTTCACTATAGGTTTATAGGAAATTCGTATGCAGAAAAGTCTCTTTTATGAATACACTTTTGTATGTCTAGGTTTCATCAGATTTCTAAATGAAGATTAAGGGAGTTACATTGTAGTTATAAATGAAATGTAAAATTTCAGTTGTTGGACGAGAACATCTGTCTCCCTCATCCTTATTTGAAGTTTCAACATCATCCTGATTTGTTGATTATGAGTTTTACCACATCATCAAAAGTTGATTCAAGTCACTGAATTTTACGATTCCAGGTATTCAATCTCTTGAGACACCATCATCATGATCATTTCAGTACAATGAGAGAAGCATTATGTCTACACAGAGTTGTGTTGAAAGATGTTACTCACCTTTTCTGCCATCAAGGTCTTCTTTATCCTGGTTCTCGTCACGTCTTCTATACAGCATTCAGAAACGTAAAGTGCACACAAATTATTTGATTATATGTCACTTTTTGCAAAGTTAGTATGCACAGTTGGATGTAAAGTTTTATTTTCTTGTTCTTGTTCTTTTTTGTTTTTATGCGACCTTTTTCTTCTATTAACTTTTCATGAGGCAGCATGCGTTTCACACATGAACCTTAATCACATGAGTTATTAAGGTTGAACTTGATTGAACAAAAAAAAATTATGAGCACCTGCAGAATGCTAAGATTTGTGTATTTGCATATGGAAAATATCAATGCCAATTACTGCGCTTCAATCAGATGATGGCTTGCTCTTTTCAATGGTCAAAATTGTCCATTCATAGTGAGATATTACATAAGGTAGATTTGATTTGGTAGACCCTTACACTTGACTTCACCTCTTTCAGAACGGAGCAGAAGTAAAACAACCAATATTCAACATAAATATGCCAGTAATAAGTTGAGGGAATGTGTAATTTTCACAGAATAACAAAATGTATAATTATATATATATGATTGAATTATGTGAACTTCAGTTCTTGACTTGATTGATTGATTGAAAGGTCTTTATTCAAAATCTGAGTGAACGACTAAAAGTCGAATTACACAGATATACAAAGATTTTACACTAAAAAGGACAGAATAATAATTATTCTATTTAAGTTTGTGTTTGATTTGCGTTTAATTTGATATTTGTATATCTGTGTAATTCGACTTTTAGTCGCCCACTAAGATTTTGAATAAAGACCTTTCAATCAATCAATCGATCAAGTCAAGAACTGTAGTTGTCTAGTCATCCAATGATAGTTTCGTCAAAACTTTTAAACATTCATTGCTTTTTAATGCAATATCAGGTTTTCCTAAAACGACACTTATTTGACATTTTCTACTATTTCAATAATACTAAAATAGCTACATATTATGTAGCTGCATGCACTCAATTAACGTATTCATTTGGGTTTCATTCTCTTCGACATGACACGTAGAGAACATACAACAGTATATATAACACTACGCAGAGGGCATTAATGGCTTTGGCACCCTGATGAAACAAACCTTCTGTAGAAAATGAAGCCCACAACCAGACCCACAATAATGAAGATGATGAGAACACCAACAACACCACCAGCTATGGCACCAATTGCAGAAGGCGGGTCTGTAACACACAGCGTGGCAGGTGAGATTGTATAAAACATGCACAGGCATAAATAAATAACAGTATCAATACCTAAAGGGTATCAAGCACACATTCAGCCTAGTAATCTTTTGCATGCGTATACACAGAGGAATATACACATGCATCAAAAAGATATGTACTACTGTAAAGTAAGGCATGACTTATTTAATTACCAACTATTGCAGAATTAGATCTAAGTGTTTCCACTATTTACCTCTGCGTATACAGTGTTCTTGACAACATACATTTGTAACGAGAGATGTACAAATCTTAGCTACATGTAGGTTAAATTAGTGTCTATATAACTGTGCTTATTGCTGCATGTCATTTGCAAAAATTCCCAAACCAAGGTTATTCGATGAAATAATAACGCCTTCAAAAAGTCATCTGAATCAAGTGCTAATAACCAGGAAAAAGCTTTCATAAAATGCAAATTAATGCTGCTGCAATTAAGTTCTCTAGATGACTTACTATTTGTTTCACCAACGATCATAGGTGACCAGTCGCTTTTACCAACACCATTGACAGTTCGAACCTGGGACAGATATTTTTATAAATATGAAATGTTCATGTTCTTAGGAAACATAAAGGCTTTGCTCAGTGTTCAATTTTTATCCATTTCCTTGAATGTGTTATTGAATGAAAAATTCATACATACAGTAGCAACAACATCCTTTTCACAAAATCAATTTTGAGTAACCTGGTACAGTCCTGTAGGAGTTCTTATGATTTTTTTGAGGTTGTGGATCTGTTCATCCGTACTTGATTTTGTGGATGATGTAAGTTAACAAGTGTTTGAGCTACTCAAACAAAAATTGGAGCATGTACATTATACAACTGTAAGAATGAGTGGAGTAAACCTTGCCTACCAACTTTTGCGCACACTGGCTAAAGGTCAAAGGTCATATGTGAAGGTTAATTGCTAATATTTCACCATTTTCTCCACCTGTATATCTCCGCAAATGTCTGCACGTATTGTTATGAAATTCGGTGTGTGGCCTACACATACATTATCAGATTAGGATTCTGTCGGTAAGTTTTGGGTCATGGGATCAAGGTCAATTGGTTAAATTGCTATACTTTCGCTTTTTTTCTCCCTATCTCGGAAATGACTGAAGGCAAAACTTCATTAAAATCAGCAAGTACATATTGCTCGACATTTCTTCTATTTGAAGTTTTAGGTCATGAGTTGAAAATTCGAGGGTCAGAGGTCAGTTTAGGTTGCTAAAATTGAATTATTTTCTCAGTGCCCTGGAAACAATTTGATACTTGTATATACACTTACAATGTAGGACTAGTAGTGTCATTGAACTTAGTACAAACACTTATGTGCATCAGCATGTTCTACCACACAGGAACAACATACAGGTAAAGTTTTGAGCCATGGGGCTAACGGTAAAGTGAAAATTAAGAGTAATCCTCATCTCCACCAATATTGTACCAGCCGCTTAAAACTTAAAACTTTCTACAGTACATGTATCTGCTCACCAAATATTCTTTACATCATTTCCTCATATGACTTTGACCAAACTTTACAAGTAAAGCAAGAAAAAAGGCCTTCACACAATGATTCCCTGAGATCTGACTCAATAATTATGATTCACTCCTGCAAATCCAGATTTTTGGTAGTGGCATGAATCTAAGGTGTACTATCCATGCGTGAAATATTAGTACAAAGATTATGTATAGTTCAACACCCCACGACTAAAGACCGCTACAAATTGAACTCATATTAGTAAATTGGATGTTCCAAGGTAAATAAAAGAAGCCATTGACAGTTTTTCTAATAGTTTACTTTCACTATTTTCACATACCTAATGATGAGAAAACAAATCTGAAATAGATTTTTTTTTTTCAGATAGGGTAAGCACTCTCAGAAAACACCAAACACAAAATCAGTGTAAATCGGGTAACACTTTACTGGTGGTGTGTTATGATGGAGGGTCACCATTATATACATGTATCATGCTTGTGTCTGTATGTAGGCCTACATCCCTATGCATATGTGTAGGCCTACGTATGCTAGTATCATGTAGAATTAGCTCTTGCAGGAATTATCAAAAACATTTTCAGAAAGGGTCATTTGAGAAATTTAAAAAGTTATGGTTGAATCTGTGATTGCTATAATCCGGTCAAGCTATAAGTATCTGGTGAATGGAAGTCACAGATCTGTGCAATACACTGTAATATTATAGGGTGTATTCGATTAAAGCATATATCTTGATAAAGGCTAGCTTAGCAAGGAGTTTCGGAGAATAGAATGAAAGGATGAAAGACAACCATACCTGTACTGAATACATACTTCCAGCCAAGAGGTCAAGGATAGGGTATATCACATCAAACTCTCCTTTATCGACTGTGATCACAGTGTAATTACTCTCCATTTCTGGTTCTGTTCGGCGATACCGCAGCTTGTAAGCCATAATAGCTCCATTAAGGTGTAAAGGAGTGGCTGGAGACCATGTTACAGTGAGGGAATCCTGGCTAGTGTCTGAAATTGCTACATTAACTGGTGAGGCTGGAGCTGGTAAAAAGAACAGGCACGACATAATATAAGTATCTCTTAAGAAATATATCTATTGTATAATATGTGTGGATGTGTTCATGGATGTTACATATCAGTACTTACAGATGTCTAGCCATCATGATTCAAGTTATAAATGTCTGATTTTGTCAGGCTCAAAAGTTTCTATAACATCTCAACACTTTCTCTCTTTTCTTTCCTCACCTTATATTTTCCAGTATTTAAATGTCACCACGTGAAAAGGATAATGGTTTTTATGAGCAGGACAGCAACAACTTGCTTCCTAAACATGTAAGTTGTCCCACCTATCTAAAACCTACTACAGCAACAGAAAGAAAAACAGCCATCAAACACCATAATTCTAAGAATTGCCTTTAATGTTTAGATGCAGTCAAGCATGTTATCATGAGTTCATTCCTAACTCTGTTTCACCGGGCCACTTTAATATGATGCCTACATGGCCCCTATGAATTTGTCATTGTAACGCATGTTACACTCAGTCCTAAAGCATTCTAGAACATGCAAAAATAAAGAAACATGTTTGGTAAACATCAGAAATACATCTATGCAAAAAGTTCAACAGTGAATTTTGGTAGAAGATATGTTAGCGCAATCAGCACAATAGACATGTCTTACTTTCTTCCAGTGTCCTTACGATCATCTCGCTGTTTGGATCACTTTCTGAATCTTTATTGGCAGCAGTCACTGTGATGGTGTAAGCTAGATATGGTTCTAGGTCTGTCAGGATTATCTCAATACTAGGAAATGTTTCTGGTAATTTAGATCCAGAAAAGTCTGAGATTTCTGTTGTGTAGTGGACTATGTAGGCAGTGAAACCACTTCTGCACTCCGCTGTTCCAATGGGTGGTGCCTGGAAAATAATTCAAGGGATCAAATCATCATATCCCCTTCTCACTATAGATGGTGATTCTACTATGATCCAAAAAATAAAGACAAAGCACAACAAACAAATCGTGGTTTGATCTTCTCCATCATGTCTAGAGCATTTCAGAAGTGTGAAGGGTCACCACCATCACATTGGTAACTACAAATATTAAACTACCTAACGAACGCATTAAAAGCATATTCAAATCTGTTGCGCTGAAAGCAGCTAGTTCCCATTACCTGTGAAAAATTCCACTTTTACAGTATTACGCAACAGGTTCCAACCATGACTGAAAGAAATTGGTGTGTCATCAGACCAGGGAAGTCTATGAAAGCATGGAAAAATTATATTCTCCGTGGATACCCACGAGCAGGCCTTAAATCTTCTTTGCTCATTAAATTGATACAATAAGTAATTCGTTCGCAGACCGGTCCTTCAGTATATATACATTTTTATACCTGTGCACTTCATTTAATGTATGACTATTAACTAACAGTTTAAGTCCACACCATGTTTAAACTGTTGTTGTTCTAGAATGCTAAGATGTAGGACAGAAACTAAATTCTGCACATCCATGTTGGTTTTGCACTGGCATTCGATAAAAGAAACCCAATATATTTTAATAAAATAGAGGATATGCCATTACCCAGATGATATGGATGAAGTGAAAGCAGCGATATGTAAAAGAAGAACACATCAGTACAAGTTTGAAGAAGATCAATTCTACAATTAGGAATTTTTAAAAGTTGGTGCTCTCATCGCTGGATAACGAGACTACAGTGAAAACTTGCTTTGAAGAGATCTGATTAAACCAAATACCTGATATCCAAGGGCGTAGCCGGGATTTGATCTTAGGGGGCGGTTAAGGGGGGGGGGGGGTTGCAAGGGGGGTGTTCCCCCTCCCACGGTAAGAACTTTTTGCATTTTGATGTTGTAAATGGTGCAATTTGATGCATATTTTTGCGCGTTTTATCGAATTGAAACAGTCCCACTTGTTTAATAAGGTAGCAATATATTTTCCTGTCGATTATCATTGAACAATTTGGCTATAAAATATGGTATCATTTAAATCAATGTCTTTTATTAATTTTTACACTGAATATCATGAACGCGACTGAACCCGAAAGAGCGGAGCGAGAGGGGGGGGGGGGGGGGTGTGGGAGGGGGGTGTCCCCTTCCGTCAGTGAGAACTTTTTTGCATTTTTATGTTGTAAATGGTGCAATTTGATGCATGTTTTTGCGCGCTTTCTCGACTTGGAACAGTCCCACTTGTTTAAGGTAGCAGTATATTTTGATGTAGATTATTATTGAACAATTTTCCTATAAAATGGTATGATTTAAATACACTTCTTGTATTAATTCTTTTTACTGAATATCATGAACGCGACTGAGCCCGAGGGAGCGGGGAGAGGAGGGTGTGGGAGGGGGTGTCCCCCCTCCCAGGGTAAGATCTTTTTGCATTTTGATGTTGCAAATGGTGCAATTTGATGCATGTTTTTGCGTGTTTTAACGAGTTGAAACAGTCCCACTTGTTTAAGGTTGCAGTATATTCTAGTGCAGATTATTATTGCACAATTTGCCTATATAAAATGGTATTATTTGAATAAACTTTTTGTATTAATTCTTTACTCTGAATATCATAAACGCGACTGAGCCCGAGCGAGCGGAGCGAGCGAGGGGGACGGGAAGGGTGTGGGAGGGGGTGTCCCCCCTCCCACGGTGAGAACTTTTTGCATTTTGATGTTGCAAATGGTGCAATTTGATGCAGGTTTTTGCTTGTTTTTGCGTCTTTTATCGACTTGAAACGGTCCCACTTGTTTGAGGTAGCAATACAATATGTTCACGTCGATTATTATTGAACATTGTGGCTATAAATGGTATTGGTTTAAATAAACGTCTTGTATTAATTCTTACACTGAATATCATGAACGCTTTCTGCTCAGCAATCAAACAGAAAAAGCATGCACACGAGGGTGTAGATAGGGGAATTTCCCCTCCCACACGAAGGTGATTTTGCATTTTCAGACCTTAAGTTCAGCGATCTGGTGCAAATTTTTGGTGCAATACTTCTTCATCGAAGTGTTAAAATCACGGAATTTAACTCTTATTCCGAATGTGCATCATCTGTGATGTGTATGTACAAATTCTAGTGAGGAAGAGCTTAGGGGAAAGGGGATTCCCACTCCCGCTCGGCGGAGCTTTTGCGTTTTAACAATGAAATGAAGCGATCTGGAGCACACTTTTTGTGGAAAATTCGGAAATTGTCATTCCCAAAAATGTATTAAGTCTAAAGTGGGTAGCAAGCAATGGAAGGGTGGCAAGATACCTCTCCCATATTCAAGGGAGCCCTTTTTTCAGTTTTGCTGAAGCTTTTTGAACTGAAATTCAGCAATCTGGTGCACACTTTTGTTGGAATATCTGGAAATTTGTCAATCAGAAGAGAAGTGTAGCAAGCCTGTGGAAGGAGATTCTGTATAACTTTCTGATTGCAGTTAAACATTTTGTGTCATATTTGGAAAATTGTTTATGTTCAGAGCGTAACCACAGTCTACTTCTATGCATGGGGGGGGGGGGGGGCAGGGGCGAGCGAGCAGGAAGAAGGCGTGGGCGAGTGTTATCTCCACCCTTCCCGTACGATGGAGCTTTTGCCTTTTTAAGGTTGAAATTGAGATATCTCCTATACGCATATTTGATGAAATATTTGGGAAGTCATTAAAGAAAAACTTATGTGGGGGGGGGGGGACTGAGGGAGGAAAGGGTCAATTAAAAGAGGAAATTCCCCTTGTACTTGAGGGAACTTTGAGTTTTCGGAATATAAGTGATAAGTCTTGTGCATTGAGAATTATTCATAATTTTGTGTAAATCTAAAAAGTGTACTAAGGCTAGGGAAAGAGGCACAGAGGGGGAGGGTTTAGAAGGAGGATACCCCCTCCCAAGCACGAGAGATTTTGCATAATTTGAATTGAAATTCAACGATCTGGTGCACACTTTGAGTGAAATATTCAAAAAATTATGATCTTAGTTGATGAAAGGTTGAAAAGGAGACCCGCTTCATGTGCATGCATACAGTATACACGCATTTTTTTCCGCCTCGCAAATCTCCGGTCCAAATCTTGGGGGGGGGGGGGGGGGGGGACCGCCCCCATCGCCCCCCCCCCCCGGCTACGCCAGTGCGAGTGATATCAAAACTAATTTCTCCAGTCCCAATGAATTAATTTCCTTTGTTTCGTACCGTTTATTGACTGCTGATATAACAAAAATATCTGATGAATAAAGAACAAAATTAAACCTTGGTCCCAAGGATTTTTCGTTACACTGAATTTACTGCACTTCACTTTATAACGTCATTTTGGATAGCAACATAAAGAAAATACAAGGAAAATTCAATAGAATTGATTTTTCATCAAAAGTACACATTCCATAGACTTGTCAATTCCATTGTTTGAAATTGTTCGAGTACACCTGAATCACAAAATTACCTTAAAAATCCAAAACAAGTCTAAACATGCTTCTGAGGTGCAAAACTACTTTGGGGGAGCTGGGCTAACAATATAAGGTATATTGTTTCTTCTGTAAGCATTGAATACGTCTTTAATACACAAAGAATTCTTGTTCAATGCCTAACATATCCAACAAATGCTTTTTTTTTAAAGTCTTTCATGTACCTTTAAAGGTGAATTACAAATTAACAAATGAATAGATTTGATAACTTTAACACGATAGTACAGATTTCTCTTTTTCTGACTAGATATTCTACCGTTTTAAATGTTTTTCTTTAATAGGACTAATAATTCCATATCATTTCAACAATTGTATTCGATTGCGCAAAGGATGGAAATTTTGGTTCTGAATTGACAACATATTCCTTGAAATGATCCTTTATATCGTGAAATGCAAGACTGCCTACTATGTTGATGCAATATATATACATAAATATGTATACACATTAGGTTTCACTATAATGACAGTGCCATTTAGCTGCATTTTTATTAGTAGCAACAAAGCATTGACAGAGAAACCAACAACAAACACTGAGTTGGAGAATCACACTAATTTATTTCCCTTTTCAGATACTTCACAACACAAAATGACAACGTAAACTACTAAAATGACCTTCGAAATCAAGATACATTTGTGGAGATATTATTAATAAATTTGCACAAAAAAAGAACGTTAGAAGAGGCAACCAACCCACTTAATTAAAAGTGGAGCTAGACCTTTTTTTATAGTTAAAGTGAAAAATTGTTCCAGCTGATACACTGGTGATTCACATTGGCACTTGCTAAATGGTCACCAGACAGTAGGGATCCATTACATGTGAATTACATAAAATAATGAGAAGTGTACACTCAGTTTGTTGTGAATGTACTCCTCAATTAAAATACTATCTACAAAATATCCTAACGATATGAGAATTATCTCCATCATATTATTTTAGCTGATAGGCTTCCCTTTTAAAATATCAAGACACCGTGTAAACTACATACCTGCCATGTGACATTGATTTGTCTGGGAGCATTTGCTGTTGCTGAGACCAGGGTTGGGGAGGCACTGGGACCTGACACAAAAGAAGTGAAGAGAAGAATCAACTAATGGTCGATGTGTATAATTTGTAATTGACAACAGATAAATTTATTAGCTGCCATTGGGTCTCATTAAATATCTTTTAATTAAGGTATCGATTATATGCTCTTTAAAGGTTTGCATGCTGGTGAGAATGTAACTAAGGGAGAGGTTTGAGGTCCACCCTGTGGGAAATCCTTACAAGGACGGTGGAGAAAAGAGATTAAGAAAGTGAAAAGAAAAAATGTAAAGAAGGGGGAATAGTTTTGTAGTGTTGTTTGATAATTGGTGTGATAGGAAGGTGGAATTGCCATGTGTACAGTCCTAAAAAGGATTGAGCTCTTTTTCTGTTCTTTTTTTTTTTTGACAGGAAGTGAAGTCCTTTGACGGAACGATCAGCGTGTGGATCGGCCAGATAAAAAAAAGTGTTGGTTTATTCTTTAGTCATAATGACGCAGTCCTGACAGGACAGATCATTTTGTGCCAAGGCCTGGTAAGGACCGTTTGTTTGTTTGTTTTGTTTTGTAAAAATGGTGCATTCTGTACAATTGGAATTTTAAGTTATCATTAGGGATGTATTGTTTGATGACATTTCAAGATACAGTAAAGTCAGAAAGATCGAGATTGTCATTGCTTAATAACACATTTTGTAATCTTTGCAAACCAATGTTTATGTGTGGGGTCTTTTTTCCAACTTGCACAAAAAGAAAGATGAAAGAAGTGGTTCGCAACACAAACGTTTCCAATGTACATCATGAAAAAAAAAGACAAGCAGAGTAAGCTTGGTTCTTCTAAGCAGTGTAAGAATAGAGAAACATTTATCCCTCAGATAAGCTGATATGGTCTCATGATTCGTGGCAATCATACATTGTAGGTTTTTATGCATATTGATATGCATCGATGCATTTAATGCTGACATTTGTTAATTTTTCACTTTCGCTGCAAGTGATATATTGTTTTTTATGTTTTATTGTTTTTTATCTGGCTTTCACAGCATATAGCTTTGCTCTATAAAATCAACAAATATCCCTTGCATTTATTACTGAATATGAAATCTAAATCTAAGATATCTGAAGATATTATGCTATGGGAATTTTGACCCTCACACTGATTATATTGGACTTTACATAAATCTCAATAATTTGGCCTTCCATCCTCCATACACGGAATTAGTTCAAGAAGAATGATCAATGACTTTTTAAGTTTTGGCATTGTCCTGTAAATGACACTTATTTTTTACCAATAAATACTGAATGAAAAAAAAAGTTTTGGCATTTTGTAAAAATTCTGATCCAACTCTGAAAATGTCGTAAGTGCAATCACTTAAAATAACAATCTCAGAATTTTCAATACTGCATTGTGAGGAATTTTGTTCATAAGAATGAAAGTATTAATTCTGTTTGTCTTAATAAACATTAATTTGAATTAAAGATTCTTGCATCAAGTTATATCTCCACTGCAACTGACTTGACAAATAGCCGGTGAGTAAAGAGATATGCAGTAACCTATGCCATAAGAAATGAGAACCGCGAGTCCGGCTATCTGATGGAAGCTAGGTAGTCTAGTGGATATAACTCCTGTCCAGCAATCAGTATGTCGTGGGTTCAGATGTTACCTGAGAATGCATGGCCCTGATTTTTTTTTAAAATAATTTTAATGGCTATTACTCGAAGACATGGACTAATAAATCTAAAATCGCGACTTGTCCATCACTTGCAATGGAAATAATACATGCATGAAGCATTGATTTTCGACAACTTACTTGCACACTTGGTCGCTGTTGTAAATGAGTTAGACCTGGGTCCTGTCCCTCCTGGACCCTCCCTGACCGCTGCTAGACTGACCTCATAGTCAGTGTCTGGATCTAGATCAGTTAATGTAGCAGACGTCATTGAGGCTGGTACTATTTGTCCATCAATCCAGTTTTCATCAGGAATCCTGTAATAGGTGATGTAATTTGTAACAGGTGGGTCTCCAATATCACTCTGCTCATTCCAAGCTATCCACTCAATGGTAAGAGTGGTGGATGTTGATGCAGTCATTGTTGGGGCAGCTTCAATTACAGGCAGGACTGTGAAAGACATATATCACAAAAGAACCCTGATCTTAGTTAAAGATAAAACATGGTTTCCATAAGACTGCAGAAATCGTGAAATGTTTTGTCTTAAAATGAAGACAACAGCAGAAGAATTACATGAAAAGATGCTTATTATACAAGATTACAGGTGAGTAACAACTAAGATGCAAAATATTACTATAAAAAAGGTACGTCGCAAGTACTGCAATCTCAGATCAGATAGCTGCATGTGATTCATTACAGGCCTGTGCTGCTCGGGCACGATTCCATCATCACATACTAGCAGAGTTCTACATATCATCAACTACTGAACAGGGAGAGCGCCTTATAGGAATGAAAGTCAACACCAACTTGTACTACTTCACGTTTTTCTATCTCAAAATATAGGCCCTACTCCAATACAACTCAATTTCCCAGCGAATCAGGTAAGCCAGACGAGATTGCCTTCAGGATGCCTCTCGCTATTGAAAATAAATTTCAAATCGTGATGTAAGATGAATTTTGAGCCCTTCTGCAAACTAATTTCAGAACTTAAGAACTATTAGAACTTCATTTTATGTGTAGCAAATATACGTTGTAAACAGTTCTTAAGATATACCCTGTATGAATGTAGACAAAGTACATTGTGTGAGGCTACAAATGGGATAATGCAGTATTTACCAAAACCCACTTCACAGGTTTGCTGCAGCTCTGATATCAAAAGGAATTTTAAAGTTTCATAAGATATCTGCCACTTGCATTCACCTATTTCTTCTTTTATTATCTTGAGTGAAGTGGAAGCCTACAAAACACATATTTGAATTCACATCCAAAGCAATGACGTTCTTTTTTCGTTAATGAGTTCATGAAGAATTTGGCTTGATGTCATGAATATTATACGATGTACATCATGATTTCATAGAAATGAGTGCACTGAAATTTGTTACATTATGTAGCCAAATCTGCAAAGAAGCCCTGATGCATATTCAATTTGTCTATCATACATTGAATATTCTTTTAGCATTTGTAACATTGCTAACACTGCAGAACATGCCATCTCAATATCAAGCATCAATTCTATTTCATTGATGCTATATAAAGGTTCTTTTACAGGTAAAATGAATGGAAATGAATGGAAACGCTGGAAAGAGTTATTTCAAATATTTGTATAGGCCGTGATGAGTCAATTCTGGATGAAAGTAAGACAGATACATATGATACATATGAAGGGCTTTTATATGATTATACAAAGTGTAGCATTCTGCACTGTAGGCCTTTTATATGATTATACAAAGTGTAGCATTCTGCACTGTAGGCCTTCCCTGTGAATGCAACAAATATTGGTCACTTAATTGCAACCTATTCCTTCACCCCTTAAAAAAGAATCCTTCTGTCGTTCTAGTACACACTCCCGACCTCTAACTGTTTTGGTTCACGAGAAAAACACATGAATTTATTTAACAGTTTATTTTGACATCTGGACAATGTCTTGAAACACCAGAGGCTATATTACCAACTTTTGTTCTTTGGTTGGTTCCTTCCAAGTTCAAATGAACAGGCGTTATAGCTATAACCAAGCTTTTGACGTAAATAAGTTGCAAATAGCTGTGTCACTTATCACATATAATATCATAGAAACATAATGCACATCAAACGATACATATTAATGTCTTACCGTAAGTCATTGTATCAACACTAAGACTTGCTTGATCTTCATATACGGCACATTCATATTCTCCAGAAGTCTCTTGATTAATTGTAAAGACTATCATACGCCTTTCTCCAAATGCATCCAAGTAACTCTGATTTCGACTTATGCCAGAATCATCACGTACACCATCTATGAGCCGGTAGAGGCTGACATCTGTTGCATTAGGTGGTGGGTCTCCTTCAACAACACAGGTGAAGGATGATGGCTGATTTGGATTTACTTTGACACTGGTGAGACTGGAAATTCCTAAAAGGAAAGAGAATATACCAGATGCTATATTCACATGAGAATTATTCATAGGCTTTGTATGAAGTGAAGATCTTTTACTCCAGTCTTTTCCACCAAACAAAGATGGTCCAAATAAAACCATTTTAAAAGTTCCACTCCCTTCAGATAATTACCCGTTTGACAGTCCTTCTCAATCCAGTTTGGAAGGCACTGTCCTGTACAGATTCCAGACAATTTGTCACAGGTGCTTTCATCACAGTGGCATGGATCTACACACCCGAGACCATAGAATGCTCCAGGGCACTCTGGAGGATCATACAAACAAAAGACAATGGATTCACTGTTATCAGATACTAATACAAACTTAAGACAATGGATTTACTCTTATCAGTTTATACTAATACAAACTTAAAACAATGAAAGGAAGAAACTTTGCACTAATCAGTCAATGTCATGAAGGAGCAACACCTTTCTCGAGAGTTTGGTGTCCCCGTGTGAAATTATAGATCACTTTTTTTCTCTCTTTCAATTTGATGATGTCATCACTGTGAAAATCTCGATTGAAGTTAACTTTTGTAGTCTGGCAGAAAATCTTAAGACCAGAGAAATGGTTTAGTACCATATTTTCTTGTTCTAGATGGGCGTACGGCTATTAGCCTATTTAGCATAACCATGGAATTGATGTACAATATGGAATATATTGCTAAATTTAATCCAGGATGCATGAAAACACAGATCAACTATTCAATGGATGATATGATAAAGGATCAATAATTTTGTACCCCGGTTTCCATCTTCAAATGATGCAAGTGTCTTATTAATCATGATGAGCTGATTTTGAATCCTTCATTGTACGTACAATTGTCCAGTAGACCATGTGCATAACCTGGGAAAGTTAAGGTTCCATGTTCCCGTTCATTCGTGTTTTACACACACACGCACACACACACACACACACATACACAAAAACAACTCGGTTGCTACGTTGCCAACGGTTGGCAATTATCTTTACCACCCTAATTAGCATATTCAGTTAATTAGTATAATATGATATATGATACGTTACTAATAAATTCTATTTCTGGAAGGCCGAAATCAAAGCTGATCCAACTGTGAAGGATTTCTTTGATGAAGAATCCATTTATAGCATAACGCCACTTAATAATTTCAAACTATGCAAGCATTCTAACATTTCAATTAATATAATAAACGAATTTGCATATATGTATATGGGACCATATACCATCCGTAACGTCAACTGCAGAGACCAAGCAGGGAGGGGAGCGTTTGCATAAGTAAAATTAAAATTCAGTAATCTGATGCACACGACTGGCAAATTCTCAATCAAGAAAGTTGGATGATAATATGTTGGTTAATCACAAAAATTACAAATAAGATATCAAAGTTGACAATATCAGACAATATAAGTTGAAACCTTAACTAAAAATTTGTCAAAAACGTTGTTTATTTATTTAGAAATTGCCCCCCTCCCCCCCCAAAAAAAAGCAGAGAAAAGTGAAACAATATCTTAGTTCTGTTATTGTTGCTAGACTGTCTCACTGCCTGCTCAAATTATTTGAAATCTAATATTTAATTATAGTGACCAACCAGGGAGTGGGAGGACGGGGATATCTCCTTCCCACCTGAGGGAGCTCATACATTTAATTATTATGAAATTCTATATCATGCACACTTTAAATGGAATATTTGGAAATTATTTGATAGCTATTAAAGTGGCAAATGAACGAAATGAACTACAGTCTTTCATTATTGGGTGGTTAAAAAATATTCAAGCAAACCCTGCTCTTTTGAAAAAAATACAAGAGGGAGAACGGAGAATAAAGACACTAAAAGTGTTGCTATATGTCTGGGGTGCCTCTGCTATAGCGCATTATTCCAGTTTAAAATTCAGGTGAAGTTTTGGTACGAATGAAATTGATATTTGTGTTACACCGTGCATTAATGATATTGCAAATATCTTTGTCTGCAGGTCCATTGAATTCCTAGAAAGTCATTTCCAAGGAACAGATGGGATACAAGTTTCAAAACCCACAAATCAAGAACATAGAGAGAGGAAAAAAGTCGCATGTCACACTGAAAACTAAAAGACATTAAATGATCACTTTTCTTACTCAGTTTTACCAGAGGATATGGACATTCTGTTGATTGCAGAAAAGCACACTGTCTCTACAGGAATGTTGACGATCCTGTCTCTTGCCATGGATTCAGAACATCCAAGAGCAAGTTCTAAAATTCATGAGAGCATATTTTGCTATTACCTTCGCAGTTCACTCCTTCATAAATATTGAAGTAAGGAGCACAGTCCCGATTTGGACACTCTCCTGTTGTCTTGTCACATGGTGCATCATTTAAACAGTGGCATTTATCTGTGCAGTTTGGTCCATAGTAACCGACATTACAAACATCTGGGACTGATAGAAGAAAGAAAATTTTGGTTATGAAAATATAAACTTTATTGCATATATTCTTGTCGTTTTTGCTAGATACAAAGAATGGGTAAATGTCATCCTCTGCAAAAGTTGATATAATGACATTGCATGCAATCTTTCCAGAATCACTATTTGGACAAAATCTTTAAGATTTAATTTCACTTTCTGAATTGTAGTGTATGATGAAATAAACTTGTCCTTTTTAATCGAAAACAGAAACCTAATGAACTACTTCAATTTTTGTCTTCTTCCTCTGTGAAATTTTCACTGTACTCTAGAAAGTTACTTGTCGTAGAGAAAAATGACAGCTACGAAATAAAACTCGTCAATCAACACCAACTAAAAGTCTCATGCAGATGCCTTTCACAAAACATCAATGCATATTTCCACCTGTTTCAATGTTCTTTCTGAAACATGTAGCTTGAATGAAAATTACACATAAAAAAAAAAGTATATTGAAGAGGATGTGAGAAAAATGCATCACAGCCAATATAATTGTGCTCAAGCATTTGATGGACCTTGGTTTTTACTACATCTATTTTCAAGAGATCGTACTTTTGTTAATTTGTTTGCTCCTTACAAACAAAGATTCATAATTGTAAACAATACCTCGTTCTAGCTTGGTCATTGTCTTCCAAAGCTTTTTATTTACACTGATGATGTAGATTCTGATAAGACTAGATACAAAAGGCACAGGCGGTTTCAATACTCACTCTGACAATTTTCCCCAGACCAGTTTCCTTTACAGTCTGTTGAAGGTATTTCAGAAGTAGCTGCGCAGTTTCCAGAATATCTGTTGCAAACACCAGACTGACAGTGACATGTTTGACTGCATCCAACTCCATAAATTCCTTCGGGACAATCTTTTTTTGTTATAAGTAATAAAAAGGATGTTAAGAATAAGACATGCAATATATTTTCAAATTGAAAATGTGGCAAAGACATTTATTTAACATTAGCACTTTAACCTTTGACCCCATGGCCCATGGCCCATGCCTTAAAGAGTCATAGTGTTGTAATGTGTGTATATTAAAGAGTCGCCTAGTTTTTTTATGTACATGTGAGTGCATATGAAGAGCATGCTTCCAAAAGGCGCTAAATCCATTGAAAAATGATGGATTTACTGCCTTTTGCAAGCAAGCTGTTCATATGCACTGAGTATTTTTTTTTAAATGGGGAAAATAGTGTTAATCCAAAACTGACCTTTGACCCTTGACCCCTTGACCGAAAACGTCGAAAGGAAATAATTGTTAGGCAGTACATGTATGTTTACCATGTGCATATTAACGTAAACCACACCGAGATACGGAGAAGTACAGTACTTGAAATTTTATAATTTTTCTTGACCTCAAGTTCTTAAGATTTTAATTGTGCTGTCCACAAATTGGATGGACGGGTATGGGCAGACAACTCGAAAACATAATGCCTCCGGCAACACCTTGTCTATAGTGGACGTATAAAGTAATTTAGATGTGGTATGGGGAACAGGTTTGGGGGACATGTGCTCGAACGGGTCCCCCATTTTAGTGCTTTAGGTGTTTTTTTTTTTCTTTGTGTATTGGAATCTATTTGTCATGGTATATTGAACTGGTATTTATACATAATGCATTTATACCACGCAGGTTTTTTTATAAACTAAAAATGAATATTCAAATATAAAGGTAAATCCTAGTTGGATATAAAATTGTTTTTCATTTATTTAGGTTTATTCATGTGGGTTGTAGGTGTAATATTTTATGTGTTGGGTGGGTGCGTTTTTTGTTATTGTGTGTTAAGATTTCTGTGTTATCTAAAATTAATCGATGAAATGTGTGTTGTTTTGCTGTTATTTGTGTTTCGTCTTGGAATGTGTGCTGTATGTACCTATGTGTAATCATATCTGGCACTTGAGCCATGAAAATGATCCAGTTTATTTGGATAATAAGTAGATGAAATGAATGAATGAATGAATGAATATTTCGGTTTAATTCAATTTATTTTCATATTTCTCAACGAAGGAATGTACATCAAATATAATAAAACATAGTGAATCATAATATCTGGCTTGGATGCACAGTAAATAAATGTAAACATATAAAACATATAAAACATAACGGTCAATCATCGTACGTTTGGCTCAATGTATAACGCTAAAGAAATATGATGGAACCTACTTAAAAGCGAGCTTGTTAAGCGTAGGTCCCAAATTCTGAACAGAGTGTAAGATACAGATGAGGAGCACGGATGCAACGTAGGACCAAAATAAAGAAAAACACAAATGAAAAGCAAAAATACCCGGGGCAATAACATAATCTTCTCAATACAAATAGTGATAGATATTATACAAACAACCACGTTCTGCAGACGTGAAAGCAGTTGATTTAGCCGTGTTGACGATATAGTGTAATAATACGATTTGAATAATGTTGAAAAAAGAACAACTCGACATGCGAGTCCTCGAAAGAGACACGGGAAGTCTAAAGAGTAAACATACAAATACTAACATTCAAAAAAGAATTAGAATTAGAATTACCAGCCAGTATAGCACTGAGATGAATACAATAAGTCAGCTGTTCACGCGTTGCGAAGTCTTAGGGTACGAAAAAGGGTACTGGAGGAATTTAAGAGCGCAAACAGAGAGGCTTAATTTATTTGAATGACAACAGCCAACACAGCAGCAAAGGGCACATAAATAATAACCAGTTGCAAACAAATTGAATCACCTAAAAATCAGTTGGAAACAAATTGAATCACCTGAAGCTATCATATGAGCTGATCTGTCCTCTCTTCAACATACATGTGCATACCATTATGATATACACAATCAAACCTTGGTACCTCTAGTGGCCACTTGTCTAGAGTGGCCAGCTGCCATATGCAGCTACTGAAGAATCTCCCCTGCCCCCCCCCCCCCCCCCCCCCCCCCACAAGAAAAGCCACGTTAAAGACCAAGTGTAAAAGGTCCACCAAAAACTCCAAATTACTGTTTCCGGCAGTAGACTTTAATCTGTGTACAATAATTGACAGTACAGACAGTACTTCTCTATTCTGACCTGCAGAAGGCGTACCCGATAAGAGTTATTTTCTGCTTTTCAGCCATGCTGGTCATGCATGGCGAACAGTTCAGGTCCACTGCTGTCTTCACTTGCTATAGTGTTTTATAGTAATGAACTTGTGAAATGTCTGACAACCTGTCTAAAGCGGCCACATGTTTTTTATTTGCCCCTATTAGCGTTTTGCCAAGGCTAAAAGAATGGAGGCAATCGACGTGAGCTAGAGGGCCTTGACAAAAGGCTAGGCCCCTACGTAATTTTTGACTGTATGTCACATGTATCAGAACCAGTTGGTTGCTGACGGGCTTCAAAGCTCCCTCAATCATGCCACACTTGCAATTAATGTATAGTACCTTCGTTATCGAAGATGGAGGTGTGGTACTTGAAGGTAAATTCAAGGTCAATTCGAGACCTTTCTTCACAGGACAATGTTTCTGAGTGTATGTATTTGTTTTACGTGTATAAACAGTTGTGCATAACGTTTTGTCGAGTGTACGCATATTGTCTGTGCTGTATAGGCCTACATAGCAGGGCCAGCGATACATTTTGAAAAGTGTGTGTGTGGGGGGGGGGGGGGCAGATTGTTTATATTTCTGGTGTCACTTCCAGGTTTCATCTCCTAACAAGCAAAACAAAACAAAAAGGGGTGGCTTCAGCGCAATTATCTGGTGCCATTTACGGTACTTGTATCGGCTGGCTAGCAAAAAAGAGTAAAAAACAAACAAGCAAACAAAAGCATGTTTTTCACTTCCCCCCCCCCAAAAAAAAAAAAAAAAAAATGGAGGGAAGGGGGCGGTTGGGGAAGTGGTTAGACCCTATGCATTCCTATGCATTATGAAAAAAAAAAACAGCCCCCATCCGGCTGCCCTGTAGGCTATATAGGCTGTAGGCTATATGCCCTGTAGGCCCATCTGTGTCTGCATATCATGGGCGTAAATCCCGGGGGGGGGGGGGATGATATATCCCCCCTGAAATGGAGGAGGGGGATGGCCTGTACAATCATCCCCCCTGAATTTGAGAAAAAAATGGAGGAAGCAGAAATGTGATTGTATAAATTTTGGCATATTGCATGACGTTCGTACGCCCGCCTTCAGACAGGTAACAGAGCTGAACAGTATTCTAT
Organism: Diadema antillarum; assembly: GCF_040938485.1. Taxonomy (NCBI): domain Eukaryota; kingdom Metazoa; phylum Echinodermata; class Echinoidea; order Diadematoida; family Diadematidae; genus Diadema; species Diadema antillarum. Next base: position 70,628 of record NW_027271302.1, read on the forward strand.
CTTGTAGGATAATGTATACATAATTTTCTCGAGCGCTCGCTCGCTTCGCTCGCTCGCGAAGAAAGTAATATCGACATAGGGTATGGTCCAGACGTTGACAACATCAAATAGCATACGCTTACATGTAAACATGCTATGACACGAGCAACTCGGGACCATCTGCAAATTATGTACGAAAACAAACAAACAAACAAACAAACAAACAATAACAAAAACTATAATTGAACCCCCCTACATTTCCTGAATTATTCCTGAAACGATGATGACTCTGATACATCTATCTCGGAGAATCTATCTCGGGGGGGGGGGGGGGGCAAAGGGGCATTTGCCCCGCCCCTACGGAAATGTTGGGGCAGACAAATCATTTGTCCGCCAAGTAATTCCCGAGACGAGTACAAATCTCGAACTTTCTTTATGGAAAATTGTCCAACTACCGCCAGAACTATGTACCGGATCGTTGAATTGCAATCGTAAAAACGTAAAAGCTCCGCTACTGGGTCCCTTTCGATAGACTTTGTACACTTTTGAGATACTGAGTCCCTTTCGATGGACTTTGTACACTTTTGAAATTGACGTATTTCCGTACATATATATTTTATCAAAGAGTGTGCAGCAGATCTTTCACTTTATACAAAAGCTCCCTCATATGCAGAGGCGTCGATGGAGGGGGATGGTTCCCCAATAAAAGTATTGGGGACGAACATATCATTTTGCTCCTCCTCGTAACTCCCGAGATGTGGAAATGTTTTTACTTTTTTGACAGAAAACTGTCTAAATATTTCACCCAAATATGGCTGAATTTCAATTCTGAAAATACAAAATCTCCCTCGCGTAAGAGGGGGATAGGCCTAACCCCTTCCATGCCCTCCCCGTTCAGTCCTTTCTACTTAATACACTTTAGATTGACAGATTTTAAAATGTTTCATCTAAAGTGTGCACCAGGTCTGTTACTTCAGTTTAAAAAAACTGCAAATGTTCCGGGGGTGGGAGGAGATATCTAAATACTGTCAATTAAGGGATGGTCAACCCCCCCCCCCAAAAAAAAAAAGAAAGAATAATTACACTTCTGGGATTGAAATTTTCCCGGATTACATCATAAATGTGTTTACGAGATATTTTCATCTGAATTCTAAAAATGAAAAAGCACCCTCTTATGCAGGGGCGTCGATCCTGGAGGACGAGGAGCGCGGACGGGGGAAGAGGGGAGGGACAAACATATCATTATGATCCCCAGTGATTCCCGAAATGAGGAAAATTTTCTTGCGTTTTTTGATAGAAAACTGGAAGGGTGGTGTCAGCACTCGCCCACGCCTTCTCCTTGCTCGCCCGTCCCCCCCCCCCCCGCCCCTATGCATACAAGTAGACTGTGGTTACACTTTGAACATAGACAGTTTTCCAAATATGCCACAAAATGTGTGCACCAAAACGTTTAAATGCGATCAGAAAATACAGAATCTCCCTCGTGTATAGGAAGGGGAAATGGGGATTAGGGCTTATCCCCTTCCACCTTCTCTGACTGACAAATTTCCAGGTATTCCAACAAAAGTGTGCACCAGATTGTTGAATTTCAGATCTAAAACTGAAAAAAAAAAAGCTCCCTCGAATATGGGAGACGTATCTTGCCACCCTCCCATTGCTTGGTCCCCTCTATAGACTTAGCATACTTTGGGGAATGACAATTTCCGAATTTCCCACGAAAAGTATGCTTCAGATCGCTTTATTTCAATTCTAATAACGCAAAAGCTCCGTCTTGTGTTTCCCCTCCCACACCCTCCCCCAAGCTCTACCTCACTAGACTTTGTACATGTAACACAAAGATGGCGCACACTCTGAATAAGAGCTAAATTCCATGATTTTAACACTTCCCTGAAAACAACGGCGTAGCCAGGATTTAATCTTATGGGGGGCGGTTAGTCTGCGAGGGAGCGAAGCGACCGAGCCCGAGCGAGCGGAGCGAGCGGGGGGGGGGGAGGGTGTGGGAGGGGGGTGTCCCCCCTCCCACGTGAGAACTTTTTGCATTTTGATGTTGTAAATGGTGCAATTTGATGCATGTTTTTGCGCGTTTTATCGACGTGAAACAGTCCCACTTGTTTAAGGTAGCAGTATATTTTGATGTAGATTGTCATTGAACAATTTGCCTATAAAATGCTACAATTTAAATATGCTTCTTGTATTAATTCTTTTCACTGAATATCATGAACGCGACTGAACCCGAGAGAGCGGAGCGAGCGAAGGGGGAGGGGAGGGTGTGGGAGGGGGTGTCCCCCCTCCAACGGTAAGAACTTTTTGCATTTTGATGTTGCAAATGGTGCAATTTAATGCATGATTTTGCGCGTTTTATCGACGTGAAACAGTCCCACTTGTTTAAGGTAGCAGTTTATTTTGATGTAGATTATCATTGAACAATTTGCCTATAAAATGGTATAAGTTAGATACACTTCTTGTATTAATTCTTTTCACTAAATATCATGAACGCAACTGAACCCGAGCGAGCGGAGCGAGCGAAGGAATGGGGTGGGTGTGGGAGGGGGGTGTCCCCCCTCCCACGGTGAGAACCTTTTGCATTTTGATGTTGCAAATGGTGCAATTTGATGCATGTTTTTGCGTGTTTTAACGAGTTGAAACAGTCCCACTTGTTTAAGGTTGCAGTATATTTTGATGTAGATTATCATTGAACAATTTGCCTATAATATGGTACAATTTAAATACACTTCTTGTATTACTTCTTTTCACTGAATATCATGAACGCGACTGAACCCGAGAGAGCGGAGAGAGCGAGGGGGGAGGGGAGGGTGTGGGAGGGGGTGTCCCCCTCCCACGGTGAGAACTTTTTGCATTTTGATGTTGCAAGTGGTGCAATTTGATGCATTTTTTTGCGTGTTTTAACGAGTTGAAACAGGCCCACTTGTTTAAGGTTGCAGTATATTTTGATGTAGATTATCATTGAACAATTTGCCTATATAATGGTATAAGTTAAATACACTTCTTGTATTAATTCTTTTAACTGAATATCATGAACGCGACTGAACCCGGACGAGCGGAGCGAGCGAGGGGGGAGGGGGGGGGGGGTGTCCCCCTCCCACGGTGAGAACTTTTTGCATTTTGATGTTGCAAATGGTGCAATTTGATGCATGTTTTTGCGTGTTTTAACGAGTTGAAACAGTCCCACTTGTTTAAAGTTGCAGTATATTTTAGTGCAGATTATTATTGAACAATTTGCCTATAAAATGGTATCATTTAAATAATCTTCTTGTATTAATTCTTACACTGAATATCATGAACACTGTCTGTTCAGCAGTCAAACAGAAAAAGCATGCACACGAGGGTGTGGATGGGGGCATATTCCCTCCCACACGAAGGTGATTTTGCGTTTTCAGACCTGAAATTCAGCGATCTGTTGCAAATTTTTGGTGCAATACTTTTTCATCGAAGTGATAAAATCACGGAATTTAGCTCTTATTCCGAATGTGCACCATCTGTGTGTATGTATAAAGTCTAGTGGATGAGGTAGAGCTTAGGGGAAGGGGGATTCCTCCTCCCGCTCGCGGAGCTTTTGCGTTTTTAGAACTGAAATACAGCGATCTGGGTATAGCCACAGTCTACTTCTATGCATGGCGGAAGGGGGGGGGGGGGGGGCGGGCGAGCAGGGAGAAGGCGTGGGCGAGTGTTATCCCCACCCTTCCCCACCCTTGGAGCTTTTGCCTTTTTATGGTTGAAATTGAGATATCTCGTCTACGCATATTTGATGGAATCAACATTTGGGAAATCACACACACACACACACACACACACACACACAAAACTGATGGGGGGGGGGCTGAGGGAGGAAAGGGTCGATTAAAAGGGGAAATTCCCCTTATACATGAGGGAACCTTGAGTTTTCGGAATATAAGTGATAAGTCTTGTGCACTCAGAATTATTCATAATTTTTTGTAAATCTAAAAAGTGTACTAAGCTAGGGAAAGAGGCACAGAGGGGGAGGGTTTGGGAGGGGGTATCCCCCTCCCAAGCACGAGAGATTTTGCATATTTTGCATTGAAATTCAACGATCTGGTGCACACTTTGAGTGAAATATTCAAAAAAAAAAATCTTATTTGATGAAAGGTTGCAAAGGAGACCCGCTTCATGTGCATGCATACAGTATACACGCATTTTTTTTTTCCGCCTCCCAAATCCCCGGTCCAAATCTTAGGGGGGGGGGGGGGGCGATCGCCCCCATCGCCCCCCCCCCCCCCCCCCCCCGGCTACGCCAGTGCCTGAAAAAGGCCCTATTTATTTCTTCAATTATTATTTTTGGGCTCGGTCGCGTTCAAGACATTCAGTGGAAGAAATAATACAAGAATTTTATTTAAATGATACCATTAAAGGCAAATTGTTCAATAATAATCGACATCGAAATATTCTGCTACCATATACAAGTGGGACTGTTTCAAGTCGATAAAAAACGTAAAAACATGCATCAAATTGCACCATTTACAGCATTAAAATGCAAAAGTTCTCACCATGATCCCCTCCCACACCCTCCCCCTCCCTCCCTTGCTCGCTCGGGCTCGCTCGGGCTCGGTCGCGTTCATGAAATAAGTGTAAGAGTTAATACAAGAAGTTAATTCACCAAATGATACCATTTTATGCCAAATTGTTTTAGAATAATCGACATTAAGATACTAGTATATTGCTACCTTAAACAAATGGGACTTTCAAGTCGACAAAACGCGCAAAAATATGCATCAAATTGCACCATGTACAACATCAAAATGCAAAAAGTTCTCACGTGGGAGGGGGGACACCCCCCTCTCCCTCGCTCGCTCGGGCTCGGTCGCGTTCATGATATTAAGTGTTAGAATTAATACAAGAAGTTTATTCAAATGATACCATTTTATACCGACATTGTATAATAATCATCGACATCAAAATATATTGCTACCTTAAACAAGTGAAACTGTTTCAAGTCGACAAAACGCGCAAAAACATGCATCAAATTGCACCATGTACAACATCAAAATGCAAAAAGTTCTCACTGTGGGATGGGGAACAACCTCCTCCCACCCCTCGCTCACTCCGCTCGCTCGGGCTCGGTCGCGTTCATGGTCTTCAGTGTAAGAATTAATAGAAGAAGTTTATCTAAATGATACAATTTTATAGGCAAAATTGTTCAATAATAATCTACATAGAATGTACTGCTACCTTAAACATGTGAGACTGTTTCAAGTCGATAAAACACGCAAAAAAAAAAATGCATCAAATTGCACCATTTACAACATCAATATGCAAAAAGTTCTCACTGTCGCTTCGCTTCCTCGCATCTAACCGCTCCCCCTAAGATCAAATACTGGCTACGCCGGTGATAGGCCCCACTATTTAGTAGGCCTTCACAGTGATGTCGCACAGGCGGAGCAAGAGCTGAAATACCACGATGTAGTCATTCAATTATCTATGAATATTTCTTTTTCTTACTAGTTTTTTGATAGGAAATAAATCCCAGATTTTACCAAAAGTGTGCACCAGATCGCTGAATTTCAGGTCTGAAAATGCAAAATCTTCCTCTTGTGGGAGAGGGGATACCCCCTCCTACACCCTCCCCCCGCTAGGTCGCTCCGCTCCTTCGCACAAATATTCCAACTCCCAAGTCCCTCCCCCACCCACCATCATTAAAACGGCTGCGCTACGTTTTTGAAAGGGGGGGGGGGGAGGGTATCAAACTCGCCCGTCAGTCAAGAAGAAAGAACATCAAAAGACAAGAGAAACAACAACAAAAAAGTCTTCATACTTTTAAAGGAGACCTCCGGATGATTTTCAGATTTTTACATTTGAACAACTATAAATTAGTTATACTGAGGACAGAGTTTCAGAATTTATGATAAATGGGATGAAGAATAAGAATATTCTCCAAATTTAGAACAAATTGCAATGAACAAGGATGATGGCAGAGTCACCATAAGAATGCATGACTTGGATCTCAAGGAAGCAGAACAAAAGAAGAAGGCATGCATGGATTATACATAGGTGAACTCGCAAGCAAGCGGTATTGTAATGGAACTACACTGCTACATTTCTGAAATATGTGAGCCTCCTATGTCATCATCCTTGTTCAGTGTAATTTGTTTAACATTTTTCAAAGTATTGTTTCTCTGCTCAAGAACCACAATAAATTCCACAAATCTATACATGGAGGTGTCGATTTATGTACTACATGACGTGAAATTATGAAAATCGTCTGGAATGCCCCTTTAAGGTCCGATTTTCCTCCGAAAGTCGGCTGACAGGTTAAAAAAAACCCAAACAAACACAAACAAGGGCAAAAAGTCTTCATATTTTTGCTGCCACTTCCCTCCCACTTTGCATGCAAAAGAGTGGGACATTCGATCCCTGTGAAGTGTGTGTCTGTGTGTGTGTGGGGGGGGGGGGAAAGGGTCCAAGCTTCTCTCTCCCCCCCCCCCCCCTCCCCCAAGGGCTGCGCCGGTCTGGTTATGGGCTTGTAATCTAGCCTGGCGCACTGTACCCATTACACTCCATTGTATGCTCTGATTTTGAATAATGTAGTATTGGTATTTGTGATTGAAGCCGAATAAGTTATGATAATAATAATAGTAATAATAATAATAACAATTATAATAATAATAATAATAATAATAATAATGATAATGATATACTGTATAATAACAACAACAACAATAATAATAATAATAGCATTAACATGCGCAGTGCTGAGACACAACACAGACCCAACAGTACAAAGTTACATAGATAAGCGCGTTTACATCACAATACAGAACAAGCATCAAGTGAACTGCAATCTGGCACAAATCTATTGATAAGACATTTCAGTTTCCAACAGACGAACCTTGGGAATAGCAAACCTTATTTCGTTTTCTGGAGATACAAATCACAAGGCTCGACAATAAAACTAATTTGATTTTGAATGAAACATTTCCGAATAACACCAGAAATATTCAGATGAACTTAACCGTTTTCCATTTTTGTCGATCCCACCGGAGGTGTGGGGGAGATTAAGGGATCGCCTGCAGCGTCTGTCCGTCCGTCGTCCGTCCGTAACGCTACAAAAACTTGAATAACTCTCTACTGAGGACTTCAATTTCACTCAAATTTGGATGGAAGAGTGATTTATACAAAGTTACACATTTTACCAAACATGAAGGTCATGTCAAGGTGAAAGGTCACAGGCAGAGGTCAATGAATTGTAGAGGCCAATGTTAAGTTTTTACGGCGCGTTTCAATAATGGCTAACTTTTGATGTAGGGCCTATATGTCTGTTTGTGACCAAAACTTGGATGGTAGATGTTCCTTGGGAGTTGAAGGTCACCACTAGGTCAAAGATCACATACAGGGGTCAACGAACTTTTAGGGCCCATTGTTAAGTTTTTACGGCGTGTTTTGATTATAGTTCATAACTTTTGATCCCTATGTCTGTTTGTGATCAAACTTGGCTGGTAAATATAGTGTCCCTTGGGGAGTTGAAGTCATCACAAGGTTAAAGGTCACAGACAGGGGTCAACGAACTTTTAGGGCCCAATGTTAAGTTTTTACAGCGCGTTTTGATTATGGCTCATAACTTTTGATCCCTTTGTCCGTTTGTGACCAAACTTGGATGGTAAATGTCTCTTGGGGAGTTAAAGGTCACCACAAGGTCAAAGGTCATAGGCGGGTCAATGAACTTCCAGGAGTTAGAAAAACATTAATTTCTTCTACGCGAATGGGCGAGACACAATTTGACACTTGCCTTGTTGGTTAAACGGGTGCTGTTCGTTATTCCGAAGGTTGGCTATTCCGAAGGTTCGTTATTCCGAAGGGTCGTTAATCCGAAACACGCAAATTTCCTATACCTACAGGTTCGTTAATCCGAAAATGAAATAGGGTTCGTTAATCCGAAAATTTGTGTCGTTATTCCGAAGGTTCGTTATTCCGAAGATTGGTTAATCCAAAAATGAAATTCGAAACAATGAAACTTCGGAATAACGAATCTTAGGAATAGAGAGCCTTCGGAATAACGAACCTTCGGAATAACGAGCTGTAACCGGTTAAACGAACATCCATGTACATTTTATATAAATTTGTATTTCAGAATGTCAACCTTCAGAATAAAGAAGACTACTCATTCAGAATATATATATATATGTATGTATATATATATATATATATATTTAAACATGTTGCAAATTCAGGTATTGGTTCCAATATAAAATCAAGAAATAAGTAATGCATTGTTTCGCCAATAAAGAATGAGTTTATTGTAGTCGAATTTTCGGTGGCCTCCATCTTCTTCCCCGTCGAGACTCCTCAAGAAGGTGGAGGCCACCGAAAATTTGAGTACAATAAACTCATTCTTTATTGGCGAAACAATGCATTACTAGTTTATTTCTTGATTCTACATATATATATATATATATATATATGTACACATTTGTGATATATTTCAACTCTACACGCGCACTTCCATCACTGGCCCAGTTTGCTATTGCTCTGTCAATTTAGTACATTGTGGATCGAGAGTACTATCAAGGTGTACTGATTGTAGCCATGAACAGCCTCACAGAGAATGATTCCTTACTTGTATCACAGTTGATTCCTTGTCTTCCCGTGTCACAAGAACACCCAAATGGATCAGGCAGGCAGAACTGAAAAGGACTACACTGGCCAGGAGGATCAGTATCTTGGTATGTACATCTGAACTCACAATTTGGTCCAAATCGATTCCCACCATTGGTTCTGCAAACTGTTCAACAGATTAATATTCTTAATTGAATGTAATCAAATCACTGAACGTGCACTCGAGACACTGTGAAGAGTTCCAGCACGTTTATTTTCATCTTTCACTTCACATCTTTTCATATACTAAGCAAAATACAAACAAGCAAAATACAAAATGTGACATAAAGTGTTTTATTACAAGAAAACTAGTCACATATGTATATATTAAATATATATATATATATATATATATATATATATATATATACATGTGAAATGTGAAGAAACAGCAAAAACAAAGCTTGTAACAGCAGGTTCCAGAAAAAAATATCGATGTAAATTTGTTTACATGGAAATAGGACACAAAAGTACTAATGACGAAACTATTCATGAAAGTTAAATTGGCAAGGTACAATCGGCATTAGAAGTAGAAGAAAAGAGAAATAAAAAGGAAAAAAGGAAGAGAATAAGAACTGGTAGAGAAAATAGATACACAAGTATACGAGCACATATTATCTATACAATCAAGTTCATAACGATTTCGAAGTATAAGTACAACAGTGTAGTGATTACATAGGATCATGGACACCGAAACCAGGAGGTAGGGCAGACGTACACTTTAAATTGATCCGCCATGCAGTGAAAGAGGATAATGTAAACCAACAAATTACATGAATCCAACCAGGCAAATTATACTCACTAAGTAGCATTATTTTGAGACTTTGTTCGAAAGTGAACAGAAAAGAACATTCGAGAATTCTGGAATCCAGAATCATTCCAGAATTTGGGTCAATTGAAATCAAATAATTAAGGAAAAAGTTTGCGAGTACTTGGAAAGTGAAATGAATCTTTTTGTTTTCTTGGATAAGCATGAACCGAATAGTTTTTCTGAAACATATATGGCTTAATATGTCAGACATGTCGTAGGCTGATAACTGATACATAAATGTGCCTATGTTTTATATAAAAAAAAACAACAAATCAGCAACCTTTAAGGAGTCTGTTTTCAAAGAAGAAATAATTTGTGTGAGAATAAAAAGCAGCTCGGATGGCTTAACGAATAACCCATTAAAAAAAAAAATCTTCTCAATTTATGATTTTGCACAATTCCCCCGGTTATATCGTTATTTCGAAGGTTCGTTATTCCGAAGGTTCTTTGGTCCGAAGGTTCGTTATTCTAAAGGTTCGTTATTCCGAAGGTTCGTTAATCCGAAAACGAAATAGGGTTTGTTATTCCGAAGGTTCATTAATCCGAAAATGAAATAAGGTTCGTTATTCTGAAGGTTCGCTAATCCGAAAATGAAACAAAGCTCGTTGTTCCCACGGTTCGTTACGGACCCTATCACTTCGGATCAACGAACCTTGGGAATGACGAACCCTATTTCATTTTCGGATAAACGAACCTTCGGAGTAACAAACCCTATTTCATTTTTGGATAAACGAGCCTTCGGAATAGCGAACCCTATTTCATTTTCGGATTAACGAACCCTTGGAATAACGCCACAAATGTTCGGATTAACGAACCCTTTTACATTTTCGGAATAACGGACCTTCGGAATAACGAACAGCACCCATTCCCCCAGGCAAGTACACGCAGTGTACACCGTAATTCAGATAGTCCAGAACAAGCGTGAATATAATGTTTGTTTGTTTTTCAAAATAAAGTTAAGAACACCACATTATTATACTGTTTGCAACTAATTCCTGAATATTTATGAAATGTTCATGACTAAGTAGGTATTGCTCTGTTAAAAAAAAAGAATGTCAATGAGAAGCTATACTGTAGTGTCCACTCTGTGTGTCTTGTGTATGTAAACAAGCATCCATTGATGTGTTGATCATCCAAAAAATGTGTTTGCAGATATTAGATTATAATAAAAAATAAAATAACAGGACATTTATATTGCGCAGCTACTATAATGATATACTCTACTGCGCATGATTACGAAAATTACCGAACGGTTACGAAAATTACCGAACGGGAGATGGGGTGGGATCCCCCTCCCAAGCTAGAGAGATTTTACATTTTCAAAATTGAAATTTAGGAATCTGATGCACACTTTGAATAAATATTTGGGCAATTTTCTATTTTTCTATTTCAGGAATTATTGTCCCCTCCCCCACCTCCAGGATTGATTTTCCTGCAAACGAGGGAGCTTTTGCATTCTAATAAAAGAAAAGCAAATGAAAACATCTCGTTAACACGTTTTTGATTGAATTGGAAAGCTGTCGATCTCAAAAGAGTACTAAAGTTTTGAAAGGGAAACCATTTTTTTTTAGGCTGAAGTTACAGACCTGGTGCACACTTTAGATAAAACATTTGGAAATCTTTCACTCTAAAAGTCTATAGGAAAAGGACAGAATGGGGGAGGGAGAAGAGTATCCTGCGCAAGAGAAAATTGTACAATTTCAGAATTAAAATCCAGCCATCTGTTTCACTCTTAGGATAGAATATTTGGACAAGTTTCTTTAAAAAAAACACAGAGAATTTTCACATCTCGGGAATTATGGGGGGGGGGGGAAGAAACAAAAAAATATGTCCCCCCCCCCCCGCCCCGCGTCGTCCAGGATCGATGCCCCGCATACGAGGGAACTTTTTTCATTTTTCGAATTCAGATGAAAATTACTTTCGGGGAAACAGTTGGAAATTAGTCATTCTTAAGTGTACTAGGTCTATAGGAAAAAGGACCGAATTGGAGAGGGTGTGGAAGGGGGCATCCCCCTCTCAAAGTTGAAATTAAGATCATTATGTCGTGTATGTTATTGATGGAATATTTTGGAAATTGCCAAAAAAAAAATGCATTAAATCTGATATTGGGGAACTGAGCGAGGAAAGGATTGATCAAAACGGGATATTCCCTTGTACTTGAAGGAACTTTTGGTGTTTTTTTTTTACAGTTTAAGTGATAAATCTTGTGTACTCAGGATTATTCAGATTTTTTTTGTCAATCTGAAAATTTACTAAGGTTATGGAAAAGGGAAAATGTTATAACGATCTGGTGCACACTTTGAGTGAAATATTGAAAAAATATAATCTTACTCGATGAGAGGTTGAAGGGAGCTACTCCATGCACAAGCATTATACAGTAATACACACATTTTTTTTTTCGTCTTCCAAATCCCCGGTCCCATCGCCCCCCTCCCTCGCTATACGGCGGTGCTAAAATATACCCCTTTGCTCTTAAAATTGGGAATTCCTATGTGGTACAGAAGACCACCTGAGTGTGTGTGTGTGTGGGGGGGGGGGGGTTGTTTGCAAGTGTTTACAAACCTAGACGAAACCTATAATTTGCTACTTTGGGTGTACTCACATATGTGAGGTATAATGCTCTCTTTAGTCTGTGTTTCTTTATGGTTGGTACCCAGGGACTGTGCTCGGGTAGTACTAGTATGAATATCCATAACGGTAACCCCAGATATTTGAGGGTTGTAAGAAACTACTTTATATGTCATCAATAACTTTGAATTTGCTTGGTGACATGGCATAACTGTAAAAAAATGTATATTTCTTTAAAAAATAATTTGTGTCAGGATTTTTTTTTCTACAAGATGAATAATTTTAGAAGATTCTCCCATTGAACACTTTTAATTATTATATAATTATAACACATGAAAGATTTTTCATGTAGATCCACTACTTCATTATTTTGAAACCATTTAAAGGTCTTGAAAGGGCAGCACGAAGCTGCGTTCGTAAGAGAAATTTCAAGAATTTGAATAATTACGCAGTACCCGCTGAATGCTATAAGGACTAGAAACAGCACTTGCTGTCAGGCGGAAGCTCGGTGTCCTACAGGAGATGACGCCTGTCCTTAGACCAGGAGGTCGGAGGTTCGAATCCTGCTCGGGTACGTACGCCCATTATCTCTTTTATCATGGCTACTATACTAAAACACTGATCAATTCAATGCTATTTACGTCGATGTATGGCAATTTGTCAATCAGTTGCATAAAACTTCTCGACGGACAGCTGACGGAAGAATTTCATGAATATGCATAAGATTCCATTGATCAATTTCCTAAATTTTATTTAAGTTTGATCAAACTTTCATAATTCTGTCACTTGACGATGAAATTGGCTTCTCCTTAGTTTATTAAGATATAATATCCATTTACATCTAAATCTTCATAAAGTCGGAACTAAAATCCTATATCTTCCGTACAGTATGGCTGTTTCGGTATACTGTAGAAGTATTTATTCAAACAAGGTGTATAAAATGTACTTACTCTCCAAACAATTTTGGTCCTTTGAAATTGTTTGGACAAATACACCTGCCAGTCTCATCATCACATACTCCATCATTGTAGCATTTGTCACAGATTCTGATGCAGTCAGGGGGCCCCCATTTTCCTGCTGGACAATCTATGAATAACAGAAAACTAGAGTCATGCAAGTTGCAGCTGAATTTGACTTTGTCCCATAGAACTACACTACGACCGTGACATCCTATACAACTGCATGAATGATTAACCTGACTTCATTTTGTTCGTTACTTAATTGATTATTTCAACAGATAAATGTTAAAACCATTACTATAACATCCTCACTCACTAAAGTATACTGTTGTCACATTAAAAGTTCCTTAAATGTCATCAAAATGTTCTATCACTGATTTTATAACTTTATCTTGAAACAATCTATCCCATTACATAAAACAGGTATATTTTCTTTCCTGGTTTATCTAATTTTTCTTCATACGTGTGTTTGTTTTCATGTTGGATCATATTCTATTGAATGCTAATTGCTGTGTAATGCATTCTTTCACACGTAAACCTTGTTCCTTTATCATAATTTAGAAGCTTATTTACATTTTGCATTTCATAATGTCTGGCAAGGGCTAAATAAGAGGAAAATATGAGAAAAGAAAGAATGGTGAAATCTGCAGAAATGCAGGAAGTTTTCATGTCTAAAACATGAAAGGTGCGAAATGTTTTAATCCTCATCATTCAGCCTAGATGGGATTAAAAAGCGACATATATTGTGTATATTGTGTAGAAGATTGGCAACCTAACCATTAAACAAACAAGCAAACACCATAGCAAACCAAAATACGAGGGACAGGGATTTGTAATTTGTGTAGCCCAGAGGTTACACTATAGGGTATCATATTTTGAAATCGAAAGTGCTTATCACTATAATCCCACAGAATAAGACCCAATAAAATAACATATACATTCAGGATGCCAGTGTCCATTCTAATACATGGTTAGTTTCCTTCTTTTTTTTTAATCTGCAAGAAGGGAGGGGGGCTGGACTTTTCTGGTCTTCATACTTTTCATGATAATGGGAAAGGCAATCTGTGTAAACCCAAAACTGAGAAAGTTGTATTTTGACCATAATACCACTTCCATGATCTTTATTTAAACAGTGATACATGCTTGGTTAAACTCTGACACAGAAGCAGCCAGATTAAGAAACATAACATTAACAGAAATACATGCACATCTTGCTTTGAAAAAAAAAAATGTACCAATTCCTCTCTATTTTGTACTTTTATATTACTTTCACATCCAAACCTACCTTGGCCTGAATTACATGTACCGGTACATACCACGAACAATAAGTCTGTACAAGGCTCCCCTTCCTTGACTTCGCATGCCATGGTAGTGAATCTCATAGATGCCTTCATCCTCAGCCACTATTGGATTAGAGAATGTGAACATGTTGGTCGTCTGTCCTGACACACGATCTCCTCCATCTTTTCTCCAAACGGGGGTACCAGAACAACTACTTGTAGTTGTCATTTCAATCTCCACTCCTACGTCACCTACATTCACTGTACGGGTGAATCTCCCATCCACAGGCTCAAAGCAGGCTAATACATAGAAATAATAGTTTAGAATGCATCAATCATCAATACATCATGATTAGATATATCACACTTCCGTTCTAGAGTGGTATGCTCTTTCTTTCATACTGTTATTTGTCACCCACTTAATATCATGTTTAACTGTATTTACATCCCAAATCCATATTGGTAATCATTTATCTGATTTGAAAGAAAAAAAACAACAACAACAACAACAAACAAAAAACAAAACCCAACATTTACACGTAAATGTACATATGAACAAAGTTGCCCTTACAAGTTATTATATAAGATATGATTTAGAACTGTGCTCATCGAGGAGTGCCAATCATGTGCACAAGAATATTTTCCATATTCAATTGAGACCAAAAAAAAAAAAAGAAGAGAAAATAGATATTCGCAACAAAACAATATTGTTTTCTCCTTTTGCCAAATATATGTTAATAGCAGTCACTTTGCATCCTTAGCTTCTCTAGCTCTGAAGGGAGGGAATGGCAGCAAAAAAGATCTTCATAAGCTTTTACATCTAATTGGCCATTGTTATGGTAGTTGTAATTGTAAACAGTTAGACAAGATCTATCCAATTAAAGAGTTGTTACTTTATATCTGGGGTAAACTGCTGTTTTGATAATTATGTTTTCTTTAATACTATGTCATCTGTACACACCGGCAATACTATATCGTATCAGAAAAGTGAGGGCCAGAAAGCCTTCCCATATTATATAAGGAGCCTAAGCACTTTTCAAGCTGTAAATCGTGTAATTATTATTATCATTATTATTAACATTTATTTATTTATTCATTTATATACTTATTTGTATACTTATTTGGCCATACAATTGCGATATACAGTACAATGCCATGTAACATACATACAGGGCTATACATGTGTCGTATATTAAAATTAATGTTGTACAGCCTGCCTTAGCGGCCACCTGCTGTGTGCGACCACTGGATATTCCCTCCCGGTATAAAGAGCCATGTTAAAGATCCTGTGCAGATAAGCCACCTGTCTAACAGTGGCCACCAATCATGGTCTCCCTATGTAGTCTGTAGCTGCCAAAGACCCATACAGAGCAGCCAAGCCGATTGTCACGATGTGACTGAGAGTGTGAGTGTGGAATGTGTAAGACGCCATTGTTCAGGGCAAGCCATCATGTGGAAAATGGGGACAGCAGAAGAAAACAGCATATTATAGAAATTCAGAACCGGGCAAGCCAGGTAGAGAAAAATGGTCAGTATGAAAAGACAGTATAGAAGTTTAAAAGAGGGAGGCTCAGGTGAGCCAGGGTGGAATAACTAACTTAGGAAGGGAGGGCTGGTATGGAAGAAAGAATACATATTTAAAAAGGGGGGATAATTGGGAAAAGATAGGTTTAAAGCAAGAAGGGAGAAGTAGTTGGAAAGAAAGAGACATGTAAAAAAAGGGGAAAGCTAGTTGGAACCAGTTTAAGCACAGCAGAGGGTGGGATCTACATTAGAGGTGACAAGGAAAGTAGATTTGGAGGGGAAATCAGTTGGATATGAACATCTGTCAGAGAAGGACATGGTTATGCTCTTCTAACTCATTGGTCATACTGTTGGTAGGGGTAGAGAGGTAGCTGATCGGCCTACAACGCAGAGCTGCATTTCAGGCAGGAGAGTCATACCGCAGAAGCCCCATGCATAAGGGCATGGCACGCGCAAGACATGCCGCAGGCACTGACAACAGCTGAAGTCTCCTCACAATCTTTGGGTTTGAACACTAAATCAGACGTAAGTAATCGTCTAGCTATATAATTTTTTTTTCATATTCTGCATTTATTATTCTTATCTTTTTTTGGTTTATATAGATTTATCCTATGTTCGCTGGTTTATTATGTGATAAAGACCGCAGTGTGTTAAAGTATAGATAATGCTGTATGTCAGATTGAATATGTTGTACTATGGTAAAATAAAGTTTTATTTAGTTTGGCAGGAAGGCAGGCCAAGTCAGAAGGCGAATGATATATGTGGTATGTGTAAGTGGACAGTGATATTTGTGTATATAGTGTATTTTGTGTTTTTTTTTCTATGGTCATATTAGAAAAGTATAAACCAGGTTCTGTTATTTATAATTAAAATGAATTTTGTTAAGTAATAAGTCAGGATCGAAATTTGATTGCTGAATGATTTAAATGCTACAGTTATATTGTGAAATAATTGTTGAATTACAAGAGGATACAGTTTTAGTTACTTTTTTGTTGTGAGATGGTTCAAATAAGAGATAACAGGCAATGCTCATGTTGTAAGTGAGCATATGAACATTTAAATGGCATTGGCGTATTTCTAAAGTATATATATATATATATATATATATATGTGTGTGTGTGTGTGTGTGTGTGTGTGTGTGTGTGTATAGGTCTGTTGTAATGGTGTAAGAATTGATTAATATGGTATAATACAGGAGCATTATTGTCAGGTGTAGGGAAATACTGAACTGTGGTTCATGATGTATGGCTACTTTTTGAACAGGTAATACCATATAAGAGTTGCTTATAATATTCCCATACAGATCGCCACTGACGAGCTGAGCTCGACGGCATCTCTGTTAGCTTGAGGGCAATTCCCGCTAGCTCGACAGAAATCCCGTTACCTCGGTAGCCCTCCGGTGAACGCGACGACATTCCCGCCAGCCGGACATCATCCCCGTCAGCCGGACAATATCCCCGCCAGCCAAACGATATCCTTGCCAGCATGACGACATCCCCGTCAGCTGGATAAACCCGGGTCTAGGATTTATAGTAGGGTCTACTAATGACCGCATTAAATTTGCCCCTGAACGACGTTGTTACAATTGTGCAGATACAGAAGAAATTGTATTATGTGGATTTTTTTTTGTGGGAAATTATCGTAAATATGCATATTTCTTTTTTTATTTTGTTACTGGATTTTTGTTGGAAAAGTAAATAGCATAATAAGCTGCATTTCACCGAGTGACCTAGCGTATTATTTACAGTGTGTCTCATTATAACAGAACCTGACTATCGTCAGTCGTAGACAGTAGGGCCTACAGATCTTAGAGCTGACACCGATAATACAGTGTGTCTTTCTGCTTTGCATCCATGCCAATGGCTAGCAGTCCTATCATCGCCACGACTGCTTCCACCAATCAGTTACGGTATAAGTGCACTTGTGAAAGGCTTTTTTAATGTACACATGTACTGTGCAACAACTCAATCAATACTGACATTGTTCGATGAATTGATATGCATATCAGTAAATTTTACTCATACACACATATATACAACAATAAACACATGTATACACTACGCGTAGGCAATTACACACAGTAAATGTTAGGAAACTTGTCTAACGCTGCCACCTGTCTCTACCGACAACTCTTTTCCTGTTCCTTGATTGGCTGCTATAGACAGGTCTCACTGTATTTTGGCTTATTTTGACAAAAAAGCGTTGTCCCAAAATGTGACTTTTTGTGGTCGTTGCAAAAATCCATGTCAGTATGTGTGCGTTTGTGTGACTTGCCCTATTCTGTGAGATGTGAGAGAAAGCCAGACAGACATGTGAGCGTGAGAAAGACTATACTGAGGCTTGTGTTTCATTCCTAAAATGTGCAAGACTTGACGTGTATGTTATTATACCGTCACGTCTTTTGAAGAATGATGATATTGTCTGGTCGTCAAATCCTTCTTGTGAACCAAGGCAGTAAAATGCTCCGAATCCCTGCACTTCCCAGTCAGTAGAGGGTAGAAAATGTATACGTCTAATGATATCTGCGAAAATTTCAGGTGCTGGAGGGCCAGGTGAAGTGTCACTGGGGATTGGTGCTGTCCGGCCAAAGACACGAGAGGCATTTAAAGATGGAGAGCTTCTATAGCACTGCATCTCGGTGTTACTTCCTGGACTCTCAATGTTTGAAAATCCAACTGATAGCACTGTGATGTGAACACGTTCATCTGGATAAAGACAAATCATACAAAGTACGATCTGAAGTACTGTATTTGCAAATAATTAGAGTTTTCATGTTCCCACATGTTACAACATTAAACTAGTACGCCTACATCATAAAGTCCTTCCACATTTCCATAATGTGGACCTGCATCACAAAACCAACAAAAAAGTCGCTAGTCATGAATTTTCATTTAAAAGTAGATTCTAAAAAAGGAATTTTAAGATTAAAATTGATATATAACTCAATTGAAATGGACTCTCTTAACCTATCTAAATATTAGAAAGAAAGCACACATTCAGGAAAGCGTTTATTCAGAAACGAGGCTCTGAAGTATAGGATCTTTTCAAGCGCTTTTAAAAATCGTCTACCGAGCTGTGCTTCGTGCAATGAATGCGCAAAAAATAACATGACGTAAAACTTCTTAGCAACAACCATGAAGGAATTACCGGGTTAAGCTGAAATGGATCATGATTTATAAACACATTTCATCAATGGCCAATGTAAACGTTCAAAGCAGTAGCAATCGGTTTTTTTTTTCAAAAATATCAGAGTTGAAATTAACGAGTGTGTAATGAGTTTTAGAGAAATGAAAAGGGACTCTGAGACACACCTAATCACAGTATTCTACAAAAAAAAAAATGTCCTGGAAAGAAAAAACTGTCAAAAATGCATTTCCCGTTTGTTTTATGATTCCAAACTTTACAACACTGTACTGTAAAAGAAGTATTGCTCTTTCATAAAATATGACAAACTCAAGATTGACTAGATTTACCCGTTTCGCTTTTGTTTAGTCCCCACACAAAATAGGGTTCTGGTTTCGTGATGCACGGTCACATATTTTTAGTTTGCAACTATTAAGTCACAGGCATTCTTTAGAGAAGATATTGTTAAATCTGATCATATGAAGAGTTGGATATTTCTTATTGTTGCAAACTAATTATATTTGCTGCATATAATCATATCTATGTAGAAGATTCTACTGGGAAATATGAGTAAGTTTTAAAAAGTGCATTGAACAAGAGTATTAGATTCATAAGAATTGACATAATATTGTTCAATGACACCAGAAAGCTTTAGGACCTTAAAATGAAACCCAAAACCCTATATACTTAATGTACATTGACTGTTTGAAAGCAGCAAAGTGTAAATGACATCATTGCAAATTTGAGAAAAGTCGGAAAATTGATTTAAACAATATGAATTTCTAAACTTTCAATGACGTCATCACTAGATAAGGAAACTTCTTCATAACGTCAATGTTGGCAGCAATACATAGAAAATACAAGAAAAGTCAACATATTTTCACTTTCCTACCTTAACAAACATGAAAAAAGAGCATTGGTTAAATTTTCAGAAAGCAGAAGGATCAATTTTACCCTTAACATATGACAGTGACAAGTTTATGGAATTTGTACTTTCAATGAAAATGAAATTTTGAGGAATTTTCCATGTACCATTTTCTTTATATTGTTGTCCAAAATGACATCATGAACTGTAGTCTTGTTATCCAGCAATGATGGAACAGAAACGTAAAAGAAAATCATAACTTTTAATATGATGCCCCATTTCCCTCGAGCTTTTACTGAAGTGGTCTATCAAATTGCTGCTTTTGCTAAATCCACATCGATATTTGGGCTTTGGTTCCATTTAAAGTGGATACATTGTCTCAAAAGTGCAAAGGCACTTGAAGAAAGGTACTCATGTATTGCAAGCTATAGGTTTCTCCTACGCCATTTCATTTATTTCATTTAATTCATTTTCATTTAAAAAATGCACTAACAGTATGGCACTTACACGTATAATACTTAGTCTTGCAAAACAATACAACATTCAAAGTAAAGGAAAACACTGAATAACTGCATCAAAACAAAGTTGTAATATAGAGGGGACTGCTGAAAAGCAGATCTTGTAATTGCAGTCCCCTCATGAATAATAACTCGTGACTTATCGCGGAACAAACGAAACTGTGGCAGATTGTTTTCAGTAACCATGGTAACGTGTCAAAACAATTACAAGATATGTCAAGGTTATGAAACTTTAAGACATATAAACAGCTACAGGTGAAGAGTTGACTTTGATAAACAAAATTAAGTTGAAACAACTAAGATGAAGAGCAGAAGCTGCATCAAAAATTGGACATTAGAAATGAATATCAAGAAAGTGACAAGCTTTATGTGTTATTACCAAACAGATTGCATTAAGGTGCGATCACACATCGCCGGTTTAGATGGCGGTTCATGGCGGTTCTCAAACCGCCGTGAACCGTGTCCCAATGATGGCGGAAAGCACTTTGACTACGTTCTCAACACGTTTAGAACACGGTGCAAACGCGGATTGACGCGGTAGTAACACGGATCGCCCCGGAAGGTGGAGGAGTCCATACCAAGCCCATGTAGGTGGATGCAATCAGAGCCCTTTCACTTGTCCTCAGTGGGTTTCAACAAGGAGCGTTTTGCTTTGTTAGGTAAACACAATTTTAAAAAAATATGGAATGTTGTAGCCCCCTGTGTTTTACAGATTGATATCAGTGATGCAACAAGCAATTATCTTCAAGTTTCAACGTGCTTTTTCTCTTTCTCTTTTAATTTTCAAAATATCTGTATTAACTGTCATTAAAAAGACATACATGTCAAAGCAGAATCCAACATAGTTTCCAAAGTTTCCTGTTCATTTGCAGGTTTATTTATCAAGTGATGTACAAGTACTTGCTTGTTTCAACATCTCCCTTTTTTAATTAAATTTTTACATAATTATTTCGCGTATTGAATTTAAAATCTTGTTGCTTGTTTATCCATGTTTTCACAAAATTGCTCCTTCTTACCTTTCAGAGCTCCTTGTGAAATATGAGCCTATGAGAGTTCCTAAATCGTAAGGGGAATCTGTATGTGATACCCTTGATCCATTACAACAAACCACTATGGCAAACGTGGTGTATGCCGCCCCAGAACTGTAGAACAGCACCCCAAGTGATAAAACATGCAAGTTCCATCAATAAGTCTAAAATGTTTTTAAAGCCTATATGTTAAAATAGTTACATAGTGATTGTAGATGATGATTTATGCAGCATGTTGATGTTTCCGAAATTACCTTTTCCTGTTTATCTTTTTGTTCCCCCTTTAAAGCGCATAGAGACCTTGCCGAAGGTATTATGCGCTATATAAGAACGGCAATGATGATAATGTAATGATAATATCTTTAACAACAGTCAATAAAAAGACATAAATATGTACATTATGCATTATCAAAGAAGCATATACAGTATGTGTGCATAGTTTCCTCTTTACTTACAGGTTCACGTAACATAATAATGGTGTGGTTTTTATTTCAAGTTTCAACATTGCTTTTCCCTCTACTCTCTTAAGTTTCGACATATCTGTATCAACAAGTCTTGCAAAAAGGCATACATAATCACGAAAGCAGAATCCAACATATTTACATAAGTTTTCTGTGTATAACTTAGGCCTATCAGGTTCACGTTGCTGGCCATCTTAAAAGCTGTTAAGCTTTAACAAAATTATGAACTTACCTTTTAATGTAAATGATAGTATTCAACATACCTAACAACTTTTTTTAACATTACACTTTATTTGTTACTGTATATGTGTTAAAGAAATAAGGAGACTATAGCATTCAATATATTTACCCGATCTTGCATTATGGGTTAATCTTTGCTTTTTTTTTTCTCCATTTTTTATTGCTCCGCCACGAAGTGTCGCCGGAGCCATCATTCTCTTTTAAGTTCATTGTTTCTTTTCGCTTAAAAATTATGGCGGTGTTAACACGGTATTATCACGGACCTTGCGGTGCAAACACGGAGGATACCGTTCTGTACACGATGAATGGCGATGTGAACACGGTCCATTTTAAACCGCCAAGACCGCCACGAAAAATTAAACATGTTTAATTTTTCTGGCGGTTCCCCGCGGTTTCCCGCGGTTCTCGGGGTTCATGGCGGATGAGTGACGGATGACCAGGGTTTGTATACGGTGTAAACACGGTCTTTGGCGGAGCACGGCGATTTGCTGAACCGCCATGAACCGCCATCTAAACCGGCGATGTGTGATTGCACCTTAAGTGCATATTGACCACAAAGCACAAAACCTACAAAAAAATCGGGATTCTCTGTTATTAACCAAAATATATTTCAGTTTGTCTTGCATCAATCTGATAGTTATTGTTTTGATGATTATATATTTTTTTTTTCCGGTAATTGTAGGCAAAATAAACGAGGTGGTGGCTGCGGTACATATGGGTACATTCATTACATTGTTTTATCAAACATAGTTGATCTCGTATAGATGTATCATTCAAAAGCATATTTGCTAAATTGTCAAATAAACTGAAATGTAAAACCATTAACAGGTGTCATTGATCGCCCACCGGACCGAAATATTGATTTTTTAAAATGAATCTTTATCTTTTCTGAATAGGAGTTGAAAATTAGATTATGTAATTGTTTAATTATGGGAGATTTTAATTTACATTTAATGCATGCAGGATTGAAAGGTTCTGTTTACAACCACTCATTGACAGTCTTACAAGAATAACTCAAATCTCTGCCACTGTATTAGATAATATTCTTACTAATGCAAATTCTTTCATACAGTCTCGTATTTTGTTGTGTGACATCAGTGATCACTTAACAATTTTGTCCATTTTCTCAACTCTTTCAAATAAGAACAATATGAATTCTTGAAGATGATATAACCGTGTATTTAATGATTTCAATTTGCAATTACTTTTCAACAAGATGAAAGATATAGACTGGTATTTTCATTTGTCAAATGATGATATTAATGAAAAATATATTTTTTTTCCTGCAAATATTTAAGAAAAATTATGATGAATGTTTTCCACTTAATCTTTTTCTCCGGAGATGAAATTTAAGAAACCAAGGATATCAAATTATTTGTTTAAATCATGTCCCAAAATAAAGTTGTTTAAAAGATATCTTCAAAATTCAACTGTCTATAAAAAAGATATGCTTAATATCGTATCGTTTTAACAACAAGATAAAGGCAGACTAAAAGGGAGCATTATGATAAAATGTTTAATACGTTTAAAGATTATGGTAAAATAATTTTGGAAGTTGATAATTTTTTGAATGAAAATGAAAAGAGTGAAGATGAGAAATTTGAATCACTTGAAATTGATAATAAGAATGTTACTGATAGGCACGAAATTGCTAATTGTTTTAACATATCTTTTGCTCAACTATCGTGACTATTGCTGATAAAATGAAAAAAATACTAGTTCTGCTATTGGTGATATTGATATAAAGGTAGTGAAGTATGCAGTTTCTTTAATGTGAGTTCCTCTAACAATCATTTTTCAATGATTGCTCAGCCCATGGTATATTTCCTAAAAATATGAAAAGGCCAACTAAATAATGTTAGTAATTACAGACCAATTTCAGATTTATTGGTATTTTCTAAAATATTGGGAAAATGTTTTTATCAAAGTTTTAGCATTTTTTTGCAAGATAAAATAGCATTTTTCAGAGATATCAGTTGGGATTTCAAAGGGTTATTCTACAACTTCAACTATATTACATTTAATTCATAAGATTAATCAAGCTGTTAATAATGATGAATATACTTTAATTGTTCTTATTGATTCAACCAAAGGATATGATGTTATAGATCATTTGATAGATCAAATTATACCGTTATGGCCAGGGGCACCACATTAAGATTACTACAGACATTATCTTCCAGATCGTGAACAGCTGACGGTAGTGGATGAGATGTCATCAGATTTTACAGATATAAAACGTGGAGTACCTCAAGGTTCTATCTTTGGACCCCAGTTATTTCTGATGTATATTAATGATTTCGCTTGTTCAGCTCAAAATCATCATTACATATTATTTGCAGATGTTACAAATGTTTTCTGTAAAGGTTCTGTCCCTGAGAGTTTAGTTCATCATGGTAACGAGCAATTATATCAAATTAGTATTGTGGATGACAGCAAATAAACTAATTGTTTTATAACATTCATAAAATAATGATTATTATGTTGGTTAGAACCCCTACTGGAGTTGATATGAATATGAATTTGTATTATAGAAAGGAGAGAATGAATAGAGGGTTTAAAATTTAGTTTTTAGGAGTATGTTTGATGAACAATTATCCTGGAAATATATTGATGATTTTTGCAAAACGCTGTCTAAAAATGTTGGTATTCTACAAAAGATGCAATTACTTCCACAAAATATTCTATATAAAGAAAAAATGTTATCTTTCAATTGTTTTTATTTTAATTTTCGTAAGGTTGTTTGTGGTTTCACGTCAAAGAAAAATATAGATCGTGTTTATAAGTTACAAAAACGGGCCATTTGAATATTAACTCACTCCTCATACTTGTCCAGCAGCATACCCCTGTTTTTTTAAACAAAAATATTGCCCATTGATGAACTAATGTCTCTTTGGAAATTGCTGAGTTTATGTTTAAATCATGTAACAATTGTTTGCGTAAAGTATTTAATAAATATTTTATTTTCAATTGTTCATTTCATAAGTCAAATACTAGAAATGCCCGTGATATACATCCTCTCCTCTATCGTATTAAAATGTCACAATTTTCTCCTTTTCCCTATAGTGGTTCAATCCTTTGGAATAATTTGTCAAATTCAGTTAAGCGTGGTAAGTCTTTAAATCAATTCAGGAGACTTTATAAAAAATAATCTTCTGATAAATTTGAAGGTCAGTGTAATTTATGAGATTGATATAAAATATCTCCTTCTTTCTATACCGTCATAATTTGTATGTTTTTAATTTGAATTTCATTGACTTTGTTTGTAAATAAAAACAGTGTTGCTTTATATCACTTTGTGAGCTTTGTGTGATTCCCCCACTATTATTAATTTTTTTTTGTTCGGCAGTTGTTGTTTTTTGTATTACCAATGATGTTGTTTTCATGCCTGATGTGAAATGTGGAAATAAACTCAATTCAATACATGCTATTTGGATTGACAGTCTCAATATGTTTAAGTTCATCTTACCTGGCAGAGTACTCTTTTCTCGACTTAAGAGTCAAAATTTCGCTATCGGTACTTCCAAACAAAATTGAAATGGAGACATTAGCAGTTTTCCTTCACATTTTTTGACAGGCGCTGCTTTCACTGGGTTTTCATTGATACTTCTGCTCAGCACACCTGAGTAACCTTAATCTTTGAATTATCTTTTCTCGCTTTTCTACGAAACTGAATCTCCTACCTCTCTCACATTTCAATTACTTGTTTAATAGGTTAAGATGGTACAATGTTAGCAAGTTATTTATCACTCTAAAGCTTAGAGGTTACCCTGACTTTGAAACTATGAAGAAAAGGGGAAATTCATTTAAACTAGGCAATCACATATTTCCTGTGATTCCACCACCCTACAGATTGACCCCCAATTGGCTAGTGTGCACGAACAAAAAATCATACTAATTTTTTTTTTGGGCAAATTATACCTAGCAACAAAGAAAAAGAATCTGTCGTCGCTTTCTTAAAGTCGTCATTACTAGGGTATTGCAATGCAGCATAACTTCACATGAAGGAAAGAATGTTAAAAATAAAATGATATATGAACATTTTGTGTGTAGAACAACAGGAAACTTGGGAGTCAGGGCATGCTTCTTTTTCATTTCAGTCTTTAATCAAAACATGAAAAGTCAGAGGGTCTGCATGTAGTGCACACATTACTGGATGAGCAGAAGACTGTACCCTGTGTGACGTCACATTGAAAATGATAACAAGGAAAAAGAGAATTCCTAAAGTGTCACTTTTTATGACCTTTTTATGCCTTCGACCTGTTAGGAAGGTAAGTTAAGTGCCCTTTCACTATTATTATGCTAAAAAAGTGAGACTACTCATGTTGAATTTCTTCTTTTTTCTTTATATCATTTCCCCTACGCTTTCTCACAAAATGTTATAGCATTCTCCACTAGTAATGGCAGCACCATGGTTGTGCAATTTCGTAACTTTTTAGGGCAATGTAAATTTTCCTCAAACTGTCGCATTTTCTTTTTCTTTTTTTTTACTAATACTGCTGAAGTCCCTCAATTCCCATAGGGCCCATTTTGGTTTTATTCCCCATTAAATACCCAGTATCAAAGCATAGACACACCAGACAATGGAAAGATGGTCCAACTGAATTATGTAAAAAATCCCTGTAACAAACTGTGTACAACCTTATATGTAGCACACACACACACAGCCATAAAAATCTCAACTGGAGTTGAACATTTATACCAATGCTTATGCTTTGGTGCACATACCAATTCTTTTGTATAGCAATCCTGTGCCAGTCGCGGCTTTGAATGTACCCTGGGTGGCAATGAATAGCGATTAACTCAATAGAGCCAACCTTGTCCCCCACACTACCATGCAGGTCTTTAAAGGAACTGGTTAGTTTCTTTCGTCTAAAAACAAACCAAAAATGTCATTTCTCTTGAGAATGTCTTCAGCCTTCTAGAACCATATTGACATTTTTTTTTCAATACAAAAAATGGTGATTCTTTTGCGTTTTCTTACTTACTTACTGTTTTCTTGCCGTTCGATATGTGCAACCTCTTTTTTAATGGCAATGACAACATTATTTCTCAAGCTTAAGTTTTCTAAAGAATGTATTATCACCATTCACCTAAAAAAAAAAAAAATCAGTGTTCTTCAGAAAGGAAGAAACAAAGTTATTTTTGTGAAGTCAGTAACGAATGTCATTTGCATGACAATGCCATTGTGTTCTCATGGTAATGCTCATCAGCATCGAACATTGCTGTGTTGAGGAGTCAACTGATAACTGAATTTCCGATATGACATGAAGCTATGAACATCTAGTTCACCTGTTAGGATATTGGTTTTGCTACGTGGACATTTGATTTTCCTGTTGATATTTGAAGCACCAAAGGTGACACGTCTTCTGATATAGCAGAAATTTGACGTAGAAGAACTTAAAGAACTTTTATAGCAATGACTGACAGATAATGCCACTGGTACAATCTCACTTTGAATGGATATTTTATGTACTTAAATGCAAGCAATCTGATGTAAAAAAAGATATTCAGAGACATTATAAAATATATGGCAAATACATTATTTTAAACTGAAAGTAATCAGTTCAAAGAGCAACACAAAATTTCATGAAATATATGACACATATTTAGATATTCTTTACGCCACATTGAGTGAGGATCAGGGTATAATGAATCAATTTAGATGACAACAGGTATTGGCATCGGATGGTCGCTTCAAGCTTCAAAAGATTAGTATGTGACAGCAAACATGGGTACTCAAACATGAGGGAGCCCGTTTGTATAATTTGAGGGGAGAGAGAGGGAGAAAAAAAAGGTGTGAAGTCATAGTCCTGTGATTCAGACCTGAATCTCAGTCAGTGAATAGAATTAGTGACCATATCTCACAAGCTCTATCACTAGATATGCCTCTGTACGATGGCTGTATTAGTCCATTATTTGAATATTATCTAATTTACAGAGATCCGAGATGATGGTTGCATAATTCATTTTTCACACTGACTGCCTGGCGAAGAAAAAATATTGTATGCAAGGGCTGTTTAACAAAGAGGTAACGACTTTCGGATTTGGAGATTGTCACAGTCCTACAAAAAAAAATAAAAATAAACAGTATAAATAAGTTTGGCATGTTATTAGGCCTAGTTACCGCAACCTTAATCTATGAAACAAACGACCATAACACAATGATATGATACCATGATGACCAAATGAAAATGGAGTTATTGAAAAACTCTATGATATTTAAAACACAATTTAAAAATTTGAGCTTGAAGCATAATATGCATATTCCATCCAAAAAAGTCCTCTCCGAAAACAGTTAAATGATTTTTAAAAGACTTCAACACTTGAACAATGACATATCGTCTGAAAAGCCTCACTCATACCCACACGTACAAAGTGTTTGTGTATTAAACCCACACTTATTTAATTTTCAGCTAACTAGTGCACACTGGGATTTTGATGGTTTCATTTCCGTCTAAAAGCGTCCTCCCCGAAAAATTTTCATACATTGTATTTATTCAGGATTTCAAAGAACTGCACATGTTTTAAATTCAGGTTTGTTATATGTTATAAGCAGTGCTACTAGTTGTCTATAACATAAACGTCAAGACTTATTAATGGATATGATTTCCTACATTCAATTCAAATACGTCAAAAATATGGCAGTTTATACATTGATAAATACG
Organism: Diadema antillarum; assembly: GCF_040938485.1. Lineage (NCBI taxonomy): Eukaryota > Metazoa > Echinodermata > Echinoidea > Diadematoida > Diadematidae > Diadema > Diadema antillarum. Next base: position 99,277 of record NW_027271302.1, read on the forward strand.
TGATAATCAAAAGGTATAAAGAATACATATTCTTGTCAAAATATGCCTTTAAAAACACACAAACAAACAAACACACTCTACAATTACACTTACTCAATCTCGCATCGGGGATACAAAGGTTCTATGGGAAAATGTTTCTTTGAATCTTTGTTTCACTTTAAACTTCCATTGATTCCTTTAAAAAGTTACATAAGAAAATGAAGAACACTCATCATTCCTCTTATTCTTTAGGTAAGTACACATTCTTTCTTCATATATCTACTTCATATCAAATGTACTCTAGAGTCCTGGTAGCTTTATTGAACATCTACAATTATACTAATCAATGATTTCAGGGAGGACAACTATATTGACACATTTACCATATCCTTGTGAAAAGAAGTATGATGAAATGGAGACACACATGCTGTATTTAAGATTAATGCACAAGCACATGAAAGAAAAGGTCATCAGGTTATGTTTTAACAACAAAAAAATATGTACAACATATATTGCTCTGGTATACATTCCAAATCACAAAATACGCTTGGTATACAGGATACAATGTATCCTGAATGCTCCAAATTATGTGGGTCCAAGACTCGGTTTTCTTATGAATTGACAGGTAGAAATGGTCCTGTGAATACTTGTGTGAAGTCATCTTCATTATCATTTTCGATCAACTTCATGTTTTTAACTGTTTATGTTAGACAAATGGATCGGATGCGATTAAATAAAAAAGAAGAATTCTGAAGGATTTGTGTGTCTAACGGCTAGTAACACGGTTTGATAATGACCTCATGGTCATTGGATTATGGTTCCGTTTGAAACAATTTCGGTATCAAATCCTGTGATTCACATGTATTAAATCATTTTTCCAATGATTGATTTAAAGAAGACAATTTATATCTGCATTTACACACGTCCTGTCTGTATGTTATTTTTTATGTAAATGTCAAAAATGTCTTCTCCGAAATAAGTGTTTTTCCAAGTCAAATTCTGCTTAATCTTTATTCTACTTTGATTACTCCGTACCTTAATTATGGTATTCTTGTGTGGGGGAATGCAACTAGAAATCTTCTTGACATACTGTTCCGTATTCAAAAACGTGCCATCAGAAATATCAACCATGTCGGATATTTGTCCCACACGAATGATTTATTTTTGAAAAATAAAATACTGAAAATATCAGATCTGTTCAGTTACAACGTCGGCATATTTATGTACAAATTTTCTGCCAACGAGTTACCGGATGTTTTTACTAGCATGTTCAGAAAAAAACTATTTGATTCATAATTATCCTACCCGCCAAAGTGACGCATTTCACCTTCCACGTACTCGAACAATTTTCGCTAAAAAAACGATAATGTATACGGGCCCTAGATACTGGAATGACCTCTCCCCCGAAATAACAAGCTGCTCGTCTTTATATTCCTTTAAACGTAAATTAAAAGAGTTTTTATTGAGTGCATATTTTGCAGACACTGAACAGTCGTAATGTCTTATGTAATACTGTGGTATGTTATTGTCCAATCAAACATTTTGTCAACACGTTACAGATTCCATTTAGGGTCTTGCCATGGGGCTCTCTGAATTCATCATTAGCAATTCCACACTCTACTTCGTTTCCCTCTCTTCCTCTTTCCCTCTGCCCCTCTCTAACCTTCTATGCAGAGCTTGACGGCAGGCACCAAATGGCTTAATAGTTGTGCATGTTACTTTTTGTGTCTTACTGATCATATCCTGGGGAAAGTTTTAATGCAACAATAGTTTATAGTATATACACCAAAGTAGGCTGTATAATAATGATGGCTCGGTCACAGTAAGTTCATATTAATGTATAGTTTGTTTGTTTTTCTTCTACTTCTTTTTCTTCTTCTTTTTTATTACATAAAATTTGGCAACCTTACATCATCATTCTGGTCTTCTATCCGTTCTCCGTTTCTTTTTCACAAACACTGATTACTCGGGGCTTACAGCCAAACAAGCTAGCTTTCATGTAGGTCCCGTCATACTTCTCTTTGATCAACCCCATTTCGATTTCGATTTTGACCAGTTATCATTACATGTAATTACTGTGTTATCACCAGGTATATTGTTTGTTTTCTGCACATTGTTCACAAGGTAAAAGAACTTGTCTGGTTTCTGTTGTAATGTTCATAAATGAGAAGTATGAAAATAAAATGAATTGAATTGAATTGAAGTGTCCTCTCCAAATGACATGCTAGTAATAAAACATTTATCACCGCACATTCAATACGTGCTGAAATCACATGCTAAATATCACTTGGACAATATGCGTTCTAAATGTGAATATGTTTATCAAAGTTTTTCTGTTGCAATTTTGTGGATTGACAGTTGTTTGTAGCTTATTCTTAGGGTGATCTTTGAAGGTCTCCTGCATACAATTCATTAAGTTCAGATAACATTCTGACCTAGTCCTTTGTAGCTCATTCTTAAGGTAATTTTTAAGGGTCTCCTGCATGCAATAAAATTCATCAATTTCAGATAACATTCTGACCACAAAAAAGTGAATTCATGTTCTTGTCATTAAATCATTAATCAAACTTCTCCTAGATCAAAAAGGGGAACATGTTTCAAAAATTTGTATTACATGTATATATATCTTGTGTGTCAAAAAATGTACTATCTAAAATAGAAGTGCCCTCTTTGTGGAATTTGTCGTGGTCATTGAGCTGTGGAACGCCCCCCCCCCCTCCCGCCATCCCCCCCCCAAAAAAAAAACAAACAAAAACAAAAACAATGGCGAGCATGATCATAACAAAGTAGGCTCACATATTCCAGTAATGTAGCGATGTAATTTTATTAATACAAGACCACTTGCCTATAAACTGCTGTAGTTCACCTGTCTAGAATCTATGCATATATACTTTATTCGTGTTCTGCTTCCTTGACATTTTTTTGACATGAAGAAGGAAAGAAGACTCCAACAGCTCATGACATTATTTTGGATAACAATATAAAGCATATATAAGAAGAGTTTCTCTAAATCTAATTTTTAATACGAAGTATACATTCCGTCAAGTTGTGTACAATTACCGACATTAAGGGTGATATTATTCTTCCCGATTTTTGAAAGAGGTTAAGTCAAGCACTCTTTCATTTTGCCGGAAATGGTGAACTTCCTGTTTATTTTCTTCATAATTTTGTACATTATATTATAGCATCATGAAGTGTAGTATAAGTAGTCTCCTTATCCAGTGATGGCACCGAAATTTTAAAAATTCAGGAATTCTGAGCGATTTTGCCCAGTTTTCTTCAAACTTTGACTTTAATACGTTGAAATGATATTGCTGCTTTCATTCAATTGACATTTGTAGTTCGGATTTGGTTCCCTTTAAGCTTCTATTTTGATCAAAGGACAAAAAAATAACTATTACACCAATTAAGCCTCATTCTACCACGGCCTTTTAGCAAAGCTAGCTGCCAGAGAGCTAGTTGCTTGTACTTCGTATGAGTTTTCTTAGCTGCTTCCTCTTCTCCTATTAGGCCCGAAGGGACAGCCAAACCCATCACCTGCCTATAGGCAGCCAAGACGCTCTGAACTTTAAAACAGCAGTAGATTCCTTGCAGTATTGTCATCCTCCGTGACTGTTTTTATTTTTGTAATAAATTTGGACTTCTTCTACTGGACAAATCGTTATCAGAACCATCTCGTACCACAGAGGCAAAAACATAAAGGCAACACTTTATGTAAATCAAGATCACCGGCTTTAGTTATGAACCGTAAATGTTCCTCCTATTATACGCGATGCTAATCATGTATGCACAAAACATATAGAATCTACTTACTTTGAACATTAGTTGGACATAATGTGACAAAAACAGCAAAAAACTTCAGCAGTATCCACAGATCAAAGACACAGGGCCTGCCTCTATCTATCAAAACCATGATGATTATCCACACTTAACTTGATGCTTGGCTATTTGCAATCTCGACTCTTAAGTCAAAGCTACCACGCACTCTTGTCGTAGAACAAGTTTGCGAACATTTACTTCCTTGTTTAACCTGTCTTTAATAGTTCTATAGATCAAATTCGTTTCACTGCAGAGTTACACGGTGGGAAGTTCATGGTCCCGTGCACATCGCTCAGTAAACATCCTAAGTGCATAATACTCGTAGTCTAATCCTTCGTTTCGGGACATCCCCGATGACTTCATTAACTAGCTGTGCAAGTAAGTGTAACTGATGTACCTTCTCACACAAACGGCGACCGCACCTCCACGACTCTCAAAAGTCGAAAAAAGCGTGATACATCGTGTCTTTATAGTTTCTAATCTTCTCTATTGTATTTTGAATGTTTCAGAAGGGTCAAGGCTCGCCTACATGGCGATGGTCTCCTCAAACGTTGTTACTAACATTTTGTAGTACGTAATCCTTCGCGCATTGCGCGGACGTTTCATAACATTGTGCATATCATCATTGATGTGTGCTCCACGACGAATTCAAATTGTTATCAAATTTACATTAACTAAACGTTTTAATTAATGCCTGTGAAACAGCCTCTAAAAATTAGTTCTATTTGAAAGTAAGTATATCATTGAAGTCTCATACAGCTAGCAGGCCATAAATTTAATCTTAAAAAGCAAGACTGATTTAGATTCTGTGTGAAACGCCCCAAAATACGCATGTGCTAGCATCCCATAACTCGGCTCCCATGACGGCTACTAAAAAGTTATCAATGTAATTTCCACTTTGAGAGTTACGCAACAGAAACCGAGCATGATCGAAATAATTTTACACACCTGACGAAAGCATGAGTTAATTAATCAGTGATGTGGTTGAAATCCCACAGAATAATACATGGAAAATGTATTCTAAACATGTCAAAATTCCGGGTGATGTTCGTTACTCCGAAAGTTCGTTATTCCCAAACCCGCAAATGCCCTATACCTCACCAATCTCTGTTACCTAGAAATCTGTGTTCGCTAACCTGAATATGAATAATGTTTGGTTAATCCGAACATTAATCGTTGCTGTCAGTGTCAAAATAACTTACGGTTTCATCATTTCATTTCCTCAAGGGCACTTGCTTCCGCCACAGACCGTTCTTCCACAAGTCCGTAGATCTTAATAAAAACAACAGCTGCATATCATGATGTAAGAACACTCACGAAAATGATGTACAGATCATACAAAAGAAAATAAAATATACAATAAGAATACAGAACAACATCAAAAAGACAACATCGGCTTTTCAGTTGAGGGGCTACAAATCGCAATCGCCATACCAACTCCCCCACCCCTTCCCTCTCTCCCAATCCACGCACACAAGAATTAACGCAAGATCATTCGAGTTTGAACTTTATCACAAACAAGCATTACTTACTTCCATTAGTATATCGTCAGTAAACCTCATGAGCACGGAGATAGCTATAGTAGGCCTATATCCGACAAGTTATCTATCAACTTCAAAGAAATCCACGCGTGCATTTCGGCTATTTAACACATACCAAGAGGCCCTTAATCGACTTTTGTTTTTATCGGTCTGTACAATGTATTTTTGTCATCACATTTATTTTTTTTTTTCATTTTTTCATCATTCTTCATATGACATATGACATACAAATCAAACTAACGATGAACACAAAAACACATGTAAGCCTACTTTACATATCAGCACAAATTACGCAATAATGATTAAATAAACGGTATGGCTTCTAAAACTGTACATAGGCCTACATAATAGTGTAAAAAAACAACCAAATTGTAGCGGGCAGGGAAAAAATGAGAGACTCAAAATACATATTGCTAAGTTGTTGTTTTTTGCTTGCCAAGAATAAACCTCGGAGTTGTTTTTTTTTTCTCTCTACATGTAATATGAATGTAAGGTTGATTATTTTGGTTAGACAAAATAAAAATATTACATTATTATGATCAGACTGTATTGTACGTGTTAAATTCAAAGTTTGACATTCATTTTTTAGGGGGTCTGTTATTTTGAGTTGTGACCCCAAACAGAACTTAATAATGTGCTGTACTTTTCTCTATGATTGTCTATTCTATAAAATCTGATTTACATTCGTCCTTTATGTATTTTTGTTTGTACATGTCGTCCTGCGCAACTTATTGATTCTGTTATTCCTATTGTAAGGTCCAGTTGTTACGTATTTCAATATTTTCCTTTGTTGTTGTATTGATCAATTTTAATGAAATAATTGTGATCATTGCTTCTACGTCATGCATCGTTCATCTTGATGATGAAGCAGAATAGGGAGAGGATGACATGCGGAGGAGCAGGAGGAGGAGGAGAAATACTTTTTTTTTCAACAATACGTATAATACAATATGGCAGGCCTACTCTACAGACCAGCATTACATTCCAGTAACTTAGTATGTGTATCATGGGTGACTGGCTCTCATGTGAGTTACGCCTTCTTCAAGAGTCATAAGAAGGGGTAGGACGCCGGAAATTTGAGTCAAATAAACTCATGCTTTATTCCCAAAAATGCATTACCAGTTTGTCTCTTTATTTCTTCATGGAGCCAATACGTGAAATCTCAAATCTTTTGTACATAATTTATATATAAACATATATACATATACAAAAACAAAATTGTGAAACCTTAGAATTTTCTCCCAACCCTCAACTCCGTGACCTAGTTCTCGAATTTCCCTTGAAAATCTGTATACAGTGTAAAGTGTAGTCAAGTATATCCATTGAGGCATTTCGAAGGTACATCTCTTTATAGAGAAAGCAATATAACTTCACCACCATATAACCCTAGCATTCAAACCCGACCCTACCCTGACCCCACGACCGAAAACCTTGCCAAAGTATTACCGCCGGGCACCACATGTACATGTACATGTACATGCATACCAAGTTTCATGAAGATACCCCAGCCCTCTCCGAAAGTTCACTACCTTTTTCTTATCTTTAACCTTTGACCTTCTGGCCCAGAACTCGCTCTCTAAAGAATTTCCATGTGGGAATACATCAAATATACACAAAGAGTCATAAAAATACCTTCAGGCACTACAAATACAATAAAAAGAATTATAAAATTTCAGTAAAGTTTGACCTTGAAAAAATATGACCTTGACCTGAGACCTAAGATCCAGAGACATAAAGGAAACTGAGTCACAAACAGAACTGAGATATCAATCAATTACGTGTACAAAGGAAAATAACAAGTCATAAAATCAATGTACAACTATTTCTCTCAAATTCGGGAACATTAAAACTCTACTGTCTAAGGCTGTGTTTATCAACTCCTTTTCTCGGCGGAAACAGGTTATCCAAACAGTTTTCAAGGAATTTTTACGAGTTGATAAACGCAAAGCTGTTTTGAAAGCCCTATAGGAAAGCCTAGACGAAAGGGTGCGTTTATCAACTCTCCTTTCTCGGCAGAAACAGGTTATCCAAACAGCTTTCAAGGAATTTTCACGAGTTGATAAACGCAAAGCTGTTTTGAAAGCCCTTTAGGAAAGCCTTTTCGAAAGCCCGAAATTTGTGACGATCCAAACAGGTTTCCTAAACAGGTTATCAGAAACCTGTTTGTAAAAGCCTTTCGAAGTTGATAAATGCAAAGCTGTTTCGAAAGCCCTTCAGGTCGCCCTACTGCGGTTACGCAACCATGCGTTTCCAGTTTCTGAAAAGACGCGCGCCACGTAAAGTGCACACGAGTACGTGTACACAGGTGTATACACAGCTGTGTGTAATGCACGCATATGCTTGGAACAAGGAGGTGTTTCTCTCACCAACAAGGTTTGAGAAATAGAGTATAACAACAGTCTCATTCCCTTTGATCCCATGTCTCATGCCGCCACTCATAAATATTTGAAGTATGTGCTAAACTGGAGCTGCCTCACAGATAGGAAGACAATTGATTCATGTGGCATGGTATCATGACTCGTCACTCTCAAAGGAAGATATGTCTTTATGATGGTAATTGCTTTTCGCCGTCCCTTCTTAGAAAACAAGCGGCACATTAATAGTACAGGCAGTCAGGGCTTTAGAAAGGGCTCTCGAAAGGGCCGGCTCTCGAAAGGGCTATGGAAAGGGCTATGGAAAGGGCTATCGAAAGTTGATAAACGCAGCCGACGAAAACAAGCGGCACATTAATAGTACAGGGAGTGGACAGGGCTTTCGAAAGGGCTATGGAAAGGGCTATCGAAAGGGCTTGCGAAAGTCGTTTAAACTGGGGAAAGTTGATAAACACAGCCTAAGACGCATAAAAACTTTCCAGTTGAAGAAAGAATGACAGAGAATCAATGGCAGCGTTTATCAACTTTCCCCAGTTTAAACGACTTTCGAAAGCCCTTTCGATAGCCCTTTCCATAGCCCTTTCGAAAGCCTTTTCCATAGCCCTTTCGAAAGCCCTGTCCACTTCCTGTACTATTAAAGTGCCGCTTGTTTTCGTCGGCTGCGTTTATCAACTTTCGATAGCCCATTCGATAGCCCTTTCCATAGCCCTTTCGAGAGCCCTTTCCAAAGCCCTGACTGCCTGTACTATTAATGTGCCGCTTGTTTTCTAAGAAGGGACGGCGAAAAGCAATTACCATCATAAAGACATATCTCCCTTTGAGAGTGACGAGTCATGATACAATGGCACATGAATCAATTGTCTTCCTATCTGCGAGGCAGCTCCAGTTTAGCACATACTTCAAATATTTATGAGTGGCGGCATGAGACATGGGATCAAAGGGAATGAGACTGTTGTTACTCATTTCTCAAACCTTGTTGGTGAAAGAAACACCTCCTTGTTCCAAGCATATGCGTGCATTACACACAGCTGTATGTATGCACCTGCACGTACTCGTGTGCACTTTACGTGGCGCGCGTCTTTTCAGAAACTGGAAACGCATGGTTGCGTAACCGCAGTAGGGGGGCGACCTAAAGGGCTTTCAAAACAGCTTTGCGTTTATCAACTTTGAAAGGCTTTTCCAAACAGGTTTCTGATAACCTGTTTAGGAAACCTGTTTGGATCGTCACAAATTTCGGGCTTTCGAAAAGGCTTTCCTAAAGGGCTTTCAAAACAGCTTTGCGTTTATCAACTCGTGAAAATTCCTTGAAAGCTGTTTGGATAACCTGTTTCTGCCGAGAAAGGAGAGTTGATAAACGCACCCTTTCGTAAAAGGCTTTCCTAAAGGGCTTTCAAAACAGCTTTGCGTTTATCAACTCGTAAAAATTCCTTGAAAGCTGTTTGGATAACCTGTTTCTGCCGAGAAAAGGAGTTGATAAACACAGCCATTAATGACAGCCGAGTCCTGATTGAATGTGCAATTCCCATGTGCCCAAGTCTGGGAAACCTATACGGATGGGGGACAGAAAGAGAACCTGAGTTTTAGATAGGAAGATAGTGAATGTAACATGTATGGGTGCAAGTCACAGTCTGAACAGTGTTGGATATAGCTCCTGGGAGGCATTTATTTAAGACATGTTCAAGAATTTGTGACAATCATGACCATGATGGCAAGCCTCAATTATTCTACGCTTCAAAAACGCTTAAAAAGAGAACATATGAAATGATTCCGATCAAGCCACGATATGTTACTTCTCGTTGACTTTCTCGGATAGTAGCGGAATTGCCGTCTAATAGTAAGACACGGTTAGTGGGAAATATGCATCCCCCAAGCTCACGAGGTGGGAAATGACATGTTTAATCATCCCCCAGGTTTAGGGGACTTATTTTTTTAATGTAAGTAAGGGGTATTCTTTGTTAATATGTGTCGTTAAATCAAAATTCTTCTTTTTTCTTCTTGTTATTGTTATAATCATTGTTATTACTCTTATCATCATTATCATTACCATCACCATAATGATTATCGTCATCTTTGTCGTCACCTCCTCGTCTGTAGTCCGACATTTCTGATCCTTAAAAACAGTTTTGTTCTGCCTCTCATGGGACTGTGTTTTTAAATATTTGGCAAGAGACTTACAGTATACACCTGGGATGGGGTAACTGCATAAATCTTTCCCGTTATTGTTATCATCACTATACGAATATCACCACTTTGATCACAAATTATTATTTTTGTAAATGAGACAAAGAAGGTGAGTGTCTATGTCATTGGTGTGAGCGTCACAGCCTTCACTTTCAAACGCATTGTATAACTGGACTGTTACCGGTAGCACATCCCTCAAATAATTAATTTTCTTAATACTTTTAAATTTACAATTTTCTTAAAATATCCCCAAATGTGTACCAGACGGTTGAATTTCATTTCTCTAAGTGCAAAATCTCACTCTTATTGTTTGAGGAAGACACCCCTCCCAGACTCCCCAATACTCCTATATCAACTTGGCGTGTACACAGCATTAGGTCGCACAAGCGGGGAAACCACGACAGCCGCTCACACCGTCCTGAATATTTTTTTTTCATACCTAATGGGGCCTAAATTGTAAATTTTCATCTTTTTCTTGAAAACCCTATTACAAATGTTCACCAAACTTGGCTGGTAGCATCCCTAGGGTGATAGAATCTAAATTCCATCAAATGGGCACCATGCCCCACCTGGGGGCCCCAGGGGTCCCACCCCCCCCCCCCCCCCCCTCCTGTAAGGAATCTTTACAGATTTTCTCTGGAATCAAAAGTGATTGAGCTAAGTTGATACAATGAGTCAGTATATTGATGACTGTTGTTTCAAGTTTGTTCATGGGATGTGGTAAAATCAGGGGTGCCCCCCACCCCCTTGGGACCCAAGGAAGCGGGATGGGATGGGGGTCCAAATGCGGGCCTAAATTTTCATCTTCTTGCTGAAAACAACATAATGTATTTTCACCAAACTTCGCAAGTAGCATTCCCATGGGGATAAGATTTCAAAGTGTTTGAACGGGCACCATGCTTTTCTTGGGGGCCCCAGGGAGTCCAAACCTCCTAAACTAATGAATATTCAATAATATTTTCTCTAGATCTAATCAAAAGTGATAGGGCATTAATTCTTTTTTTTTTCCCAAGCTGCATAATCCAACATTCTATAAAGTACAGTGTACTTGGTAGGTATTTTTACCAGTGTGATGGAATATTATGTAAATGGACACCATGCCCCCACTCTCAAAGCTACCCCTACCATAAGTTTCCGGTGCCAGGTAAAAATAGCAGAGGTAAAAATGGCAGAGGTAAAAATGGCAGGGGCAAAAATGGTAGAGGTAAAAATGGCAGAGGTAAAAATGGCAGGGGTAAAAATGGCAGAAGTAAAAATGGCAGAGGTAAAAATGGCAGAGGTAAAAATGGCAGAGGTAAAAATGGCAGAGGTAAAAATGGCAGAGGTAAAAATGGCAGAGATAAAAATGGCAGAGGTAAAAATGGCAGAGGTAAAATTGGCAGAGGTAGAAATGGCAGGGGTATAAATGGCAGAGGTAAAAATGGCAGAGGTAAAAATGGCAGAGGTAAAAATGGCAGAGGTAAAAATAGCAGAGGTAAAAATGGCAGGGGTAAAAATGGCAGAGGTAAATAATTATGTCAGTGGTAAAAATGTCAGAGTTAAAGTTGTCAGTGGTCGAAATGTCAGTGGTCAAAATGCTAGAGATAAAATTGGCAGAGGTAAAAATGGCAGAGGTAAAAATGGCAGAGGTAAAAATGGCAGAGGTAAAAATGGCAGAGGTAAAAATGGCAGAGATAAAAATGGCAGAGGTAAAAGTGCAGAGGTAAAATTGGCAGAGGTAGAAATGGCAGGGGTATAAATGGTAGAGGTAAAAATGGCAGAGGTAAAAATGGCAGAGGTAAAATGTTAGAAGTAATGAGAGCGATTTCGTCGGCGATAAACGTATGAAGAGGTTTTGAATGATAACTTAGCCAGAGCAAACTGTATTCATCGAATTATCAAATCCAAACTGCAGATTTGAAGAATGTTTATTGAATTATGTTTTAAAAAGCTTAGAGCACTCTCATTATTCTGAGTTTGATACAGCATGACATTCTGATGACACATCAGAAGCAGGTACACAGTGAATTGTCTTATGACTTTTGATAGTGAACAGTTTTTAATGGTGGCTCAGCAATGTGAACGCAGGAGGGAATACAGATCATTCTTATTGATACACAGAAAATGGGGAAAAGTGAATATGATACCACTGGCAAATTACGTCCCGTAAAACCATACTGTTGGAAAGACATGCATTTTTCTTCTCTTTTTTAATGCGGGGAGTGGACTTTTTCTTGTCTTTATGGTTGAAGATCACCTATTGGAAAGCAATATATACCGTGAAGTACCTGGTTTAGCAAATATTTAATCACAGATGATATAATTTTTGAGCCCAGCTATTAGTGAAGTTGCATTTACATATGTAAATGTGTTATGTTTTATTTACGTTGAAGGATGAGCTGTCATGATGATAATAATTGTTTAAAAGAAAAGAAAGAAATATTGTTTATTTTATTGAAATTTGGCACACGTGATTAATGTGATGTGTAGGTGTGATTTTTTTTAGATAAAATCAATATATGTAGATGAAATAGTAATGGAATTTTTTTAATGACTAGTTGTGTAATGATATGTTGACAGCGAATTTTCTTCCCTTTTTCCTCATTTCTTCTTTTTTCGTTTTTCTTTTCTTTTTGAGAAAGTAATCTGAGTATTGATGGGCTGGTACCCTAACTGATCTCATTATCAGTTTTAATAGTAATGATTTTTTTTTTATTCAGTGTTGAGCAGTGTTGCCATGTGGACAGGATATTTTTTTATCTCCTTTTTCTTTTCGTTTTAGTAAAAGCAATTTCAGAATTGATTGGGCTGGTACCCTCATAGATTGATCACTTCTTGTGATTTACCACATGTGACTACTGTAATATTTGTTTTTTTTTAATGTCATGTCGCTATATCATTGTTTGTACAGAGCACCGAAATAATCTGTCTGTTTTTATAACTATGATTGTAAAACATGTGCAATTCAGCCTATGGCTGCCAGACATGATTTTTGATAAAACCTGTTCAATTCAAATTCAATTCAATACATTGAACATCTTTGATTAAAAAAATGATGATGCGCAGTGTGGGGCACGACATATTTCAATCTGTCTTAACGGATAACGTACTACATGTATTATGTTTCTTTGGAAATATAGATATTTCTCCTTTAATCATGCTATTAATGGACATCTTTAATTATCATCACACACTGAAGGATTAAAAATCTAGGGCAGCTAGTGTTACTTTATCGCATTGTATACCATGTTGTTATCATGTTGTTCTCGGGGTGAAACCCGGAAACTGTGGTATCATAAAGTTTCATGAATAATGAATATAAGTTCATTTTGCACTACGATATATTCATAAGCATTATGCCCGTCAGCATGGTGTTGTGGAGTTTGCCTGTTATATCAAAGAGGTTCTCTCGCCTTCTTGATGATTATAGTTTACCTCCTGATGGTTACATGCCATCATCATAATGCATGGTGAATATCAGAATTGTATAAAATCCGCTAGGTTTGTTACATGCTAAATAATTCTGGACTTAGAAATTACTTATATCTGGCTTACGTTACAGTCAACGGGTTTTCCTACGAAAACATTCAGGTTTCGTAGGAGCCTATTTATCTCACAAGGCCTGATCACGACATAATGTAGAAGTAAAATTACAAAACGCAAAAAACAAACTACAGCAGATGTATCGGCAGACATAAGTAAGCTCTTGCAAAATATTTCATTACATTGTTCAAGTATCACATGGCGCAAAAACAAATATCTCGAAGTTTAATGAACACTTTGTGGTCACTTTACAAACTTATGCCTATTAAGACTGGAGACGAACTTTAGCAATAGACTGTTCAGTGAGAGTAAAAACCGATAGTTTGCCATGGGATTTCTTTCAATCATTGTTGAACGAATCCGCAGGCGAAAAACCAAAGCATGGGCGTAAATCCAGGAACACATCAGAATCAGGTCAATAGCACCATGAGACCCAGAGATATTCGCAATTGTAGATTTCAAATGGCGACCATTTTGAAATCCAATATGGCGGACATAAAGAGAGAATTCCAAGTGGCCCAATATCTGAAAATGTTTGCAATATGTTAATGTACATTTGTGCCAAATTTGGTGCTTGTATCTCAAAATGCACGATAGTTTTCCTAAGCTGCCCCACTAAGAGTATCTAGTGATATCCCTTTATATATAAAACATTTTCGTGTAATTAATGATTTGTTTAACCCCTAATTTTGGGGGATTGGGACATCAAGCGGGGAGAAATGAGACAACCTAGAGAGAAATTGGATAACCATCATGACCAAAGTAGGATTTACATGTCGCGGGGAGAAATGTAACACTGCCCTATTAAATGGCTCCCAGTGGTAACAGAAACAGTAAAAGATCCCTGCCATTTTTTCATACCTGCATGTCTGTTATCAAGCAATTTTATTTTTAGAAGTTTGCACACTTATTAAAATGCCTATTAACATGGTATAGGACCTACCAGATCTATAGGAAGTTTGATATTTCACTGACTATACCTGTAGAGCTGTATAGTGGTTATAATATGTCCATTTTCAAGTGTACCGAGGCTCATCTTTTTACTGATACATATTGGATTGTTGACTGGCCAAGCATTTTTCAAGTTACTTGAGTGTCCCATATTTCTCCCCGTGTCCCATTTCTCCCCGGTCTCCCCCGTGCTTTATTTCAGAAGGCACGAAAAGCGCGTATTGCGAGAAAGGTGTCAGAAACATGAAGGAAAAAAATATGTCACTTTTACCTCGTCCTCTTGCATTTCAACAACTAAATTTTTATCAATGGCAATTCTATCTCTAGCATTTTGACCACTGACATTTCGACCACTGACAACTTTAACTCTGACATTTTTACCACTGACATAATTATTTACCTCTGCCATTTTTACCCCTGACATTTTTACCTCAGCCATTTTTACCTCTGCCATTTTTACCTCTGCCATTTTTACCTCTGTCATTTTTACCCCTGCCATTTTTACCTCTGCCATTTTTACCCCTGCCATTTTTACCTCTGCCAGTTTTACCTCTGCCATTTTTACCCCTGCCATTTTTACCTCTGCCATTTTTACCCCTGCCATTTTTACCTCTGCCATTTTTACACCGAACCAAGTTTCCAATGTTCTCAGGTAAGAGTCTGCAAGAATGCATGGAAGTGAACTTGCGATTAAGGTGAGCGCGTGACCCCGGGTCTCTTGTTTTACAAAGTATTTATTATACAACGTATAAAACAAACAATTTTCCAACACTAATCACATTATATCCAACATAAAATGAAAATAATTATAATCACATATAATATGCCAATAATGAAATATTGTGTAGGTGAATTATAATCGTACAAATACAATTGGAAAATCACTGATTATTCAATCGAATTAGTACATACAAAATGCAACTTACATGACTTAAGCAGAAGCTTAAGTTCGATGGTGGCCTCTGGAAAAGCATATGGCCTGTACTTCTTTACAAATCATTTGATACATATTTCATTGTGTAACCGAGTAGGGTAGCTACAAAATGCATCAGTAACCTGTAACATACACATTTTCAGTTGTGTGGACCCCTTCGCTTCCTCTCCTGACGGATGAATTAGTCTAAAATCCCAAGAGCTCCATACTCTTCCCCATTGCTCCACTTCATATACACTTAAATACAAAGTGAAGACACACACTCCTAAAAAAGAGGTGACAGATATCCCTCTTTCGGTATTCCCAATGCAATTGAAAATCACTTTTTCTTACTATTTGATTGAAAATGTTGCAAATATTTTATATTATATATAAAGTGTGCATAAGATTATTGAACTTTGATTCTGAAAATGCACAATCTCCCACACCCTTCTTCCGTTAGGTCGCTTCTCTTTATACTTCACTTGACGCCAACTGTGGAACATAAAAAAAAAAAAATTCGCCCCTTTTATATAATAATCATTCCTGCTACTTTTTCTGCCATTTCAGGTAATATTGTTATCCGTGTGCGTGTGGTCTGTATGTGTGTGTGTGTGTGTGTGTGTGTGTGCGTGGTTATTTGAACACACATTGTGTGTAGGGGTGGGAAGGCACGGGAAGGAAAGGATAGGTAATTGTGTATGAGCGGGATTGGTTTTTATGTTTCGGAGATGAGGGTAGTTCATAATAGATTGAAGGAATAAGGGTAGTTAGGTTAGCTAGGGAGAAACGTTTTTTGAAATGGGTTTTATTCTAATAGGCATAATATACCTCCATTTTTCTCCTTCGGTAATTGCTATGATATCGCCACTTTTGTTATTATAAAAGTAAAACAAAAAAATGTACAATGATTAATGAGTAATTTTAAATAAAGTTATTTTTAAATGTTTGTACGTTTGTTCGCAAATAATACCCAGTATCTACGTGTTACAAGAAAACATTTCCCACTTTTTCAAAAAACTATCTGTCAGATAACACTTATAGTGACATGAGGAAGAGCTGCAAAGTGTACAATTTTGTTGAAGGTAATCTAAAAATTAAAGCATGAACAAGCTTCATTAAATTCAAGATTTATTTCTGAGTAAGGTTTCAGATTTTACTCTATTTTCAACTCTCTGTACAAACAAACTTTGCACAGGAGTCAATTGTTGTGAATGTGAGTGTGTGGTTAACATCCAGACAATGGTCTAGAACAATGGCCAAAGTTCCAATGCTCTGTTACATTTTCATGAGAAATTCCACTATCACATGCAGCTAGTCTTTATTCATCCTGAAATATAGTGTATGCAAGCATATAAAAACATGAGCTTACTTGTTTGTTTGCTTTTTCATGTGCATGCATTTTACCCATTACCATGAATTCAGACTGACAGTGCCCAGGGCAATCCATCATGAAGTATTCATTAAGTATTCATGTGCCGTGGAGCAAGAGACCAGAAGCCTTGTCAGCAGAGCTCTGAAATGGTGGTATTCGTGGTATTCATGTCCATTGTTCAGGGTATTGTAAGCCCACACTCACATACACACATCGTTGGTTCCTGTGTAAAGTTCAATTTTGTACAGAGGGTTAGAATTTGACCGAAATCTGGAACCAAATTCTAAGATTCATCATGGATTTATTGAATTTGATTCATGCTTTCACGTTCAAATCACCTCCAACTAAATTGTACTCTATTCAGCCATTACTCATATAAGATTTAAAGACAGTGTCATCTGATATACAGTTTTCGAACTGCAATTGTATTAAGGATGAAAAGTGGGAAATGTTTTTTTGTAACACCTAGTATGAGGACCTGTCTGTGTGTACAGTGACAGTAATGCAAGTACCATTGTATTCCCAGGCAGTCTTAAGCTGTTTAATGAAGTCAGTGGGGATGTCCCGAAGTAAGGAAGTACAGGACGTGGTTTTTACTGGCCAATGAGATGCAGGGCCATGAAACTCCCACGGGCGTACGGGGGGAATCCAACAGTGAACGCGAATGCAAAGAGCACTCCGTGCGCTCGACAACACTTGACTTTGATCAAACAGATTTCTAAATCATAGACCTTGGTCAAGCTAAAAAGGAAATAATGTTCACAGAAGCGGAAATTTTGCATTTATGGTAGATGTGACTTCAGAGCCGAGATGCCAAATGCCTATGCATAAGATAATTAGAGTGGCTGTGTAATCATCAATCATCATGGTTTCGATACATGGAGACAGGCCGTTTGTCTTTCGTCTGTGGAGACTGTTGGAGTATCTTGCTGTTCTTGCCACGTTATGTCAAATTCGTGTTGCAAGTGAGTACATTGTCATAATTATTATGCACGCAGGATAGAAGATATAGTGAGCTTCATTGTGTGCCTTTGATGTTTTGACCTTCATTGTATATGATCGATAGGTTTACATTGCAAGACTTCATGTAAGTTGCATTATCCGCATTGATTTGTTAAGGCTTTTAACTTCCTAAAAGTAAGCATTTTAAAAGGAGGATGAAGCTGCTGACATATTCCGTGTAATATATGTCAAATAAAACTTAAAATAAAATTAATATGTCATTTTGTCACACAAAAGTTACATTCAGAGAGTCTCAGCTGGTCTCATGGCTCACCAAAAAGAGGAAATAGAGGGAAACTAATTGTAGGCCTACCGAGTATGAGCAGCTTGGTGATCCCTGACACAAGTGGCAGGTTTTATATCGAGTTTTAGGCTGGAGATCATACAAAGAAAGAAGCTCATTGGTGTAATGCCTTGACTGTTATTATCAAAATAGAGGCATAATGTGTCGTATCAACTACAAATTGTACACGCTACGATCAAAATAAATGCCAGTTGGGGGCATTAACTACATGTAAATGAGTATGAGGTAAATGATCAAGATATTGTACTACAAAGATGCTTAATTTTGTACCTGCATGGTATTGTAGCCCTGTATCAACTACATAATTATACTATGATCAAGATAGAGGCTTAATTCAGCGTTATCAGCTACATGTACAATTTGTACACACATGTTATATAAGTACACTGTACGATAGTGATCAAAGCACTATTCTAACAGATGTTTAACTTGGTATATCAACTACACATACATACTACCGTCAATGTAAAGGCTATGATGTATCAGATACATGTGCTATAACCTAAATGACAAATATATAGGTTTGATTAGTTTGTGTACCATTATCAACCACATGTACATTCACTCTGTATAATCAAGATCAGAGACTTAGTTGTAGTGTGTCATTGTTTTGGTGTAAATATCTCAATGACTATGGTCAAATTATGATAATTTGCTGAGAGAATTATGTTGATGCCAACACATCATTGATGTTCATTTACACTATATGCAGTGTATTTAGCTTTAAGCATAAAAAACTTGTATCATAGAGGCTTTATTGAGTACTTCAACTACTCTGATCAAGAGGCTTACGTGGTGTTATACCTCAATTAAAACCCTAATAATCTTGTGCAAGCAGGAAATCATTATACTATTACAAGAACACATTATGATCGTTCATGTACATTAATATCTGAGACTTTGTCTTTAAACATGCAAAACTTGCAACAGTGTAAACGTTTCTTATTTTAAATGCAAAAATAAAAATACAATCTCCATTGTTAGTCCAATCACTGAGCATTTTGAGAACAATTATTATAATACTTAAATGCATTTCACTTGCAATAACACCATGCATTATTATAAGCTGTTTATTTCTTTGCATATGTCCTTGAATTGTTATGGCTGCTTAATTTTCTTTGCCCACTTGTTCATGTTACAATAATTACATCAATAATGGCAGGCCGGTAAAGTTTTAAAAAAAATCAAATTACTTAAAAAAATTATTACAACAGCATTACTCAAAAACAACTGTCAATACAAGGGACCCACAAACTGTAATTAGCAATCTGCAGGATGGACTTCCATGAATGAACATCATAATTACAATAATGGCAAAATTACTGATTGAATAGGCTTTGAGGAAAATCATTTGACAAGGACATTTCTACATTCTCGGAGAATATTTACTTCCATTAATCTGTGTGAAAGAGAGGGATTTAAGTCATGCATGGTGGATGACTAAACATTATGAAGATGGCCAGTTCTCAAAAGTCTTAAAAATCATTTGGGGTATCTGTGAACATTTTGTATCTGGTGAAAGTAAATGTCTCCCACATGACAACTTTCACGTATTTGCTCCCCCTGCGAACCGACAACACAGAAACATTGCATAGACAATTAATGGGATCCTTCTGTTCATACGACACCCCCATTTTTAAGCGCGATAAATGAGCGCGAACACTAACTTGGCGAATATACCGGATCCTCACCACTGACCTACATAGTAGAGGTCAGTGATGCTCACTTGTGCGTTACACTGTCTGCACACAAAATGTGTCGATTTGTGCTCATTGCGGTACAAAGCTTTTCATTATGTGGTAAATTGATGCGCGGCAGTCGCCATAGCAAGAATTGAACCATTTCTTTTTTTAAGATGTTTGTACGTTCATTTAATTTGATTTGAATATTTGTTTCGATATATTTGCACATGTACGTTTACTTAATTTTAATATCTAACTCTATTATATGTTTCGTTTTTAAATTGTCATGAGTACATTCTTTTAAACAATCTTATTTTTTGGTTTTGTTTTGTTCTGTTTGTTCGTTTGATTGTTTTGTTTGTTTGTTTGTTTTGTTTCGTGTTTTTTTTTTGGCTGTTCATGTTCAATGGATGTAACAAATAACAGAGCCCTGATGAAGACGGGCAGATAGTTTATTTTAAATCTACATGATTGTATAATTTTATTCTATTCTGAATGTTTAATGTTTGTCTACCTTATGTCGTTTCGAAACTTGTTTGTCCATCTTATGCTGGTTATAATTATATCCATGCTGATCAAGCCACTCTGTATAAAGATTCGCAATAACTAAACAAATAGAAAAAAAATCAAGGTACTGACCTTTCATAATCCATTATTTGACCCCCTTATGCCATAAACATTTTAATCACATTCCTTGCTTCATCTTTAATGTGTGCTCACTCAACTACAATAAAACTCCCTCTTCTGTCCACAGTTTTTGTCTGTTACATTTTTGTGGCAATTCCGTCCGATGCCATTTTGTTTTTCACTGAACAATTGATTGTACAGTTAAAGAAAGATGGAAAATAACAATTTACCCTAAAAATGTATTCATCTGACCTGAAAAATTTCAGGATAAGTCTGAATGAGTTAAAAGATGGATGATAAAAAACAAGAATACCGAAGGCAGACACCAGAAACAGAATGTTTTAAAGACCCCCCAGCAAAAAAAAAAAAAAAAAAATGACTCTTGTGACTTTTGAAACGAGTTACCATTTGTGACCTTGCATCACAAAACCAACAGAAAGTGGCATGCCCTGATTTTTTGAGGTTTCAAGGAGATTCGGGCCAAACGAGACAATCTTGAGTTTGTTGTGAGTGTGTGCGTGTATTTTCTAGAAGAGCAATAATTATTCTTCTTCTACATTAAAGTTTGAACCATAAAAGGACTAGGAAATTGAGCTATTAGCAGTTTTGAGATCACTTTTTTAAAAATAAATAGTGTGACTATAGGTATAGCAAAGAGGACCCTTTCCATTTCTTAAATGCCCCATACTCACTCTTCATACACTACAAACTCTGATAACTGTAGAAAAGGTGATACTACTGCTTTGAAAGATCTGATTAGTCATGAATAGAATGTGGTAATAAAGCACTCTCAATTTCGTATAATCTAATAATCCTTTCATTGCTGCTGCAATGACGTTTACATCCTGTTACTTTTTTTATTGCATTCATCGTACAGAGCACATGCAGCTTGGTATAAGATTAGGCCGTAGGTGTATTCAATAGACCCTATACTTCAGAGCCTCTTCTCAGTATAAGTTTACCAGAGTGAGTGAGTGCTTCTTTCCAATATTTTTATGTATTAAAAGAGCCCATTTGGAATTGAGTTATACATTATTTTAAAACTTAAAGTCTTGTCTTTCAGAATCTGCCTTTAACTGAAAATCGATGCCCTGCTAGTTTTTGTTGGTTTTGTGATGCAGGCCGGGTAACATATAAAATGTATGCTTGCAACAAATACATGTACATGGACGTGTGCCACCATATTCATGGCTACTTTACTTCCTGTAAGGTGCCTGCCACAAAGTTTTCATTCGAAGTTGTTCCGTCTTTCTTTATACAAGTTCACAAGTTTTGTAGGGCTTCACATCATTGCCTATGACTCTTACATGGGTTCACTGTGACATCAGTGACAAATAAGCTGATTCTGACAAATTTGACTGGGGGTGATGATTACTCTTAACCTGTAAAAATGTCATTGCAGCCTAAATTAGCTGGAATCATTGGCTACACTACAGACATTTCTTTGCTTGGAGTTACAGTAATGAAGACAATATGCAACCATTCAATTCAAGTCAATAAAAAGTACATAATTGAATTGAATTTGAAGAAATGAAAATTGAGCCATCATTTAGTATAACACATTACTATTTAGGATAATTTCTGTAAATAAGATGTATTCAAGTAATGGACTTCTTAATTTCAGTGCATAATCTTACGGAGGCATATCTAGTGATAGAGCTTATGAGATTATGAGAGTCACTATTTCTATCATTGACTGGGACTCAGGTCTGAATTATATGACTATCTTGAGCACATTTTCTCCAATCTCTCCCCCCCCCCCCCACTCTCTCTCCCCCTTCAGTCATTCAAAAGGACTCTCTCCTCTTTGTGTATGATACCCATGTTTGTCTGCCATATCATACAAATTGCAAGTGGATATATCCACATTAAAAGGGGTCATGTATGGGATGTCAGGTTTTTCTGTTCCCATCGTGCGTTGTACCTTCAATACGGTATGATCTTTTAGAACACTTTAAAGAGAAATGCCCTCAATTTGTTTAAAACCAGCTATCTATGCGTATCAAAACTGTTGCCGAAATAAAAATGTTAGGATAAAAATACATTGCACCGGAAAAACATCTAAGTATAAACACATTGAGGTCAAATAATATACGTTCATAAGGGTCATTCTCACGGGAAACTTTTGTTAAATGAAACTTTGCAAAATTACAAGTTTCCATTCACACTGTAATGAAACTTCTCAAAATCTTGTACCCAGAAAATGAAAAGCAAAAGTTTGCAATGAACATGCATGTAGGATGATGCCAGCGTGCAGTTTGTTTTGCACAGATTCGACACCACACAAAACTCTTTAGTGTTGTACACCCTGACTACTTCCTAATCCTGTGCATTTGTTTTTGTGTTTATTCCAATACATCGTACCTCGTAACTCTGTACCCACTCCTAAGGTTTCTTCTTCAAATGTGTTATTGCCACCTCGTTAATAGTCATAAGCACAGGAAGGACAAGCAATCAAATAGTACGCGAGTACTAAATTGTTATCCGTCAGCCTTTGACTGCCGAAGTATACATTCATCATGTTCATAACTGGGTGAAGAGGGCTATGTGACCAAAAACTCAATAGTTTTAATACTTATGCCTTGCGTTTACTATACACAATGCATGGTGTAGCGTGATATAAAAATACATTTCCTTACTGTCCAGTGCAACACCATACAGTTGGAAGTTTTTTTTTAAAATATGGCAAATTCAAACAAATAGATTGTTCAGTTGTAAACTTTTTCAAGTTTGAATTCAACAGTGACAGTTATGAGTAGGAAACACATGATGCAATGACCTCCCAAGCCTCCTGTTGCCCTACACACAAAATGTTGGCTACATGTTGTTTTTGACTTGAAATGATAAGAATAAGCCAGTTCGGAGATAGCTCATGTGCACATGGGTACAAATGACCTTTCATTTTTCTCAGTTGGTTAGGCATTTCACTAAATTCAAAGCGACATAATGCAGCAGCTTGCCCAACATAGCAATGTATGGAACTCGTATTCTAACAAAGAATGAACCTGTGTAGATGAAGTGACCAGAATGGTTTGTCAATCAACACTTTGGGAAGCATCTATTTCATTGTGCTGTTTTGAATACATTAACAAACTTTTTCTGTTAACATTGCCAAATACCCAGGCTTGCTGTCAGGTGGATGTACTGGCATGCACTATTTATAAGGATTCCATGAATAATCATAGCATTACAGTAAGAGGGTTGCTTATCTCAGTGAAATTAAAAACCAACCTGTCTCTCGGTACAAATGACCTTTTTCTGCTCATGCTCAAACTGGAACCCCGAACTGGCTTATACGTTGTATGTTTTCTTCATGTCAAGTTACGTGGCAATACGTTACAATAACCTGGCAAGTGATGATGACTTTAAAGGATAACACACGCACACACACACACACACGCACACACACACACACTTTGCTTTATACAGCTTGACCAAAAACATGCCTTACATAAAAATGTTTGCGCACCAACCACTGGGAGGTCAGTTTGTAAGATGATCAAGTCATCATATGCATCAGAGGTATATTGCAGTTGCAACCATACTGTCCAGTAATAACTCACAAAACTTTACAGTTCCTTCACATGTTATCTGAATGTCCAAATCTTAATGAAGCTGCTACCCTTCAGTTTTCTGGTCATTACTCTGTTTATGAAAGTCAGCTTCATAGTGTGAATGAATTGAGAAAAAAAATGGCATGCAGCAGGGGCGAATCCAGGAATTCCTTAAAGGGGAGGCGCATTTACAAAATTAAAGGGGTCCCGCCCAACCCTCCAATTTTTCTTTTTATTTCTGCTGTTTTAGCTAAAGATAGAGAGGGGGCGCGCGCCCGGTGCGCCCCCCTCTGGATCCACCACTGTGCAGTAACTGAGTTTTCCACAAATGCCATCGCACAATTCCATGAAAATATCAGCAGCTTTCAGATTTTCATTGCTGTCATATCATTTTTTTTTTCAATACCAGCATTTTCTGTAAACGTGCACATATTTGATTCTCCTCTTGATGCTCTTTTCAAAATTAATCATTGTCTGTAGGAGAACATTCTACATAGGTGTATTTATATGCAGTAACAATTTGAATATTTTATGGACTGACTTTTATCTCCCTACAATAAGAGACAAAATTATTTCTTTCAGAAATCTGTATGGCTTGAAATTCATTGGTGATGTAAAGACAAAAATATTACTTGATAAATTTTATATGGAAATAAGTAGAGGAATTATGATGTACTATTTGAATGCTGTAACTTGAGGAAACATCTAATAAAAGATGCAATTTCTGGATACCTAATATTACTTTTCTGAATTTCAATGATTGTGGTTTTTTTCGATATCCAGGTGAACGGGTCAGCATCACAACACTTTCAGTTGGATTTTCAGACATTGAGAATACAGCTTCCCAGATGCAATGCTATCGAAGCTTTCCATCCTCATCAGCCTCCCGTGACTTTGGCAGGACAGCACCAATCCCCAGTGACACTTCACCTGAGCCTCCAGCACCCCGCGACTATACTCTAGATATCAGACGCTTAAATTTTCCATCCACTACTGAGTGGGATGTGCAGGGATTCGGAGCATTTTACTGCCGTGGTTCACAAGAAGGATTTGACGACCAGACAATATCTTCATTCTTCAAAAGAAGTGATGGTATTACATAGTAGTTTATATATGTGCCTACAGATCAAAATTTAGATATTATTTCACATAATACTTTACCCATGATAATACTGGTGTTGTGACTTGTATATTTTCCCCTGACTTTTATGATAGAAGTTTTGTTGATAGAAATACAATTAACAACTCTATAGTCTGGGTGCCAGAAGAAAAAACATGTTTTCCCAACTTTGTTTTGATGGTATTAACCTACTCTGAGGGTGCTGATCTGAATCTGGACGATACTTTGTATCCATGTGAGTATTGAGATTTGTTCGAAATGGTCACCAAAGTGTCTGCCAAATTCCCACATAAAAGGTATTTAGAGACAGGTATACCTGTTATAGAGACCCCCCCCCCCCCTCACACACACACACAAGAGTTTTCAGAATTAAGTGCAGCATACTGGTATCAATATTCGTTTCACTGGACCAAAACTGTGAAGCTTGTTACCTATGTATGTTTCTAGTGTCTCATCTACAATGTTTTAATAATTATATTTAAGAGCAGATTTAAGAAATACCTGTTGGCATTGCACTGTGAAAAGTAAGATCGGCCAGAATTATTGATCCTGGGTAGATAAACAAACATAATCCATGGAAATTATTTTTTTGGGGGGGGAGGGGGGTGGGGTGGGAGTGGAGGGGTGTTCAAACGTGTGCCCTAAATATTGTATCAATTTCATTTACACTGTTATATTGTACATTTATAGGGCTTCCCAACACAAGTTATCCAATTTCTATAAGGACATGTTCTCATTAAAACACTGCATAGCTGTTGTGTTCCGGAATATATATGTGATTGATCAGATCTGAATGGAATCAATGCATTATTTTTTGAATTATGTACTATTATAATTTGTATATTTAAAAAAATGTAATCTGCAATATGTAACTTTGGAGGGCTATCGTTTCTTCATTGTTAGCTATGGAGAGCGCAATGTTAGTAGTGAGAAAGAAGAATTCTTTTTCTGTCTATTGGTTCCTAATTTTGTTAATAAATGTCACGCATGACTGGGTACACAAACTTGAAAGACACCATTCGTCATTAGCACTTTTTTCCAAGTTGGAGTGACACATGAAGGAACGATGGATGTATCACTGAATGAATGAGGTTTGTCAATGAAAGTGCCCCAAATAAACAGGCCAGCCAATACGATTGCAGGTTTGTGTTAAGGGTGTCTTCTAACATTTCACGGCCCATATAATTTACCATGGCCACCTGTCTGATAACCTGGTCACTCCCGCAAGGGCCAACTCACACGGTCCATCTTTCACTCGCATATTCAACACACAGCTCGTAACGACAAACCATTTTCTATTAAATTCAAGTCAATTCAATTCAGTTTTATTGCAAATCAATAGAAAGCATAACAGTAAGTCCGCAGACTAATAGTGCCATGCGTACAGAGTAAAAGTACATGTAAAGTTCCAGAACACAATTCTTCTCAATTGAAGAAAAAGAGGTAAAAAACGTATTAAGATATTCTGTCATGCCAATATCATATTCATTATAATCCTATAAATTACTTTTGCAGAAGGTTAAAACTGAATAGACATGTTGTGATATTGATGTAGACATACATATAAATTCAGACATTAAAAAATAGACAATATACATTCACTATATAAATATTATGAATAAATTTCCACATGCAGTAAACGGATTAAAAAAAACAACAACACTAAATCAGCGGATTTATAGTACCATACATTTACAAAATATAAAAAACAACAGTTCAACTCTCCATATCCTTCAAAAACAAACAAAACCATTCTACTATTCAGCTAATATCACATCACCTTACAGCATTACATGTCATTACTGTCATATTACTATTGCTCTGCACTTAGAAAATTCACTTCATGGGGATATTATACACTTGGACATAACATATGTAAATACACTGTACACAAACATGCACAACAGTGAGAAACAGGAAATACATTTAAGCTTCCATGCGTGTATAATGTAATTCTATGAAATATATCAAATATGAAAATTATAACAAATCCGGAAAAGAAAAACAAATCATATTAAACATACCCCTCTTACTATGTCTTGAATATAAAGCGAGAATATCGACAATGGTTAGCCCATGTGGGAGTGAACACCAAGTTGTCGACAACGTAGCCATGTTGAAGGTTATGAGCAATAAAAGGTTTGAAGAAACCCTGTTTGTAAACTGTCTGTAAACACAGACCTGCATTTGTACAGGCTGGCCTGTTTATTTTACCACTTTCATTGACAGATCTTTTCCATCCGGTGAGACATTCATTGTTCCTTCATGTGATACTCAAACTTGGAAAAAGTGCAACTTGTCATTGCTGTCTTTGAAGTCCCTGTACTCAGTCACGCATGACATTCATAAACCGGAATCAATAGAAAGAGAAAGAGTTCCCCTTTCCTCACAGTCAACAATGCGCTCTCAATAGCTGACAATTATGACGTCGCCCTAAAATTTGGATTACCTTTTTTTACTCTGTATAACTAATTTTCTCATAAATGGTGAAAGAATGTTGGTCTTAGCTAAGGAAGGGTGGTGTCCGAAATGACCTCAACAATGCCAATCTCTAATAAGATATCCTAATAATGCATTGTGTGTCTGAAAGGATTTTTTTTTCATGCACGTGCTGAAAACGTCTTTGTTAACATCATCAAAGTCTAGAAAACTATATGTAGGAACTATATCACTAATGACTCTATGCCTAAAAGACATACAAAATGTCTTTAAAACTGGCAGCCAAGATTGCTCCCAAGATGTGAAGTTGCATTATTTCCTCTAGTGTCACTGGTGCGTGCTTTTTGTTTAAATGTTGAAACCTGTATACTCTTAAAACGTCATTAAGTGGCTGTCATCCAGTGGCAGTGATTTCATGTAAGAAACCTCGGAAAGGGAGTGGGGAGGAAACACAAAAGGTGAAGTGATTTTATCACTCTGAGGGAGAATAGCACCCAGGGATTGGTATGTACATGCATGGTCATACTCAGGAATGTTTCCGGGGGAGAAGGACATGCAGGGAGAAAAAGCACCGTGACCAAGCAACGAGAGGGTGTAGGAGGGGATATCCACCTACTTTGCAAGGAAGCTTTTGCGTATTTAAGTGTGAAGTTCAACATTTTGGTAAACGCTTTCGGTGGAAAATTTTGACATTTTTAAGTAAGGAAAAACAAACAAACAAGGAAAACATGACACTAAGGGACGATATGAATGGCTAAAACATGGTATCTGTCACCTTGTGATCAGTGTGTGTGTGTGTGTGTGTGCGCGCGCGGGTGTGTGTATGTGTGTGTGAGCCCACGTGTGTGTGTGTGTGTGTGTGTGTGTTCATCTTGAATGTCCCCATCCTCTCCCCGGGGCCAAAATTGAGAATGTGGGTTTTTGTTTTATTTTGTTTGTTAGTTTGTTTGGTTGTTGTTGTTGTTGTTTGTTTTTTGAGCGGAGAACTATACTCCTCTCGATTTTTGTTCATCGCAATCCCTTTCTACTGGTACATGTCTTTTGGCTTATCTTGGTTATACTAGATAAGTGGCCAGTTATCGTATTCAACGCTGTCAGGGTTGAAGAGCAGCATTATTCAGATATACCACCCTCAAAAACCTTAACGGTTTTATGCTTTTGTACCATTCATTGGAAAATATTTTGGAATTTCAGTTATTGTTGGCCATTTTGACAGCCTCGAATGCCTCGAAATACTCAAGGGGGCAAGAGTTGCATCATTGGAATTCAGCTCAAAATTAGTTCAAGCCATATTGTTTTTTAAAATTTCTCCATCATTTATCAGAATATGTAAAGGCCCTATAGAAATTTGACTGGATTTACATCATCCCAGTTCTGTTTTACCACCCTCCAAATAGGATAAACCATCAAACAAAAGCGATGAGCAGACAACAAAGCAAGATTGTATAGGCCTGAAATTTGACTGTTGCACCCAAACTATACTATAACAATAACAGTCAGTTTGATTTATTAAAGCTTATGATCATTTTGGTGCCATCCATCTTGGCGTCCCTCCCAATATATATATCCCTAGTTGGCACCTTAGGGAGACATATTGGGGGGAAGTGTCTTCATTAGGGAGACAACTGGTCATTAAGGAGACAATTTTCGTGTCTCCATTGCGTAAATTGCCATTGAACATGTATTTTAAAATTTGCATATAAAACAAATGGAAATGTCTTCCAAATGACCCATCTAGGAGTATATATATATATATATATATATATATATATATATGTATTTCTGGATTTCATTGATCAGTACAAAAACATTGTCCTTTTCCAGGAAACATATGATTTATACCTTTTTGAAATCACACAAAAAAAAAAAACACATTTGATAGCATTCAATGATCGTAAAATTACCAGGCGTCTAATCCTTTTTTTTTTTACTATACTCTCTAACACACACGAACACAAATAACTCTAGAATCGTTAATAGACAGAAAACGAGGGAAGAAAAAAAAAAGAGAAAAAACAGCCTTTAATGGAAACACTAAATATTACCAAAGACAAGACAAAACAAACCAAAGGCGCAAGAACACACACTACAATCTTTAAAAAAAAAACGTATAAAAAAATATTGAAAAATAAATACTGTCAACAGATGTTGGGCAAATATCACATTAATTTCCACACCTATGATATTTAAAACCCAGTTTTACAAGCTAGCATGATTGTATGGGGCTCATCATTTTGTATTTCTGTCACTTTGAGACATCTTTATACCATGAAATAGCCAGAAACATTTGTGTTCAGTACGTCCTTTATTTGCTGCAATCAAAAGACATGACATGCATTGCGGTTTATATTTTATATTCCTTTCTTTTGCATAAGTGCCAATGAGTTTGCTATTTCTTTGAGAAAAAAATGGTAATGTTAAAATAAAGTGAACTTTAATGAACTGAACTACTATAGCGAACATTTATTTTCAAACCTAAATTCGGATATGAGAAACAATCTTATACGATTTTTCTTTGAACTAAATGTTTGACACGAGTACAGTTGTAAGCCAGGTCTTATGTACTTGACATTGATGGTTTTTAAAATGCCAATATTGCCTTCAAATGCGATAAATGATCGCCAATATGGATTTGGGGTGTATACACAGTTGATCTTGATCGTAACTACCTGTCAAACAATATGAAAGAGAGAACATACCAATCTGTAGCTGAAGAGTAATATTCAAGTCTAGTCATGGTGTATTGATTATAGACTATATTATTTCTGTGCATTAGCCTGCTTTGAGCCTGTGGATGGGAGATTCACCCGTACAGTGAATGTTGGTGACACAGGAGTGATAATTCAAATGATAGCTACAGGTAGTCTTGGTTGTTCTTCTGGAACCATTGTCTGGAGAAAAGATGGAGGAGCTCCTGTGTCAGGACAGATGACCACCACGTTCACATTCTCTAATCCAATTGTGGCTGAGGATGAAGGCATCTATGAGATTCACTACAGTAACATGCGAGGTCAAGGAAGGGGAGCCTTGTACAGAATTATTGCTCGTGGTAAGTCATTTTATCTATGACAAGTTTGTGAGTGAAAGCAGTGTATCAGTAGAAAAGAATTGTCAATGTTTCGTCTACCTGCCTGCATTTGTGTCAGAGTTTAATCTGGTGTCGGTATCATAGACATGGTGTGGTCAAAGTGCAACTTTACAAACAGTAATTTACACAGAGTGCCTTTTCCAGTATCATGAAAATATGAGAGAACAAGAGCCCCCATTTCTGGTAAGTATATGACATTCTTGACACAAACTGACCAATGGATTTGAATGGACACTGATTACTGAATGTATGCTGAGGTATCTTTGGAAATAGATTGGAATCATCCATGCAGAATGGATCTTTATTTTGTGCCTTTATAGTGGTAAGCACTTATCAATTTACAAAATATGATATAGTCTTGGGCTAAATTACAAATGACACCTGTCCGTCTATCGAAGGAAACCAAAGCAAATAAAAGAAAAAAAAGGATTGAGTGAAAGCAGCAATATCAGTAGAAGACGTCTGTTCTAGAAAGTTTGAGGAAAATCAAACATTTGATTCAAAAGTTGTGATTTTTTGTTAGGTTTCGTTGCCGTCATCACTGGATATGAGACTACTTTACTTCGTGGCATCATTGTGGCCAACAATGTAAAGAGAGAGAGAGAAAAAAAAAAGAAGAAGAAAATTCAATGTATTTTCACTTGTCCAACATAATGAAAGAGTATTGTTGTTACTTCTTAGGCGGAACACTATTACCCTTAGTTACATGCTTATGGGATGTGTGCTTTTCATGAAAAATAAGATTTTGTGGAATTTTTCCTTATATTTTGTTTATATTGTCGTCCGAAATGATGTCATGAACTCTAGTAGCCTTCTTATCCAGCAATGATAACACCAAAACTTGAAAGGTTCATAACTTGTTAATCAATTGTCCAATTTTTCTCAAAATTACAGTGATGTGGTTTATTATTATTGCTACTTTCACTCAATGAACATTTATATTGGGCTTTGGTTTCATTTGATGGTTGAACCTTTTTTTTTGTCAAATTGCAAGTCTTTATGCTTGCACAGTTATCTACAGTTTTGTTCAATTGGTGTTTTATTTCTTTCATTTCATCCCCTGTAGATTGGATGATGAGGATTCAAAAATTTGACATATGTTTCCGACACCAAATATTCTGCATTTGTGCAGATTTCTGCATTGTCTAATGTAATTTTTCCTTTTTTTGTGCTTAGGTACTCTGCCATTTTCCATTTTTCCACTTTTTGAAGGTCTTGCCTGCAAAGCTCCAGTATGATAAATATGTCACTAGATTCTGGTAAAGGGACAGTGTTTACATGTGAAACAATGTACTAATTAAATGAAATATGATTTTGATCCATCATGGCAAAAAAAAAGAAAACAAAGGTAAGAAAACAAAAGCATTGATGAACCATGCAAACACATACACTTGTTTGATTTTGGTCAGGTCAGGTTAATTATTTTTTAGAATCTGGCCAATTGACCTATAGTTACGTTGGATAAATTCAAATTTAGCTGCATCTTGCATAATTCTATTTTCTCTTATGCATAGATTGTCCAGCTGGTAAATGGGGCCCCACTGACTGCACCAGGATCTGTGACAAATGCTACAATGGTGGAGTTTGTGATGATGAGACTGGCAAGTGTATTTGTCCAAACAATTTCAAAGGACCAAATTGTTTAGACAGTAAGTACACTGTACACACTTAAATATATATATATATATATATATATATATATATATATATATATATATATATCATGATCTCATTAACAATGTATACTCCAGGGAAATTCAAACTTTATGGAGATCTAAATATAAAAATGACCATGCTTGTCATGTCTTAATAAACTACGTAAGGTGAAGCAAAGTCCACTGTCAAGTTGACTTTGTAATGATAGAAAGAATCATATAAAGATTTTTTTTTTTGTCTTGACATGGGCACAAAAGAAATAGATCACCTCAAATCTTCGTAAAATTGTACTTAATGGTAGATACTACATGTAGAAATAAATCACTCGGATAGCACAAACCTCAACCAAGCAGCTCATTTCCACCCATTCACACATGATGACAATCGCCCAATTTCCCAATACTGATGCCTTTTGTTTACGTCATCAGCTTCCAGCTAAACACTTCAGAGCGTGTGTGTAAACATCAGATATGCGATATATCTGCCAAAAGCTAAAAAAAAATCAGGAATCCGTACAAATTCTAGGGTCACTACCAAAATTTAATCATCTGACCCTTGTGTCATGATCAACTTTTCCTGCAAGTTTCATTTAAATTCATTCACACTTTCGAGTTATTTATTTTTTTTTACACAGCATACAAAGAAAGAAACAAACAAACAGACCATGCCAATGAAAACATAATTTCCTTCCTTGATTGAAGTAGTAACAACTCTAAGCAGGGGAAAGGACCATATTCTCTGAATTGACAATGACTGTAGAATTTCAATGCAAGTATATATGAGAAAGTGAGGTCGTGAGTGACATCATATCTTTTCCAGATGAAAATATGATTTTAACTGACATTATTGTTTAACAAAACTTGTTAAAACTTCAAAATATGATATTTGTATTGTTATTAGGTGCTCTCTATTGGAACTATACAAGTAGGTCTATTTCCCATTATCTTTGTTGGTCAATACTCATTTCTTTGAAAATCCATGTGAATGCAGACTCATGCTTCCTCTCAAGACCTCATAATGGTTTCAGAATTATGGACTAATGGATCTACATGAAATGTCTTTTATGTGTTATGATTTTCCTCAAATAAAAGTGTTCAATGTCTTCTAACCCTGTTAGTCTTGTAGGAAAATTTGGAAATTGATACCATAATTATGTCCATATTAATTTTCAGAAAACGCTGAGACACTATGAAAGGACTCATATTCTGTGGAAGATGGAGTATGAGTATGTTAATTTTCAAGAAACGCTGAGACACTGTGAACGAGTCATATACTCTGTGGAACATGGAGTAATAGTATGTCATTTTCAGGAAACACAGATGCAGTTTTTGTGAACTATCTTGTTATGCGACCAACCCGGATTAAAATGATAGATGTGTATAAGTAGCGTCTTAACACTCTAATATTTGGGTTCCCGTTAATGGATATTCATAAAGACAGCCTGCGCACGCCCTGGATACCAATCATTTGAAAACAAACTAATAAAGGCTATGAAAGGCAATATATCTGATACCTGTCTGTCAAGATATGAGTTAATCATATAATAATAGTGTCATGTTACTGCATGCCACTTTTTTACAATGTCTTTACGTGTAACTGATCGTGATCGAAGTACATTCATACATACACAAACAGTTCAATGGATGCATAATACGCAAGGCACACAGAGTGGACATCAATGCTTACAGAGTGGTTCAGTGACAGCATTCAACCAATGTTTATTGAATCATGGACATTTTGGCAAAATGTTTGAAATACAACTGTAGTTACCGCAAACCTTTATTTAAGTACATAGGCCTATGTGTGATTGATTTCTTCTTATAGTCTGCAACCCAAATGGTGGGAATCGATTTGGACCAAACTGTGAGTTCAGATGTACATTTAGAGCGAGTGATCCACCTGACACCTGTAGTCCTTTGCAGTTCTGCCTGCCTGATCCATTTGGATGTTCTTGTGACACAGGAAGACAAGGAATCAACTGTGATGCAGGTAAGGAATCATTCTCCTGTGAGTCTATTCAAGGCTACAATCAGCAAACTGAGATTTATCGGTCTCCCCACTCTATGACTACATGAGAGTGAATACAATTTAAAAAACCTGATGCATGCAGTACAAGTGTGATGCTATTGTGTATTTACTGTCTAGAAGTCAATGTCTCAGATGTGCTAGTGCAAGATTCTATCATCCAGTTCAGTTGTCTGAGCACTACAGAACTATAGAAGAGCCTGCCAGTCATTTCAGCAAGTGTAGTGACCATTTTCTTTTCTTTCTTTCTTTTTCTCTCTCTCTCTCTTTTTTTTTTGGGGGGGGGGATTTCTTTTCTGTTTTGTTTTCTTTCTTTGTTTGTTTGTTTGTTTGTTGTTGTTGTTTTTTTTTTTGGGGGGGGGGAGGGGGTGGTGTAGCTATCGTCAAAGATCGATACACGATTGTATGCATTTTTACAGGCTTGAATGAGCCTGAGTCGCTTAGTAGTGCATTTCTTGCACCCCCCCCCCCCTCACTGAGGACGGACTGAAGCAAGTCATTCAAGTCTATGAAAGGTTTGCCAGGTTACATGGCCCACCAATTCGCTGACATACTGTAAGTAGTGAATGTAAGAAAGCTAGTGTAAAATTGACGCTGGTGTTCAAGAATTAATGTAAATTGTCCTTGAGAAGAGATTGGCTGAAAAAGGCTGATTCAGGCCATAGATTTAATGCCCATGTATTAAAGTGTATGGTTCAGACACAGCACAGCACACCTGCGCATATGTAGGTCAAATCCACTATTTGATCCCAATTCTTGAATTTACTGAATGGGATGAAAACATGATGTAAAATTCCATAGCAACAACAACGGAGGGATTATCAGTTCAAATTGAAATTAAACATGCTCTATCATCAGCATTCTATTCATGACTAATACCTCTTCAAAGCAATAGCATCATCATTTCAAAAGTTATTAAGAGTTGAAAGGGAAGGATGTGTAAAGGGATTGTGAGAAATTAAAAGAACCTCTAAGACATACTAAATCACAGCATTTTACCCCCCCCCCCCAAAAAAAAGGAAAAAATCCAGAAAAAAAAGCCATTCCTGCTATGACCCCAAACCTTAGCATAATGTAGAAGTAGAATTGCTCTTTCAAAAAAAAATAATAATATGAAAAACTCAAGATTGATAAATTGACCTATATATAAATTATTTTGAGTCTTCACATAAAATCACGGTGAATGACTTGTTGTTAGTTTTGTGATGCATGGTCACATATGTAACCATGTTTTATTGATAGTATAAAATTATGGGCATAGAATGAATTTTCTTATATAAACCATTTTTTTTCACAGAAATCTTATAAACTATGGCTAGTTACATCAGCACTGATTAGCTAGTGTAATTTCTACCACATACTTAAATTGTTTGGTTATAAGATCAGAAAAAAAGAGTTGTGTAACGTGGTTTATCGTGGTTGGTGTTTTGTTGTTTGTTCCAGAGAAGCATATGTGTTGGATCTGACTTTATTTTTAGGTGTTAACCTTTTAGAAGTTAACCAATAGAGAAACAATGAAAAATGGCCGACAAGGACTATACTTGAAATTGATATTTAAGCATACAGAAAAGACTCGCTCTGATGTGACATGTATGTATGATACACCGTATGTCATAATGGAATGATGTTGAATGTGGGAGCACATTCAGCTCATTACAAGAGCTTCAGATAATGTGGTGTTGTTGTTGTTTTTTTTTTGTAACTGATTCTTCATTTTTCCCAAAAATATATTCCATGTCTCCTGTGTTCACCCTCTTTGCTATCACAAAGTTTGTACCAATGGACGTTATGGAGCTGGATGCAGTCAAACATGTCACTGTCAGTCTGGTATATGCAACAGATATAATGGAATCTGTACAGATTCTTCTGAAACACCTACTACAGCCTGTGAGACAAACTGGTCTGGGAACAATTGTCAGAGTGAGTATTGAAACCTACTCTGCCTTTCGTATCAAATCTCATTGGAATTTACAGTATTGCTGTAAAGAAAATCTTTTCAAGACAGACAAAAGATCAAAATCTACTTGCTACAATGCATCCTTGTTGGAAGGAACATCGACACAAGTACCATATCATGAAAAGTGAAGTATAAAATAAATAGCCCCATTGAATGTTATGGCAAATTTAATCCTACTTTGTATGTACATGGGCTGTGATGCATTTTTCTCACTGCCTCTTCAATAGCATTTTCTGAATGTCATTTTCTTGAATTTCAGTCAGATATTAACCTGTGGATGAAACAAGTAACTACTAGAAGGCTTAGTGTCCATGAAATGGATTGTACTATTCTCAAAGCTATTTACATGTATATGGTAATTAAGGAAGACTATAAAAAAGGAAAATTGTATGTAATATTGCCTTTAAAAGACATCTAAGTGAGATTTTTTTTTATTATTGACAGTTGTCATTTCAAAAGCTGTCATTTTGTCGAGCCCACCGGAGGTGTGGGGAGACTAAGGGATCGCCTGCAGCGTCCGTCCGTCCGTCGTCTGTCCGTAACGCTGCAAAAACTTGAATAACTCTCTACTGAGGATTTCAATTTCAATCAAACTTGGAGGAAAGAGTGGTTATACAAAGTTACACATTTTACCAAACATGAAGGGCACCTCAAGGTCAAAGGTCACAGGCAGAGGTCAATTAACTTAAGGGCCCAATGTTAAGTTTTTAGGGCGTGTTTCGTTTATGGCTCGTAACTTTTGATGTATCTGTCTGTTTGTGACCAAACTTAGATGGTAGATGTCCCATGGGAAGTTGAAGGTTACCACAAGGTCAAAGATCACAGCCAGGGGTCAACGAACTTTTAGGGCCCAAAGTTAAGTTTTTATGGCGCATTTTGATCATGGCTCATAACTTTTGATCCCTTTGTCCGTTTGTGACCAAACTTGGATGGTAGATGTCCCTTGGGGAGGTGAAGGTCATCACAAGGTCAAAGGTCACAGAAAGGGGTCAACAAATGTTTAGGGCCCATTGTTTAGTTTTTATGGCGCGTTTCGATTATGGCTCATAACTTTTGAACCCTTTGTCCGTTTGTGACCAAACTTGGATGGTAAATGTCCCTTGGGGGGTTGGAAGGTCACCACAAGGTTAAAGGTCATAGGTGGGTCAATGAACTTCTGGGAGTTAGAAAAATATTAATTTCTTGTACGCGAATGGGCGAGACACAAGTTGGCACTTGCCTTGTTTTTATATGGCAAGTAACTTTCTAGGTTAAATGGAAATTGAGCATTGAAAAAAAAAACAATTTGAAGTAGTGCATGGTTACTTTTTTGATTAAAAAGGCAGAAGAGCATCATTTATATAATTCAATACTTAAGAAAGAGAAGGATCATTGTAGTGCATGGTTAATTTTTTTAATCAAAAGGTAGAAGAGCATCTTTTATATAACTCAATACATAAGAAAGAGAAGGATCATTGGTTTTAAAGATTTTTAAAGTGTTTTTAGAAGAAAAGTACACAATTGTATCAATTTTTGCTGTGGGTGACTGTATTTCCCCAATTTCTCTATTATCGAGCAAGAAGAAAAGGATGCTAACAATGAAGTTAATAATTCTTATGCCTGATTTGTTCATTCTTTTTACCAGTCCCAGATGTCTGCGATGTTGGTTACTATGGACCTGACTGCACGGATAAATGCCACTGTTTAAATGATGCACCATGTGACAAGATAACAGGAGAATGTCCAAATCGGGAGTGTGCTCCTTACTTCAACATCTATGATGGAGTGAACTGCCAAGGTGATAACATAATATGCTTTCATGATTTTCTGAATTTTCTGCTAGTTTCTTCTGAATACATTCCTGAGACCCAGTCATCAACATTTCATACCTTTACGGGACATTGTGTTTTTCCTGTATCTTGTAAACTAACAAAATCTGGTAAAGAAATCGTGTATTTTCAGTCTTGTTATAACCGGGAAGTGGGGTTGTATCACCCCAAGATCTCGGCCGTAGATCTCCCGATTGCCTCAAAATTTTGCATGAGGGTAGAGGATAAAATAATCTACACACCCGTGTGGCTGAATTTACAAAAGTTCTTTCCTTTAATTTCATATGAATTGATTTATTCTAATTCATGCGAGAATTCATATCTTTGGGTATTTCTCACTGAATAAAGCTTTAGGAATAGCAATTTTTCGTACAAGTGTCTTTTATAACTTCCTTATCAATTCCGCAAAGGAAATAATATGTTGTGATTTTTATTTCTTATGCACACAATTTATTCTTTTCCGATTTTCTTATATATTTCTCTGGGGTAGGTGTGTGTGCATAAGTATATTTTGGAGAGGGAGATAGAGAGAGTGAGAGAGAGAGAGAGAGAGAGAGTGTGTGTGTGTGTGTGTGTGTGTGGTATTTTACACTTTTTGAGAAAGTTATGATGGAAAGTATTTGAATAACTTGGAAAAGTTTCTGATTTGGTCCATAGGTTTATACAAAGTCATATGTAGAAGTAGTGAAGTTTCAGCGATATATGTTCGGTTAACGTAATCTGACACCCGTATTTGATATCAAAATGTGTGGGAAGGATCACAACAAAAAAGTCAAAGAATTTTGTTTCGAAATTTTACAGCGTTAGGGAGCACCGACAAAAAAATCGGAGTATAAATAGGTGGTTAAATGCCTTTTAGTTTTATGTGTGACATCACATTTTCTTCTGCTTTTTTTTTTTTTTTTTTTGGTTTTTGCTTGTGGACTTTGCAACGTAATCATGGCAATTATGTATGCCATCTGTTCTTTGAAAATTACTTTCTTGGAAATAATAATTATAGGATGGCAAAAATACCTGAATATTATCAATGCATAATGTGACTCATATATCTGCTTAATCGGTGCAAAAAAAAAAAATCTTAAATGGTAATGGAAGTTAACAATCCATCATTCTTGTAACATTGACTGATAGTGCAAAGTTTTTTTCCTTTCACTGTTTGAAGTTTGTATTAGTACCTGATATAGTGAATCCATTATCATTTCTTTGCATGATCCACCAGAGTGTCCTGGAGCATTCTATGGCCTTGGGTGTATAGAGCCTTGCCACTGTGATGAAAGCACCTGTGACAAAGTGTCAGGAATCTGTACAGGACAGTGCTTACCAAACTGGGTGGAGAGGGACTGTCAAGCAGGTAGTGCAGAGAATGCAACTTAAAATAACGATTTTTAGTAATGGGATCATCTTTGTACGGTGGAAATGACAGGTGTATGGTCTTCTTTTTGAGTCTGGCCTGGAACATTCATCCTTGAGCAGTTTTTTTTTCTTTTTTCTTCCTCACAATGTCACTACCTACCTAGTAAACTGGGTAAAAAAATAATAGTTTGGTCTTCTGATAAAGCAATTACTCTGAAGAAGCCATCCTAGGTAAGGCATCATTATTACTATCATCATCATCATCCTCATGTTACAATTTCTGTTACGGCGTCAGCATTATCAAGAATGATTACAAATTAGTGAAATGGGAGTAGGGGAAGACTTTTTCCATCACTTTATTGATTGACATAAAGAAAATGTTACGAATAGCCTTGTTTTTATATATTTACAAAAGTGAGCAGTCATACAATGAGAGAACATCAACTTGTCACTAAAACGAATAAACAATATTAGTTCAAGGGTGATATGGCCTGTTAAGCTAAAAATTTGTTCATCAACTTGTGATGGGAACTAACTGATAGATAATGCTCAAAGACACTGTGAACTTATTCTCTATAGTCACCTGTAAAATGGATCACTTTGCACCAGGGTGTGAGGAAACTGTGTATTTCAACCGCTATCTACTAAAGAAGACTAAGAGTCGTTATCATGAGAATGGTGCAACTGTTATTTTCTTTCCTTTTAGGAATTTCCCGTCTCACCAGTGTCAAAGTAAATCCAAACCAGCCGTCATCCCTCACCTGTGCTGTTGAGGGAGACCCACCACCTAATGCAGCAGATGTCAGCCTCTACCAGCTCATGGATGGTGTACGTGAATACTCTGGCATCAGTCAAACCCAGAGTTCCTTGGATGCATCTGGAGAAAAGCTTATGGTAGTTTTCACAGTTAATCAAGTGACTGCTGGAGAATATGAATGTGCCTTATATGGAGACCGAGCAAGCTTTAGTATTGATATAATGACATACGGTAAGACATATGTCTTAAATATATTGTTGGATGTGCATCATGTTTGTAGCCACATGTAATGTGTGACAGAGGCATTGTTTGCAACTCATTTAAACCTGAAACTTGTTAAATTTTTACTATCATTCTTCATTCTACATATGCCAAACATTTTGCATTGTTTGAGATCTTAATACAATTTTTAAAACTTTTTTTCATCTGTATAGGAAAATCTAGTTCAATCATACTCCACAATCACTCCCTAGTGAGGTAGAATTTCATTTTTTTTTTCAAATTGAATAGTAACCAGCCAATATAATAGAAATATAATTATTCTCACCATTTTTTTAATGCTTCCAGGTAGAATTCAATCAAATTCGGAAAGTGATGTTACCTTGTCAATTTGGATACTGTATAGAGTCCCAAAGGAGGACTCCAATATCAACCAATAAGCCAAGATACAAAATTATTCTTTGCAAGAGGTAGATATGTAGATACTTTGATGACAAAAATAGAATTTCATTTAAAGAGTGTCCTATTTTGGATTTGTAGTAGGGTTGCCAAGATTTGATTAAATTGTTAAATGTTTACATTGGCTGGGCACCAAATGAGAGCAAAGAAATATACATATATATATATATATATATACATATATATATATATATATACATATATATATATACATACATATATATATATATACATATATATATATATATATATATATATATACTGACATCAAAGGACTTAACCACAAAAATTGTATTGATTGATTGATTGAATGTTAGTATATGATAAATATGTTATTGTTTGAGAAGGTTAGAATAATTTTAGATAGAATTAGTGATTGATGTAAATGTAGGAAGATGTATAATAGGTAATGTAATAATGGTATATGTATTTTTGGGAAAGTTGAATTGTAGTTAAAGTAACGTGGTTGTAGGTATGTAAGTATTTGGATAAATAGATTCATGTGTATGAATTATATTATGTATGCGGATATGTATGTTTGTATGTATTATAAGGGGTGTATTAATATGTAGAAATTGTAATGGTAATTTGGAAGTTTTTTTGTATTGTTGGATGGTGAAAATTTTTGAGTATTGGTAGTTTTTGATTGATTATTGAGAACGAGCCTTAGTACAGGAACGCCCCCCCCCCATATACACAAATACATATAAGATTCACCCGACCACAACCTTCACACAGACAAGACTACAAGACCACACTCAGCACCAACACAGTAAGTTTTGTTTTGAGATTGTATTTAG
Organism: Diadema antillarum; assembly: GCF_040938485.1. Taxonomy (NCBI): domain Eukaryota; kingdom Metazoa; phylum Echinodermata; class Echinoidea; order Diadematoida; family Diadematidae; genus Diadema; species Diadema antillarum. The sequence goes on from NW_027271302.1 coordinate 140,780, forward strand.
TAATAGTATGCTGATTTGTTTTTTGTTATAAAATGCGCTGAATTGAGGTATGTTTTATGTTGCGTATATTTTGAAATGTATAGTATATGAGGCTAGTTGAGTTCAGTATGATTTTATACCTAGGTTGATTTTATTTATACGTTGTTGTCATTGACTGTATAGATCCTGAAGAAGTGCTTTTCACCCGAAAGCTCGATGATTAATGGGGTGCTACCCAACACCAGCCACGTCTATATGTGCAAGACTTGCTGTCAATATATATATATATATATATATATATATATATATATACATATATATATATATATATATATACATATATATATACTCTCAACAAAAAAGTAAGTTCCCCCCTAGCATTTTTTGATATATCTCAAAAAGTATTTTACCAATTTTCATAATTCAAACGGAAATGGATAAGGAATTTTATTACTCATAACATGGGTGGCAAATCATTGCACCAGATATCATTATTGGTGTGAAAAAATGTATTTTCTGTCAAAATGCATGGAAAAAAAGTTGCACTTTAGTGATTTGCAATGACTTTTACACAAATAATCAAACAATCACTCATGATTCTGAACATTCAAGCATGGTTTATTGTATACTTCTCTATCTCTTTCTTTTCATGAGCATACAGTGAAGTATTTGATAACTGATATGCCCACCATCCGCTTCAATGACCAGCTGGCATCTGTTCCTCATACTGTTAACTGAAGTTTGTAATTGGCGCTGCTCAATGTTGGCCCATGCTCTCTGCAAGATGCGCTAAAATTCTTGCAGTGAAGTGTCATCTTTCACCTATTTGCTCGCTTTCCGCTTAATATCCCAAATATTCTCTACTGGATTACAGTCAGGGGATCTTGCAGGCCACTCCATACGTTCGGTGCCATTTCCTTCACAAACTGATCTACAACTTGAGCGCATGATGCAAAATGGCCATAGGCGCATGAATGTGATCAACCCAAATTGGAATTACAAATCACATGGCTTCTACCAACATTTTAATATTGAAAAGGCCTATTGTTTAAAAAGTATGCATAACATCTGTTTAATAGGGAAGCACATTGTACCTGAAGAAATTCCTGAGAATTGCACAATTTAAAAAGGTCATTTGCTAACTTGCATAGTAAATGGATACAATATACTTCATAAAGCCTGAAGTGCAACTTTTTTCCCGTGCATTTTTACATAAAATGCGTTTTTTTTTTACACCAATAATGATATCTGGTGGCAATGATATGCCATTCATGTTATGAGTAATTAAATTCTCTATCCATTCCCGTTTGAATTATGAAAATCCGTAAAATATTTTTTGAGATATATCCAAAAATGTTAGGGGAGAACTTACTTTTATTGCTGAGTGTATATACATACATATATATAATTCTAGGTGTTAAAAAAACATTTCCCACTTTTGATCCTTAATAGTTCAAAAACTGTCTATCAGATAACACTGACATTGATATGAGCAGTAGCTGAATAGTGTACAATTTTATTGAAGGTAATTTGAATATGATAGCATAAATAAGTTTCATTGAATTCAAGATTTATTTTTAAAGATTTATTTCAAGATTTATTTTGTTTCAAATTGTGCTCAATTTTCATCCCTCTCTACACATTTTTAATTTTGCACAGGGCTCAATTGGTGTGTATGGGAGTGTGTCCTGAACAATGGCCAGGATTGGAATGCTCTATAAATGAGAAATTCCACTATCACAGCTAGTCTTTATTCATCCTGAAATGTAGTGTACGCAAGCACATGAAAACATGTGCTTATTTTGTTCATGTGCATGCATTTTACCCTTTACTGTGTATTCAGACTAGCAGTGCCCAGGGCAATCCACATGAATTATTAATAAAGCATTCATGTGCCTTAATTGGAGCAGGAGTCCAGAAGCTTAGTCAGCAGAGCTCTGAAAAGGTAGTATTCATGGTATTCATGTCTATTAATTGTTCAGGGTCATTGTAAGCACACACTCACACACATCATTGGTTCTTGTGTAGAGTTCAATTTTGTACAGAGGGTTCAAATTTGACCAAAATCTGGAACTTTGTACCTTGAAAATTAACCATGGATTTAACAAAACTGATTCATGTCCTCATATTCAAATCACTTCCAACTAAATTGTACACTATTCAGCCATTACTCATATCAATGACAGTGTTATCTGATGTATAGATTTTCAACTATTTAGGATAAAAGATGGAAAATGTTTTTTTTTTCTAACACTTAGTATATTTATATCTTTTTAAAACAAATATACCCGAAGATTATAGTTGTCAGACTTGGAAAAATCCTTTATGAGATTACACTGTCTAAATGGTTACACAGACTTACACAGACCAGTGTTTCCTCCAATATACAAAAGAGAGTATAAATTTGCTTACCTTCAAATGTTATGGTGGATGCAGAACTGCTAAATCCACGTTCCTTGTTGCATATTCATGTATTCCTTTTTAGGGGTTAGGACCTTTTCTGCATAATATAAACAAGTTTGATCCCCCTCCCAAATTTGATTTGCTAAACAAATCTATCTTTTGAACAGCTGCATGCCTTTGAGAAACGCAATGTGAAGTAAAGTTTCTTTAAATGTCATTCCCTGTTCTGAGACTGATTGGAAATGAAATCAGATGTAGTGTCATTCCCTGTTTTGAGTCTGAATAAAGATGAAATCAGATGTATTATTCTTCCTAAATTCGGCCTTGCATGTGTAGTTTCATACTAGTGATTATGCAGATAAATACATGACTAACTAGTCATAACACTTGAGATGCAATGAATATTCACGAATATTCTGCTTAATCTTACATATCCGCCACGAAGTGTCGTGGGGGGGGGGGGGTGTCCATTTTGGGGGTTTGTCCATCCGTCTTTCAGTCCTCCCGTCCTTCCTCCCATTTCATAATCAGTTTCCAAATGAATCTTTCTGTAAGAGCGGCCGGACGAAGTTGTGCCTATTAGTTTTTGGTTGCACACGCTCAAGGTCAATTGCCAGAGGTCAAGATAACATTCTTCAGATTTTACTATTTCCCCCATATCTATAACATGCCTCAAGGATTTTTTTCTTGAGACTTAGTGTTATACATGCATTACCAGGTAAAGATTCTCTAGGGTAGGTTTTGGGCCATAGGGTCAAAATTCAAATGTCAAGCGATAAAATTTCACTTTTTCTCCATATCTCGAAAATAACTTAAGATGTCTTCATGGAAGTTGGCATATATGCATGCATGAGTGGATGAAGTTGTGCCTGCTAACTTTTGGCTGAACATGTTCAACGTCAAAGTCCACGGTCAAACTTTTACAATTTCACTATTTCACCTAAATCTATGCAATGGCCCACGATTTTGTTTTTCTTAACATTAAATTTCAACATAAAGATTATCTAGGGATAGTTATGGGCCATGAAGTTTTAAGTCAAAGTTTAAAGGTCAATGGAGTATGTACGTTAAAATTTCACCTTTTTTCTCCGTACATATCAGAAATGGCTCAAGGTATCTTCATGAAACATCAATCATATGCATGTTCTGCCGAACAATGATCTTTTGAGACTTTTTGGCTCAAAGGTCAAAGATCAGGTTGAAAGGCTTCAATTCCACTATCAATGCTAAAATGAAACTATTTCTCCATACCTTGATGATTACTCAATGCATTCACTGAATAAAAGTAGTCCATGCATGCTTGCCTGAACAGTGACTCTGTAGGGAAAGATTTTGACCATTGGGTTAAACATCAAGAGAAAATGTTCAAATGTCACAATTTGCCCATATTTTTACCTGCTCTCTTAAACAATTTAGCCATCCATCCGAATGAAACCCAGTACAAGGAAAGTTAACTCTCAACACAATTGTTACAAACATGTAATTTGAAGTTTTTGCCAGTTATGTGAAACTGTCATCTCACATTGTCAAGACGTACATGTACTTTAGACCTATTGGGAAAACCGTGCATTACGGCAGAGGCATGCCAGTCGATACATTTCTAGTTTGTTTGGGGGTTTTTTACCAACAGAAAATATCACGTCAATTTGTTATTTATTGGATACATGAATCATTATATTTGGCCCCATAACAATATCACATATGCAAAAACAAAACAAAACAAAACAAACAAACACTGAAATGAAAAACAGAACAAACATGTAAGAGTAATCACTCAATTCTATCATCTCCAAAGTCAACTTCCAAACCTTTCACTCTGTATGCTTTGGATTTCGTGGTCATGATCAGTACATGAAATATGCAAGCTACATGAATATATTTGAATTCAAACCAACTTTTAACTCAATTACCACCTCAGAAGGGAGAAGAAAATCATATAGATGTATCTAAACATACATACATACTAGTATGACTCGTTTGGATCTAGTTTTGATATCAGAGTTCCAGTATAATGTTAAATTTCATTAAAGCATTAAGTATACAGTAATCCTACATTTACAGTATTTTCCTTTCATTATGCCTACTGCAATTACAGACTTCTTACAAAAGATCAGTTTTTTTGTTGAATTCCTTTTTGATGTTTCTGTGATATGTCTTTCACAGTCCTGCCTGTACTTGAAGCTGCCCCAACAGTGACTGCATCAACATCCACCTCTCTTACCATTGAGTGGATGGCTTGGAATGAGCAGACTGATATTGGAGACCCACCTGTAACAGAATACATCACCTATTACAGGATTCCTGGTGGAAACTGGAATGATGGACAAATGGTAGCAGCCTCAATGACATCTGCTACATTAACTGGTCTAGATCCAGACACTGACTATGAGGTCAGTGTAGCAGCGGTCAGGGAGGGTCCAGGAGGGACCGGACCCAGGTCAAATGAATTTCTTACAGCAACCAAGTGTGCAAGTAAGATCTTGTTGTCACCAATCTTTACGTGTTTTCCGTATTAAATACTGCCAGGATTGTACGGTAACATAATTGTTACTATGCAGTTTCTTGCTGTTGTGTGTTGGTAACATTTTGAAAATGCAGAGATGAGGGTTTTTTGAGAAGAGAGATGCTAAACCAATGTTTCATCAATTCATGCCAAGTGTCTCCGTCAAGATGTTCAACCTTGTGAGATTGTATTTAACATCTTCAACATCCCCTACCCTGGCTATTCAATTCAATTCAATTCAATTCAATTCAATTCAATTTCATTTCCATTTCCATTGAATAAACAGAAAAAAAAATATATATACAATACATTTACAGAACATATTTGTAACAATTTCAAAGAAAACGTACAAGTGGTCACGAGTAACAACAGAATTTCCGTTCTAAGGTTTATACATATACCTAATACAAAGATTGGAATGGAAATGGAGGGTCCCACTAAAAAGCAAAGCTTGTAGGGTATGGGACCCTCGAAAAATACGCACACAAAATCAAAGAAACCAATGTCAACTGACATGAAATTCAACTTAGGAAGGAAAAAAAAGAAGAAAAAGAAAAAAAAGAATAAAAGGGGGAAATGAGACTATGGTACAACACACGCCATCGTGGACACAAGCATACTGTACTTCATGATGGAAATGCAATAATAAAACAATAAAACGCTCCCTGGTTTGACATTGCGATTGATTGGGTGCATATGCCGGTATGAATGCATAGGAACGGATATAAAAAAGAGAAAGAGAATAGACTCACTGTTGTCTGGTACAATAAAAGAAATATCTGAGGTAAACGTATGTTAGACAGATTGTTTTCCTTAAAAGATGATTTCTGTGTGACATCTTAATACTTGTAAAAAAGAACCACAAAAAACAAACGACTTGATTGAGACAATGAAACCGAACCTAATTTGGTTGTATATCATAAGATTTCAACAGAAAATATTTTAATTTGCTCTTAAAAGAATTCAAAGTTTGTGCTGTTATTATGTCGTTGGGAAGTGAGTTCCAATACTTTGGCCCCTCGTAGATGAAGGTTTGCTGAGCCAGCAAAGTCCTAAAAAATGGCAAATGAAATTCGTTGGATTGCCTTGTAGGATAATTATGAACAGATTGATTTTTTTAAAAACATTGATTCAAATATATATGGAAGATTATTCTTATTGTAATTATACATAAATTGTCCTAAATTAAACAAATACAAATCTTTAATCTTAATTATGACATACCTGCATATATTCTCATGATTATAACAAGTGACATTGTGCTGACAAGTAGTAAAATTCTAGTCAAGGGGGAAATACTCTGGCGTTTATTCCAAACAGAAGGAAAAAAAAGAACAACAACAATGCATATAATGTCTGACAACACAGATATCTCCAGTGTAACTGAGGGTAAACTTGAGGCAGGATCGAGGCCTCATGGGCGTAAAATGGGCAAATAGCTTTCCAATTTTGTGAAAATCTATGTTGATAGAAAAAAAGTGAATATATTTTAATATAATCCGTATGTTATTTTTCACAAATAGAAGTTTTGCATTGTTTAAATTTTGTCCCACATTGATTATCTACTCTGTCTATGTGTCTTCAGGCCCCAGTGCCTCCCCAATCCTTGTCTCTGCAACAGCAAATGCTCCTGGACAAATCAATGTGACATGGCAGGTATGTGGTTTATACTCTACTTGTGTATTCTAAAGCAAAGTCTAGCAACATACCGAAAATAGCTGGAGGATAGTTGTATCTCCTGCAAGCAGGAAGCGTATATTTCATGTCATATAAGTAGGATGTATGGTCATCATTTGTCACCTGTGCCATGGGGTGAACTGAGCTTATGTACATTAATTATTCATCGATCCAGCATTAGGCCCTTCATATCATTTATTGATTTTTTTCCCTTCAACATCTGTGATCCAATTTGAAGCACATTTGGCCTGTATAGTTTTCAGTAATATTGATGGCATAGAGGATATTGCCCCCTAAGTATAGGTGAATTCCAAAATTCATCACTTCCATATCCAGACTGAGTACAACCGAGTTGTTTTGCATTTATCATATATTATTTTGAACAAAGAATCTAAGTTGTCCATGGCATGTGACAGAGGTAGCTTTATTGGAAATTTAGGAGAGACACGTTCGGAAAGAATGTTGTGGTTACATTTGACTTTTTGTCAAAAGGCATGATAACATTATCAGCAAAGGGAGTATAAAGCAAAGCTATTCCAGTCGTCTGGTGTAGGTAGGAAAAGGAACAACAGGCCTAAACTGCATGGTGCTGGGGGCAACAACTGCCCCCTCCCCATGAAAATGTTGGAGGGGGGCAAATATATAATTTTGCGGCCCTCTCAACATTAGGTGACTCCAGGGAGAGCTTTCTACAAACAAGGTGATAAGTTATTTGCTCAGAAGCCAAGGGGACGTCACTAATTCCATCTCTGGTGAGCTCGGCAATCTGCGAGACATCTCTGCGATATCTCCACCATCACTGGTAGGTGGTCGTCGGGAGTCTCTGCAAGGTTATGGTGACGTCGTTGAGATTTCTCCCCATTCATGAACAAGATCAGTCTCCTTGACGTGGACACAGCAGATTGAGACGTCATGCGGACATCTCCTGCAAGACTCGCTGGAGACAGGAAAAAGTCTTCCCCAAACTCAAATAGGTTAAATTCCCAGTGTCTCTCCGGAGATACAGCTAGTCTCCTGAAGATGTTGCAGAGACGTCTATGTAACCAATGGAGAATGGAGTCACCACCAGGTTGCCACCTATATATTCTCCAGGCCCATAAGATACCAACTCTAACGACTCGCACGTAGAAAATTATGTAGGTAACAAATGTGGTGATTTGATAGCCCTTCATATTGTCCCTGAATAGTTTTTCTTACCTTTTCAACTGCAAAGTTTTCCAAATATTCGACCCAAAGTGTTCACCAGATCAGTGAATTTCAATTGTAACAAAAGCAAAATGCATCCTGGCATGGGAGACTTATGGAGGGGATAACCCTCTCCCACACTCTCCCACTTCTTGGTCAACTTCCATGGACTTATGTAGCACTGGGCCTTCAGCGCAACTTCTGGTGCAACTTCCGGGTTTCCTCAGCTGACGAGCAAAAAAAAAAAAAAAAATCTTCACCTCATCTTTCTCTTCCATTTCCGGGTTTCTTCAACTGACAAGCAAAAAATCAATGCAAAAACAAAGCCTTGCCACGCTCACACTTCAAAGTTTCTCTCTATTTCTTTCTAGTACCACTTACGCACTTCCAAGTTTTTCTTTGAATGATGAAAAAAAAAATAACAGCATGGGCCAAGAACCCCCCCCCCCCTCCGGTTTCGCCGCCCATGCGTTGACTGATACCGTGATTTAGCATTTCACATTGTCCTGAGATGTTCATTATTCTTACTTATTCATATATCACTTTCAAAATATTCCAGGATAGGTAGCTATATAAATAGCCTGCACCAGACTGTTGAATTTCAATTCTAGTAATGCAAAAACTCACTCATGCGGGAAGAGTTATACATATACTAGGTGTTTCAAAAAACATTTCCCACTTTTGATCTGTAATAGTTCAAAAACTATTCATCCGATAAAACTGTCATTGATATGAGTAATAGTTGAATAGCGTACAATTTTGTTGAAGGCAATTTAAATGTGAAAGCATAAATCAGTTTCATTAGATCTAAGATTGATTTTGAAATAAGGTTTCAGATTTGGTCAAATTTTAACCCTCTGTATAAAGATTGAACTTTGCACAGGAACCAATGATGTGTATGTGAGTGTGTGCTGACAATGGCCCTGAACAATGGACATGCCTGAACCACCTGTTGATTAGGCGTCAGTCTCGCGCTCCCAGGCACATGGATGCTTAATCAATAATTCATATGGATTGCCCTCTGCACTGCTAGTCTGAATTCATGCACGGTAAAGGGTAAAATGAATGCACATGGAAAAAGTACGCACATGTTTCCATGTGCTTGCAAACACCACATTTCATTCCAGCTGGCAATCATTTTCAAATTTTGCTTCACATATCACTAAATTTGGGATATGAATAAACATAAATAATCTAAAGTTCTTCATTTTTATACAACTGTCTACTAGTAGTCTGACAAATTGGTCGCTTTTTCGATAAAAAGAGATCATTTTTGGTAAAGAGTTCAGCAGCATTTTTCATTGGGGCAATTCGTTTCACAGTAGATTTATTTAAGGTTCCGTATACAAAAGTGTGTACTCTAATTGATTTTCTTTGCTTCCTGTCACCATGCTTACGACAGAACTGAAGGTATTCATTGTAATTTTGTTTTTCAGAAGTAGGGAGAGCACTGACGCGACTCAACGACAGTATCGGCAGGTGTTTAACTTTACACAGACACTGCCAGAGGCTGAATAAAGACTAGTTGTGATAGTGGAATTTCTCGTGAATAAATAATGAAGCATTCAAACCCTGGGCATTGTTCAGGACCATTGTCAGGGTATTAACGACACACTCCTATACACACCCATTGACCCCTGTGCAAAGTGAAAGTCTTGTAAAGAGGGTTGAAAATAGAGCAAAATCTGGAACCTAACTGTGAAATTAATCATGGATTTCATGAAACTGATTTATGCTTTCATATCTAAACCATATTCAACAAAATTGTACACTATTCAGCTATCACTCATATTAATGACAGTGTTATCTGATATACAATTTTTGTATTATCAAGAATCAAAAGTGGGAAATATTTTTTGAAACACCTAGTACTTGCATGCAAATCTGAACTGCGTGTGAAGACACATGCAAGCATGTAGAGATGACAGATACCACAATTTTGCCTTTCACATAGTCCCATAGTCCCAGGATATATTCTCATTCTTATTTACTTTTTATGGATTGACAAATTTCCAAATATTCCATCCAAAATGTACACAAGGTCATTAAAATTTAACTTTGAAAAAAGCAAAAGCTCCCTTGTGTGAGGTGAATGTATCAGACTATATCTGCTTGAAATACCACTGTTAAGTCATGTATTTAGATATGTATTTACCATGCTTGGTAATCCATACTTGCTCTGCACATTTTCAAATGCTAGTAGTGTCTACTGTGGGAGGGGATATTCCCCTAAACCTTCCACCTTCTACGTCATTTCACTTTCCCATGGGCATATCCTGCAAGTTTTACCTCCCACTGCCAATCCTAAAAATGGGTTGATGCTCCTTATAAGATGAAGAATGACACTAATTATAGCGACTGTGGTCTGATTGACAAGAAGGGGATCTGACTTTATGGTATGACACATTATGATCAACATCAACATTTCATCTTTTTCATTTTGTGTAAGAACATATTAAATCTTTTTTTACCAAAATTTGCAGGAATCATTCTTTGAGGTAATTTGACACGAAGGGGGGGGGGGGGTATACCAGGGGTATACAGATAACGTTAATGGGTGCCCTCAGGTAAGGCTTCCTGTGTAATCTGCATGTGTAATCTGCATGAACTTCAAACATATCCATGTTTAGATCCATTGTAAAATGAATGGGCTTCTTAAATGGGGCCAATTTCAAAGAAATGCCCAAAAGATCAAATTACTGCTGGTACCACTAAACACCTCCATATGCAGTAGGAAACTATGTTGTTGTATTGTATGAACATACCAATATGGGGGAATAACAAAAAGTTTCAGTAGTAACACAAGGGATGTTCTGCCCTTGCTTGCTAAAATTAGATATTTCTTCAAAATTTATTCCGCTACAATTTTGGTGGGATCTTCTTGATTGGGATTCCAGGGAATGCTATGTGTACATTAGCAGAGTATAGGCCCTACATGGTTTTCATGGCGGCTTTGTTATGTGAAAGGACATCTTATGGGGGCACAGACACTGTAAATTTCAGATATCACTCCATCAACATATTTCTAAAGCTGAAGAATAATGGATTCGTATTGTTTGGTGGGCCCATGAGGAGATAGCTACAATGCAACTAGTGAAATTTATTACGGGACACCACTTTTGCCTCAAAGTTTAGTGTCGCTTTCAGCTGAGGTGAGTACACCCCTTGTCTGTATGAAATAAATCTTCCTTTTTATTTTTTCTCGGAACTGCCTTCACGTCAGACTTTAACTATAGTCGTGTGCCATTTTCATTTCATGTGAGTTTGCTTCAGTTTGTCGTGTAGGCCCTAACTGTTTCCTAATGATTTGATCTCTTGACTAATTTTCCAGGCACCACCCAGTGATAGAGCAGAGTGTAGAAGTGGCTTTACCAACTATGTGGTCCACTACACAACAGAAATCTCAGACTTTTCTGGATCTGAATCACCAGAAACATTTCCAAGTACTGAGGTCATCCTGACAGACCTAGAACCATATCTAGAGTACACCATTACAGTGACTGCTGCCAACAAAGATTCAGAAAGTGATCCAAGCAATGAGATAATCGTGAGAACACTGGAAGAGAGTAAGACATTTCGCATTGTTCTATATGATATGCTTCCAAAAAAACTCACTGTCCATTGTAAAATATGTTCCACCTTTTCCCGAATACTTGATATTTCCCTGTAAAAGACCGTGTAGGCCTATGCCTATGCTGTGAATACTCATTCACAAAAAAACAAAAAAAAATGTTCATTTTTATGTCAATGTAATGATGACTATCAACCTTACAGTTGGACAAATTTACATTTTGAGGTAAGTGCCGAGGTGACAAAGTTTGAACCGTAAACACGAATGGGCAAAATTGATCATAAATGCATAATAGGCCTGTGTTTGTATGCCAAGGTCGTGCGAACTAACGTATCTATATTACCAACAATGCACAGACAATTATTTCAATGTATTCTGCACTCTAAGCACATTGTTTGGTTAACTCTGATGAATTAAATCTTTTAGTGCCCGAATCCCATTCTCGTGGATTGATAAATGATACCATTTATTAGAGAATGAATAAAAAAAAACATTATTTTTTTTCATGGTCAGATGATCCTAGCTCAGGAAACAATTTGAAAATACAATATCCTCATACTTACCATTTTCACAGCATTTAAGCCTGTATGTGCATTGAGTCAATGCAGAAATGACTTACAGTGTAGGTTTCCGACTGGTTGCCACTTGCCACCCCCTGTTTAATATGTCATGTTTACAAAAGAATCACAGGAAGTTCGTGTTTTTGTCTGTGCTCTTTTTTTTCATTTAGCATTTCTATCTAGATTATTGCAGTAATATTAGTATTTGTAGATACTTGAGAGTGTATATGCAAAGATATGATTTATTCATGTATTCTGTGATGTAGCTCTACATATGTTTTAACCTGCCATTCGCTTTTTCATGAAACGATAGACATTGTTTTTGTTTGTAAATCATGTTCCATTCATATTGGGTTGAACTTGAATAAAGTCATGACTTAGTAACTGGCAGTAAATAATAGTACGGTAATAGTAACAACAACTACACAATAATAACAATAACAATCATGTAATAATAATAATCAATAATCACTTTATCAACATTGGAGTAGGCCAACATGGGGCAGGTTTATAATGTGGACAGATTCTTGACAATTGCTTCTAGCATACTATTCCTCTGCATAATTATTGTGTATGCTATATACACGTACATGTACATACCCTTGTATGATACGTGCAAAACCAACAAGAGAGTCAAAGACCTCAAATTAGGAGATATAATGACAGAACTCACAAATATATGTATTTAAACCGTTACCGGTAAACTGTTTCACAAAACGCACAAGTGGTCTATTCAAGTCTATTTTCCTGTATGTCTGAAAATATATTTCTGGCCAAAATGGTCAAACTTCAATTACAGGGGATTTCTGAATGGGGAATATTTGTGAAACATAAGTTGAGTTAGATCGGTATTTTCTTAGATTTTGGTAGAGCCATTTTTTTCTTACAGCTGACATTGCCTCCATCTGTTTTCCCACTAAAAGGCTTGTAAAATTGAAAACTGTTCAAGAATTTTCAAAGCAGTCAACAGAAGCATTAATAATTTCAGCTGCAGAGATTGCACATGGATAAAGTTCAAGTTCGATTGTTGAATAGGTGATTCTTCATATTTTCAGGAATAGGTATAGTATGAGGTATATTTGGGAGTATGTTGTTAATCTTAGATTACAAGTGGATGAAAGCTTGTTGTACCTTAGTGTTTTGACATGAACAATTTATCCAAATCTGGTCTTTGGTTTGGTCTTAGATGTAAGGCTTGTCAGATGTTGGTTGTTGTGCTTTTAGTAAACTTGTCAGATGTTGGTTGTTGTGCTTTTAGTAAAATCACTTTTTATTTTCATGCTTTCCAATTAATCTATGCAGCTAATTGCATTTATAGAAAGAGAGTTTCAAAAAATATATAATGAACAATCAAAACAAATATACTCCAATACACATACAAACACAGGGATGTATCAGTATGTATTTGTACATAACGTATCAAATTCCTTTTGGTCTGTTCTTTTTATCAGCTCCGCCCTATCCAGTTAATGTAGCAATATCAGACAGTACCCAGGATTCACTGACTGTAACATGGTCTGCAGCCACTCCCTTACACCGTAATGGAGAAATTATGGCCTACATTCTGCGGTATCGCCGTACAGCACCAGAAATGGACAACACGTACACTATAATCACAGTAACTGAAACAGAGTTTGAAGTGATGTACCAGATTCTTGATCTCTTGGCTGGAAGCATGTATTCAATACAGGTGTGGATTTACTGCATGTTTCTCTGCTGTTTCTTTTTCCCATAAACAACTCAACCTTAAATATCATGCATCTTGACTTCACACATGATTGTTTGATCGTATTATATTTTGATATATTCAGAATATGTCTATTTCTTTCTTTTTTAGCATGGAATGTTTGTTCACTTACACTTCTTTGTTGAAATAAAATAAATTAATGAAATGAAAGCTCCATTAATGACTTTAAGTTGTATGCCTTTAATTGATTGAAATTACTCTCATCTTTAACCTTTGAAATTATTGCTATAAATTGTGACTGCCATGTCGATTGTATGCATTTTCTTCTTTTGCTGGGCCTGACAGTTACCATGAGGACTTGATAAAGATCTATAATTTTGAATATTTTGCTTAAGTTTCCTTTGGGAAATTTCTTTTGATATCTATATGGATAAATCCTTGATGAAACAGTTCATCTTCCTTATTTTTTTTTAATCAAAAGTAGCTGAACGTTTCTTAAGTGCAACACAGTTGTACTAGAAGTCCATGATGTGTTTTGCAGATATCTGCATTTTCCCTTATTATGCTCTTTTCATGGACATCACCATGAACATACACAGCAATATGTTTCTTTTCCTTTTTCTAATATGTTTTTGCCAAGGAGACCACAGAGTCCAAATTGAAAATACCATGTGTGACAAAGATGATGGCGTCAATTAAATTATTTTCCTTAAGTTATTAAAAAAGAAGAAATTGACAACTTGATTGTACCTCTTTACGTTTCTTATACAATGTATTCATGTACATACATTTTCGTTGTTGTTGCTATTGTTGGTTGTTGTTGCATCATTTCCATTTCAAAGGTTCGTACCATCAATGGTGTCGGTGAAAGTGACTGGTCCTCTGAAGCTACTGGTGAAACAAACAGTGAGTTTGACAGCTAGCCTTCCATTGGACTGGTCTACATTGTGTGAATGCATTTGGCCGATTTAAGGACAGATGGACTGACTCTAACTGTAGCAAAACATGCAATAATTGGGAATTGAATCCAAAAAAAAAAAAGAAAAAAGAACTGAATGAAAATTTGTGATGACTCCAAATAAGGGCCGGGGTCTGTAAAACATAAATGGCATGGTTATCCTTGATTCCTTTAGAACACATTTTTACGAATGTAAACCCGTGTTTTGTTTTTTTTTTTTGTTGTTGTTGAAGTAGCAGGAAACAAAATATATGTTTCATTGTTTGGCAGCTAAATGATAGTTACCTTTACCAGCAAAAGGAATCAATCTCATATCACAATGATGGATTGCCATGACTTGTATACACACAATGGAAAGACTTTGAAACATCATTTGCTATCTGTCAAGACAACTGACTATAAACTTGTGTTTGATTTTATTTGTGTATATGTCGGTCATCTTAGTGTTGTGTCTGTTTGCACATACACACACCCACACACACATACACACAAATAAACCATTCCCGTCTGTACATACATGGTAGTGTTAACTGTAATGCAAATGTGTACATGATACCCTTTGTACAAACTCACGTACTGCCACTTTCCAAATGTGTGTTTCATTGGTATACGTCACATCTCTGTATATTCTGTGTGTTACAGACCCGCCTTCTGCAATTGGTGCTGTAGCTGGTGGTGTTGTTGGTGTTCTCATCATCTTCATTATTGTGGGTCTGGTTGTGGGTTTAATTTTCTACAAAAGGTTTGTTTCATCAGGAGCCACACCCATTAATGTCCTTTGCCTACTGCTATAAAAGTTGTAGCGAAGTAGATTATGCTTTCCATTGGGTGAATGTTGCAATAATAGTAGAACACATCAGCACGTTTCAGGGAAAATTGAGACAATCCATTGAAAAGTTAATATTTTCCGTGCAGCCACTGCTGGCTGAAAAACTTCTACAGTTTGCGACTATACATGTGTACAACTATAGAAAGAAAATATAGAGAATCCATATATCTATTACAATATATATCTTATAAAAAGTTCACATCCACTTGACTTGTTACTGGCATCGCGTGTAAATCAATGGTAATATTATTATTTCTTCCCTCTGAAAAAGGCACAGTCAACTGCTCTTTTATTATGCTGGAAAAGTGAAAATATGTGGATCATAGAGGCAACCAAATTCCATTTGTCTTATTTTCCTCATAAAATTTAACGGAAGAAACAAGTCGCATACAAAAGTAAAGATATGACAGAAACTCCATATTAACCTGTGAGTCATACCAAGTTTTCACATCATCGTAATTATATTGAAGCAATCTGTTTACACTTTGTGTTTTTAAACATTGACAGGAGGATTGGCAGAAGTAACAGGAACCAGGACAAAAGAGAGCTTGATGGCACAAAGGGTGAGTAACATCTTTGAACACAACTCGTTGTTGGCCAATATAAGGTTAATTTCATTGTACTAAATTGACAGTAACATGTCTGAACAGATAAACTTAATCTGGAATTACTAGATTTAATGCTTCGAATGAGCTTTGGATGATGTGGTGGATGTGGTTAACTCATATTGAACAAATCACAGTGATGTGCGGAGTCAAAATATGATAGAGGTAATAAATGTTCTTGTCTAACAATTGAAACCTCACTTTTCATACTACTAATTCCCTATAGCCTACACTGTCATAGGTAACCTGATGAAATCTCCAGGAATGTACAAGTTAATTCTTACAAGAGAATTCATCTGCATACTCCTTATAAACATACATCCACTCTTGTACTCCTGGATCTATACTCATATCCCACCTCCCCGAGCCCCCCCCCCCCCCAAAAAAAAAAGGTATTTCCAAAAAATCTTGAACAGTAGAAGAAATTAAGGAGAAGAAAAGGGCATGTTCTTACAAAAAAGAATAAACAAAAACTCTGTAAACTCAGATGACATTCATTAACAATAGGGTGATTTTGCAGGATTCCCCTGGTACCCAGTATTGAAAAGACCTATGACAAGGAATAGCATAGAAGCACTTCTGACCCTCATTGAAACACCCCTTCAAAGTGATGGACTCAGTCTTGATGGTGGCGATTCTCTAAAAAGTAAAAATGTGTGCAGTATCATATCCTTTCCGAATTTAAGATTTAGCAATGAGGACATCACATTATGAAGATTGTAATGAAAATGCTTGTGGCATCAGAAGATAACAATTTTCATCAGGAATATATGCATGGCAACAGCACATCCAAAATGGCACAAATAAGTCTTTACAATGACAACAATTACATTTTTTTTTTTGCAAAAATATGCAACAGACACACACACACTGTTTATAATCGCCTCTGAATGAAACGAGATAGTCTTTAATAGCAATAACAATCCTGACCAGAAGTATGTGTGGTATCAGTACTACAAGCGGCGGCTGATGGGGAAAAACATCTTAAAATTCATATTCTATACACTGTCTTACAGATAATGATTCATTTTACACTGCATTCCTATTATCGTGTGGATAGCCATTTTCATTATAAAGTAAGATAAGGATATTTGATTGTGAATGTGTTTGATTATGTCAGGAAGCAAGTAGGAGTATTTTTATTTCATTAACTTTGCCTGACTCACAGATCTGTCTTCGTGACAAATTTTGTGAGAATGAGAGAATTTTGAAAATGAAAATATCTCTTTGATGATTTTTGTTGATGTCGGGGTAAATATTTAGACACAATGGTTCTCGTGGCATTATTCACTATACTGCAACAAACAAGATTTCGTCTTAGATGTACTTAGATACAAGGGAGCTAAATTGTGCCAGTTACTCCCTCCACTCAATCTTTTGACTCTGTTAACCCATGTTGTAATTGATATCCTATGTTTGCAAATACTTTCAAACATGATGCTGTAATTGTCTTTCTATTCATTTCATTTTTTCTTTTATAGGACAAGTTATACATCTTTGAAGTTTGAAACCCAGCAATGCAGAAAGAATCTTCTCCTTGCAAATTACATTTTAACAAACATTGGAGACAAAAGCTTAGAGATCATATCAGTCTTTGCTCTTCAACGTCTTTTCTCAAAATTGGCATTGCTATATTGTTTGCTCTTCCATCGGTAATCTTTATTAGTTGGGAACAACCCATTCTGAGAAGTTATTTGCTATTATTCACCTGATAATCTGCTTATTCCAATTTTGACTCTTAGTTATTGTCTTTTCTTGTGAAATTATGTGAGGGCTTAGAAGTAAGGTCACATGTGTATCCTTCTATTAAGTGTATTCAGTGCTCCTGTTGCTCTCATCTTCTTATCCAGGAACAAGAGAATCTATAACAGAGCACGGCCAAAATGCTGAGTATGAAAGTCTTGGCCCTGTTGAGCTGGAACAGCATCCATATGAAGGCTTAAAAACAGTTGGAGTTATTGAACTGACTGGAGACATCTATAACTCCAAACACCAAGCCTCTCCAAATCCCAAGCACTACCCCAGCCACCAGAGGGATCAGATGGATGGGAGTGGGGACAGAGAGATAGGTGTTTCTAGGAGGCCGCATCTCCATAGTGTGTGCAACATAGATGAGTCAAACATGGAGGGAAGAAACCAGGAGGTTGTCTACCAGGATATTTCAAGTTCTATCCCTGTTGATAAGCTCCAGGCATACATTAAGAGCAAGAAGGCAGACTATGGAAATGGACTCATCCAGGAATATCAAGTAAATATTGTTATTGTGTGCACATATTTCTACGGACATTGCTTTTTGATAACTTGGTGCAGGACCAACATCAATTTGTAGTGCTCCCAGGCTACTGCTAATGTCAAGCCCTGTATATGCCTAGGTATTTATTACATACATATATATATATATATATATATATATATATATATATATATGTATATACATAATTATACAAAATATATTGATTCACAAATGCAGTTTGAAAAGTCTCTTTTCGAAACGTGCTAAATCCACTTATGATGATAAGGAGAAAAGCTTTCGATTTTATTTCACCAGATTCTAAGTGTTTCCATGGAATGACTTTGATGTCCCATAGAAATACCCAGTAATGGGAAAGGGAAAATGTCCACAGTGATTTTTGAAGAATTGATATTTTGGGGAATTTTAGAGCATCTTTTCAAACCAAAAAATGCCAAGACCATATGCAACATATAACTATTGTTTTCATTGTCTAGCTGATGTAGCTTTGTGTATTTTTTTCATTCTGCGATGATTTCTTATCTGTACACATTTTCCTCCTGTTTTACTCATTTCTTCAAAGATTTTTTTTTCTTTTGCATAGAAAGATAACATTTCACAGCTAATGAAATCACGTACTTAAATGAATTATGTTCGTCATCTGTAAAGTGTCACAGCTTGGAGAGATATACCAACCGGGCCCTACTCTGGGGTCGAGGTGTGGTCAAGAAAGCACACTTTTTGGAACAAATCTCACTTTTCATTGTCTGATTTTTCCATTTTCTCACAAAAATTTCAACATTTTGAATCGTTTACTGTATGCGACTCCAAAAGGTGAATACATTCCTGTAAAAATGTCCACATTAATGAAAAATACCTTCAGCACCTTTTGGAAAGGAAGTCTTCATATATACACCTTATATCTGGTCTACTTTTCGGTGGAATTGGGACTTCCCAAATATTTAGCAAGTGGCTAAATTTGTAATCGTGGAGTACAGAATCGAATGGAGAAATGTATGTGTGCATGTCACATTAGTGTTGGGATCAGATTCAATATTTTTACATTTTTTCTTAATTCATGAATAGCTCCACTCACGAAATTGAGAAACCCTGGTAAAATAAGTAAATGGAAAAACAACGGACATTGCTCTCTACTTTTCAAGTTAAGAATACTTTTGGCCTGACATGGCCTTTATTCGGATCTACCAAGACAATTTATCGTCTCCTGAAAACCAGAAGGGCGCTGGAGATTGTGTTCTAAGATTTTGGAGTATATGATATTAAAAAAAAAATCAGTTTTCATTACATTTAACGCCTATGTATGAATGCAAATCAGTTGCTTTTTAAAATGTGAATTTCCAAAGCCCTGACAAAGACCTTTAAAAGGTTGAAAGCACAGTATTGATATCAAAAGCATTTAAGTGAACGAATGCTGTAATCTGCTGGTTCCTCCTTTCCGTCATGATTATGGCGTATACAGTAGGACATTGATTATCTGGACATCGATTATCCGGATTCTCTGTTATCCGGACATCGACTAGCTGATACTTAATATATATATATATATATATATATATATATATATATATATATATATGTATATATAGTTTAAGTGAAAAATCTCACTCAAAACAAACGCACATTCAATCATTATCGTTGAATGCATGACGGGACATTATTCTAATCATCTCAGGAGACTCACTTTTAAGTCAGTTCGTGAGATGATGTCAATGACTGGTGCCGCGCTTGTCACTGGCACTGCGTACACAGCAGAAGGTTACAGTACAATGCAGCGGCAGAATTCTATGAGTCGCAATATCAAACGAACAATTCATGAACGTATATTCTACTTACATTTTTATTTCTATATCAATTTATGGAGGATGAAACTTAACAATGTCATGTAGATAGTCATGATATTATTAAGATGCTAATGACATGTGTATAATTATAAACACAATATATAACTAGAGATTGTAATTTGTCATCACTGACAAATTAAGGTGATCCGATTTTTTTTTAATCAATGATTCGAGGTCTGATCGCAATAGGCAACACCATACAGGTTTCATCTGTGTTTAGAGACATTGGTTGTGTGATGTTTGGATTCTCATTTAGAAAAGGGAGTCAAATCTGTCATCTTTGGTTCCAAATTCTGTATACACTAGATAACGAAGATACAGCAACAAATATATAATTTAGGCATGACCATACAGGTTTCATCTGTGTTTAGGGACATTCGCCGTGTGATATTCGGAATCTCATTTAGAAAAGCGAGTCAGATCTGCCATCTTTGGTACCATATTCCGTATAACACGTCATAATAAAGAGACAGAATGAAGTATATTTGACCACTGACCTCACTTTGCACAGCCAGGATGGCATCTAAGCAAAATGTGGTTATTTTGTAAAATGATTCTTGTAACATGGTCTTTGCGTGTGCAAAATATGGAAGAGACAGGACATGTATTCACTAAGATACAGAATGAAACATTTATGACCTTTGACCCTAATTTACATACCCAAGATGGTGTCTGATCAAGAAGTTGTTATTTTATGAAATAATGTACGTGACATGAACTAAACATGTGCAAAATTTGAGGGTGATAGATGCTGTTTTTCTTGAGTTATTGCAAAGAAAGTTGCAGAAAGAAAAGAAACATCTCAATACATTGAAGATAAGCTTTAAATTCAACCACGTTTTTTAACGTGATCCCGACATCGTATGAAAAAAACGAAGGGTAAAATACAATAGCCCAAAGTCTCAGCTACAACATATTAAGATCTGGGAGAAATTCACCGAAGCATAAGTGAGCTATTGCTCGAAAAAGATTGTCATAGCTTCATTCGCAGAAAAACTGCACTCCCATAGAGATAACACGTCATAATGAAGATACAGAAAGAATATATGACCTTTGACCCCACTTTGCACAGACATGATGGCATCTGAGCAAAAAGTGGTTATTTTGTGAAATGATTCTTGTAACATGGTCTTTGTGTGTGCAAAATATGGGAGAGATAGGACATGTATTCACCAAGATACAGGATAAAACATTTATGACCTTTGACCCTAATTTACATACCCAAGATGGTGTCCGATCAAGTAATTGTTATTTTATGAAATAATGTACGTGACGTGATGTATGTGCAAAATATGGGATTAATAGCCATTGTTGTTGTTCATCTATTGCACAGAAAGTAGTAGAAAGAAAGAAAAATAAAGAAAAAATTATGTTATTTTTATAGAAATTTGAAGGAGAAGCATGAAAAAATCAGAAAAAGATAAAGTTAGGAAAGGAGATTAAGACTAACTAAAGAAAAAAAAAGGAAAAAAAGTGTTCAAAAAAAAAAAAAAACTGGCAGGGGTGAGCATCGAACCAGGGACCTTAGGATTACGAGTCGGATGCGCTATGCAATGACCTATTTCATGCTCCATAGGCCCTGTGTATTAAGCAAAATGACGTTGCATCGAAGCCACATGCAATTTTTCAACCAAGTTTTTCGATGTGATACCAACGTTGTATGAAAAAATGGAGGGCACACTTACGATAGCCCAAAGTCTCAGCTACAACATACTAAAATCTGGGAGAAATTCACCGAAGCATAAGTGAGCTAGTGCTCGAAAAAGAGAGTCATGTCAATTTTCACTGCCAGAAAAACTGCACTCCCATAGAGATAACACGTAAACTGGTGAAATTTTACAAGGATACTTTCAATCCATTTTTACGAGGTGATGACGTTATCCAATCAAAATGTTGTTATCACATTGATGAAAGAACATTTCATAAGCTACAACATACTGAAATCTGGGTGAAAATTGGCGAAATTTAAGTGAGATACGCTCGAGTGAATTTGAAATTTGATGACGTCATTTGGAAAATTTACTTTGTTTACTTTATTAAGAAATTTGATATCTTGTAATCATTTTTTCAGTATCGCCAACCCATGAAATGACATGTACAACTCATCAGCTTTTAGAATATGTCAAGAAAATGGGGGGTCATCGTCCATCCTGACGAGTAAAATCCGATTTAAAATTGGCGGTTTTTTGGCATAGTTGCACAGTGTATCCCCATTGACGCACGCGCGGAATTTTGAATTTGACGGGCCCGTATGATGTCATATTGAGTCGGATCGACTTGAAACTTGATAGAAATATTCCTTGACATTGTGGACATCCGATCCGTGTGAAAAAACTGAAAATTTCTATTGCATATGAGCTGTGCGTGCGTATATGCGCGCGCGCGTACGCGTCCGTCCGATTTTTTCAATTTTTCAAAAAATGCTCTAAATGGTCTGAAACGTGTGCAAAAAAAATTTGAGCTCGATTTGAGCATACAAATATTTCAACGCGCGCGTACGCGCACGTACCAAGAGAAAATGTGAATTTTGAGAATATGAGTAGAATGCGCATAACTTGAAATAAATGTGACGTGAATTTCATTGAAAAACTTCATTCCATTAATGAGATATGATTGAGAATGTGTTTTCATATAATGACGTCATAGTGACGTCACGGTAGACTGATCACTTTGATTTTAGTTCGATTGCCGTCTTTGGGACACGATACATACATGGTATAAGTTTGAACTTGATAGGCATAGTACTTTCTGAGCTAACCTCTGCACAACTTTTGGGGAGAAATAAAGAAAGAAGAAGAAGAAGAAGAAGAAGAAAGAATCCGTACAGATACAATAGGTGATCCGAGAGGATACTCGGATCACCTAAATATATAGTTTATATGGGAACATAAATGCCTGTGAATACAGAGATTAGGCATTGCATTAAAAAAAGACTTTTTGCTTGTTCTTTAATTGGTCAGATGTTGAAGAGCAGTCAGCTTCATTCATGGGATGTAGCATCAAAGAAACAGAACAAGTCGAAGAATCGCGTCAGGACCATCATAGCATGTGAGCCTTTTCCAAACAATTTCATACCAAAGTATACCATAATGCCTGTATTGAAAACAAGGTTGTATATCTTAGAAAGCATTTGATTATTGCCATGTCTTAGTGTAAAGTGTTGCAAACTCCAGTACAGTTAACATCATTACTTATTGATCATAAGTTTTTAATTGTAATTCATTAATAATGTATATAATTAGCCAAAGAAAAATAGTAATATTAAAAAAAAACTTTAATGATGACATTGTAGATGATCCCGAACAGATTTGTGAAATTTTCAATTTTCTATCATTAATTCTGAGCTCACTTAAAATATCCCTTTAACAATAGAACTCCTTTTGGGATCTTTTGATAAAACCTGATTCAAACTCTTCATTTTTTTTCCCCAACAGATAATAATGAATCGTTTCTTAATTGTTGACTATATTTCAGGTTAAGAAAATGCTGGATTTGATGATATTGATAATTAATCAGTATAAAATGTATTACTGCAAATTTGTAATCCTCTTACGGATATTTCTAATCCTCTTACGGATATTTCTAATTTGTCACTTTTGTCAGGTATATTATCTAATGATATGAAACAGATAAAGTTGTCCCATTATCTATATATAAAGTGTGATGAATTGGGTGTATGTAATTGTAGGCCTAAGTCCTTGCTAACATGCTTTCTAAAAATTTAGAAAATATAAAAATATACCAGAATTATAAACTTCTTTAATATTTAACATTGTGTTGGATTATCGGTTCGGATTCAGAGAGAAGCAAAGCACTCACATGCTATACTAACATTCTTACATCTTGTAACTTCAGCTATTTATAGCCATTGTCACACTCGTGGAATATTCCTTTACCTCTCCAAGGCCTTTGATACTTTTGATCATGATATACTCTACAAAAACTGTCTCACTATGGTGTAAGTGCAAGGGCCTTGGAGAGGGGCATCTTACAGACAGAATATATATATATATATATATATATATATATATATATATATACACAATAATACCTCAGCTATGCATGATCTTTCATGTAGAGTTCCCCAAGGAGGTCTCCTTGGCCCATTATTGTGTTTGAGATACATCAATGATATGCAATAATCTTCGTTTAAGCTTTCCTTGGTTTTGTTTGCTGATGACTCTTGTACATTCTATCTCATTCAGACCCTCATTCGTTAGCACACATAATGTAAATAATGCTCACATTTTGTAACGAATGATTCATTACAAAATGTCACTTTGGTTGAAAACGAATTATGTTTGAATGTGCAAAACACTAAAAACATATCATTTAGCATCACTGTTACCACTCTTCCAGATAACATTTGTTTGGATAATCCTACTTGATCAAGTGAACTCCACAAAATGTCTAGGTTTGATGTTATTTGATGCTATAAGATATCATGGAAAAGACATAAATTGGTAGTATCAGGAAAAATCATATCTAGAAATGCTGGAGTCACATAATCTAACAGGTATTTTTCCTCATTATGTTCTTTCCAAACTTTATTTTACTTTGATACTTCTTCTCTCTAAAAAAAAAAAAAAAAAAAAAATCGAGTGAAAATGTTCACATGAAGGAATGAATGGCAGAAAATAGTGAATTTAGAGTGAAATCGGAATGACTTTTGAGTGAAAATGTTCATTTTCACTAATTTTAGAGTGACCTCAGGGATCACTAGAAGATTTTGGAGAGACCTCTCTTACAAAGTTATTTACGTGCATTTTTCAGAGGAAATAGATTTTACATTCTTTGTCACAACAAAGCAGCCTATACAATAATGGTATTTTACAACATTGATGAGTTATTACACATTGTCAAAAATGTACATCTTGTAAAAAAACTGTATACCTTGTGATTCTTGAACAGACGATCATTCCAGAGTTGTTCTACAGAGTACAGGTGGCGATCCTCACTCAGATTATTACAATGCTAACTACATCCATGTGAGTATCATAGTCATTCCATGACAATTTTCTGGAGAGATGAACATATTCGGTTTGGTATTAAGCAGACATTAGGAGGTATGTATTCTCCTCAAAGAGGGAAATAATTGGATCACTTTGCATGTTACTTTACAAATGATGAACAGAAGTTTCATCTGGACCTATGGTATTACCGCATTTAAAGGGACTGTACAGATTTTGTTGAGACGAGAATTTAGCTTTTAACGTTTTGCGAGATATTCAGAAACCACTCTATGAGATGTCAAAGAGCATGCAATTCTAAGGGGAATCAAACGTTTTATTTGATGAAAAATGGTTTTGCAATGGCTGAGATATCCAAAAACAAGGTGTAACAAAGAGATCCTTATAAAAGTCGTGTCCTGTTGCCTTTTGTTATTATCACTTTTTTTTTGGATATCTCAGCCATTTGAAACCAATTTTCATCAAATAAACGTTGAGTCCTCCTTAAAATTACATACTCTTTCATATTATCTCAAATAGGAATGTTATAAACTTGAATCCTCACTTCGATCAGTAATGTATAGTTCCTCGTGGTGAATGCTTCAAGTTGTCACTTTATAGCATTTTCCCATTTGATTTATGAAGTGAGTGATTATGAACAAAGCCTTACATACATTTTTGGGGGTCATATTTCCCCTGGTAGTCATCCGCAAAGACAGTTTACTCATTCAAAACATTTCAAGCAATCATTTTACATGCTTATAAAAACAACAACAACATCATGTGATCATGTACAAACAACCCAGTAATTGTGTAACAATTTAATTTTCCTCGCAACAGAATTACAGAGGGGAAAAGGTGATTATTGCATCACAAGGTAAGAAGCTATACATTCACTAGATCCTATTGTAAAGACGGTATGAAATTGTGATCCCAATTTCAATACCCACTCCTTTATTTCATAGTGAGATATGTGCTCATGCAATGTATACTACATGTAATGTTACAGAAAAAAGGCGTCAATAGAAAATATGTGTGCTACCAACATGCTTAGATATGCCTTGGGACTACATTGATAAGTTCACAACATGAATGATACAATGATGGTAGATGTTATCACTATTTCAAACAACCACAAACTTCTTTTTTTTTTTCCCATAGCAAGCTGTGATCTCTAATGCAGATCACTCTACAGTAAACTATTTTGTTGTTGGTTTTGATGCCACCACCACGAAAATGTCACTTTTTTTTTCTGCATAGCTCAGAAATCGTTCAAGGTATCTTCATGGAACGTACTACATATGTATGTAATGACTGGCAGTGATTATCTAGGAATTTGGAGTCATGGGGTCAGAGATCATGGGTTAGAATGTCAAGGTCAACTCTTCAAAATTTCAACTTTTCCCTCATATTTATGCAATGCCTGTAGGATTATTTTTTTTTTAACTTTGTGTATACATGAATACGCGATTGAGATTTTCTGGGAAGTTTTTTACCAAAAAGGTTGAAGATCAAAAGGTCAAACATCAAGTGAAAGTGCTGAATTTCACTTTTTTTCCATATCTCGGAAGTGGCTTAAGGTATCATCGTGATACTTGGTACATATTTATGCTTGTTCTGCCTGACAGGGATTCTCTTGGGAGTTTTAGGGTCATGGGTCAAAGATCAAGGGTCAAAGGCCAGCTTAGATTCCTAACAATTGAATATCTAAAACAGAAATTAAGCCCTTATAATTTTCCCCACACCTTGACAATTACTCAAGGCATAAACTTATAATAGGGTCAAAAGTCGAGTAATAACCCCCAAATCCTCAAATACATGCTCTCCTAGAAAATATAGCTATTCATCCAATTAAACCTAGTTCAAGGGAAGTGAATATTCAACATATTTGTGACAAACATATTATTTGATATTTTGCCAATTATGTAAAACTGTCATCACACATTGTCAAGATGTATGGTAGACCTATTAGGAGAATCATGCTTTTTGGCGGAGGCATACCAGTCGCGTTAGCTTCATTTCTATTTTTTTTTTGCCACAATCTACCTGACTGAAAATATAGCAGTAGCCAATGGAATGGGACAAA
Source organism: Diadema antillarum (assembly GCF_040938485.1). Taxonomy (NCBI): domain Eukaryota; kingdom Metazoa; phylum Echinodermata; class Echinoidea; order Diadematoida; family Diadematidae; genus Diadema; species Diadema antillarum. The sequence continues at coordinate 167,864 of NW_027271302.1, forward strand.
CTAGCCATCATGTGCATATGGTCCACAAAAGTAAACTGAAATCATATCAGTATATTTATAATGACTGGTAGTAAATAAGCATTATTGTTAAAGAAACAAGGATAGCTAGGAGAAAATTTGTGATTTGAAAATGAAAAATATTTATCACTAGTCATTTGCTCATTTTATTCTATTCAAAGATGCCAGACATATTTAATGTCAGCACTCCTAGACTCCAGTATTTGTGTTGACATATGAATCTTATTACAGTGGATGTAGGGTTTGAATTTCGATTTCAAACTGATTTTTTTTTAAAATGATTTATGCAATACGTATGATTGGGATTTATGGATACCATTTCCTTCTCTCTTATACAAATCATGTCATGTTGTGGGATTCAATTCTAAAAGTTGTAGTCTCTATCAACAGTGTTTGGTATCATATGAAGCATGTAGGTGTTGTAAAAGTAATGATATTTTATGCTTTAAAATCCCAACTGTCATCACCATATGATCTGTTTGAAATTTACTTCCTGTAAATCTTAATGAATTGTGTGCAATGGCTTTGTCCTGCAGCACCAAACAAGGCATCACTGACTGATTTCTGGAGGATGATATGGCAGGAAAATGTTGAGACCATTGTCATGGTGACAAATTTGACTGAGAATGGAAAGGTGAGTATCACTTTCATTTGAAACTGCTTTTACCATCGCTATGTATACCATTTGTTACCATTTCAAAGTGTTTAGGCCCTATTGTTTTCTCATTAGATAAGTGTTCGTACATATATTGTGTATTACACTTTATGATAAACATTTTTACTTCTTTCAATTGTATAACAATATGTATTGACAAATGCGTACTGTGTCAATATTGAGTTGGAATTGAATTGAAATGGTGTTGATTTTAAAGGATAACGACATGAGGGTGTTGTTTGATCATTGATTGTGTCAGGCATCACAGAAATTACCACAAAACTGTTTATGAATTGTAGGCAGTCATAAAAATTGAAGTAAACTGTTCCACCTTCCTACATGCTTTGGCCACAGAATTGTACAATACTTAGTGTTGTCAAGATTTGTAAGACTTATTCTTTTCTTTTGTGAATTTGCTAGAATCCAGATAGAACAGAATCTCAAGTACGATTTATTGGCAGTGTTAATAACCCTGTATAGATTATTTTGCATGATAACTGATATAATAGCAAAGTTATATCTAGCAACTGTGAAGAAAGGATCTTAAAATAAACTTCCATTATCACATATAGGAAGAGTGCAAGCAATATTGGCCCCTGGAGTCACTATCCATCAACATCGGAAAACTCTCGATTTCTTCATACAAGGAACATACATACTCTGATCGTGTCATCAGGGAGTTGGTGGTGCAGAAGGTAAGATGTGTGCTCTTTAAGTGACAGCCTGCATGTGAGGAGTAGATCTGCAATTAAATTAAGTAGCAAGTGAGTTAACACCACTTGAACTGGGGGGGGGGGGGGGACAAAGGCTTGGTTATGAGTTGATTTTGCTGCACAAAGGCTGGGTTATATTGACAATTGGGAGACCAGTACAAGCAGTACTACACCCTCCTCCCCTTCCTCCCCCTGAAAATATAGTGTCGTAGAAATGTGGTTGCTATGTTTTGATTTCAATAAACTAATGGCCTGACAAACAGAAAACACCACTGAGTAATTGCAATACGATTACCTGAAAATGGCATTTTTGCTTTGGCCCAGTAACATTGTGTTCAATCTCCAAAAGGCTCAATTTACATTCAGAATGCAACCTCCCCTCCCCTCCCCCACCTCCACCACATCCCAAGATGACATCCAAACTGTATGGTATGTACACTTTCATTCATTTATTTTATTTGCAGGGAAGAGATGGAGAAAAAAGAACCGTCACCCAATTCCACTACTTGTCCTGGCCTGACATGGGGGTTCCAGAGTACTACACCACTCTCCTTGACTTTGTTGAAGCTGTTCTCCATCACCATGCCACGATTTCTCCAGCTGATGGAGCTAGACCAATGCTGGTACACTGCAGGTTAGTGTGTAGGTGCTCTGTTCTCTTCACAGGTCACTTTTATATTCATCAGCAACAATCCCAGGCCCTCTCCTTTGAATGGTGTCTCTTATAAAGTAAAAGATACATGATGATGAATAGGAAATGTGTCTAGCAAGAAAAGAATAAGTTTGTAGAAATGCATTACTTCATCAAAGCATGCAGTTGTATCCCTGCCCCTGTGGCCATGGTGTCGCATTTGTGTGTGCAATACTGGATATTTATACTCTTTTCAAGGGATTTTACACAAAATTAACCCAGTATGAAGGTGTATCATGAAGATATCTGGCCATATATAACTTCTGGTGGTATTGCCAAAGATTTCTTTTCAAAACAAATTGGTTAATTTTTGTTTAGAGACTGCTTAGTACACACTCTGTATACAATATTTAAATTGACAAATTCAAGAAGGAAATAGGGAAAAAAGAGTTATGTCACCTTTGTATTTATTATCCATTGAATTACGAGAGTTTTTAGCTCTTCATCAAGGAGTTGTGTTTTCACATATTTCATATTACTATAGTAGACTGATGTTTCATAAGGGATTACAGAAAACTGACATTGATTTAAAAAAACAAACAAACCTCAGTCTGTTCAGTGTAGAAGGCTTTAAAACTTCATTGTCTTGCCTCACAATTCACAAATGGGTAATGTTCTAATGTAGTGACATATATAACTCTAAGGTTGTGGTAGTGACATATCACTCTTAGGTTGTGGATATCCATTAACCTTGAAAAATTCTTCACAAAATTTAGCAGCTGTTTGCCTTTGTTTGGTTTAAATAATTGTTAATTTGCTAATGATGGACTTCAAATTTGTTATTTGCTACTATGCCAATGGCTGAATATGACATCATTTGTTTTTTATGTTATTTATTTGTCTCTTTCTGCAGTGCTGGAGCAGGAAGAACGGGCACCTTCCTCACCCTCTATAACATGCTGTGTATGATGCGAGAGACTGGAAAGGTGGACATCTTTGGATTCGTCAACGAGATGAGAGAAAACCGTATTGAGATGATACAGACGCAGGCAAGAGATTGTGATTCATTTTGACTTCTATGTAACCCCTCATTTTGTGTGACAGTGAAAGATTACTGGACCAGTTTTAGGTTCTATAATTACCTTTAGATGATTGGGATATAGTCTAATAAATGGAACTAGATCACTTTATTTCATTTTGTTTGATTTTTTATTTTCAACAAAAAATATAAATGCTCTAAACATGTGCTGAAATAAAGAAGAGCAATATACATATTTTGGACTGTATCAATTGGGACTAAATTTGGACATAATGGTATTAGCAAGTTTCTTAAATCTTGTTTTGACTATGATTCAGAAAATCTCCAGTGCTAACTTGTGGTCTTAATTGGCAAATAAAACAAACAACAATAACAATCAAACAAACAAACAAACAAAACAGGAAGCTGTTCAGAATGCCCTGCCCAAAAATTTACAATGCACATGACTTTTTCTTTCTTTCAAAACATCCATGAAAAAGCATATTATATCAAAGTACAAGGATTAGTCAATACCCGATTATCTCAATCTCAAAAACTTTCAGGCATTTGATATTTTTGTTCACTCTCCTTGAATCTACTTGAACATCCAACGATTCAACAACCACATCCAGGCTTAGTTACGGAACAATTGAGACACATCGTACCACTCGCTTATAGAGCTCTTACACGTTCATCATCATTCAATGTACCCACCATATCCCCCTGATATCTACACAATCTATTGTAATCAAATGGTGCGATGACGACAATGAATAATCTTGCTTCCCTTTTGCTTTGTATATACAACATATGATTATATATGTTTTATCTTTTCTTCAAGCTGTTGTCTCTTCAAGCTATATATGCTCATTTAATGACAGTCTTCTGCATGCATGTCAATTCCACCAACTCATTCTACCATAATTCAGTAAGACTACCTTGCATTCCTCTACCTAAAATGATTTAAATTTACATATCTTTTTATTCTGTGATTGTACACCTTATTGCTTTTGATAAATGGGAAAATGGCAGTATTTCATTTGCAATCACGATTAATGTATAAAACACTAAACAAAATATGAATATGAATTGCACCGAACCAAATAATCCCTTACTATTACCAGCCCAATAGACTTACTATTCATCTCCATGTACAGGATCAGTATGTGTTCATCTACAATGCTCTTCTTGAGGTCTATTCGTCTTGCCAGACCAACATCCCTGTGTCACAGTTCAAGAAGAAGCTAGAAACTCTCAACAGAATGGACCCAAAGACAAAGAAAACTAACATTCAGTTAGAATATGAGGTAAGAAAACTGCAATATTAACACCAAGGCATACAACCACAGTCGTGTTAATGACTTCCAGAGTAAAATCAAAGTATTCTATTTTCACTTTGGGACAAAAGTAAAACAAAGACCAAAAAAAAAAAAAAAATGAGGGAATACCCCTGCCCGATCTTCGTCAAAGCAAACCTAGTGTAGTGTAATGTTGCATGAACTTTTTATACAAAGCTTAGTTGAATTGGCAAAAGCATGTTTTGTCAAAGTGATATTATGTTGAATATAAAGTCATCCATTAACTTTCTTCAAAGTGCAATTTAAAGAAGCCCATTTATTTTTACAGAATGATTTATCTTTTTCAGTTACTTGACTCACTAGCACCGGTTCCTCCTAGCAACGCCTTCAGAGGAGGAAAGATGCCTCAAAACAAGAACAAGAACAGATTCCAAGACATCTTGCCATGTGAGTCAATACAACCGAAGTATGAAGGGACTTGCACTTCAAAGTCATTAAGAAAATTGTTGAAAAGAATTCTGCACTTATTTTTCTGTCCAGCTGGAAACAGAATAGAAATTCCCTTCAGAGAAAATGTCAACAAGAAACATTAGAAATTAATAATTTTGCACTAGCAAATCGAGTTAATGTTAACACAACGCAACTAATAAAATTCATTAAAACCTTTTGCTTTCCCAGCACTCTCTCATCCCTCGTCCCTCAACCCTGGGACTTACATTCTAACTGTTCTAGTTTAATCATTCACATATTTTAATGACAGTTACAACTTTAGCAAGGTATGAATCTGTTTTACTGTGATAAAGAAAACAAGATATACTTTCTTAGTTCAATATGTGAATAAAACTGTAGTCTATGAATCAACTTTCACTGGTAAACATATTTCAGTAAATATAGATTTTGTTTAATGATCAAAAGTTCGTCTGCAGAAGACACCATTCAGCATTTATGTCCTGTTGACTCTCTGCTGATATTGTAAATGTCTGAACCATTTGTAGCTGATTATGTGGGATGGAGAGAGAGAAAGAGAAGGGGGCACCTTGTATCCTGCCCATGGGAACATGATAATGTGTGGCGTTGTGATTTTTTAATTGTTGTTTGTCTTAAGTTCAATATTTGTCAATATATTGCAATATCACATTTTGTTTTAATGATTAACTGTTCTTCAATCTGCAAACGACACTTCAGCATTAATCTTTTGCATGGTAACATAGATATCAGAAGTATTCTTTGTTAAGAGAGAGAGAGTGTGTGTGTGTGGGGGGGGGGGGGGCGAGAGGAGGGGGCACCATGTTTTCTGCCAATGGGCACATAATATGTGGCATCACGATGTCTGATTATTGTCTGTCTTCCTTGGCCCTTAAGTGGAGACAAGGAGACCATGTCTTGTCTCAGAAGGACTTGAAGATTCCACTGACTACATCAATGCATCATTTATGAATGTGAGTATAGCTTGATCACCTTACCATTTTTAGGAGTTTATTCCAGGCTTGCAGCTTCCCATTACAGAGCTAGGAAACAAGATGGGGGTAATGGAGGAATGTGTATTTTTGTCCAAAGTTGCTTACATGTCTGCTTTTGTATTGTTGTGCAGTAAGAAAATGTGTTTGTGTCAGCCAAAAAGATGGATTATTCAGTGATTTTTAATTTGCTGAGATGTGAAACCATCAACAATCCTTTCCATAAAGCTAAAATGGGGAATTTTGAAGTCCAGGGAAACTATACTAGAAAACACTTGATATACTCACCAACAATGCATTCATGATTGTGTCAGAGTGTCAAAGCTAATTGGTGACTAATTTTAAAGGTTCTGGATGAACTTCATGCACACTTCACAAAAACTATGTGTGCAAAACTAATAAAACCAAATTAATACAGGAAAACGAGTTCACAAAAGCTGTTAAAACACAAAATCTACACATGTGCACTTGACCCAATATTTCCAAACCTCAAAATTAGGTGTATAGTAACCCCATAAAAACATGTAAATTCCAGAAACATTGGAGTTGATGTTACATGCATAATTGTAATCAGACTTTCTAGAACAGCAACCTGTAGGACCTACCTACGACATGTACATAGCTATAAGATAATAAGTAAACTTCTCCTCCTAGTGGTAAGGCCTACTACTGCTGTCACATCTTCTATTACTACTTCCTTGGTATAGTACTGGTGCAATCCAGGTTTCAGTAATCTGTTATCTTTGTATCCACTATTTTTTGCTTCTGCTGTAAACTGTAACTCTACATCACTAAGTTTTGTTTTGTTTTGTTTCTTTAGACCTTCACAGAAAAAGATGTCTTTGTAGCTACCCAGGCTCCCTTGCCCAATACAGTAGTGGACATGTGGCGACTTGTCTTTGACTGGAAGTGTCCTGTCATTGTCATGCTCAATGAGCTTGACACAGCCGATAAGGTGAGTGGTTACTATGACAATAAAGAGCCAGCATACCACACACAACATTACCTCGTAATGGGACATTTTTTTTTTTGACAGACAGTGACCCATATCATTTTTTTTTGCAAACTTTCAACCTTACCTTCTAAGAAATGTCCTAATATACCATTGTCATAATTTTTTGGGGTAGCACTATTTTGTTGCTTTAGATGTGATGAAGCAGCCATTACATTTATTTTTTTCTTGCATTAAAGTGAGCGTCTTTTGAGTAACAGTAAAGTCAGCTAAGATTGGAAAGTTAAACTAGCAGTTTTTCACTCTGTGTTCATCTTTGTCTTTGGTACAGGATGTGAAAGAGTTAATGACAATTGTTTATTTTAAACTTTTTTACAGCGTATACCATAGGACGCTGAGGAAAATGAGGAAAAAGAACTAAATGGCATGCAATAGAGGTGCATTTCTAGCAATCAAACAAGAAACAGGTTATAAGATATGAGATATAAGATATTGCACAATAATCCTTTTCAATATCTTTGCATATTACTACATAGAAACTGGAAATTTGATCAGTGTAAACAAGCATTGCTCATAATTTTGATAAAGTCTCCTTAGCGTTGCAAGTCAATGAACACACTATTCTGCAAAAAACAAAAAAAAAATCTTTTGAATACAAGCATGAGTATAAAGAGAGAAAAATCTCCCATTATCATTTTTAGGCTCTCAACCAACTTTGTAGGAGAATCTCAAATAGACTGTATAAAGGACTCAAGAGATTTTCTTGGGAAGTGAGTTAACATAATTTCAACCCTCCACTTTTTTTTTCAGACATGTGCGCAGTACTGGCCTAATGTGGGAACACTTCAGTTGGGATCTCTGAACATTGAACGAGTGGGATCTTCTAGTGCGCCTCACTTTGATTCTGATATCTTTACTGTCTCAAGCAAGGGAGAGGTTTGTTTCCAGAGTTCAGTGTTACCGTCTCTTTTCGAGTGTAATGAGCTGTATAATGCAATTCTGAGCTCTGGGGAAAGCAAAGTGTCTGTTTGTATTTGTGTGTGTGTATATATATATATATATATATATATATATATATATATATATATATATTATATGTTGATTGATAATTTAGTGTGAGGGAAACATGAATTATGATTGATTTTGTGTGTGTGTGTGTGTGTGTGTGTGTGTGTGTGTGTGTGTGTGGGTGGGTAATTAGAATATTTCAAAAGCTATGAATTCATTGCTTCACTTGCTTTATGTGTGAGTGTGTGAGTGTATAAAGAAACATACTTATTTATTGGAGAGTTTTAATCAAAAAAAAGCAAACACTGTGACCTATAATCTAATGACAAGGAAGATGACAATCTGATGTTGGGACTGCACTTTGCATGAAATAATGAAGCAGATGTAAATGATACAGCCATCATACCAACATATGAAGTCCAATCTACTCACTGTGTATATTGGGAAATAAAGTAATTTCAGCACAAGGCACAAGCGTGTTGTTGTCTTCTGAGATTACCATAATTACAGAACAAAATGAAAATAAGTAGTCTTGCTCAATAAGATATACAATTCTTTACAGCAACATTAGTTTAAATAGATTGTTAGATGGAGGTAGTATTTTGAAGTTTAACTGCAAACAAATATTTGGGATTTCTCTGTTGTCATTTTTTGTCACAACCAGAGTGTGACTGTGACCCAATTCAGACTGTTTGGATGGAGTGCTACAAGCAACAAGCTACGATCTCCAATGTCACTCATCCACCTTGTGAAGGCAGTACAGAAAGCGGTCAAGACTGCCCAAACCTCGGGCCCAGTCATCGTCCACTGCATGTGAGTGTTACCATTAGTCTAACTTCTGACTAGCTACACAATTTGATAGTTCCCATATAATGCCCAATAGTTGCTTCTTTACCCAAATGGGATGGCCCCCATGTTTGACCAGACACGCAATTTTAGTTGGGTTGTTTTTTGTGCTTCCTTTCTTCTTTCTTTTTCTTGTTTTTAGCAAATAGCTTTATATCTACCAAATATATACAAATGTATGTACCAAAAAGTAGTCAAATAAAAACTAATGTTTGTATGTCAGTTAATACATAATTACTTACATCAAATACTATCTTTCTCAGAGCACATATATGACATATACCAGAAATCAGATCCTGTTGAAACCAGAAATCTTCACAAGGGTGAAACTTACGTGAATTTCGTTAGAAGCTAAGATTTGGGAAAGTATAGTACATGCAAAAGTTTTTTGTCTACATAATGTATTGAATGGAAGCACATGTAGTAGGCCTATATTCATAAGTTTTTCATGGTTAGCAATTCGTAAAAGTTTCATGCTTCAAAAAAAAAAACAACCTATAAAAGCATATATACTTGCTTTTATTTCACATGAACTGCAAAAATAGTAAGGATTTTGTAAGGTGATGACCTTTCATCCTTCACAGAAATGGGGTCAGTCGAAGTGGAGTGTTCTGTGCTCTATGGTCTGTGATTGACAAGTGCCAGAGAGAGAACACAGTAGACATCTTCCATGCAGTTCAGGTACTTCGTGCCAACAGACCCAACATGGTGGAATCACATGTAAGTGTCTTAAAACGGATGCATGTACTTATATTGTATTGTGCAGGGGCAGATCGTAAAAGGGAGGCGCCTTTACAAAATTAAAGGGGGATGGGCCCAGCACCCCAATTTTTTTCCTTTTTATTTCTTTTGTTTCAACAAATCATAAAGAGGGGGTGCGCTCCTGGCATGCCCACCTCTGGATCCGCCACTGTTGTGAATATGACAGTCTCCACAAATGTGTGACAGGGCAATATAGTCTTATTCTTGGGCTTAAAACTTTCATAGTTTGATAGTTTCTCTTTACATAAATTGTATGCTAGTAATTTCATCGCAAATATGATATCAAGTGATATTTGCAATTTTTGTCGGCCTTATGCCAAAAGCCCCTTAACACCATAGACTTTGTACACTGTTAGTCCCCTTTTGGCAAAAGGCCGACATTTTGTTCCTATTCTTGCAGGATTTATTATGTGACCGCCCAGCTTAAAACCCACAAAAAGTAGGCCAAGATGAATTTCCACTTTTCTACATGGTTTAAATGAGTAAGCGCTAAGCTTTGAAATGATATAATATTATCTTGTTAAAATTAGACCATTTTGAACTACTAATGATTAAAATGTGAGACAGCAAGGACATGCAGTTTTCATAGAAAAGGGAGCAAAGAGGGTTTGAAAGATTAGGGTCACTCAGGTGTGCTGCACAGAAGTATCAATGAAAATATATTCTATTTCCCAGTGAAAGCAGTGCCTCTCAGACAAAAAAAAAAAGGTGGTCTAGAAAGACTGCTGATAACTTGATTTTAATTTTGTTTTAAGCCGCCAAATTTTGATGATAGGTAGAAGAAGGATTATTCTCCCAGATAAGGCAAACTTAAAAGTAGGTCAACACAAATTACATGTTTTTTGGCCAGTTATGGAGAATCCAAATATGTGACTTTTTTGTGGGTTTGAGCTGGGCGGTCAAATATAACATGCCAGGCACAGACTATTGACATGATTCAGTGAGACCTACTTTGTAAATAAAATTTTATTAACTGTGTGAATAAAATTTGTGTGTGTATTTAGCACACTACAAAACCATGATGATGACTAAATACAGTGTATTACACTTATGAGAGCCGATGTAACAGGTTAATCACCATTTACTTGCTTAAAGAAATGCAAAACATGGGCAAATGAAAACTATTTATAAAAGAAGCTGTAGATTTAGTTTTATGTAAATGTCCATTGTCTTCCAAATATCAAAAACCTTCTATTTTGATAAGATGCCAATTCAGTAGAGTCAATTTCATTTTCACAAAACATAGTATACATTGTATCTGTATCCTGGAAACATGATTAATACATGTGAGTTCATTTCATTGTTTTTCTTGCATGATGAAATGAAATGACACAGCTCATGTGCTGGAACACAACATTGTCTGTCTTTGAGAACATGACAGTCAAGAAATGAATAGATTACAGGAGTTGTAGAGAAGAAATGGTAGGACCTATTCAGCTTAAAAATAGTCCAAACATTTTAAATGCTTTCAAGAATCATAAACAACTTGAAATAATCATCCTGATATTCCTTGTAGAAATATCAATTCTATTCTTACCAATAATGTATGGAGCTACTTAGTATTGCACATTTCTTTCAATATTGTGTAATCTGCAGGACCAGTACAAACTGTGCTATGATGCCATGAGCAGATATCTACAGCAGGAGAAGACGTACATGGAGTACATGAACGTGGATACTATTTGGTAGTCATGCTGAAAAGGGGAGTGAGGAAACCTAGATATTAAACATGATAAGCTACAGTACAAATTCTAGAATTTGACAGTGTATCTAGAATGCATTCTAATATATGACAGTGTGCTTTTCCTGTGCAGAAATATTATTCTAAGGCTGAATTGATGGTGTAGAAATAATTTAGCATATGAAATTTAGAATGATGTGGGAATGGTCAAGTAATATTTCTTTTTACTATGATAGACAGGGATCAGAGATTTGTGATTTTGCTCAATGTGTGTATGTTGTGTGAATGTGTGCATACTGTGTTTGTGTGCAGTGTGTAGGTGTGTGTGTGTGTGTGTGTAGATTTAAGCAAAGAACAATTATTTTCATATGACTATACTGTAACTTGTACGTATACTAATCCTACACATGTAAGAGTGTATTTGTATTAGTAGACAGGAGATGGTAAGTTTTCTTTGCCAGCATTGAATAATGGAGTGTCCGAGCAGCACCAAGAGGAGATCATAATTGAGCTTATAGCTCTGACAATCGATAGGAAGTATTTCCTTTGGTCATAAACCATTCCTTCCACCCCAGTACTGGTCCTTATCAGAATGATGTCAATTAATTCATACCAGTAGCTAGCAATCATTACCAGTACATGTACTTGCTATTAAGAATTGTTAGCATTCTCAACAGACCACGCTTTAATACATGACTGCAGAGCTACCAAGTCTCACGCATTGTGAGTGAGACTCAAGCATTTAGGGTCTGTCTCACGATCTCACGTATGACACCCATTTTTCTCACACATTGGGAGCATAGCTTAAAGGATTAAAGTGAGAGTTGCAATTGAAGGTATATTTCCCTTTTGTCTTTCAAAATAAGTAAAAAATAGTCACTTAAGTATGCACCAGCTTGCACCATGAAGAGCTAAAAATTGAAAAAGCTCCTAACCGTGGGAGGGCGGATACCCCCCTCCCACACCCTCCCCTTGTTCAGTTGCTTCGCTCCCTCGCTCACGCACATGCGCGCGCGCCGAGATGCTGAGTCATGAAAATCTCACTCATAAATATTTTTTGAACTTGGCATCTATGTGACTATGCCCATTGCTCACAGAAACATGTTTGATTCTCTGCTTCATAAAGTGTAACTCATCAGAAATGAAAAGATGAAAAAATAATTATGGAAAGTAACTGGAAACAGTAAAGTTATAAAACCAAGGTTCTATTGACTGCCCTATCTTGCTCATTGCTTTGATGACAATGAATAATTTAGAACACCAAAGCAGCCATTATGAAGAGAGTATCACATTTTCCTTAAACTGGTCATAAAAATTGATTAAGCTCATTCCTTGAGAACACAAATTCTTTTACCTTTTAATTTCATGGATTTTCACATCCAACTTTGGTTGTAACATGCAGGAAATTGAGAAATTGTCAAGTGAAAGAACCAGGAGTCCCAAAACTATTTGACAAGAAAGTTGGGGTCTAATGCTCTCATGTGTATCACAAGTTATCACTTTCCAGGAGAGTATGGTGTCCATTTTGTGTATTATATCAACTTGGCAATCTAAATACCTGCCAAGTTTGTATAAAATTTGATTGAATGATTGAATGTACATCTTCTTACACTGAGCAGTGTATCTAAACTTGGTAATGATATATTTTTTAATACAATTTTTATACATGCATTACCACACAGAGATTATATTGGATAAATAATTGGCCATGGGGTCAGAGATCAAGTGAAAATGCTTACATTTCATCTATTTTCCACGCTTTGAAAGCAAGGTGTGTTCTGTAGACCCATTTGGAGAATAATATAGTTTGTTGGAAGCATAACAGTCGTCATAGCAACATTTCTAGTTTAAAGGTTCTCTTATTTTATGGTTCTGGGCACCCTGGGGACCCCTAACTGGGTTATGTGCCCATTTCTTGAAATATCCTCCTGTCAAAACTTCTGTCAATTTTGGTAAAAATTTGACCATGCATTAGACCACACATCAAGATAAATATGAAACTTTAAAAAAAAGGTCACAACTCGTACCCCAAACCCATTGGCTCTGAGGGGGCACCCATGGATCCACTGGCTTCAAATTACAGTTACCAACCTACATCCTGTACTTACATTCATAGCACTAAGCTTTCTCCCTTCTGGTTCAAGAGAAGATTTTGAAAGAGTCTTAAATATGGGAAGGGGTTGGGGCTTGCACTCTTAAACAATATAAGATCCTGTCACCCGTGGGATGTTAACTGCCAAGTTTGGTGAAATTTTGTCTTGGGGTTTTCAAAGAAAAAGCTGATAATGTTAGGAATTGGGCCCCAATTTGGTCCCACAACCCCCATCCCCTCCACCCCAGGTTCTGAAGGGGCACCTCTAGATCCACAATGTATAAACCAGTATAATGGTAACTTACGGTATGCATGTACTCATAGCACTAATTAAAGTTCTTTCACTTCTGGTTCTAGATAAAGCCTGAAGATGAATGATTGCAATAGCTCACTTTGGGGTTTGACTCAGGTGAGTTAAAAACCCATGCAAGGTATGTGCAGGTATTTATGTGCTTCTACATGCTATTTTCAGAAAGAGTGATAATTCCGTCACAAAGTACATGTAGCAAACAGCAGAAAGTAATACAGGTATTGACAACCCAAGATGCTCACTGTTTACACGACCAGAAAATGTGCAATTATTTGTGGAATTGTGACAAAAAGCCACAGCATTCTGTTGTACTAAAAGTGTCATGGCAAAATGTCTTAATATCTACATAAGATTACAATCACTGACCATTGGTGGACACTCGTTAGTTGAAGTACTGAAAGAGCACAGAGTACTAACTGAAATGGAATACTGACAATGCCCAGGACCAAAACATTGGCTGTGCTCTGGGAGAGATGGAAAGAAGTAATTACTATTATGTAGAGAAATTATGAGTAAGTAATATGTAGGCCTACATGTACCAAAGTGCTTATAATATACATCAACATTTAAGCTATAGTTTGATGTGGTGTAGATTTCTTCAGTAAAGCTTTGTGTTCAAGAATAGTAATTTTTGTTGTGATCTAGCTCTTGAATTTTATGAAGATATTGTGCACTATATTCTTGAATGTACTAACACATTTATCAATTTCCCTGTATCCACGGTTGATACCAACAAGATGTCATAATTGTGTTCTATGAATGGTGTATAGGAGGGTGATTTAGGAAATGATTCTGATTGCTACCAAAACCATATACCCAGGTATCCCTCTATTTGTTTCCAGATATCCATACAAGGGCTGAAAGTGGACTTAAGAGCTTAGGACATACACTGTCCACAGAATTAAACTATACTGCAGTATGAATGTTCATATCATGCAGACCCTTTTTTTGCTCATGTTCACCATGATGCATGCCAGTGTAGTCCAAGACTGCTGTAGACTGCAGTAGAACAATCAAGATTTCATATCACTACAAGCACACACACACACACACACACACACACACAAAATACAATTTCTGTAAGTAGCCAGAAGTAGCATAATTACGCAAACAAATCAATGAATTTAATGTTGATGCGTTCTCAGTTTGCGAGGCAGACAGGAGATATGTCTCTGTCATGCTCCCGCATGCTGTACAATGTGACACATGTACAGCATTTACTACTGCATAACATAATGCCATATCATCATACAAATCTAAATTCTATTTCAAGATAGAGTTACATGGCTGGATATGCATCATTGATGATGATAGTTCATACATCTGGAAGTCTGGAAGCCGCACTAAGTGATTTTGCAAAAGTCACTACAAACAATGACTGTATAATTATATGTTATCAAGGTATCCTACAGTTTGTTTTGCAGCTCTTCTAGATATTTCCTAGAGACTAGTCTAGTCTTAACTAGATTATATAGATGGTTGGAAATGTTCAAAAGAAATTTTGTGAATCTATTCTTTGATACTTACACATCAGCTCTCTCCCAATTTGGTGCAGTAGGTATAGAATACAATGATCAGTTTTCTAGTAAGGTAATGTAAGAGTACGTACTTAAACTGAATTTTGTCTATGATAAGTTTGTGATTAGTGACATATACTTGTAGCTACAAGGTAACCTCTGTCAGAGATATTTTGTGTAGTTTGTAGATTCACTGTACTCGAAGTGGCAAATAAAGTAATAACAGTAGCACCAAGTCACATGTGTGCAACATGACTCCTTTATTGCTGATGATCCGATGAACGAATTATGTATCAACATGGCATGTACCTATTATGTTTGTATTTGCAGACCTACACGTATTAACACTGATGATATAGTCTCTCATGTAGAATTTAGTTCATACAGTAAAGCTTGCCTATCTTTGTATGTATATATGTACAGCTTCACCATAGCAAACTGCTAGCTGAGGACTGGCCTAACAGGCATGCATCACCATGCCTGGTACTCAAATTTTCGCATTGATTTGTATAGGCAGGCTATTGCTTCTCGTAATTTGTTGTTGCTGTTTTTTTCCTGGTGGTGATGTTGTGAAGAAAATGGGGGCATTCTTTGCTGTATATCAGTTTCAAGCAGAATATAGGAAAGGAATAGTAACACATGACATCATAAAATATCTGTCCAAATATCATCATTTTCCTTTTTACATCATGGCTTTTTGTACTCCCTACAAGTATTTCACAGCTAGGCTTAATGCTACAGAGAACACATTTCATTGTGATTGCATGTCAAGACATACATTTTCTATGCCAGTCAGTGGAAGACCTGTGAGGCCATGGCATAGTTACCTTCACATATGTGGCTGCTACTCTTGACACTGTTTCAATAAAACAAAGCACTCTTCAAAATTGTATAATTTTCTTAGTCTTGCCAAATGAAATGATGAAACTGCTACCTTGTTTGCCTCATTCAACTTCATTCAAAATGAATAAAACCAACAACTCAGTGTGGAACTTTTGCACTTTTAACAACACAATATGATAAAATGTTACATGGCCGTCACACATGCTGCCCCTACTCTCTCTCTCTATTATCATTAGTATTATCATTAGTATTATTTATCATCTATCATATATATATATATATATATATATATATATATATATATATATATATTATACACGTATGTGTGTGTGGGGGGGGGGGGGGGGTGAAGCATCCATGTAAACACAAGTGTAGTTATGTGTATTCAACATGTAGTGGTTAATTTATGATGGGCACTCGGTGCTATGTACATTGTACATTGTACAGACATAAGCCAAGGTATATTTGTGTATTGTATATAATCTGTATGATGCACACATTAAATAGTAGGTACACACACGGTACAAATATTTCTGAGCATGTCATTAAAGGCAGCAAAATGCCTTACCAACATATAGGCAAGCATGGTATTACCGGACACCATGGCATTACCGGACACACACATTTTTGCGTACTAATGACATTCTGTATGCGCGAGACTTCGTAGATTAGCCTAACAGAACTTTGTGTGGACCGAAATCGCAAAAAACGCGACATAAAAATGTAAAAACATGAAGAAATTCACATTTTACCTCAAATTTATAGTTGAGTGACCCGCAACTCATCTTAGTTAATATTTACGCGTGTTTGAATCACATTTCAAAACTGAAATTCTATGAAATCCAACTCACATACAGGAAAAATGCTGAAGATTCCAATAGAACCAAAAGTTCACTGATCGATATCGGAAATTTGTAGCTAGCGTCCTCAAACACGAACGATGCGGAATAGTTGTGTGCTAAGTGGCCCGCAACTTGTCATCCGCGCGTGCAGCTCCCATAGACAAAGCACGTAAACTAGAAGTAGAGTGTAACCAGTTGTCGATTTCTCACAAGGTTTTATTGTGTGAACTGTTCGAAATGTTCAAGAAAGACATTTTCCGTACAATACGAAATTTGAGCCTCATTTGCCGATTTTTTTCTTTGTAATCCGCTCGGTGAGAATGTGTACGGTGATTTGTGATTCTGGTGCAAGGACTAGGTGCGAAAGACCTCGATTATTCAATTGCGAAAATCGCGTCCGGTAATACAATGCGATTTTGCACCGCACAAAAAACAACTATTTTTAGAGGGGTATGTTTGAAGCATATTTTCTAAAAACTGGAACGAACAATTGACATAAGTTGGCTGAATTCGTAATTTCCAGGAGTCTGTGAATAAGTGGTGTTATTTTTAGCAAAAAAAAAGCGTCCGGTAATTGGATCTACCACCCTACTACATGTAGGCCTATATTGTAATGAAAGGTCTTAAAAATACTCTATGGATATGGTCTTTCTCAACACATCTTTCAAAGACAATACATAGAGTAGTGACCACTTTCTTTTCATTTATTTTTGAAGATTTATTTTACAGCCACATGATCAACAGTGAAGTACATGTTGCAAGCATGACAAGAACAGGAATGTACTGAATTCACGCTTGGAAATAATTATGATACACGGTTCGTATCAGATTTTAAATTTGGATAGCACATGTATAGTACTATGCCACTCAAGCAATCGAGCAGGTTGTTATGTAGGCCTACTGCTAATTCTATATACAATATTCAAGAGCTGTGTTTTAAAAATCAATGTGACATTTACGATACATGTGAAACTGTAACTATTCCAGATGTCAATGACAATGGATTTGCACTTACCCAATCAGTTGTATTCCTCAATGAGAATGTAAAGAATGCAATCTAGAGTATTTACTAGATTAGAATTGATATTAACATTACAATGTACCATCAAGCTGATGATATACAGTCACAACAACAACAAAAATATCAGCATGTGTTATAAAGAGGAGTGGAGAAAATCTAAACCAACACATGAAACAATCCATTTGATCTGTTACATCATTTAAAATTTCTGTATATTGCATATTTTGTGCCAATCCTGCACTTGAAACACTAACACACCCATGGGTCATGTTGTTTACCAGGTGTTTTTTGCACTTGAGAGAAACCTTGACACTTACACGTTGCAGCTCAAAAACAAAGTGTAACTGGAATTGATCATTTCTTATGTCTACTTTTATATGTTACAAAGTTTGATACTGAAGAATTTAAGAAAATATTTTCCCCATATACTTTGGGTATTATTACTTTGGGAAAGGTTAATCCATAGTTTGATATAAGAACATGTAAACAGGAAAAATCCTAAAAACATTATACAAATACACCATTCTTCCTGAAAGATATCTTGAAGCTTATTACAGGCATACTGTATTCATTAAATCTGTCATACTGGTAGACTTGTTCTTCCTAAATGCTACCTGCATTACACTGTATACTACAGGTGAGGTGAAATACTGGCTCTCTAGTGATGGAGACTTATTATCCTGGTTGGGTACTGTGAAACGAGATTCATGAAATTGAACGCGCACAAAAGTTCTTGTCTACACTACAGTATATGCATTGAATGTGAGATGCACTCGTGAAACTTTCATGCCACCAAAAAGGCCGTCAGCTCCGATTCACCAAAATTTCATGCCATGAAAATATTGTGTTTTACAGTACATTCAAATACATTGTAGACACAGCATGGTCTTCAGATTGAGTCTTAGAACTTGACTTTAAAGCACAGCTCCAGTGTAAATTCACATATGGCAGTAATACATGTAATCCATCATCCTCCTTTGGGAAGACACACCCATGTATGTTTGAAATATTTAGCGATATAATACACCTGATGATGAAATGATGACTTGTCTCAAGGATCTAAAACTGCTGCATCTGTGAAATCTAAAATGGGCTTCCGGCATGCATGTGCCCCTGTACCAACAGGTCCAATGTAAGGTGAAGCATAATACTATATACATGATACATGTGCTACACATTGGCTATCTTCTGGTTTCAAAATAACAACAAATCTTTTATATTCAATAACTTTTAAAACATAGGACAATTAAAAATGACAATTCTCATAAACTCATTATATTCTCATTTAATTCATGCAGGAAGTGCAGTGGAATCCAGATCTAATATATACACTGTACTATTCAGCCAAAAATCCAACTGTTTTTAGTTAAAGGGGGAGGCTAGTAACTGATCAGTGGGAATCAGTGGAAATGCTGGGAGATGATTGTTCCAATCCTTATGGGATTCATTCCAGAGTTCATTGTATATCTATTGTTGTGTGAAAATGATTTGCTTCAGAACGGTGTCATATTCAAGTAATGTGCAGATTAATGCTCCGTCACTGACCAGGGACGCTAACCTGGAAGCATTAAACTGCACATTACTTGAATATGAGACCATTCTGAAGCAAATCATTTTCACACAACAATAGATATACAATGAACTCTTTAATGAATCCCATAAGGATTGGAACAATCATCTCTCAGCATTTCCACTGATTCCCACTGATCAGTTACTAGCCTTCCCCTTTAAGCATGAACAACAGAAAGTACTCTATCATATTCTTGGTAATCAAAAAGTTTGTCTATTATTCAGAATAGCAAAGTTCATTGATGTAAAAAATGTTGCAAGTTCATGGAATATTTCAGTGCATTACTCCGTGCATGACCCCTATGAGTATAATTACCTCAAGGTAATTAGAATGAGGTGTCAATTAAAGGCTGTGACATCAGATGAAGTGATAGAAGAAAATCATACCAGAGTTGAGAGTACAACACTTGTCCCTCATGACACTCTTCAGGCATCTGAAAGCGATTTCTGACCACACAATGCCACCACTTCTATGTTCTGATTTCTGAATGACTATGTTTGTGGTAAATAAAGACAACAGATTCAGCCCCTTACCAGATAATTAAAGGGGAATATATCTGGGATCTTTTTGTGTGTAAAAAGTAGAATGACTAAGGAAAATGATTGAGCATCACTGAAAATGAACACATGAAATTGATAGCTAATAACAGATGTCCTTTACACATTGTATATTCCACATTTTCAAATAAATTGAATAGATAGGTACACAGATTATAGTGATGACATAGATAAGGCACTTTGGAGAAACATCTTACTTTGTCGGGTGTGCTGCTATCTATTGAAGAAAACTAGACTCATATGCAGTCTTCCCTATCAAACAATGAAACTGCAAGACATCCAGCATGTGACATCCACTCTCATCAATTGTCCATCATCAAAAGCTTGGAGAAATCTGTGATGATGGAGAATGGTCAGTCATAAGCAGTTGGCTATACTTTTAACATGTTGAAGACAAGTCCTGAGAATACACAGGCAAGTGTCCTGGGAAAAGCATGTTGCAGCAAAATCCGCCCGTCCTCAATGGGTTAATAGAAAATCCCCAACATCTTCAAAACAATTAATGCATAGCTGAGCATCATCTTGGGAGAAGATTGGAGAGAGAGGATCAGTTACTTTACAAGTACAAGGAGGGTATGTCAGATCTTCCTCAGAAGGGTTATGTGAAGGATAGGTATTGAATCAGGTAGTCTAATTTACAAATCCAAGAAAGAGATTTCAACACACCAGCATGCCAGACATGTAGGAATTAAAAATGGCTGCCATGCAGCTTGTCAGACATTTAAAATTGATTTATTACTGAACTCAGCATTTTTGTACACCCTTAAGTACTAAATTCCAATGCTTTATGTCATTTAGAACTAAAAACTGGGATTTTACAATGTTTTGTCATAGTGGTCATATTGGAATTGGAGATGACTGCTGACCCAGTGGTCAGATCTCTTGGATACAGCAAATTTTGAAATCAGTGCCCCAAAATACCCCTCTATGCAAAATTGTTCACTCTCCGCCAGTAGTGAGCATTGCTTTCACATGTGTAGTTTTCAACTATGTGTCCAAGTACAGAGGGTGATCACCAGATGGTGAGTCTACATTATCAGTAGGCCCTGATTATCTGGAATTGAAATCTCTATCCCTTCACCCTCCACAACCCCCCACATCCCTTCACCCTCCCCAACCCCCCATATCCATTCACCTGCCCAAAACCCCCATCATGGCCATATCCTACATGTATCTATGCTTGTTTATCTATTGCATACCATGATTCTACAGCCCTACATAATGATTCACTTCTAGACATGGATTTGCCACAATGGAACCTGAAAAGAAAAGGGATCTCCTTGACTAGTGAGCATTGTCTATCACAAGTTGATGTCCACTCAACTAGTGGCCATTCAATGTACAATGATGATACTGGTGCAACTTGGATGAACTTATTACTGAAAAGGAATATGAAGAATTAATGAATGAACAAGCTCAAGCCAAGGACAACAGCAGTGATGACAACATTAGTGTGCATACTGATAAAAAGGAGGGTGCCAATGAAAAGACCCCAAGGAAACTTACAAGAAGTAGACTTGTAAACAGCATTGATGCTGCTTTGGATCCAGCTACACTTGTAATTGTGACAATGCGGATCCACCAGTAGAGAGACACACATATTCAGCTGTGCTTTGTCCTACTACAGAAGCAAGAACTCACCCCAAATTGAATGGACAGACCAATGCCCAGCAGCTGATGGTCGTCAACGAAGGAGTAATATACTGAGAGGGTCTCCTGAAACTGTGAAAGGATGTGTTAAAGATGCTACTGCTCCAAAAGATTGTTTTAATGTGTTCATGTCAACGAAGCAGAGCAAACAAACAAGAAGAAAATTGAAAAGTCACTGTTGGGAAACAAAGATATGGATCATATGGATTGTTATGCTGAAAGTGTTGATGAGCTTAAATCATTGCTGAAAACGTATCTACTTACTCCATTCTAATTTTTGTTATCATTGTTGTTATAATCTACTATATGTACATAATGCTGCATTTTAATTTAATACATTTTTCCATATTAATGTACTTTAATAGAAACATCACTATTAAGTGTTATTTATTATCATCAATATTGTTATTTTTATTATTATTATCATTATCATTATTGTTACTGATATCATTATTATCATTATTCTTAATATTATTATTTGTATTACTCCTATAATTATAATTATCATTATTATTATTATTATTATTATTATTATTATTATTATTATTATTATTATTATTATTATTATTATTATTATTATTATTAATAATATTATTATCATCATCATTATCTGTTAACATGAGACATCAATCAAAGAACACTGCATAGTTTCCAAACTATCATACAAATTCCAGAAGCCTTTTCACAACTTTGGTCATGTGAGGGATGTTACTGTTGTGGACTTCTCAGACAAAATGACTATCTAACAAGTACATTATTCTCAGACAGAGCAGGCCACCATATCTTTGGTGGTAAGAATGTATGAAATTCCTCCTCTCACAGGTGTCGCTCAATGACGAGAACACACAAAAGAAACGTTTGAAAAATGACAGGTGTGCTGCATTCCGGGACATACTCATTTGAAGAGTTCAATGACAACTGTGCACAACATGTTGTTCCAAGCAAATACCTGCCCATCATTGAAACTATCTATCCATGTGTATTCAAATATCATTCAAACAGTACAACTCAAGCAAGCCTGCAAAATATGGCATGCTATTCAAGGCAGTCAATGATGCATGATATAGCTACACATACAAATCACACGTATGGTGGGAAGCCACAGAATGGAAAGGATCCATATTGTGTGTCAGGGACAGAGAACTATAGGTATGTGAAAACCATGGCGGAGTGAGTCAAATCAAAGACTTCTGTGCAGGGTTGTAACATCTCTATGGATAGATTGTACTCTTCGGTCCAACTCACTAGGTGGCTTCTCCTGCAATCACAACCTGTGGGGGGACTCTCATGACTAACAGGACTGGCATTGCTCCACAGATAAAGACAACAGAAGGAAGGGAAAAACTGAGTTCTAAGACATTTTGGGAGAAAGAGAATGGTGACCTTGTTCTCTCATCATGTAGTAAAGACATCTACAGGCAAGAAACACATGCTGATGCTGTCAACTTTCCCACCCCAACTGGGAGTCACCAGGGATGACAACAATAAAAAACCAGCAATATTCAAGTTGTAAGACTTAACCAAAAGAGGTAATGATGTGGTTGATCAGAGAATGGCCAGCTATTCCTGCAAAGCAGAATCTAGGAGATGGACTCTTGTTGCACTCTACTACATTCTAGATTCAGTTAGAGTGAATTCATCAAGTCCTGGCCTTGAATGAACACTGGTGCAAATCCACTGTGTGGATGGCCTAACATCCCTTTTATTCTTTCATGGATCACTTCACCGACCATCATGGATTGTAATCTGTGGTGTTCCGGCATGTAACTTTACAATTTTCATCTCAAGGCTGGTGTCGATATGATCCTAACTGGGTGGCTACATGGACAAGTACAGTGTACACTATGTAGTCTACAAGTACAATGCCTACACGGACAAACAAGATAGGAACATGGATCACAGTGTAAAAGGAGCTTTAGCAACACCAAGATGAAGTGGACAGGAACATCTGATCTTTTCCTTCAAGGCGTATTGATGGTGCTATTGCTTTATTGGCATTACATTGCATCTTGATACAGTCTGATACCATCTAAAAAAAAAATATCTAAAGATATAATTAGCAACTTCACTGCAGTGTACAAATACACCATTTACATTGTAATAGAAAGATGTGTTTGCTTCAATGATTACACATCAGCTTTACGTGTTGCTTAAAGTTGAATTCCAATATCTCTAGAAGACATTATGAATAAGTTCAGTGATTTAGTGCACACTTTGTACAAACAGGTATGCAGTATTTCATTTTAATAAGAATTTTCATACAATACCATTTACAAAACTATATCTTTACATTACATGAAATGGTGCTCTTTTTTTTCAATAAATACTTGCACTGTACATTCAAACGTTATCTCCCAAAGCAAGGCAATTCTGGCATGTGCATCAGATATTGAAATATGCTACACGTTGTACTATAAAACGTCTACATTCCCTGTCTTTTACACTGGGGTAGTGCTACAAATGCAGCATAAAATCAATTTCCTTGATGCTTGTATGTACATGTTTCTGGCATATCAACAGGATAAGAACCTTACATGTACATGCTGTAAGAGTTCCAGGAGATTACCTAGGACTAATCCTGGGAACAGTCTGCTGTTTTGAGCATCCACTGCAGCTGTTTTGTGCAATGACAGAAAACAAAGCTCTAAACATTTTCCAGAAAACAGAGCTGATATTCACACCATCGCTGAACTATACTCCACAATTTTGCATTCTCCATTCTCTCGTCCTATTGATTTTGTATGGTAGTGGGTTGGCCATCGTGAATTATAGACACTTACATATGATTGTATTTCAAGTGGACAAAGACAGAATTCATTCAGTCTCCAAGCGACCATCAGCCCACTCCTGTGCAGACTGTATCATTTCCTCCTCTGCTTCCTCCGTCTGGCTGGTGCCACGAGGCCCATGCCCAGGTGACTGAGTTTCTCCAGGGGGAGGGTACCAATGGGAATAGCCTGCTCTTGATGAGCCAACAGCTGGGACTCTTTCACCCAAGAATCAGGTATACTGCAAGAATAAAAGTAGGACAAGGCTTAACTGGTATCATACACTCTTCTCTTTAACCTGTTGAGGACGGACTGATTTTACTACAACACGTATTTCCCATAGGCACCTGCCCGAGTATACTTGGGATTTGTCCTAAACGGGTTAAGATACATGTACAAGAATGGGAGAATGAGCTCATATGCACAAATGCAATTTTCTACCATGGAAAAGCTTACTTCATGTTAGCATGTACACTCTGAGAACATGTCACAAATCTACAATACACATTTGGAAGAAGTCTGTTAGATTTAAAGCATCAAGTCTTTTCAATCAAGAACAGTAAAATGCCAATTAAAACTGTTTTCTGCCAAATAATGAACAAAATACTGAATGAAAAGATAGTCAGACTCGCATGTCAATCTCAAATTTGTCAACACTGGAAAAAAAAAAATGTTGACTTAAAACAAGCTTTGCCTTCCTCAAACATCCAGTTTGACATATTCAATGATGGACTTTTTCAAATGTTCAAAATAGTGCTGGTGATGAAAAGTATTTGCATGTTTGTCAAAGTTGTATAATTATTAGTACATGAATAGATTATGGAATGGAAATTAACAAATCTTTCTTTTCACACAAATTTTAATTTTTCTTCCAGTGAAAGGCTCGAGTTCCTTAATCCGTTGAAGACGAGTCCCTAGAATACTCGGCAGGGTGTCTATGGGAAATGCGTGTTATAGCAAAAATCAGTCCATCCTCAACAGGTTAAGAATTAAAAAAAAAAAAAAATCAGAGGAAATGAATGCAAGAGTTACAGGAAATGTATCCTGAACTGTGCTGTGTGTGCAAGTGTGTGTGACACATCTGTGGTATATCAGGTGTCCATTTGCTAAAAAGTACAATGTGGAGAAAAGTGCAAAACTTACTTTTCCAGTGCTTCAAATGGCCCTGGTGAAGCATTGTGCTGCAACAAGCATTTCATGTGCAAAGATTGCAGCTGTACTGTATGGAGTATGGTCTACATGTACCCTATGTCTACGTAGGGGAATTTTCCTTACATACAGTACACTGTATTGCATTGGAAGCAAGATCATTCTCAAAATAAAGTATGAAAAGATTTTGATGCAGTCTTTGCTGCAAATACACTTTAATTAATCTTAGTATTAATTTGTCTGGGAATGTATATATATATATATATATATATATATATATATATATATATTTATATTCATATATACTTTAATTAATCTTAGTATTAATTTGTCTGGGAATGTATATATATATATATATATATATATATATATATATATATATACATATACATATAGATAGATATATATGGAAAAACAATTAAATCAAGCACAAAAGAGACTGGGAATTTCCATTGAGATATTAAACCAAACTTTTGAGTTCCCTAATAAAATTTTGACTTGCACATGTTAATGTAGAAAAAAAGACATATATAAGGAAAAATTGGGACTATCATTTCGCTTCTGATGTTGAGGTACAGTCTATGTGAGCTTGACTACATGTACATTGTATGTATGTCAACTCTTACACACAACGACAGCAATCAATTCTACAACTTACATGTCTTCTGGTGACCAGCGCAGAAGAGCCATAGCATCACCATTTTGATCTGTCCTACGACCTATGACCTGAGGAGAAATTAATCATATCACATTATTTACCAGTATTCTTATAGAATACCTAGAGCTATAATTGTCCCACACAGTTAACTTGAATACCTCTGCTCACATGCACTCACTCTGACATCTGCCATATTAGATGGCCCTTTACATACATTTTTTTTTGAAAGTGCTCCTTCTCTCAGCACAAAGGAAATATTTCATCATCTACTGCCATCCATTTTACCACATAGCATGATAATATGATATCGTTGGCCGAGAATGAGAAGGGAGTTAAGGTGCCTCAAACACTATAGCATTAGTGGCAACTCGAGGCCCCTATCTTTCTCAGCTGACGAAATTAAACCTTACAGAATTTATACCCAGAAAATGATATTTCAGTTAAATTTCCTAAAGAACATACATGTAGCTGGGGTGGAGGGCATGGAGCACATTTGTACATACCAATATTCTATGACACAGGCAGGAATACCTGCAAAGTTTGTGGAAAAATTGACCATGCTTTGAAATTTCAAAAAGAAGATCAAAATGTGAAACCTGGCCCACAATTTGCCAATGCCAAAGTTATGTACTGTTCTACAGAAAAGCTGGTCTAGTACATTATTTTGGTCAAAACAAAATTTATATGAAATGTGGTGCAAATGGTGGAGGTACAACTGTATGTGATATAAGAATTGTATGAAGATGAACAGGTCCAACTTTTGATTTGAAAAAAAAAAAAGAGCGATAGAGAAAAAAAAAAAAAAGTGTACTCACTTTGCTTTTGAAGATAACATCGTTTCCTTTTCCCTTGATGTCTATCATTGTCTTCATGTTGAGCTCCACTAACCTCTGGTGAATCACATCAACCATGCGTGTGTCAAAGAAATCATCTGTTTTGACTGGACAATGTGAAGGTACCAGAGAAAACAGTGATTGAGGGTGACATAAGGCATAGATAGACTGATCGAATAAAAAATAATAATAATAATAGACGAAGAGATAGATGGATGTCTCATCAATGATCATGAAAATAATGAAATAATGACATTATTTCACAGAAAGCAATACAAAGTTTTAATAAGAAACTAATTTAGTCTGTCTAAAATTCACATTATCTGAGAAAAAACAGGAGCAAAACCCAGATATCTCCAAATATGTTCCTAAGGATAGTTGGTAAATGTAAATATTGAGTTCTCGAAACACATTCAATTGTTGAATTTACCTGTGACAATTTTGACGACAGGTTGTCATCTTTCTCAAATGATGACTAATCAGTGACTGATGTCTTGGTGCCTATTAGCATTGACCAAGGTGTGACATTCAGATCATAACACCTTCATAAATGTCTGACAATTGGTATGCCCCCTCCCCCCCCCCCCCCATCCCAGTCCATGTTGTGTAGGGAGGAGGGTCTCTTTATCCAGAGATTGGTTGCAGATTAATCATCGTTTGAGAAAGATGACAATCTGTCACTGTTGCTGTCACACATAAATATGACAAGTGGATGTGTTTAGAGAACTCAATGTTTATAAAACCCTGTAATGCCATGTGGGTGAGGCAATTACTTTTATTGTGACACTCTCTGCAAAGTGTGCACCAGTAGTTTCCCTCTTTGTGTGCCATGGAGGAAACCACTTGTGTGCCACATGACTCTGAGACAGAAATGTAGTCATGCTCGTAGTCATGCTTCGGCAAAACATCCTGTTCTTCAAATCTATGTAACTTTCACAGATTTCTGTCGAGCTGGTCATGTACATGTATTAAGTAAACTTGTAGAGAAAATGCCAAGCTTTGTTTTGATGTACATAAGTAGTGTGACACTGTTTTTCTTTCAAATGACCAGTAGCTACGTTATTGTAAAGGCATGACTGTTGCACACAAAGCAGTGACAGAAACTAAGAATTTACAAGCATATACAGTACGGAACACCACTTGCTGGTCAATTACCACATGAAATTGAAGGTATACATGTATATGAGAGGAATGGAATCTTGAGAACTCTTTCATTGTACTGTGGTATTCAGGGATTTGTCAGTCAGCTTGGCAGGTTTTTGCGTTCGAGCAGAATATGCTAAGTTGGCATGCCGTAAAATGATTCGGGCGTGCGAATGTGGTACATAAACAGTTAAAGAAAGATGTGAAGATTTGATGATCATTTTCTCACCCATCGACAGTCTTCTCCTTATCTTCATGCGCTTCTTTTTCAGCACCTTTCCAGGGCTCTCTTCCTTCGTTTTGGGTGTCTTCTGCTGAGGGTTCTGCTTGTCAGCATTCAGGTGTGACTGGCAGTGGCGCATCAGGCCTTTCTCTGTGCGGTAACTCTGGTTGCAACCAGCAAACACACAGCGGAAGGGCTTGTCACCACAATGTGTCAGGACATGTTTTGGCAGCCATGTCTCCGACATAGATGGAGTGTTGTAAACTTTGCAGCCGTCCCAGAGACAGACAAACTTTTTGCCACCCTTCTTGATTTGCTTCTGAGCATGCTCTGTTCTGACGTGGTCAGCCAAGTCAGCACTTGTGTCAGTCTCTTCCCCACACGACTCCCAGCGACAGATATACTCCACCTTGGGTTTGGGTGTGGTTGGCGTTGGAGTAGGTGTGGTGGTTGGTGTGGTGCATCCACTGGGCTGGCTGCTGGCACAGTCACTGCTGCTGCCATTACTGCTGATCATTGTGAAAAGTGGAGGCTAAGGGGAAATACAGAAAACACATCTTTGTTACATATTCCATAAAATACTCCTCAAAGTGTTTCATTTTATGATTGCAGATGAAGATGATTAAAAAGGCGACCATAGCTTAAAAAAAGAAATACCAGTATATAAATTAAGAAATGTTATACTCACAAAAACAACATAAACAAATCACATGTGCATAGGGGTACTTGTATAGCTAACTCATGCCTAATGGTAAGTATCATCTGTATCTTCTGATCAAAGTACAATCCTTCTAGTATGATTTTTGTTTTTATTTTATTTGTATGGTTTCTAAAGAAAATGGCATGACATCAGCAATCATGTACAATATTGTATATCAAAATGGCTAAGACTGACCCAATTCCCTAAAATACTGGCAACTCCATTGAACAATTGCAACAGACTGTATTTGAGACTGCAGTGCTGATGTGACAAGTGAAACCTTGTATAGCATAAATTAGAAAACTGATGTGCTTTAATAGGGTGCTATTGATTATGGTCACAAACACATGTATCCCACTGTACATAATTTTATAACGCAGTAAACATTTAAAAGGAAAACTTCATACACGGATGCTGTCCTGCCATTCTCTTTTGGGCTTGTCTCCTTGGTCATCATCCATCTTGGTATATATGCAGTATATTGACCTGAAAATTACAAAAGACGGTGGGTACAATATAATGACAAAGACACATGTATTTGTGGCATCAATACAGAACTTAAGGGTTAGACAAACTTTAAAAGTTTAAATGACTTTTCCGATTATTTCTTTTTCATTTATCAAATCTTGATTCCCACACTCCACATGACCTGGTTCTCTAGCTTTTCAAAGACTAAAAAAAGTAGTAAATAATGTATAATGTACTGTACAAGTACAGCTATGATGGAAATGGGTTTGTTGTGAAGGGTATTTAGAACTGAGAGTAATGACAATGTATTAAATAACTAGAATTGTCAGGCCTTCTGTGCATTTCAGATGGCCTGGATTTGTCTGCAACAAAACACAAGAATGTCTTAAATCAATTTTAATTTCAGTTGGTGAAAATGTGAATATTGTGTGATGAATGAACAATAATACTTTGCTCATATGCACTGTATGTTTACATTTTGCACTTAAAGTATTGTATGAACATTGTGCATTTATTATCGTCTCAAGAACTTTGATAATCCATGGTTTTTTACTTGAAATAAAATCATTCTATATGTCCAAGTTAAAAATATCCATTATGTAAAATAAAGTACAATGGGATTTTGCTTGAAATTGACAAATATGTCTTTGTTCACTTGCCATGGGTTTTACTTTTTGTTTTGCTTTCTTTCTTTTCCCCCATTGGGATACTGAGTCTTGTATGTCAAAGCAAATATACATGTTATAATATTTCTGTTTTTACAGCATAAATGTAACTTTTGCAGATCATGCAACAAACTAACTGCGACCAGCAGCCCCAAAACGCGTAGCGTAATGGAGCTGCGCACTGTACAAATGTAGCATTCAGGATCATGACAGGGGTAGTATCGCGGATAGATATCAACTTAAAATCGAAAAATTTCTTCAATTTGAAGACTTACAGGTGAAGTTCAAGTGTTGACAACAGGTAACGTGCAATGTTTGGCTCTGCCAATAGTCCCTCTCTGTTTGAATTGATGACTTTAATAATTTAACTCGGTCGAGAGGAACCTAGGAGAGCTACACTGAATTGACGGCCAGCGCATGCGCACACAGACATCTTATCAAGTCAATGGATTTGAAATTTATGCGCATGTGATGCGTGCGCATGCGCTGGCCGTCAATTCAGTGTAGCTCTCCCAAATTCCTTTTGACAGAGTCACATTAAGTCATCAATTCGAAAAGAAAGGGACTATTGGCAGAACCAAATGTTGCACATTACCTGTTATCAATACTTCAACTTCACCTATAGATAAGTCTTTAAATTAAAGAAATTTTTCAATTTTAAGTTGATATTTATCCGCAATGCTACCCACGTCATGATCCTGAATGCTACAGTGCGCAGCCCCATTACACTAGGCGTCTTGGGGCTGCTGGTCGCAGTTAGCAACAAACTTTCATGTTACAGTTAAGAATGAAATAAATTACATGTCAATAAAGTAAGTTTCTGAACACACACCACTTTTTTTTTTCAGTTGTACAGCTGATTACAGCTACATTATAGACCAATTTTTGTGAAATGTTTTATTTTGTCCTAACTTTGTATTTAATATATCCATGGAAGAACATTGGTCCCATGGTAGAAGCATGCAAGCATCCCTTCACAGGGCTGGATCAAACAACTTATTTTCCTGAACTATTTCTACTACCATCTTTATCTACATCATCTACACTCGTGACCGAAAGATCAGTCTGTATCTGGCCGTCGGGGAATGTTCCACGGAGACTACGTCTGGCTTCACTGATCCCTCTCCGTATACAGACCGAAGTCAATGATTCCGGCTCCTGTGTGGAGCAGTCGTGCACAGATCAAACGTTACGATAAACCAAATTTCAGACAGCTTGTTTACATTCAAACAAGTTTGACATGACATGATGCATTATGCAGCAATATTTGGAGTAAATTTCTCACATTGTGCAATCGAAATACTCACAGTAACTAGGTTATAACGCAGAAATTTTATCCCTATCGCAACATCACCGTTCGCTAGCTGTAAGTCGCCATTTTGAATCTGTAAGCTACTCACATGCGAGGTACGTGCTCTAGTAAAAAAATACGTAGAAACTAACTCGCGTGTGATTGGCTAATAGATTCATACAACTGTACCTGGTACTGTATGTTTCTGCAGTTTGAACGTGACGACGCGACGGGCTGGTTGATGTGTATTTTACATTGAAAATTCTACCAAAATGTTGGATTATTCATTAATCTGGTGAGTGAAGTGCATTCTTGAAATGTTGATTTTGCTATGTACAAGCTTAAATTTGCTGACCTACAGTTGTAGGGCCGTGAATTAGACGCAATCGAGAAGGGTGAGGTACAGTGTACCTCACCCAATTTTCCATACAGACAGTGGTTAAGAACATCCACACAGCGATGGGTACTAATACCTTCCGTCTGTCTACAGAGGAGAGCGATAACATGAAAAATATAAAAGACTCCTCCGGATAGACGGATCTTTCTGTCTACATCTACATTGTACACGAGCTTTTTACATCACATGCACCAATAGGGCCCACCAAGACGACATTATTTCACTACAGAGATTCAGAATCAACAGGACGGTAACGATATCAGTAAGATGTTTGGACATCGGAAGGAGAAAGATAAAATGGAAGGGAAGAGGAAGAGGGATCAGGGAGGAATTGAAAGGGGAAGGTTGGAAAATAATGGAGATAGGAGAGATTTTCCAACCTTCAACTCCTCCTTCTTCCTTCGATCCTCTCCCTCCCCTTCCATTTCATCTTTCTCCACCCAACGACGCGATGTCCGGACATCTTACTTGATCTTCCCTCAATTCTTCCTTGCCACTTTCTTTCCTTTCTCTACCGTCTCCACTCTGTCTAACGTTTAGTGCAACTTCAACTTCCAGCCCATCAGTCATCACTGCACTGCCTGCCACTGTCCCCCACCAGGCAGGCCATGCCCACTCTTCACTTTTTGCCCTCCTTACAACCCCAATATGTCGCTTCCCTCTTCAATTATCCTCTTTCTAGGCTCTTCTTCTGCCAAGCAACGATCCAGTTAAGGACCAGAGTCTACATACACAGTCAGTGTCACCGTAAACCTTTCTCCCTCATTCAGGCTACTTCACCATACGTACAATCATGCAAACCTTCAAACAACACAAAACACATCAAAATTCCTTACGCATGGGACTGAGTCAGGCAGATTTCAATTCTCAACAAAGAGATGGCGTTTTGCGTTCAATTCTCAAGTTAGTAGG
The DNA here is from genome assembly GCF_040938485.1 of Diadema antillarum. Taxonomy (NCBI): domain Eukaryota; kingdom Metazoa; phylum Echinodermata; class Echinoidea; order Diadematoida; family Diadematidae; genus Diadema; species Diadema antillarum. Next base: position 200,512 of record NW_027271302.1, read on the forward strand.
TTGTAAAAATGCTAGCAAAGTATGGAATAACGGCAAAACTTTGCATTGTAAAAAAAAATGTAGATGGACTTACTTTTAATACTTTTATCAGCAGATCCAGCTAGGACGGGTCAGTGGGTGGTAATGAAAGAGTTTCAGCACTGTTTGGTGTAACTGCGACAGCCGCCACACGCAGTGTGTGCGTGTGGCGGCTGCGCCGTGCTCCCATAAAAGATCTTCATGTTGAACAAACGGGTGCCTTTGCGGCGCTATATTTCCTTAATTTTTCAGCAGAAACTACTAGGAATACTTACATGGGTCGATGAAACCTAAATGACTATCATCGGCGACTGTTTGATGCATTTCATTGCTAGTGATGCACAAAATGATGTCTTATAAGCAGCTCACCGATGTTCACAGAATTCACAATCACTTGCACAAGCGCACAGAATACTTGAACTAACATAAGCGAAACTGCGGGGAAGCCGCCAGGACCGCGCCTGGCGGCGCGGTCTCCGGGGCTATGTTTGGTGGTAAACCATGGGGTCGGATTGTAACCCTGTAATGCAAGGACTGGGTTTTGCCATCAACTTGTGGTTGACGCAGTCGCGGTTCTGAGAGAGGCGGCGCGGCGCCCCTCTCCTACTTTTGCTATAACAAAAAGAAATAAAATGAAATAAAAGGAAGCTGGTTGCGCAAGCTTTTGATTTTGAAAAGGCGCCTTCCCTTTACGGAATTCCTGGATCTTCCCCTGTGAAACGTTATGACATTTGCAGTAAATTAGGAAATTTTGACATTTCTGGTCGAGGTGTTATGACATTTGTGATTAATCCGATTTTGACATTTGTGGCTGACGCAATCGCGGATCGAGAGGGGGAGCATCCCTCTCTTGTGCCCCGTCTCTATATTTTGTTCGCGTTATGACATTTGAAGTAAATTTGAAAAATTTGACATTTTACATATGTGGTCGACGCGTTATGACATTTGCGACGCATGACATTTTGTGATTAATTTGATTTCAACATTTTGTCGTCGACGTGTTATGACATTTGTGGTTAATCCGATTTTGACAGTTGTCGACGTGTTATGGCCATTATGACATTTGTCGTCGACGTGTTATGATGATATTAGTGGTTGTTATGACATTACATGCGATCCCAATTCAAATGAATTTATTAAGAATTTTCTGCATCGATTATGATATTACAAAAATGAAATACAGTCATTTCTTTTTGTTTACAAGAGAATGAAACATGCAGTGTGTACATCCGAATATAAAATTGAGATATACGTGTATCAACAGATTAAAGAAAAGAGTAAGAGAACGCGTCGATAGGGAACCACTCGGAATAAAGAAAATCAAATGATCTGACTGAATTAAGGGAGTGTAAATGCAGAAGACTGTCGTCAAGGGAGCATATAGCTTGACGATACGACAATCACATTAGTGGTTGTTATGACTCTATATACTGGTCGATTATTGTTGACATTAGTGGGCTCTACACATGGTGACAGCATATTTTGAAAGAAAATCATACAATGATATGAATTCACCTAACTCCCTCAGATTTTGAGCATTTGACTTGAAATTTGGCACATGTGACAGCTATATGACATATACTTGTGCAAACTTCATTTTTTTTATATATGTAAAACATTGTGTTGACATGGTAACAGTATTTTTAAATGAAAATCGTATAGAAATTGCTGATTTACTTACTTTACTAACTCAAGTTTTGAGCACTTGACGAGATATGGCACATGTGACTATCAGTGAGCAAAATAACACATTACTGTTAATTTTATTCAATGTTGAAAATTACATTGTCATGGTATTTTTTTTTCAAAGAAAAGCTTACAAAGTAATCATTGCCTGTTGAGCTAACTGCCTCATTGTTTAGTTTTAGGGATATTAATCACATCGAGTGATAGTTCTAGTTTGTATTACAATACTTCTTGGATATTGGAGGATCAGATTACATCTGTACCTTCATGAAAAGAAAAAGTGCTTGAACATAAAGAAGTGAATAAAGTGCATAATGACTTCATGCAACAGTGGTGTAATTTTCCTTCATAACATGTGACCGTACATGTTTCAATGTAGAGAGTAATAAGTGGTCTTGTAAACAAACATTGTAAAGTTTAAGAATCAGAAAGAGAGAAGGGGGAGAGACAGAGAGCGCGTATGAGAAACAAATAAATTGTATGATCAAGCAATGATCGAGGAAGGGAAAAATACACGAGTCATGCATTTGAAAAAAGGAGGGGGTCGAGAGAGGTCGGAAAAATGAATATGCAGAGTGAGTCTTTGAAACTAGTATGAAGAAAAGAGGGGCAGGTTTGAGAAACAGAATAATATACCATCAGTATGAAGATAGATTTAGGGCCTTTAATAGCAACAGATACTAGGTGTTTCAAAAAACATTTCCCACTTTTGATCATTAATAGTGCAAAACCTATTCATCCGATAAAACTGTCATTAATATGAGTAATAGTTGAATAGTGTACAATTTTGTTGAAGGTAATTTGAATGTGAAAGCATAAATCAGTTTCATTAGATCTAAGATTGATTTTGAAGTAAGGTTTCAGATTTTGGTCAAATTTTAACCCTCTGTACAAAAATTGAACTTTGCACAAGAACCAATGATGTGTATGTGAGTGTGTGCTGACAATGGCCATGAACAATGGACATGCCTGAACCACCTGTTGACTAGGCGTCAGTCTCGCGCTCCCTGGCACATGAATGCTTAATCAATAATTCATGTGGATTGCCCTGGGCACTGCTAGTCTGAATTCATGCACGGTAAAGGGTAAAATGTATGCACATGGAAAAAGTAAGCACATGTTTCCATGTGCTTGCAAACACCACATTTCATTCCAGCTGGCTATCATTTTCAAATTTTGCTTCACATATCACTAAATTTGGGATATAAATAAGCATAAATGATCTAAAGTTCCTCATTTTAATACAGTTGTCTACTAATTAGATAGTTGACAAATTTTTCGCTTTTTTTGATAAAAAGATATTATTTTTGGTAAAGAGTTCAGCAGCATTTATCATTGGGGCGATTTGTTTCACAGTAGATTTATTTAAGGCTCCATATACACAAGTGTATAGTCCAATTGATTTCTTTGCTTCGTGTCACCATGTTTACGATAGAACAGAAGGTATTCATTGTAATTTCGTTTTTCAGAAGTAAGGAGAGCACTGTCGCGACTCAACGACAGTATTGGCAGGCGTTTGACTTTACACAGATACTGCTAGAGGCTGAATAAAGACTAGTTGTGATAGTGGAATTTCTCATGAATAAATAATGAAGCATTCAAAGCCTGGCCATTGTTCAGGACCATTGTCAGGGTGTTAACCACACACTCCCATACACACCCATTGACCCCTGTGCAAAGTGAAATTTTGTACAGAGGGTTGAAAATAGAGCAAAATCTGGAACCTAAACTGTGAAATTAATCATGAATTTCATGAAACTGATTCATGCTTTCATATTTAAACCACCTCCAACCAAACTGTACACTATTCAGCTATCACTCATATCAATGACAGTGTTATCTGATAAATAGTTTTTGAATTATTAAGAATCAAAAGTGGGAAATGTTTTTTGAAACACCTAGTATAACAGAGGGGGTTGGGGTCTGAGAAATAAAATCAATACATGTACATACAATGTATATAGAGAGGGGGTCTTAGAAACAGAAATCATGTGATATGAGAGGAAGTCAAGAGAGATAGAGAGAGCTTGTATTTTGAACAAATACTTATGATGTATGGAGAGACGGGAGAAGAGAAAGACGTTTTAGAAATAAGAGAGTGAGGGGGGTCTGAAAGACAAATACAACACTTTTGATACAATGTACTAATTTTAAAATTAGAAAAAAATCAAACATTTTCCAATGTATGATGTTTATTCCAATCAGGTGTCATTAGATTTAAGCGATCATGTTATTTCACAACTCTCTGATACATGTACCATTGTATAGCCTATTCCATAACTTTCAACTATTCTCCCTTCAAGCTTTCCATCCATGCTCTTCTTCTCCACTCCTTTTCCCTTAAAGGGGTGGTACAGTATTGGTGGAGATGAGAATTGGTCTTTTAACTTTTTGCAAGATACCAAGAAAACACTTATGATATAGTACAGAGCATATCATTTAAAGAGGAATTTAAAGTTCATTTGATGAAAATCGGGTTTGAATGACTGAAACATCCAAAAACAAAGTAAATCAAAGCAGGGAGGTGAGAGGAAAGTGAGTTATATGTGTTAGTAGAAAAAGCTGTTTCCCCTTTTGGCAAGGTTTACATTAGTATAACTGACGTCAAATAACTCATAAATGTTAATAAACAAGGTTTGACCATAGCCAATAGGGGATAAATGCCAAAACGGCCTATTTTGGGGATGTATTTGGAAATTTGTGTATTTTCCATAATAGAGGAATATCGCTTGTAATTGTTGCTGCTATCCCCCTATTGGCCAGTTTCATATTGGTATAATTATATTATATAACTCATATCTGTTGATAACCAAGGTTTGACTCTGGCCAATAGGGGATAAATGCCCGAAAGTTCCCTTTTTGTGATAAACATGAAAATATCGATTTTTTTTTTTGTACTTGAGTTATATGTGTTAGTAGAAAAAGCTGTTTTGCCCTTTTGGCAAGGTTTACATTACTATAACTGACGTCAAATAACTCATAAATGTTAATAAACAAGGTTTGACCATAGCCAATAGGGGATAAATGCCCAAAACGGCCTATTTGGGGATGTATTTGGAAATTTGTGTATTTTCCATAATAGAGGAATATCGCTTGTAAATGTTGCTGCTATCCCCTATTGGCCAGTTTCATATTGGTATAATCATATAATATAACTCATATCTGTTGATAACCAAGGTTTGACTCTGGCCAATAGGGGATAAATGCCCGAAAGGGCCCATTTTTTGGATATACATAAAAATATCGATATTCTTTCTTATGCGTGTTAGTAGAAAAAGTTGTTCTCCCCTATTGAAAGAAGAGAAAGAAGATGAAGAAAAACAAGAAAGGAAGAAGAAAAGAAAGACTGTTTGGATCAAAAAGTGGTTGTTGCAGAGGACAGACTTTGGTAATTACAATGAAAAGCTTTTGCAGCAATTACATGATGGAGATGTCAAGAGCTTCAAGAAACCTTGCCTGTTTCAGGAGCTTTCACATAAGACTTGTTCGCTAGCAGTGGCGAATCGAATAAAACGTTAGCGACACCGTATTACGACCGTTTGCGAATTCTTACGAGTGTTTTGCGAATGTTTGCGAATGTTTGCAACTGTTAGCGAAAATACAAATTCGCAAAGGTTCGCGAAGAAATTTTGAACATGTTCAAAATTTCTTTGCGACAAGAAAAACTGTTTGCGACAATAAAAACCGTTTGCGAACTTGCTTGAGAATATTAACGAACCTTTTGCAACCGTTTACGAACCCTGGCGAATTCCCAAATTCGCTACGTTCGCAAACGTTCGTCGCTCAGTGAGATACCCCCTTTACGAACCCTGGCAAAATCCCAAATTCGCTACGTTTGCCAACGTTCGCCGCTCAGTGAGATGCCCCTGTGGAGCCGGGAAATGTGCAAACGCCGGGAAATGTGCAAACGTCTTGCCGGGAAGCGTGCAAATCTCTAAATTTCATCAACGGGAAATGTGCAAACGTGACGCCGGGAAATGTGCAAATGTTCAATTTTGCCGGGAAATGTGCAAAACGTCGCCGGGAAATGTGCAAACCATTCATTTCACCTATATTATGTAGAGATGGAAGAGAAACTCTCAATCAAAGCTGCGCACGATATTACCATCTTTACCACCTGTCTTAGCGACCATCTGTCTTTTTATGCCTCCGCCACGAAGTGGTGCCGGAGGCATTATGTTTTCGGGTTGTCCGTCCGTACGTACGTCCATCCGCTTTCGTTTACGCGATAACTTTAAGTAATATAAGTAAGATAAGTAATATTGACTGGAATTTTACCAAATTTGGTCCAAGTATAAAGTATGATAGGGTTATTATTTGATAAGATTTTGGGTGAAATCGCCGAAGGTCAGAGGTCAAAGGTCAAGGTCAAATCATGAAATTGTATCCGTTTACGCGATAACTCAACACTGGATCGAGCAAATTTCACCAAACTTTGTCGGAGGATGATGTATGATGGGGCAATTACTTGATTAGTTTTCTAGTGAAATCGGACAGAGGTCAAAGGTCAAATATCAAGGTCAAATCCTAAAATTTATCTGTTTACGTGATAACTCAAAACTGGATGAAGCAGCTTTCACCAAACTTGGTCCAAGGATGATGTACGATGGATCAATTAGTTGAGTAGATTTAGGTGACATTGGCAAGAGGTCAAAGGTCAAAAGGTCTAGGTCAAATGCTGAAAATGTTGCTATTTCTCCATATCTATGCAATGCCCAAAGGTATTTTCTTGAAGCTTAGTGTAGACATGTACTACTGCGTAAAGATTCTCCAAGGAGAGTTTCATGTCATAAGGTCAAAGGTTAGGTGAAAATGTTGCAATATCACTTTTCTCGCAAATGGTTCAATGTATCTTCATGGAACTTGGTGCACGCATGTACTGACTGGCAGGGATTATCTAGGGAATTTAGGGGTCGTGGGTCAATAGTCAGGGGGTCAAAGGTCAAGGTCAACTCCTCAAAGTTTACTATTTCCCTCATATACTAGTATATGCAATGCTTGCATTATTAGTTTTAAAACTTAATATATACGTGCATTACCTAATGGAGATTCTCCGGGAAATTTCCAGCCAGAAGATCAAAGGTCAAAGGTTAAGTGTCAAGGGCCAGGTTTCAATGCCCCCCCCAAAAAAAAAAAAAACAAAAAACAAAAAACACAACAACAACAAAAAAAAACAAAAAAACTATCTTGTACTGTAATTACATTCTTTTTTCATACCTTGGAAATTACTCAATGCATAAACTTATAAAAGGGTCCGTCAGAAGTCAAGTAAAAATTCTCAATTTCCTAAATATGTGTACCTGCACTCCTAGACAATAATTATAACAAACCCAGTTCAAGGAAAGTGAACATTCAAGATATTTCTGACAAACCTGTCATTTCAGTATTTTGCCAGTTATGTGAAACTGTCATCACACATTGTGAAGACATTGTACTACTAGTATACACCTATTGGGAGAATCATGCATTATGGCGGAGGCATCAGTCGCCATAGCGACATTTCTAGTTTTTTATTACATTTTCAGCATTTCCTTGCAAACCCTACAACGATTTTTCACCAGATTTGGCAGATAACATCTTAATGGTGATATGATCGTAATTTGTCAAAATGAGCCCCCCCCCCCCACACACACACACCAATCCTGAGGAGGGGGAGGGGGAGGAGTTGAAGCCTCAGAGTCCCTATACCATGGTAAACGCTTGATTTTTTTTCTTCATCTGTCGAACCGAAAAAGAAAGAGCTAAGTTAGTGCTATGAAGACATTAATGACTAAAATTTCATGTTTGATTATGGCGGACCCAGGGGTGCCCTTATCGGGGGTGAGGGGAGGAGGGGGATTTTCCACATTTTCAGCACATTCTCGAAAAATCTAGGACGGATTTTCACCCAACTTGTGAAATATAGAGACAGTCATATTTATGGTAATATAATCTTGATTTGTCAAAATGCGCCCCCCCCCCCTTCGCCGAAGGGGGGGGGGGGGGGACTGCGGGGGGTTGAAGCTTCAACGTCCCTAAACTCTAGGACTTCTTCTGTCAAACCGATAAAGATAGAGGTAAGTTAGTGCTATGAAGACACAGCGTTAATGAATGAAATTTCATGTTTGGTTATGGCGCGGATCATGGGGTCTCCAGATCGAGGGGGTGAGGGCAAAGAGAGGAATTTCCACATTTTCAGCATCTTCTTGAAAAATCTACGACAGATTTTCACCAAAATTGGCAGATTGCCTCTTTACGGTGATACGCACTTAATTTGTTAAAATGAGCCCCCCCCCCCCCATACACACACACACACACACACACACACACACACACACACACTGCTTAAGGGGGGGGGGGGTTGAAGCCTCGGCGTCCCTAAACTCAATTTTTTTCTTCTTCTGTCAAACCAGAAAAGAGAGCTTAGTTAGTGCTATGAAGACATTAATGGCTGAAATTTTATTTCAAGTTTGATTGTGGCGGATCGAGGGGTGTCTTTATCGGGGGGGGGGGTTGAGGGGGAGGAGGGGGATTTTCACACATTCTGCATCCTCTTGAGAAATCTTTGACGGATTTCCACCGAACGTGGGAGGTAGCATCTCTCATAGGGTAATAGAGTCCCACTTTGTTCGAAGGGGCAACAAGTCCAAGTTGTTCCCCTTCCCCAAAGCTATAGGGATAAGACCAGGGTAGCCCCCACATCATTTAGTAAGCAGAAGTGAAATTTCATCAAAGTATAGATCTACCTTCTAAAAATGTGATAAGATTGTGTTCTATTACTCTTGGTTGTATAGAAAATTTCTTTCCGGGTTTTTTTTTTCATATGTATAGGGTTTTCAACAAAATTCTGAATTCCACCCGAACGACCCCACCCCCTCCTGTTGGTTCCTTTCAAGTTCAAGGGGCGGAGATGAGGTAGGGGGGGGGGCTCCATCTCCTCCCACTTTAGGGGTTGGGGCAGTGCTCATTTAGACAAATTGAGGTCATATCACCAGATAAATACGCTACGCTACGTTTCAAGCTTGGCAAATATCTATTATAAGGGTTTCAAGAAGAAGCTGAATAAGTGACAAATCCGCCTCCGCCGCACTTAACGTTAATATTCATGAATTAATTTACCATAACAGGCACCAGCACTCTATTAGCTCCATCATTTTTGTATAGAAGGTTTTTTTCTTCTTTTTAAAGCTGATATATAATTTTATTATCCGAGGGATGCGTCTTGAGTTTTCAGGAAAAAGACAAAAAATGTGAAAATTAAGCCTCCTTCCAACCCAGTCACCTTGTTGGGCATCCCTTCATCTGTCATTGTAAACTTGAGCCTACTTGTACATCATGCATTAACTGTATTTACAGTACTATCACCATAAAGATGCTATGGCCAAGTTTGGTGAAAATTCGTCATAGATTTTTCAAGAAGATGGAGAAAATTTTGAAAATCCCCCTCCTCCCCCTGGTTACAGCTCGTTATTCCGAAGGAACGTTATTCCGAGGGCTCTTTCATTCCTAAGATTCGTTATTCCGAAGGTTCATTGTTCCGAATTTTATTTACGGATTAACCAGTCTTCGGAATAACAAAACTTCGAGATAAAGCCACAAATTTTCGGATTAACGAACCCTTTTTCATTTTCGGATTAACGAACCTCTAGGTATAGGGACTTTGCGTATTTCGGATTAACGACCCTTTGGAATAACGTACCTTCGGAACAGCGAACCTTCGGAATAACGAACAGCACCCCTCCCCCTCACCCTCACCTACCCCCGATCAGAGCACGCCTAGATCCGCCATAATCAAACATGAGATTTCGGTCATTAATGGCTTTACAGCACTAACTTTTTTGGTTCGACAGAAGTAAAAAGAAAAAAATCAAGAGAAGAATAGGGACTCTGAGGTTTCACCCCCCCCCCCTCCTCGTCGGCGGGGAGGGGGGGGGGGAGGGGGATTCAATTTAAGAAATTAAGATCGAATCACCATAATCAATCTGCCAAGTTTGGTATAAAATCCGTCATATATTTTACAAGACTATGCAGAAAATGTGGAAAATCCCCCTCACACCCCTTATCAGCGCACTCCTGGACCCGTCATAATCAAACCTGAAACTTTAGTAACTGTAGTGTCTTCATATAACGTAGTTCCATATTCTTCGGTTCAACAGAAGAAGATTACAGATTCCAGAGTTTAGGGACCTAAAACTTCCACCCCTCCTCCCCACCCCCCCCCCCCCTCCCCCTTTGGCGATGGGAGGGGGTGGAGCTCATTTTACCATATAAGACCATATCACCGTAAAGATGGTATCTGCCAAGTTTGGTCAAAATCCTTCTTGGGATTTATCAAGAAGATGCAGTAAATATGGACAATCCCCTCCTCTCCATTACTTCCCCTCCCCCCACCCCCAATCAGGGCACCCCTGGATCTGCCATAATCAAACATGAAATTTCAGTCATACAAGGCACTAACTTAGCTCTATCTTTTTTTTTTTGTTCGACAGAAAAAGATTTTTAAAAATCCAGAGTTTAGGGACTCTGAAGCTTAAACCCCCCCCCCCCCCTTTTCGGCCGGGGGGGGGGGGGGGGGAGGATTGGGGGCTAATTTCAATTCATAAAGATCATATCACCGTAATGAGGCTATCTGACAAGTTTCGTGAAAATCTGTCCTAGACTTTTCAAGAAGATACTGACAATGTAGAAAATCCCTCTCCTCCCCTCACCCCCTCCCCCGCGATCCGGACGGAAGTTTTTGTGGAAGTTTTTGTGATGTACAATTGTTGAATATGCAAAAACAGATTTACAGATCGAAAATTAGACTCTCAATGCTTTTAATTAGGCTAAAATATCATCTTGAGCTTAATTTGCATAATTAATTGATTTGAATTAGAAATTGATTGTTTCAAAAAATCTTATGACACAATCTTTTGTAGATTATGACGTGGGTCTCACGCATGCGAAATTTCATCGCGATCGCACCACCAGTGGCCGAGATCTCATGGGGGGGGGGGGGGGCGGTGTGAGCATAGCAAAAAAAAAAACATCCTAGCTCATTCTTATTTGGTTATATAATACAAGAAGAATTTCGATAATACCGTAGTTTGGGGACTTAATTGAGCCCCCCTCCCCTTTTTCGGGGGGGGGGGGGGGTGGTGGCTACTATATAAACAAATTGAGATCCCATTGCCATAATCGTACTACCTGCCAATTTTGTTGAAAATCTGTCAAGGATTTTATTAAGAAAATCTAAATGGTGGAAGTTCATGGGCAGTTTTGATATGGAGTTTATCTATTATCTTTATACACAATGTCGCTAAAGTAACTGATTTGCACATTTCCCGGCGACGTTTTGCACATTTCCCGGCAAAATTGAACTTTTGCACATTTCCCGGCGTCATGTTTGCACATTTCCCGTTGATGAAATTTGCACATTTCCCGGCGAGACGTTTGCACATTTCCCGGCGTTTGCACATTTCCAGGCAAGATGTTTGCACATTTCCCGGCGTTTGCACATTTCCCGGCGAGACGTTTGCACAATTCCCGGCGTTTGCACATTTCCCGGCGTTTGCACATTTCCCGGCTCCACAACCCCCTTTACAGATAGTGTGTAGCGATGTCAGCACTCCCGAGGGCAAGCCGCCCTATAGATAAATCTGACTTCAGAGCACTGTATAGCTTATGGCAGCCAGCCATAACTGGGGGCTTCCAAAGAAGAACAAAAGCACTTTCAATGGGTTAGAGATGAGTCAGGGCGTTGCAATGTCAGTGCATGAATTATCTTTTATCAGTATACTTGAAGCCCCCGGTTAGAAATTAGCATACAAACAGCAACCGAGAATGAGTGAGCATTGATTTCGCATGATATCAAAGAATCTATTCTCAGTATAGAATCTTTTTCGACATTCGACATTGCAAGGGTTTATCTGACAGGGGGTTATACTATATACGTGCAGTTTGAGCTGAGTAATGGAAAATCTAACGGAATCTCTGATTTGTTAGCTATTTGAATGAAGCAAGTACAGTAATTAGTCACTTCTATACTATGGAACGATTTATTCCAAACCTTATACACGGTAGTATAAATGGATGAAAAGCAAATGGAAATAAATGGACGAGTAGCAAAATGGACAATTAGAAATGGTGTGCTCGATTCAAATGTTTATTGCAGATTCCTTATGTCTGGAAAAGTGCCAAACATAGCATGCTTCTTAGATGTATTAGGCATTATAGATTCAGGAATTCATGCATGCTGTTGGTATGTATATAATAAGACTGGTAGTGGCGCAGATAATGTAGCTATAAAGATTGGTCGAGATGATGCATCGGCGGAGAGTATGATTTTTTTTTTTCTCAGAGGTATTTTGGGGGCGCTAAAAAGAAAAAAAAAATGCCGGATCCAAAAGACATGACCACTGGGTCGGCCCCTATCCTGAATTCCAATATCATGGCCGCCATGAAGAAACAATTATAGGGCTTAAAAATTCTTGTCTTGGCTTCTAAATGACTAATGGCGTTAATATTTCGTACACAAGGACTTTTGGACATGCTAAATTCAAATTCATGTGACGGATGGATTTGAAATGTCTGACAAACATATCGAATGGCCGCCATTTTGAATTTCAGTGTGCCGCCTCGACGAAAAGTTGAAAATCCCTATCTTAAGTTCTAAATGACGAATGTTGCTCCGTGCAGGGAAGAATTGATGAGATCTATCGCAGGTGTTGATGAGTTGCTTTGACGAAACACAGCGTTCCTGTTTAAGTATAATGCGTAGTTCCTCAATCACAGTAAACCGAACGAGCAGCAGTTCGATGCCCCTTTCAATACTTTCGGCAGCAACGTGTATAGAGAACAGGACACGTGAACAAAAATCAGTTAAAAAAATGTAGGCATACTTCGGATCGTTAACTGTAACATGATACTTAAGTATACACAAAAGTAGGGCCCTGCTTTAGCCAATTACATTTCATAATTAGAAATATTTCACATTCAAGTTCTAAACTTCCCAAACGAAGCCATTTTGTGCGCAAGGAAGTTGATCGATTTTTTATGAAGAAAAACTGAAGGGATTTGTTCGCCGCCATATTACCCCCAAGTCCCACACAGGATTTCCACATTTCTTCTGAACGGTCTCCGTGATATATTCAAACTCTGTAAAAGAGCGGCTTAGAGCACTGTCATTGCCAAAGACAGTGGAATGTCTGTAAGCATTCAAGAATTGTCATGCAATGAATCTACGAAAAATTTTCTTTCAAGTGCGAAGAGATTTCGCTCCTTCTCTAAAGGCCTATCGAGACAACGAAATCCCGAACGAATTAAACAAAAATGGAGATGCGTTCGGATCCGTTGCTAATGCTTAAGAATAGTTCATAACAATCACCAAGTTTGACGTTCTTTGTTTCCAGTAGCTAGTTTCGCAGAGATACGCTGGAGCAGGTGTTTTTTTTTTTCTTTGACATGTTCAAAATAAAAGTCAGCTCCGGCGTGTCACTGCGAATCCCTGTACAGCATAGCAACAGCCCCGAGCTTTACATGCATTTGCGTGATATTCGACGGTCAAAAGGCTTCATTTGAATAAAGAAACGTTACCCGCTTTGGCAAATTACGCATTACTTTACGTGCCGGGATTACGCGTCCTTGACAGTAGCATGGGGGTGTCAGAGAAGGAGAAGAAACGAGAATCTTTTCTTTTGCCCATGCCCGATGGATGCTGCCGAGAAGTTATGCACTCTACCGCAGGTGTTGATAAATTGCTTTGACCTAAGACGTACAGCACTTCTGTTTAAAGGGATCGTACAGTTCTGGTTGAGACCTAATTTCAGGTTTCTAACATTTTTAGGTGAGATAATGAGAAATCTCATATGAAATATGAAAGAGCATGCAATTTTATGAGGAATTCAACGTTTATTTGATAAAAATTGGTTTTGAAATGGCTGAGATATCCAAAAAAGGACGATTCTAATAAAGTGTGGGACCCACACTTTGTAACGATCGCTTTGTTTTACTTTGTTTTTGGATGTTTCAGTTATTCCAAACCCGATTTTCATCAAATAAACTTTGAATTCCTCTTAAAATGGTATGCTCTGTGCTTTATCATAAGTGTTTTCTTGGTATCGTGCAAAAATTCGAAAGCCTATTTCTCATCTCAACCAAAACTGTACTATCCCTTTAATGCATCATTCCTAAAATACAACATACCTAGCCAGCAGCAATGCGCTGCCCGTCCAATATTTTCAGCAGCAATTGTACGTACAATCAAGGAGGTTCTTAAACCTCCTTGACACAATGTTCAAAGAATATAAATTTATATAGGACACACGAAGGAATGTAGTAAAAAAAAATGTACCTCTTTAACTGTAAAACTGACTGAACAGGCAGAAACACGCAATTACCAAGTACTAAATTCGAAAGATTTGATAATTGAGTGTTAAACCCGGCAAACAATATCATGCACTTGATATACGCAAGATTGTTAAATATTACCTTTTTTATGAGATATTAATATTCAGTCCGAAGGTATTAATAACAAGGAGATTTGAAGAAGAAAAAAAAAACTTATTATTCCATACACGATTACCGCCAAGTTGCATACAAGATTTCAAAATTTCCTCTGAAATACAGTTCAAAATTCTTAAAATCAAGAACCTCTTCTTTGGTCTCCATATCCAAACCCTATGGAAGAGCGGCGTGGAGCACGGAACATCAGAGCCAGTGAAATGCTAAAGGTTAGCGTTAGGGTTTGTCTTGCTATAGAACCCATATGCTATTCGCACAAATTGCGAAGAGACTCCACATTTTTTTCAACACTTTTTTTTTTTTGGTATAGTAGTGGAGAGCATTAGCTGTTATTTTAGACGCGATCGTTATAACAGAGTGACGTTTTGATTTTGAAACTGTTGTATACAGTACATATGTAGGCCTACCTCTGTTTTCTCAGCCCCCCTGACATTCACAAAGCTCCCAAATTCAGGAACTACTTGATTAACAAAAGACATTAGAATGCACCTTAAAAAACAATAGCAGGATCCAAAAGACATGACCACTGTACTGGGTCGGCCGCCATCCTGAATTCCAAAATCATGGCCGCAAGGAAGAAACAATTAGGGCTTAAAAATTCTTGTCTTGGCTTCTAAATGACTTGTGGCATTAATATTTCGTACACAAGGGCTTTTGGACATGCTAAATTCAAATTCATGTGACGGATGGCTTTGAAATGTCTGACAAATATTCATTCATTCATTCATTTATTTTTCATTTCCAACAAAAACATATAAATATATTACAAAAATTGAATACAGTGCATAAATTTCATCATACAAAGTAAAGGATAAATTTACAGAAAACTTGTAGGTATAGGAAAATGTATAGGAAAATGTAGGAAAATGTATAGGAAAATGTTGAAACATATCGAATGGCCGCCATTTTGAATTTCAGTATGCCGCCTCGACCAAAATGTTGAAAATCGCTATCATAAGTTCTAAATTGCGAATGTCGCTGAAATTGGTTGCACATAAATAGCATAACACGCTTGGTTAGGAAATGGAATAATATAATCTGTCTGACAAGCGGTTTGCCCGCCATTTTGAATTCCAATATGGCTGCTAAGGCTAATATTACGACTAATTACATGAAATATAATAGGAACTGAAGACGACGAGGAATTTGTCTTGAAGGAAGAGACTTGTTTGTTTGTTTTCCTCCTTTGTAATGCTCGCCGTTGCTTGCCTCACATAGCAACAGGCAGTCAGAGTTTGCGTGCATTTTAATAAAATTTAGCTTTTGAAACCATTCACTTAACTAGAAAATGTTATCTGCACTCAGTTTGGTGGCGCAGGCAGGTGGTTACTGGAAAAGAAGTGATATCTCTTCGCTCTTTTGCAAATTTATGCGAAGCCCCTATAGCATGACTATTGAAAAAGTAGCATTTCTTCTGGCTTTGGTGTTCCATGTTCCAAACCGCTCTTTAAACGCCTCCTTGTCTTTATCCAGGCAGGTTGTCGGCGGTTATGATGGGATCCAAGTGGGAAAGCATGTTTAACATGTTATTGTAACGCTTTTGACAGAATTTAGGCATTTTCACATCAGCCCGATAAAAATCCAAGCTCGAGATATTTTTCGCGATTGTGAATTAGCGCGCTATTTCGCAGTTTGCCTCGATCGATCGGGTCACACACGCTAGGCATGATGGGATGCATCGCGCTAATTTCTTGAGGCGTTTTCACATTATCAAATAGCGCGCTAGTTCGCCAATTATCCCGCTATTTCAGAAATTTCCCGAGTTGGACTCGAGAAATTTTCTCGACCAGAGAGATACCATAGGCGTTTTCACATCAGCCCGATGTTCCGAAATAGCGCGCTATTTTCTGACTTGGGAAATTATCCCGATAGCGAAATAGCGCGCTATTTGATAATGTGAAGACAAATTAGCGCGCTAATTGAAATCGATCGAGGCAAACTGCACACAAATCATGAGGAATTTTCGAGAGGGCACACACATTACTGATGCTGTTTTCGCATACTTAGCTGTCGAATTAGCTCGAGAAAAAAAAATCGGGCTAATTAGGCGTTTTCACATCAGCCCGATAAAAATCCAAGGTCGAGATATTTTTCGCAGATAATAGTCAGCAAAATAGCGCGCTATTTCGAAACATCGGGCTGATGTGAAAACGCTTATTCTCTTCGGGCTGATGTGAATAAGAAATGAAATAGCGCGCTAATTCGCAATCGCGAAAAATATCTCGAGCTTGGATTTTTATCGGGCTGATGTGAAAACGCCTATTTAGTGCGCTAATTTGTGTTCACATTATCAAATAGCGCGCTATTTCGTGATCGGGTTAATTTCCCAAGTCAGAAAATAGCGTACTATTTCGAAGCATCGGGCTGATGTGACAACGCCTAATGTAATTAACGGGTGATGAATGTCCATGGTCAAAGCAAGTCTGTACATGTATAATACCTGCGATAGCGCGTGTAACTTCTAAGCGACACGGAGCAATCTGGGGTATAAAAAAAGAAAGGAGAGATTGTTTAAATATTTTTTTTTCTGTAACACCTCTCAGACGGACGCCGTGATAGGCATCTTTCAAGAACGGCTGATTTCGATGGCACCAATAGGCGTTTTCACATCAGCCCGATAAAAATCCAAGCTCGAGATATTTTTCGCAGAAAATAGTCAGCAAAATAGCGCGCTATTTCGAAACATCGGGCTGATGTGAAGCGCGTAAATGAAGACACCGGGAATTGTCCATATAGGGCACCCAGAGGACATTTTGTTCCTTCTGTATTGTTGATAGTGGCTTGCTATGCGTTGATAGTGGCTTGCCTCACATAGCATCAGGTGGAGGGAGTTTGCTGCATTTGAATACGATTCAGATTTCGAAAGGAATCACTTGACTAGAAATGATAACCTCGCCCAGTTTGGATCTTTGGGTGACTTTGAGAAAGTGCTGATTTCGACAGCACTAATGAAGACACGGTATTTTGTCATTAGGGCAGCGAGTGATAAAGTTGCCCCTTTTGTAATGTTCGTGGTAGCTTGCCTCACATAGCACCAGGTGGTGGGAGTTTGCATGCATTTGAATAGGATTCAGGTTTTGAAAGGGATCATGATTAGAAATGTTAACCGCACGCAGTTTGGATTCTTGGGCGACTTTGAAAAACT
Organism: Diadema antillarum; assembly: GCF_040938485.1. Taxonomy (NCBI): domain Eukaryota; kingdom Metazoa; phylum Echinodermata; class Echinoidea; order Diadematoida; family Diadematidae; genus Diadema; species Diadema antillarum. The sequence goes on from NW_027271302.1 coordinate 217,841, forward strand.
GCTGATTTCGATAGCACTGATGAAGACATGGTATTTTTTTGTCATTAGGGCAGCGAGTGATCAGGTTGCCACTTTAATTTGTACCGTCCGTAGATAGGTCGGGCGGAGCCTGCTTCACATAGCATCAGGCGGCGGGAGTTTCCATGCATTTGAATACGATTCAGGTTTTGAAAGCAAACACATTAATGTTAACATCCCCCAGTTTTGATCCTTGTGCCAGTTTTGTTTTTGTTTTTGTTTTTTAGGAACTGCGTGATTTCGATAGCACCGATGAAGACACTGTATTTTGTTAATGGGGCAGGGAGTGGTCACGTTGCCCCTTTTGTGATGTTAGTAGTAGCTTGACGCACATAGCACCAGGTGGTGGGAGTTTGCATGCATTTGAATACGATTCAGGTTTTGAAAGGGATCAACTGACTAAGAATGTTAACCGTACCCAATTTGGGTCGTGTGACAGGCTACGCCTACTTTGAGAAACTGCTGATTTTGTTGGCACCAATGAAAACACGGCATTTTCTCGATAAGGCATCGATCGAGTGGTCAGGTTGCCTATTTTGTAATGTTCGTAGTAGTTTGCCTCACACAGCATCAGTTAGCGAGAATTTTAGCTTTTGAAAAGAATCATTTGACTAAGAATGTTAACCGCGCCCAGTTTGGTTCGTGTGATAGGTAAGGCCTACTCTAAGGCTGCGTTCACATAGAAGTATACTATTCGGGTATTCGGGGCTCGTTTTCGAGGGCACGCGAATAGCTTGAATCGAACGATAGGATTTCCTCACACCGGTTCACACAAGAGGGCACTATTCGAAAGTACCGAATAGCTGCGAATAGTATAGCAAAGTGGGAATCGAGCTTGTTCGACTTTCTTGCAGCGTATACCGTCTTTCGTTTATGAAATAATGATAATTTTGATCTGGATTTGCCCTTTGGCAAAAATAAGCATGTAGACTGACATTGTGATGCAGTTTAGAAATTGTTGATAAGATTTGCTGGGATGTAGGAGGAAGAAATCCTCACTGCATGGGATGGTGAGTTGACGGTGCGGGTGATGGTGTACTCGGTGCCCGAATACCGAATACCGAATACCGAATACTTCTATGTGAACGCAGCCTTAGGCTGGGTTCACATTCACATAAGAAGTACATACGCTTTTTGGACACGCGTGTCCTAATATGGCGCCGTCAAGTCGATCCAGTACACCATCACCCGCACCATCAACTCCTATCCCATGCAGGGAGGATATCTTCCTCCTACACAACCATCTTATTAAGAGTTTCTAAACTGAGATTACATTGGAACGTACCATTTTTGTGACAAGAAAGCTATAAATTGAGTATATGAATAAAAAACTGATCCAACTCCAACCTGGGGTCATTTTGGGTAAATCAACTAAAACTGATTATTTTTAATAACATTATTTGATCATGATACACAACACTGCATCAGAATATCAGTCTACATGTTTATTTTTGCTAAAGGGCAAATCCAGACCAAAATTTTCATCATTTTCATTAACGAGAGATTGTATACGCTGCATGAAAATCGAACAAGCACGATTCCCATTATACCATGCTATACGCAGCTGTACGGCATTTTCGAACATTAGGAAGTCCTATCGTTCGATTCAAGCTATTCGTGTGCTCTCGAAAACGTGCACCATATACCCGAATAGTGTACTCCTATGTGAACCCAGCCTAAGGAACAGCTGATTTTGTTCGTAGCACCAATAAAGACACGGTATTTTGTCAATAGAGCAGTCAGTGGACATTTCGCCCCTTTTGTATTGTTCCTAGTATAGTCTGCCCCACATAGCATCAGTTAGCGGGAATTCGCATGCATTTCAATAAAATTAGACTTCTATGATTGGAATCCCTTGACTAGGAATGTTAACCGCACCCACTTTGGGTCGCGTGACAGGATATATTGAGAAACTGCTGATTTTGTGAGAACCAATGAAAACGAGGGATTATCTTATTTGGGCGTTGAAGAGAGTTTTTACTCCTGTCATTGGCTATAGGGGGTAGATTCAGTGAAAACAGGGAGGTGGAACCATCTCCCTGGTGAAAAGTATTAAAGGGGACAGCGTGGATAGAGACCAGCCTGTATCACCTCTGGAGGAGAGTCTTTGCTTCATGGAGGAGTCGTGCATGCTGAGGAACGAGTCACTTTCCCCTGCAGCAAGACATCCGACATCATGCCGGTGAGGAGCGGTGAGGACCACACGGCCGTTTCGTGGACATCATCTCTCCCAGGAGTCGGGCAGCTGTCTCCTGGCTCCTTTGTAAAAAGCTATTATAAGTAAAACACATTTAGCTCTCTATTTATTTATTCATTTATTTATTCATCTATTTATTTGCTTCATGAAATATCTGTAGACTATAAAGATGTATTGTCTTAGTGAGGAAAAACTACACACAATGTGTGCATCCAATGCTTTTTATGTTTAAAAGTTATGTTATGTAACATTGTTTGTGTGGAAACTGTATTAACTGGTCTTATATTTTCTATGACTGTCGTATCAAAGGTGAATGCTAGTCGACAACATCACCATGCCGAGTGTTCCTAACAGCCTTTATGGGGGACGTGCAGCCAGTGAGACCAATCCAAGCTCCGGACACCTGCTGGACCGACCACGGAGCCATCCCCGGCAGCAGACACCAGTCCAGCTGTACCCGCCACGAATGGGCCATTGGTAGTGTAGTCTTGTCTTTTAAATCTATGCTTGCAATAAGATATTGCGTCACTTGTGTTAAGGTACTCCGTATAGGGAGTGTCCAATATGCCACTTTATCTGTTATCTCTTGTTTGTACAGGTTCCGTAACCATTTATGAATCTAGCAGTTAGCTCAAGTGGACATCATTTTAGCAGAATATGGTTTTAAGCGGTGATAGTGTATGGGTTGTAAGCTCTCATTGCCTTTGGTTTTTTAATTCCAATTTGGGACAGAAATTGTAGAAATTTGCCATGCTACTACATGCCATGTGCCACCATGTCATCTATATCATCGACTTCCGTTTGGTTTTCTTTTTTTATTTGAAAAAGTAAAAGTAAAACCAAGTGAAAAGTAATACCGATTCTGATCAGTGTAGTGAGATGTAGATTGCGGAAAAGTGTATCGATGTTGTGTTTTTATGTTTCTAGTTAATAAGACTTCTACAGGTTACCTGTCAAGTCTACGACCCAGAATGCCGAGCATCCCATCGCCTTTATGGGGCATGCAACCAACGAGACTAATCCACGCTCAAACAACCCATTACTATAGAGTAGACCGAATAGAGCCATCTTCGACGGCCGGGGCCTCCACTCCCGAACTTCACATTGGTCAGCACGGTGGGGACGACTTTTACGACCGGGTAATGCATCTAAAATCTTAATCTTTAAGTGACTTGGCTGTCTTTTGGGGGACTGGCTGCTTACTAGTAGGGCCTATTTGCTTCATCCAAGATAACTTTATTTCTTTATGATAATCTTTTATGATAAAATTTGAATAATCTTTGAAGGCAAATGACTGCGAACAAGTTTCACTTTTTAATTATATACTTTCGGATGGAACTGCAGTTAAAAAAATATTTGTACATCAAGTAAGGTTAGATAATATTTAGATCCACAATCCATTTTGGGTATTTCCTGACAGACAATATAAATCTAATATCTTAAACCACAAGACTGCATGGAGGCTCTCCAATAATGAATTTATACCTTTCTTTTGGTTTTTAATTCTCTTCCGAAGAAAGCAACAAAATAGCTGGCGACATGCTTTGTATGTCGTATGTACAACAGTATTCCCTGTTGTCTCGAGACATTTAGCTGAATAACATGACTTTACCCTCTAATAACGACAGCTTCATCTTAAAACTTGAAAATAACTCAAAAAGACCTGATCAAGCTTCAAATCTTTGGTATAAATACAGATTGATGGACTTCTTGTAGATATCTTGTACAGCTGATTGCAATAAAGAAGAATGTTACGAAATTAGAATAAAAGTTTCTTTTCAGAACCTGTTTTCGTCTTTATTTTCAGAGTGCCCAGACTGAAAAGTGACACTACCAATCTCATTTTGTATGCAGAGTATGAGATAAAATATGTCAAAGTGCAGAATGTGCAGACCCCAGTGGGTATGCTATCACGGTGCCCACCCAGTCGGCACTGTGACAGCACACCCCCTGGGGTCTGTACCCTCTGCACTTTTGATATATTTATCTCATATACTCGGCATACAAAATGAAATGGAAAATAAAAATCATTTGTTCAGGCTTGTAATTTCGGGTGTGTTGTGAAAGAGCATAGTGTGAAATACGACATCCACTTCACTTTATACATCACAGTATACAAAATGATTTCAAAATTAAGTGTGTGTGTGTGTGTTGGTGTGTCTGCGTGGCGTGTCCCATATCACGTAGTAAACAAGACTATACAAAAAGATATAGAAAAATATAAATTTCTTAAAAGACACAAAACACTCGACCCGACAAGACTCAGTATCATGTGCCACATCGAGGGGGGTGGAGTTTAAACAAGATACACTCTTGTTTAAACCCATCCACTAGGTGTGGCACACTCTTCGATACTGGGTCTTGTCTGGTCGAGTGTTTGTGTCTCTTTAGAAATTTATATTTTTCTATATCGTTTTGTAGTGCAGTACTTAGTAGAGTGTGCCACACCCAGGGGGTGGGGTGCAGACCTAGAGTGTGCCACACCCAGGGGGTGGGGTGCAGACCTAGAGTGTGCCACACCCAGGGGGTGGGGTGCAGACCTAGAGTGTGCCACACCCAGGGGGTGGGGTGCAGACCTAGAGTGTGCCACACCCAGGGGGTGGGGTGCAGACCTAGAGTGTGCCACACCCAGGGGGTGGGGTGCAGACCTAGAGTGTGCCACACCCAGGGGGTGGGGTGCAGACCTAGAGTGTGCCACACCCAGGGGGTGGGGTGCAGACCTAGAGTGTGCCACACCCAGGGGGTGGGGTGCAGACCTAGAGTGTGCCACACCCAGGGGGTGGGGTGCAGACCTAGAGTGTGCCACACCCAGGGGGTGGGGTGCAGACCTAGAGTGTGCCACACCCAGGGGGTGGGGTGCAGACCTAGAGTGTGCCACACCCAGGGGGTGGGGTGCAGACCTAGAGTGTGCCACACCCAGGGGGTGGGGTGCAGACCTAGAGTGTGCCACACCCAGGGGGTGGGGTGCAGACCTAGAGTGTGCCACACCCAGGGGGTGGGGTGCAGACCTAGAGTGTGCCACACCCAGGGGGTGGGGTGCAGACCTAGAGTGTGCCACACCCAGGGGGTGGGGTGCAGACCTAGAGTGTGCCACACCCAGGGGGTGGGGTGCAGACCTAGAGTGTGCCACACCCAGGGGGTGGGGTGCAGACCTAGAGTGTGCCACACCCAGGGGGTGGGGTGCAGACCTAGAGTGTGCCACACCCAGGGGGTGGGGTGCAGACCTAGAGTGTGCCACACCCAGGGGGTGGGGTGCAGACCTAGAGTGTGCCACACCCAGGGGGTGGGGTGCAGACCTAGAGTGTGCCACACCCAGGGGGTGGGGTGCAGACCTAGAGTGTGCCACACCCAGGGGGTGGGGTGCAGACCTAGAGTGTGCCACACCCAGGGGGTGGGGTGCAGACCTAGAGTGTGCCACACCCAGGGGGTGGGGTGCAGACCTAGAGTGTGCCACACCCAGGGGGTGGGGTGCAGACCTAGAGTGTGCCACACCCAGGGGGTGGGGTGCAGACCTAGAGTGTGCCACACCCAGGGGGTGGGGTGCAGACCTAGAGTGTGCCACACCCAGGGGGTGGGGTGCAGACCTAGAGTGTGCCACACCCAGGGGGTGGGGTGCAGACCTAGAGTGTGCCACACCCAGGGGGTGGGGTGCAGACCTAGAGTGTGCCACACCCAGGGGGTGGGGTGCAGACCTAGAGTGTGCCACACCCAGGGGGTGGGGTGCAGACCTAGAGTGTGCCACACCCAGGGGGTGGGGTGCAGACCTAGAGTGTGCCACACCCAGGGGGTGGGGTGCAGACCTAGAGTGTGCCACACCCAGGGGGTGGGGTGCAGACCTAGAGTGTGCCACACCCAGGGGGTGGGGTGCAGACCTAGAGTGTGCCACACCCAGGGGGTGGGGTGCAGACCTAGAGTGTGCCACACCCAGGGGGTGGGGTGCAGACCTAGAGTGTGCCACACCCAGGGGGTGGGGTGCAGACCTAGAGTGTGCCACACCCAGGGGGTGGGGTGCAGACCTAGAGTGTGCCACACCCAGGGGGTGGGGTGCAGACCTAGAGTGTGCCACACCCAGGGGGTGGGGTGCAGACCTAGAGTGTGCCACACCCAGGGGGTGGGGTGCAGACCTAGAGTGTGCCACACCCAGGGGGTGGGGTGCAGACCTAGAGTGTGCCACACCCAGGGGGTGGGGTGCAGACCTAGAGTGTGCCACACCCAGGGGGTGGGGTGCAGACCTAGAGTGTGCCACACCCAGGGGGTGGGGTGCAGACCTAGAGTGTGCCACACCCAGGGGGTGGGGTGCAGACCTAGAGTGTGCCACACCCAGGGGGTGGGGTGCAGACCTAGAGTGTGCCACACCCAGGGGGTGGGGTGCAGACCTAGAGTGTGCCACACCCAGGGGGTGGGGTGCAGACCTAGAGTGTGCCACACCCAGGGGGTGGGGTGCAGACCTAGAGTGTGCCACACCCAGGGGGTGGGGTGCAGACCTAGAGTGTGCCACACCCAGGGGGTGGGGTGCAGACCTAGAGTGTGCCACACCCAGGGGGTGGGGTGCAGACCTAGAGTGTGCCACACCCAGGGGGTGGGGTGCAGACCTAGAGTGTGCCACACCCAGGGGGTGGGGTGCAGACCTAGAGTGTGCCACACCCAGGGGGTGGGGTGCAGACCTAGAGTGTGCCACACCCAGGGGGTGGGGTGCAGACCTAGAGTGTGCCACACCCAGGGGGTGGGGTGCAGACCTAGAGTGTGCCACACCCAGGGGGTGGGGTGCAGACCTAGAGTGTGCCACACCCAGGGGGTGGGGTGCAGACCTAGAGTGTGCCACACCCAGGGGGTGGGGTGCAGACCTAGAGTGTGCCACACCCAGGGGGTGGGGTGCAGCGTCATCGACGTCGTCTTCGTGGTCGACATCGACATCTTTGTAAATCATCATCGTCATCGACGTCGTCTTCGTGGTCGACATCGACATCTTTGTAAATCATCATCGTCATCGACGTCGTCTTCGTGGTCGACATCGACATCTTTGTAAATCATCATCGTCATCGACGTCGTCTTCGTGGTCGACATCGACATCTTTGTAAATCATCATCGTCATCGACGTCGTCTTCGTGGTCGACATCGACATCTTTGTAAATCATCATCGTCATCGACGTCGTCTTCGTGATCGACATCGACATCTTTGTAAATCATCATCGTCATCGACGTCGTCTTCGTGATCGACATCGACATCTTTGTAAATCATCATCGTCATCGACGTCGTCTTCGTGATCGACATCGACATCTTTGTAAATCATCATCGTCATCGACGTCGTCTTCGTGATCGACATCGACATCTTTGTAAATCATCATCGTCATCGACGTCGTCTTCGTGATCGACATCGACATCTTTGTAAATCATCATCGTCATCGACGTCGTCTTCGTGATCGACATCGACATCGTCATCGACATCGACATCGTGTTCGTGGTCGACATCGAGATCTTTTGTAATCATCATCGTCATCAACGTCGTCTTCGTGGTCGACATCGACATCTTTGTAAATCATCATCGTCATCAACGTCGTCTTCGTGGTCAACATCGACATCTTTGTAATCGGCATCGACGTCGTCTTCGTGGTCTACATCGACATCTTTGTAATCATCGTCATCGACGTCGTCTTCGTGATCGACATCGACATCTTTGTAGTCATCATCGTCATCGACGTCGTCTTCGTGGTCGACAGCGTCATCTTTGTAATCATCATCGTCATCGACGTCGTCTTCGTGGTCGACATCGACATCGTCATCTTTGTAATCATCGTCATCGACGTCGTCTTTGTGGTCGACATCGACATCATCTTCATAATCATCATCGTCATCAACGTTGTCTTCATCGTCTTTGTGATCTTCGCCATCGCCGTCATTGTGATCATCATCATGGATATCATCCTCATTTGCGTCATCGTAATCATCATTGTTGAGATATGTCGCATATTTCAATGATGGGAGTATATTCTGCATTACCACTTGCCCTCAAAATGGAGAAATTGACCCAAAAGAGTCATCTACTTCAGATACCATATTATGTAATATATTTCGATGTGCTTTCATTTTCTCAATAAATCACAAAAGTCAACCCTGTAGCAAAAATGTTGCCTTCTGTAACACATTGAAATGCACTGTATATTGTGTGAAAGCTAAAATATTGTTATCTCTTCCATTTTGAAAGAGATGATACTACCGTACGTGTGATTCTCAATCAATGTGCTTCTTAATCATGAATTCAACCATTCTGCACATATCTTTTCATCTATCTCTCTTTGTATGAATATATGTACTGCTTTATGTTTCTCTCTGACAGTTTAACGAGTTATTCTCTTCTTTCTTTCCAGGAAAACTTTAACACAAGAAAAACAACACTCATAAGCAGGCCCGTAGCCGGGGGGCGATTTTCTTTCCCGTAACCCTAACGCGTCGAAATTGCCAATTGTGTCACTTGAGCAAAGACTATCAGTGTACAGGTTTATTGTCACCTCGTCTACAGCCACTTTGTCTATTTTCCAATTGGTCTACTGGCATATCGTCTATTACCGATTAGTCTAATACCCATTTGGTCTACATTTCGTTTTGTCCAGTACCCATATTGTCTAATAGCCACTTTGCCCACTACCCGTATTGTCTAATACCCAACTCGTCTAAGGAGCATTTCGTCTACAAATCAATTGATCTAATAGCCAAATCGTCTACACTCACAATGTCTATTTGCCATGTCGTCTAATATTTATTTTGTCTACTACTAGTTAGTCTACTCCCACCTCGTCTACAAGTCATTCAGTCTACATTCACTTTGTCTAGTTATCATATCGTCCAACCCTAGTTTGTCCATACCCAATATGGTCTATACCCATCTGGTCTACTCCTAACTCGTCTACTCCCAACTGGTCTACTCCCAACTGGTCTACTCCCAATTGGTCTACTCCCAACTGGTCTACTCCCAATTGGTCTACTCTCTACTTGTCTACTCCCAACTGGTCTACTCCCAACTGGTCTACTCCCAACTCGTCTACTCCCAACTCGTCTCCTCCCAATTGGTCTATTCCCAGCAACTCGTCTACTCCCAATTGGTGTACTCCCAACTGATATAGTTTTACTCTCAACAATTTACCCAAACTGATCATTTCCATCTGGTCATGCTTATAATGAATATACCACTTTGTCTAGTGTCCAGTCCGTCTCACTGTCATGAACTATTCATATTAAACCTGCCCTTGATTAGCACAAAAATCAATATTACTATTAGACTATTCTAGTTGTTAATTATTCCGCACATGCTGAATATAAAGACATACTAATCAATGGTGAGACATGACTATCCAGTCTACATTCTGGCCGTAAAATAACTAAATAATGATAAACTAGCTCAGTTACAATCCTCCATCACAAACGAATTGTCAGTCATTCCAAGGAGGTACTAGTACCTCCTTGGTCATACCATGGAGCTACGTAGCTCCATGGTCATACGTAACAGAATTACATTTCGACCGACCACCCCAGTCCACCCGTACCTCCATGTAGTTTGCAGGCACAAACCCTTGTTGGTCGTAGAGGAGTCTGCGCCAAGACTACTATATGCACCACTTCGGCACTGTCCCATAGGCCCTGTGTTGTAGCTTCTCCCAACAGCCTTTGAGTCCAGAAACACCTTTTCATGTTTATTAGGCAGAGCTTCATTCTGAGAGGATTGTCATGGTAACCGTGATTGACATGTCCTATGGGGGCCTGTCTGGCTAACCCCCACTGAGATAAAGGTCAACCTGAGTAGAAAGCCAGATGGTGGTTTGAACTGTTATGTAACACCTCGGAATGTACTTTCTAGAGCAAGAAATGCTCCATTCTGTCTGCAATGAAGGGCTTTTTACACTTGTAAATTTTTGCTTAGCCCCGGACCAACGGTGGGGCTAAGGGGGGGGGGGGCCTTAGCCCCACCGTTGGTACGGGACTATCCTTAGCCCACTTTCTGTTTACACTCGTTTTTGCCAAAGTAGGCTAGCCCCACCGATAGTACGGTACTATCTGGCCCTGCAAAATAGCAGGGGTTAGCACCGCAATTGCGGTGCCAAGCAAGTGAGTGTAAACAGAACGAAAAAATAATCCTGGGCTAAGCGACGGAGACGAAGTCCGACCCTCACTGACCAATCAGAAACGAGGTAATCAAGTGCTGCCGGTGCGTGCGTGTACGTGTACAGTACACAGCGTAATTATGAATATTCATGTGGTTTGGAAAGTCCGGGGCTAAGAAATACGAGTGTAAAAAGGTCAGTTTTCTCCTTAGCCCCGGACAAGAGATAGTACGGGACTAATTGGCGAGTGTAAAAAGCTGAAAAAATTGGTACGGGACTAACGATAGTCCTGGGTCAGAGAAAGTCCGGGGTTAAGAAACATAAGTGTAAAAAGCCCTTGAGAGACCTCCTTGCATGAGGAACCAAGGAACTATCCCAGCCATTCCCTTTCTGTTTATTTGTTTTCTTCTTTTCTCTCTTTTCAAGCTCTCACTAGATCTTTTTTCTTTCTGTCCGTCTGTCTACTCTTCATAATTACTGAATCATGTCAAGACCAACATGATTTTTCCCTCTATTTTCACCTTTCTCTCAATAAATCTCTTTATGAAAGAAATACTACAAAAGGCCTAAATCATTCTCTGTTTTTGTACATTGAAAATTCACTCCCCATTTGCATTAATAGCTGAACAAGTTTGTAGGTTTTTGTTGTGTTTTTTTTTATATCAGTCTACCTTACATGTATAGTTTTCTTGGCCTCTGGCCGACATACTTATCCAATGTGTCATATAACTCCTTCTTTCATATTTCTATGATATTTCATGAAGGGCTATACAAGATTGTACAAAACTACTGATATGTCTATACGAGCCTAACCTTTATCTGTTTAAGAAAAAAAAAAGATAATAGCTATAATAAGCTTTTACATTGTATGTGACATTCTGATTTAATTGTGAATGCGAGTTTACATATATATAGAAACCCAAGTTAATTCACATATTTATGCATGGTGCCTGCTTATCATGCATTTTATCAAATTCGCCTTCTTGGAAGTTTGAGATAAATCTACTAAGGCTTATTCATCTACAGTAATAGATTACTATACTTAATGATTTGGTGACTTTTCCCTTCAGGCCTACGTAATGTCTTGTCGTGCTATTGCTAATGCGTTGTACATGTACCAAAGCAAAATCTCAACGAAATAGTTTGCCAATAGGCCCATAGGAGCTGAGATATAAGATTAGCTATAACCTGGATCAGTCCATTCAAGTAAAAATCTGACACCAATGTCAAATTTATAATTGTCATGCATTCAAACTGTTTTAGCTGAATTAGTCAATAAATATAGGCGTTCATGTATCTTATGAATAATGTGGATAATATTATAGAGCCTAATAACAAAGTTATGAATTTTTGAAGTTATAACTTGCTCTTTATCTAACTTTCCTCAAACGGTCACTGATATGTTTATTGTTCTAATAATGTTGCTGAATTCTCTCAATCCACATGTATTTCAATGTGAACTTGACTTTTACGATATCATCAAAATATTTTTTTGCGATTGTTTGATATTTCAATTAAACAGTTTTATGTTGTCATAAAGCCATGACCCTGATAACTGTAGTATTATATATGTTGTAATGCTTTTGGCTAATTTGGGGAGTAACAGAAAAGAGATTAGATATGTTTTGATGATATCGTAAAAGTAAGTACTGCGCAAGTTCACGTTGAAATCATGTGGACTGAGAGAATTCAGCAACATTATTAGAACATATCAGTGACAGTTTGAGCAAAATTAGAAAAAGAAAAAGTTATGAATTTTTGAAGTTTCTATAGCCAGGTCAAAATATCAAGGTCCCACACATAATGTGGGCTACATTGCCAAGGAATATACGCCCATTTTTTTTTTTTTTTTTAACAGAGAATATTACAGTTTAAAGAACAATAGCCTACCTACATTTCTTTCAAAAACAACAACAGAAGTTCATTGAAATGTAAACAAACAAGCAAAAATGTGTTGCTCAGAAAATAATAAGAATGTACCACAGAGGACTGGCAGCAACAATACATGCAATACAGACTAGAACTATCACTAAATGTGATTAATACCCCATGGACCTCAAACTGAGGGAGTTAGGTCAATACACAATGCTTCTGTATGCTTTTTATCAGAAATAAAAAAGTTGCTACCATGGCAATGCGTTATTTAACATTGACAAAGATGTGTTTTTCAATATGCATATCTAAAATCTATAATGGTTTACCAAAATGTGCTAAATCTAAAGCTATAACAACATTCTCAAAACTGAGGAAAATAGCGTAAGCAATTTTTTTGTTTGATTGATTTTTATTCAAAAAGTTAATTATTTCTGTGGCAAATACTGTCTGTCCCTGACGAAAGAAGTGAATATTTTTTAATGAAAAATGCCGTTACAATGGCAACACGGATTTTCCATACTCCAAAGATTGAATTTAAGTATCAACATGCTATATAGTGGTCACATGTACCGAATATCAAATCAAATGTTCAAAGACTGAGGGAGTAAGCTCTAATATATATATATATATATATATATATATATATATATATATATATATGTGTGTGTTGATAAGGTAGTCCACGTGTTGGCAAGATAAAAAGAAAAGTAACAAAGCTGCAACAAAGTTCATGCTGTATTCACCAACGGTTTATTTCTTCAACAGTATCAACACTTGAGAAAGGGCGGCGAGACGCTCGAAAATTTGTGTGAAGAAATAAACCGTTGGTGAATACAGCATGAACTTTGTTGCAGCTTTGTTACTTTTCTTATATATATATATATATATAATATATATATAATTATAATATAGAAAAAGGATGTTGCCATGGGATCCCATTGTTTGATATTGACGAAAGAAATACTTTGAGCAATTGAATTTGTATTGGTATTATGTGTCAAATCTCAAGTCAAATCCTACAAACTGCTGGGTTTAGCTATTAAAAATCAACTAACAATTTGTATGATGTTTAATTTAAAAAAAAATGCTGTTATCACGTCAATACATTGACCAGCAATGACAAGAGATGAAGTTTGCATGTCTTCACTTTACAGTAGCGGCCACATATATGCGACATTTCAATTCTAATGCTCAATAAGTGAGGGAGTTAGATCAATCCACATAATTCTGTACATTGTAAGATAATACTCATGTCATGGCAACAGACAGACTGAAAACCACACACACACACACGCACACACACACACACACACAACTGTCTTGCTAAAATGAAATAGTAGGCCCTATTAAAGGACAAGTTCACCTTCATAAACATAAGGATTGAGAGAATGTAGCAATATTAGTAGAACACATCATTGAAAGTTTGAGGAAAATCAGACAATCTGTTCAAAAGTTATGAATTGTTGAAGTTTTTTTGCAGTACCCGCTGGATGAGAAGACTACTGCAGTGTATGAATAACTTAGATGTCACATGTGTACAACAACATAAGGAAAATATAAAGAGAATTTCACAAAATTCCATGTTTTGAAAAAAGTACACATTCCCCTACCTCGTTACCGATAAATGTTATGGGTAATATTATTCCCCCTGCCTTTAGAAAGAGGCAAGTCAATTGCTCTTTTATTATGCGAAAAAAGTGAAAATATGTTGAATTTTCTTTTATATTTTCTTTATACTGTTGTACGCATATGACTCACAAGCTGTAGTAGTCTCCTCATCCAGCGGTTCCAACACAAAAATTTAAAAAATTCATAACTTTTGCATCGATTGTCCAATTTTCCTCAAACTTTCACTGATGTGTTCTACTAATATTGTTGCATTTTCTCAATCCTTATGTTTATGAAGGTGAACTTGTCCTTTAACATGCAAGAGTGATCATTATAGTCTCTCAACTTGCAAATCAATTGTTCAAAAAGTGAGCAGTTTGTTCCACAAAATTTTGTATGTTTTTCTTAATGAAAATGCTGCTACCATGGCAAACACTGTTGACAATGACAAAAGCTAAAATTCTACAATGGCGGCCTCAATGTCATGTGCCAAATTTCAAGTCTAATGCTCAAAAATCGAGGGAGATACAAAGTGTAGGTCAGTTCATGTGATTTTGTATTTATCCATAAGAATATTGTTTAATGGAAAGAGGCATATTGAAAATTCTATATGTATCATATCTAAGTGTTGTCAAAAGTCGATTAGACATCACGGTCCGGATACATGGAACACTCTTCCTGAAGAGTTGAAACAGTGTGCCTCCTTGTTTTCATTCAAAGCAAACTTAAAGAAGCATATTTTATCACAGTATACTTCAAATACGAATTAAGCCCGAATAATTTATATGACTTATGTTGGTCTCCCGATAGTAGCAACATCGTAAGTCATTCCCTCTTCCAGCAAACCAATTTTATCATTCCAAATCCCAGCCTATCTGCCCCTGTGCACTCTCAAGCACTCGCACGCACATTCACCACCTTCACACATCAGAGTTTATTTTCCCCTGCTATCCTCGCAGCAGAATTTGTATTGTTTACCAATTTACTTACCTACCTTTTCCTCGGGCCGGCCATCTTTTCAAGCAATGCTTACAATGGCGGCCCTCTCCATTATCATTTCCTAAATATAATATTGTTATTGTAATCCCAGCTGCATAGACATGCATACTGTAATATCATTAATTTCCTTTTATATCATTGTTTATGCAAGTCAAACGACTCTGTTTCAAATATACTTTGTATATTTCCCATGTTCACGATTATTCAGTTTATGTATATTGATTTGCAGAAAATAAAGTATCTATCAAACAAACAAAACAAATAACATTAGGCCAACTATAGAGTGGTCATAATTCCCAAATTGCAACTCAAATCCAAAAATACAACTGAGCAAAAAGTTTGATCCACAAAATTGTAAATGATTCAAAAAAATATGAATGATGTTGTAAATCATGGCAAAACATTGGACGACAGTGACAAATATTACGTTGTTGCCAACATACTGCAGGTTCATTTCCAAAAAGCACTTAATTAGATTATTACAGCTATGACACAGTAGATTCAACTCATTTTGAGTGAACACATAACAACTAAGTATTAGCTCTTTCAGTGTTTTGCAATTAATAAAGATGGAAAAAAAATTGATGGCAACCAGCAAATGATTTTAACTAGTATAGAATAGAGAATTGCAATCAATTGCAAGTTATGATCAACTGCAGCATCCAGGAGATTTTACATTGATATCTATCAGTATCACAAGTTTTAAAAGATGTATGGATACATACATTCACTCTGGAAATGTATTGTTTTATCAGACCAATGAATAGGGAGGAATTTACAGTGAATTTGAAACACTGTCGGAACTTACTAGGAGAGAGATCAAACTAGGGAGAGAAGTTATACAGAAGACCATCTCTGACTCCACTTATTAAAAATTCCTCCTGGAAGTAGAAAACCTCTTAGAAGTAAAATGTTTTTCTGGGTCTGGTTCCTGCATAGGCACAAGAACTGTTCTTTGCTTTTCAGCATTGATTTTCTCAAAATTAAGGTTTCATTCAGAACCTACACATAATGAAATTCAAGGGTATCAATTTTAGATTGTCATATACACTAGGTTGGTATACACTTACAATGAACCTAGGTTTGTGTTAGGGCCCATGAGTACACAGTATACCAGCGAGAAAAAGAAAACAAGTAGGTGTTAAAGGATGGTAATTTTGGTTGAGATGATGATTCAGCTTTTGACATTTTGCAAGATAGAAACTACTCGAGATATTATTATCAAACAGAAGTTAAAATTCTATTTGATGAAAGTCGGATTTGGAAATATCCAAAAACAAAGTAAAGCAAGGTGGTCCATATAAAAGAAATTTCCCACATTTCATTAGGACCACTCTGTTTTGGGATATCTCGACCATCTCAAATTTGATTTTCGTCTCTTAGAATAATATGTATGCTCTTTTGATAAGGGGAATCTCATGAATTGTTGCAAAAAGTTATAACATGCCTTGAAATCTTGTTCAGAATAGTAAATAATGCCCCCAAAATATCTCATTACATTTTAGTCATTTCATGGTTTACACGTGAATGAATCCACATATATCTGCATAATATGTTACTCCATGGTTTACAGAAGAGCCAGATTAAGGGGGAAAGATGACAATACGGACTACTGTGCAGAGTAGGAAGAAAAGGTCACCTGATACACCCCTTGGAATTTGGTGCACTGGTATAAGGGTTGTCTGACCAGGGAGGTCACCTCCCTGGTCTGACCAGTGTTGTTTTTATTTCACCCATGGACTGGTGATATCTGCCTAATCTGCCTTTCTAATTATCCAGTTACTGGGTGCTGCCAGACAAGTCCCAAGAGATGGTGATGGACATTGGAAAGCAACCAATCACATGGGTGGAGTTTGATTTTCACCGTGAGAAACTGATTTTAGAAGTCTGTACAAACCCTTGTTGGGAGAGGCTGCAGTGCAGTGGTACGTGTATAATTAGTCTTGGCACATGCAGACTCCTATTACGACCAACAAGGGTTTGTGCCTGCAAACTAACCTCCATGCGCGTGCATGCATGCATGCAGCGATCTTGGCGGGATGCGATTTTTTTTTTTTTGAAATTGCCAATTGTGTCACTTGAGCAAAGACTATCAGTGTGCTGGCTGGTTTTTGTACGCATGCGCGTGGACTTCGTTAGGTTCCTCGCGAAACGTGTATTGAGTACATTGCAGGCTAGTAAATTATTCATCTCAGTAGTAGCTATATATTGTACATGAATCATATTTTTGTGCATATGTTTCAACCTTTTTTGTGCATTTAACCGTTTACATACATCAGTACGTGGCAGACAGAATAAAGAATACTGATAATGTACTTCTAAAGTGTTCATTTTCATTTTTACCATACTTATGATTGTGTATCAAAGTTGAATGGATGGAGTGTTGGAGTTTGGACATATAAATGCTGCATGATTGCTTCTGATATAAATTACACATCCACCACAAAAATAACACAGCAAGTTTTTCACACTGTGACATTATCTTTTTTTCCTAAAAAAGTGTCATAATTAGAACATAAAAATTTAAAATTCAAATGGGGCACCAAGAGTGTTCAACCTATTTCACTGGGAAAAAAGAAACTGGATGAAGTAGACTTAAATAACAAAAAAAAAAAAAAAGACGAGTTGGGAGTAGACTAGTTGGTAGTAGACGAGTTGGCAGTAGACGAGTTGGGTGTAGACGAGTTGGGTGTAGACTAGTTGGGAGTAGACGAGTTGGGAGTAGACTAGTTGGTAGTAGACGAGTTGGCAGTAGACTAGTTGGGAGTAGACGAGTTGGGAGTAGACCAATTGGGAGTAGACGAGTTGGGAGTAGACCAATTGGGAGTAGACGAGTTGGGAGTAGACCAATTGGGAGTAGACGAGTTGGGTGTAGACGAGTTGGGAGTAGACCAATTGGGAGTAGACGAGTTGGGAGTAGACTGACTGGTTATTAGACTAATTGACTATTAGACAAGGTGGTTGTAGACTAATTGGCTATTAGACAAAATGAACTGTAGACTATTTTATTCATAGACCTAATGATTAATAGACGAAATGGTCAATAGACATAATGGGTGTTAGACGAAATGGGACTTAGACAAATTGGACTATAGATAAAATGGCTAGTAGACGAAATGACAATTAGACTAATTGGCATATAGACAAAATGGTTGGTAGACGAGTTGGTAGTAGACGAAGTGGGTTTAGACGAGATGGCATTAGACTAGGTGGACAGTGGACAGGGTGGGTGTAGACGAGGTGCCAATTTACCGTTGGTTTTTGTACGCATGTGCGTGGACTTTCAGTTTAGGCGTTGAGTTCGAACTGTTACCAGGGGGGCCACCTCCCTGCTGTTACACAGTATCATGGACCCATGCACAGACAGAGTACCATTTAGTCCATGGGCCAGGCCAGATATTGGTACCATCTGAGGTGGCAATACCTTTTTGGTGTCATTTTGTTTGTCGGGCTTAGATATGCTTATCAAGCTATGATAGCATTTCCAAATGAGTAGCTTAGTCATAATAAATGAATTTTAAACCAATTTGGTCTCGTTGTTATATCCCTGTACTTCTGAATCGAGACCAACCGCTATACAAAGAAGAGCACTGTCTTCTGTATGTTCACAGGTGTTCTGTTGTAAAAGCGGTGTGCTTAGTCTTTATTCAAGACAGCAAAGGGAATATCCAAGGGTTATGATGTCCACAGCGCTTAGTCTAATATTCAAGACGGCGAAGGGAATATCCAAAGCTTATATGATACAGTGTATATCCCTTTATCTAAAAACAACAACAACAACAAAGCAATTCCTCGTGAATTTTACCGTATTTTTCAATTATTTATCATTTTCCGGTGAAAACGCTACGGTAAAAACGCTAATACCACGCCAATGTCGCTTTATTTCCATCTAACAATGAAAGATTATGCAAAAACAATGTACCGGTACACTACAATACATTATAATTAATAATGCTGTAAATGAACAGAGTGATCTTTGTTTAAAACTGATGTATTTTGTTGAGAGAGTGGTATAAAAACTGTATAGATAATCCCTTTTATTAGGAACTTTAGATATGATGACTGTACGTTGTTCTAGATAAAGACTAAGCGCACCGCGTGACAGCTGTGGACATCATAACCCTTTGGATATTCCCTTCACTGCCTTGAATAAAGACTAAGCGCACCGCGTTTACAACAGAACACCTGTGGACATACGGAATGCAGTGCTCGTACATTTTGTATTTGTATAGCGGTTAGTTTCGATTCAGAAGTATAGGGATATAAAAACGAGACCAAATTGGTTAAAAATTTATTTATTATCACTAAGCTACTCATTTGGAAATGCTATCATAGCTTGATAAGCGTATATATGTCCGACAACAGGGGCGTCACCAGCTTTTTTTCAAGGGGGGTGCGTTTTGACACTAAATGTTTACGAGATTTTTTTGGACAGACATTTGGAATATAGGAAGCTCTCAATCCCTAGACTTTTACTGTTTTTTGAGGGAAACCAAGCGGGGAAAGGGCAACGGCGCGCCGGTAGCTAGGATTTCATCGGGGGGGGGGGGGGGGGGGGGGAGGGTGTGGAAGTGCCGGAGAGGGTTGCATCCCTTATAAGTGGATTACGGAATGACGGTGTGAAACGACAAATTACTGGCAGCGATATCAGGGGAATGGCATAACGACTACATACGAGCGAGCGGAGCGAGCGAGCTTGGAAATTTTGACATTTTACAGTAAAAAAAAACTGCCGTTTGTAGCCATATTTTTTTTGCTTTGTAAATGAAGGGGGGCGCACCGAGCGCAACTGCTGGCAATTACTGGCAGCAATATCAGGTGAATGGCATGATAATTAAATGCGAGCGAGCAAAGAGAGCGAGCTTGGAAATTTTGACATTTTACAGTCCCAAAACTGCCATTTGGAGCCATATGTGGAAGTGCCGGAGAGGGTTGCATCCCTTATAAGTGGATTATGGAATGACGGTGTGAAACGACAAATTACTGGCAGCGATATCAGGGGAATGGCATAACGACTACATACGAGCGAGCGGAGCGAGCGAGCTTGGAAATTTTGACATTTTACAGTCCAAAAAACTGCCGTTTGTGGAAATATTTTTTTTTGCTTTGTAAATTAAGGGGGGCGCACCGAGCGCAACTGCTGGCAATTACTGGCAGCAATATCAGGTGAATGGCATGATAATTAAATGCGAGCGAGCAAAGAGAGCGAGCTTGGAAATTTTGACATTTTACAGTCCCAAAACTGCCATTTGGAGCCATATTTTTTCGCTTTGTAAATAAAGGAGGGGTGGGGCGCAACGGGCGCAACTGCCGGTAATTACTGGCAGCAACATCAGGAGAATTGCATAACGACTACATATACGAGCGAGCGAGCGAGCGAGCTTGAAAATTTTGACATTTTACAGTCCAAAAACTGCCGTTTGTAGCCATAATTTTTTGCTTTGTAAATTAAGAGGGGTCGCACCGAGCGCAACTGCTGGCAATTACTGGCAGCAATATCAGGTGAATGGCATAATGATTAAATGCGAGCGAGCAAAGAGAGCGAGCTTGGAAATTTTGACATTTTACAGTCCCAAAACTGCCATTTGGAGCCATATTTTTTCGCTTTGGAAATAAAGGAGGGGTGGGGGCGCAACGGGCGCAACTGCCGGTAATTACTGGCAGCAACATCAGGAGAATTGCATAACAACTAAATGCGAGCGAGCGAGCGAGCGAGCTTAAAAATTTTGACATTTTACAGTCCCAAAACTGCCGTTTGTAGCCGTATTTTTTTGCTTTGGAAATTAAGGGGCGCACCAGGCGCAACTGCTGGCAATTACTGGCAGCAACATCTGGTGAATGGCATAACAATTAAATGCGAGCGAGCGAAGAGAGCGAGCTTGAGAATTTTGATATTTTACAGTCCCAAAACTGCCATTTGGAGGCATATTTTTTCGCTTTGGAATTAAAGGAGGGGGGGGGGGGTTCACCGGGCGCAACTGCCGGCAATTACTGGCAGCAACATCAGGAGATAAATGCGAGCGAGCGAGCTTGAAAATTTGACATTTTACAGTAAAAAACAAACTGCCGTTTGTAGGTATATTTCTATATAAGGGGGCCCATCGGGCGCAACTGCTGGCAAATACTGGCAGCAATATCAGGAGAGCATAATGATTACATTCGAGCGAGCAGAACGAACGAGCTTGAAAATTTTACATTTTACAGTCCAAAAACTGCCGTTCTTTTCTTAGCCATATTTTTTCGCTTTGGAAATTAAAGGGGAAGGGCACCGGGCGGAACTGCTGGCAATTACTGGCAGCAACATCAGGTGAATTGCATAACGATTAAATGCGAGCGAGCGAAGAGAGCGAGCTTGAAAATTTTACATTTTACAGTCCAAAAACTGCCGTTCTTAGCCATATTTTTTCGCTTTGGAAATTAAGGGGGGGGGGGGGCGCACCGGGCGCAACTGCAGGCAATTACTGGTATCTTGCAACATCAGAAGAATGGCATAAAGATTAAATGCGAGCGAACGGAGCGAGCGAGCTTGAAAATTTTGACATTGTTACAGTCCCCAAATTGCCGTTTGTAGCTATAATTTTTCGTTTTGGAAATTAAGGGGGGGGGGGGCGCACCAGGCGCAACTGCCGGCAATTACTGGCAGCAACTTCAGGAGAATGGCATTACGACTAAATGCGAGCGAGAGGAGCGAGCGAGCTTGAAAATGTTGACATTTTACTGTCCAAAAACTGCCGTTTGAAGCTATATTATTATTTTTTTTCGCTTTGGAAATTAAAGGGGGGGGGGGGGGGGCGGACGCCCGGTGCGCCCGGTGCGCCCCTCCCCCTGAATCCGCCACTGGTAGTCAAGGGTGTGGGTTTATGTTCATGACTGGGGGAGGTATGACCAGCGAGGTGGCGTCGAAGTGACCAACCGGGGAAAGGATGTCCAAAATCTGCACTTTAGAGCATCCCCTAAACTAATTGTGCGTGTTTGTTTGTGTGTGTGTATTATATATACATGGAAAAGTTAGGAATTAGCCCAGGTCAAGTCTATTTATCGGCAATGCAAGACATTTTTACATAGACTAGTATGTAAAGCAACACTGCAAAAGCAATGATCTAGCTTTGATATAACGAAGCGTAAGGTACAAAGGTGCTGTACATTCTACATCACATTGCGCAACATTGTAGCGACTCTTCGTTCGGATGTACTGAGTACACTGCGCACATCCTGCTTATATGCAGAATGCCAACCAGGAATCACGCTGAATCACAATCTTTTGTCGGGTCCGGGCTTTTTGAACAATGTTTCACACTATATACCTATCTAATTATGGTTAAAAGAAATCATAGAAAAATATCTTATTTCTTGATCACCCTTTCATTCAAAAGCAGTTTACTAACACTTGAATTACTATTTCGGTAAGTCTTTTTTTTTTTTTACCAGCGGATTATGAGGGGGCGCACCCCCCTCCCCCCGTAGTTACGCCACTGCTTTTGGGTGAAATAATTGGACAGATTTCTTGAATTCTAACAAAAAAGCAAGACAATCTTTTCATCGCGGGAATTATGATCATGTGGGGTGGGGCAAATGGTGCGCTTGCCTTCCAATATTTTTATGGGGGCAACATTTTTGTTTTATTTCAAAAGCCAGAAAATTTCTCATTTCGGGAATCATTAATTATGGGGGCCGGGGGGGCAAAATTAAAATATGCTTACCCCTCCAATATTTTATGGGGGTAACTTTTTGTTTTTCGGTCAAAAAAAAAAAGATAAGAAAATCTTCTCGTCTCTGGAATTATGGAGGGGGGGGGGGGTGGGCAAAATAATATGCTTGCCCCTCCATTTTTTTTTTCATCTTTTTTTAATGAGGCTAAGGCTCGCTCTTGGGCTGGCAATATGGATTGGTCAGAAGTAATGTACATAGACCCTACTATGTACTTGTAAGTAGCACACGTACATGCAAACGTGTATAAGTGCTCGGTATCGTAGGGATGTACAGTACGGTCGATAAATAGTAAACACTGTAGAATACTAATAAAATCAGTGCTGCCAGAACCAGGGGTGCGAATTGATTTGTGTGTGTGTGTGTGTGTGTCCCTGGTGCAAAATATGAAGAAAAAAAAAATAGAAAAGAGTAATTATTTAGCGTCCGGCGTTGAGGTCGCTCGCAGACTGATTTTTTTTTTTTTTTTTTTTTTTTTTTTTTTTTTTTTTTTTTTTTTTAAGGATCTGAAGGGGGGTGCGTTCGCACCCAACGCACCCCCCCTGGTGACGCCCATGGACAAACAAAGTGACACCAAAAAGGTTTTGCCACACATCGGTGAAAGTTTAAGGAAAATCGGGCAATCGATGCAAAAGTTATGAATTTTTAAAGTTTGGATGTTGGAACCACTGGATGCATGACATCATGTGTGGGCAACAACATAAACACAATATAAAGAAAACAAACATGTTTTCACTTTTCTTGAGTAATGGAAGAGCATTTGATTAACCACTTTCAGAAAGTAGGGGGAATGATTACTACACTTAACATAAATTATGTCAGTGTCGATTAAGTTGATGGAATGTATAATTTTATCGATTTTTTTGGGTGGAATTCTCTTCACAGGCAGGCAGGTGCGTTGTAGGTCCATGGTGTGTGCATATGCCACGGTGCATGCGTATGCATGGACCACCTACCTAGAGCTAGCTAGCTATGCTTTAGGTCCATGCTAATCGCAGAGATGGCTGTTTGTAGACTACAGTATAACCGTAACTACTTCATTGTAAACTTTACTCCGGCCACCACTCACATCCTTCAGTGTTCTTGTCTCCTCAGGAAGTGTTCAGGGGAGGTAATGATCAATGCTTAGTTCCACTGTATCATTGACGCTTTGCATAATCTAGGATTTACATTTACCAGTAAGTATTTTTCTGTTTGAACTTGTGCGCTGATGTTTTGATTCAGTCCCATTCGTAGTGTTACGTGTAACAAAAACATGCACAGAAGTTATAGAACGCTGTTTTCTACACGTAAATTTGCGTGTAATTTAGCTCTGCAGCTCTGTGATGCGCTGTCAATGTGACAATGATCCAATCCTGACTGCTGCGATGTGGCTTGTACCGTGTATACCGCGTGGTCTGCTGCGGTAAGGAGAGGGCCATGCAGGGCCGGCCGCAGGGGTTGGTTTCTTGGCTAGAAAGTTGTAAAATTTTACTTCTGTAAAGGATGGTCTAGAAATGGATGAAGAGTGATAAATTTACAGTGATGGTGCACGTGCAAGTCTTGGGAGGTGGCGTAAAAACTAATAAAACAGTGTGTTCAATTCAGATCAGTTAGTAATACTCATCATACTATAGATCTACAATAGCGTCAATATGGAGCGGAGGATTAAATTAGTATGTAGTCTCATCATACAGGCATAACTATACACAGCCCAGTTGCTGTACGTAGGTACGTTGCGACAGCGTAATTACAGCGTCTGGTCGGGCTAATACAGGCAGTACTATTTATAATGCAAGCTTTTGTAGAAGCCTAACGTTAGATCTACTTCTTTGACAGCTGGAAGATCGCGATTGGTCTACAAAAGCGCATATCTGCAGACACTCACTAATCACATTAAAATATCCCCCGTTGAAAGCTGTGAAAAGATAGCCGGGCCGCTGATTGGCTGATCGCCCAGCCGTCCGCTTCCCTGCACAGCGCAGTGTGCGAGATTCACTACTCAACATGCGTGCTTGCCTTCATGCTACGTAGCGGTTATGGCAGCGACCTCGCTGAAGAGCCCCCGTCAGTACACAACGCTACACAAACCATACAATATGGCGACCAATTTGACTTGTGCTAATTAAGTAATTTACTTGCCGAAGATTATAGGGAGTGTAAGACCTACAGACAGTACTGGTTGAGGTGAGGATTCCCAAGGCCCTGTCTTATAAAGACTTGTGATTGATTATAGAAAATCAATCACAACTTTGCGATTGAATGCAAATCCATCGCGGCATCATATAATAAAATCATGACTGAAATTAAGATGGAGAACTGCACAATCAATCACAGGTTGTGATTGATTGCAGCTTTCACTAAGATTTGTGATTGATTGATTTCTATCACAAGTCACAAGTTTTATAAGACAGGGCCAGGGCCCAGGTTAACGTATGCGTGTGTGTGAGAGATAATGCGAAACCTAGTCTTAAAGTCTTATGAAGTATGAAAGAGCATGTAATTATAAAAAGGATTTAACATTATTTGATGACATTTGGCCTTGAAATGGCTGAAATATATCCAGGAAAGTGATCCTAAACAAATTGACAGGCCACGACTTTTTTCAGAATCTTTTTGTTTTTCCTTGTTTTACATCTCATTCATTACAAAACCGATTTTCATCAAATGAACATTTAGATTCCCTAGTATGCTCCTCAACATTTCATAGACTCACACAGAGTGGATTCTAAATATCTCGCAAAACGTTACAAGCTGAATCCTCACCTCAACCAGTACTGTGCAGTCCCTTTGAATATACGTTGTAAATGTATGTTCCGTGGAGACTGCGTCTGGCTTCATGGAATCCCCTACATAATTCCTATCCCCTATGGCAGTGTACAACCACAGGTGTGTGTCTATACCATCTATGATCTAGCCACACTCATATAATTTGGTTGTTGGTTGAAGCCATGGGCTGAGTGTCTGGATACAGACACACATGTGCATACTGTACATACACATTTATACCTCAATGTTGTATTTTTTTGTAAGTGTTAGGAAGTTTTGGGCAGTTGATGATTAAGTCTGTGGGAATTTAATTAATTTATGGCCATCAGATGACAATCAGACATCAGCAAATACAACTTTTTGTGGGTTACAGCTGTAAATCTGCAAAACTCAACATGTACATTGTACATTGTAGTGGCAGTGATTGCTGTGTCTTGTCATTCAAAAAAAAAAAAGGTAAATGATGTACAGTTGAACCTCTCGTATCCGGACAAGTCGGGACCGGGGCTCATCCGGATAAGGGATTTGGCCGGATACGGGAGACTCAATGCTTTATACATGTACATACATACACATGTAGTAATGTGTATACTGCAACCTTTTCATTGTTACATTTGGGGATGTTTGGGGATGTTAAAATGTCTGAAGGTAAGCAATTTGGAAGGAAATTTGATGAAATGTATGTTAATCATGTTGGAAGTAATATGTAATTCGTGTGTGTTTGTATAGGAGTTCTCAAGGAGTTGGGAATCCCCCTTTCCTCCCGTAATTATTTAAAAAAAAATCACGGCGAGATTGCTTCCGTATTATAGAGAGATCCGGATAAAGGGAGGCCAGATAAGAGAGGTTCAACTGTACATGTACACTGTATGTACATGCTTTCAAGTGGTGTAATTTTTCCTATTCTCTTGTTTTTTGTGTTTATTTTTCACTGCTGCTGTTATGTTACAGATCTTTTCTTCTTTTTTTTTAACAAATGATTGATTCTTTCTTGTGTGATGATATCTGTCATGTGTGCACATAGGCATGTGACTGACAATGACTTACTGGACAGCTGAAGTCAGTCTGTGTGGTATGGAAATGGTTTGATACTGCATACATGTTGCTTGTCACCTGACCATGGCTGAAGTGAAACAAGGTAAAGTGGTGCTTAAATTATATTGTACAGAACATATGGACTGTTTGGACTGTGTTTCTTAAATTCTAAAGTGCCGTTTAATTTCTGCAAATTAATATCTTCTACATGTTTTTTATTCCAACACATTTACCTTTGAACTCCATGAAACTTGTAGTTAATGGTTGATTTCACAACTTCTATGCACCAGGATTGTGTGGACCATGTGGTACAATGTTATGTAGATGTTAAAATTAGCTGTTAAACATGCTTCTTTAAATCATTACCACCAACAAACTGTTTACTTAATCCTGAATTCTGAGGCGTAAACATACTGAATATTAAATTCCTAAGGAAATGCCACGGCTATGGATGCTCATTTTGGTCATGGCACTGAAGATAGTTTTCTTGTACAAAGTTGTATTTTGAGAGTACCAATGTGGCTTTGATATTCATTTTTCAATGAACATACAGTGTACATGTATTTACTACCACATACGACATTTGTCACTTTTTAAGCAAAGTTGTAAACATTTTACAACTTAAAAGCAAACTGTAAAGATTTTCTGCAGTACAGTTTGAATGTGTTGCACAGTTTTAATGGCAAAGACCCTTATTTAAGCATGACCAAGTTTACGACCTCATTCTATCCCATTAAACATTGTCACTCATTGCAAATGAATGCAATTAAAACTGTATTCCAAGAATGTCACCTCTGTTTTTTTCGTGACGGATGATGTATAATTGACACTTTGACTATTGCATTCACAGCTGTCTCCAGTGGTTACTGGATGAATTTGGTTATGATCTGTTGTAATTGAACAAGAGCTACATGTCAACTAATTAAAGTTTGTTAGTATTTATGAGAAGTTAAGCACCCTGCCTTTCAGTATTCTGTGAAAGTTTATGCATCAGCTTTTCATATTTAATGACATTATTCCAGAAAAGTAAGAGATAAGCTCTTCAGTGTTCCCTGAAATCTGTATTTAAACCTAAAAACTTGTACTGTCTCCCGTAGATATGCTTCCTGATTCTACTCAAGGTGAGAGCCCACAACCAGGAAACAAATCAGCAAGACGGAGCAAGCGAAAACAGGATGATGGATCGAAAGCTGTTAAGAGGAAAAAGAAAGTCTCTAAGAAGAAGGTAGGGAAAGTGGAAATTCATACAGAATTGATTTGTGTGTAGTTCATTGTCCGTCCTACAAGTTTCAGAGAACTCTTAATGGAAATGAGAGTCCTGAAGGATGGAGCACCAAAGCAGAGATGGTAGAAAAAGTTCTTGTTAAAAAATGACTGTGCAATGCAGTAGGCATTTTTATATGACAGAAACATTGCAGGCCATATTTTTAGGGCCTTCTATTTCATTATGTAGAAGCAGTTGTGATATACTGACAACCTTGCCTGTAAGTCAAATCTATTGGGACTTCGACTTAATGCAAAATTTGACTTTCATGGAAGTCAGTTGTTTTTGTAATTTTTTACTTACATTCCCTGATGATTCATCATTCCATTTCTTTTTGTTTGTATTGACCACTGAATTACAGCCAACGATAGCGATATGTTGCATGTAGTGTTTCTGTTTTCTTTGAGTTCTATTAAACGAATCATGAAGCTCACTTGTTGAATTGTGTTCTCTTTTGTTCATATCATGTGGCTTCACTGCCTGAATCACTTAACATTGGCAGCAAACATGCACCTACAATGTATATCATAATTATGCACTATCACATTGTGTTCCCCCCAAGGGATACACAACGTATGCCTTGGTTCTTGTTGCATATAATCCCCTGGGGCCCATTGCATAAACGTTACAATTATGGTAACTTTGCCATCCAATTGTAACTTCCATGGAATTCTTAATTTTGATTGGCTGTTGAGTATTGCTGCCATGGTAGTTACCACTGAATGGCAAAGTTACCATAATTGTAACTTTTATGCAACGGGCCCCAGGGCCCCGTTGCAAGAAAGTTGCAATCAATTGCAAATAATTGCTAATTTTGAAACAACCATTCTGATTGGCTCAGGGTCTGCCCTATTAAGAAGACATGCATGCAACAATGATTTTGATTGGCCAGTGACAATCAGTTGCAAGTTGCGTTTAAACGGAAAGTTTCTAGCAACGGGGCCCTGGTCTGATACACAATACTTACTGAAGGAATAAAAGTCCAACTACACGTATGCACATGACCACCAGCCAACCCAGCCAAAGTTTGTGACAGTGTAGGCATGTTGGCAGAATCCATGTACTCACATTATTCATTGCAGATTTGTATTGGACCTGCTGGGGCTGGGGTGAAGTTTAAAGTACATGTTTGCTTGTTACATGCTCACAAGTTGATTAATTACCAGTTGTGCCGGTGCCATACGTGAAAGTGTGGGTTTTCTTTTGATTGTTTTGTTTTTAGCTCACCTGAGCCAAAGGCTCAAGTGAGCTATTGCGATCGCCCTTCGTCCGGCGTCCGTCGTGCGTCGTGCGTCGTCCGTCGTCCGTCGTCCGTCGTGCGTCGTCCGTCGTGCGTCGTGCGTAAACTTTTTACATTTTCATCTTCTTCTTGAAAACCCCAAGACCGATTTTCATCAAACTTGGCAGGTAGCATCCCTAGGGGGTTAGGAACTCAATTTGTTAAAATGGGCACCATGCCCCACCCAGGGGGCCCCCAGGGGGCCCAAACCCCCCAAAATTAAGGAATCTGTAAAAATCTTCTTCTCTAGAACCAGAAGTGATAGAGCTAAGTTAATACTATGAGTTAGTACATTGATGACTGTAGTTTCAAGTTTGTTCATGGCAGAATCAGGGGTGCCCCCCTTGGGACCCAGGGGAGGGGGGGTGGGGAAGGGTTCTAATGGGGCCTAAATTGTACATTTTCATCTTCTTCTTGAGAACCCCATGACCCATTTTCACCAAACTTGGCAGGTAGCATCCCTAGGGGGTTAGGAACTCCATTTGTTATAATGGGCACCATGACCCACCCAGGGGGCCCCCAGGGGGCCCAAACCCCCCAAAATTAAGGAATCCGCAAAAATCTTCTTCTCTAGAACCAGAAGTGATAGAGCTAGGTTAATACTATGAGTTAGCACATTGATAACTGTAGTTTCAAGTTTGTTCATGGCAGAATCAGGGGTGCCCCCCTTGGGACCCGGGGGGGGGGGGGGGGGGGGGGGGGTGAGGAGGGGTCCTAATGGGGCCTAAATTGTACATTTTTATCTTCTTCTTGAGAACCCCATGACCCATTTTCACCAAACTTGGCAAGTAGCATCCCTAGGGGGTTAGGATCTCAATTTGTTAAAATGGGCACCATGCCCCGCCCAAACCCCCCAAATGAAGGAATCTTTAAAAATCTTCTCTAGAATCAGAAGTTATAGAGCTGAGATAATACTATGAGTGAGTGCATTAATGACTGTAGTTTCAAGTTTGTTCATAGGAGATCCAGGGGTGCCCCTCTTGGGGGTAGGGGGGGGGGGGGGTGGTTGGAAGGGTCCAAATGGGGGCCTGAATTGTACATTTTCATCTTCTTCCTGAAAACCTCATGATGGATTTTTGTCAAACTTGGCAGGTAGCATCCCTAGGTGGTCAGGATCTCAATTTATCAAACTGGGCACCATGCCCCACCCAGAGGGCCCCAGGGGGCCCCAATTCCCCCAAATTAAGGAATCTTGAAAAAATTGGGCCCTTATTGTACATTTTCATCTTCCACTTGAGAATGCCTCGTCAAATTTTGGTAGAGCTGTGAATAATTTAGATTAGTGACTGCGTGAAAGGTGAACTTGCGATACTCAGGTGAGCGCTAGACCCGCGGGTCTCTTGTTTGAAACCCTGCTCGCTACCTGCACATACATTGTTGTAGCTCGCCTCTACCGTGGTACATGTAATTTATGTTCTGCTTAGCTGGACATGACAGATGGAGGGAAAATTAGGGTCGATTTGGACTGGATCCTTGGGAGTGTTTTATTAGAAAAGCTTACAGTAAAGGACAAAGTTTTTGTTTGTTTGTTTGTTTGTTTTTTTTTTTTTTGGGGGGGGACCAATGAAATGCCTTGTGTCTGTGAGAAAACATGAAATTTGGATCTTCTACAAAAGTTGTGTGCTTTAATATGTGTCTGTGTGCTGTATTACAATTTCATTTGCCTCCATCACTTCCTCCTTCTTTTTCATATCTCATTAGTATAGTTTTATTGAAAGTATTTGACTGTGTATACTCTTGTGTACTGAGAAACTTTTATCACTTGTCATCGCACTTTCACTCTTTTTCTCCTTCCATCTGATCTGTCAGCCATAATTTCAAGTCTGAATCTTCTTGTACCTGTGACCTTGTCGGGACTGGTATCCATGATCTCTTTTGTTGTCTTCAAAATTGCTGTTTAAATGCATGTCTGTCCATATGTCTGTGTGTGTAACCTCTGTCTTGTGATATCTTGATTGGTTAGATGGTAGGCAAAGCGAAGCAGAAATCCAGCCATGGTAATGACACAGACTCAGACCTGGACCTGAGTAAGGAGCGGCAGCCTCTGGGCTTCTACCTGCAGGACAGGGAGGAGTTGATCAGCCAGGCCTTTCGGGCTATCAAAGGGAGTCAGCTGGATGCTATGGTTCCAGATATACTCAAGGTACTGTGTTGCAATTATTTTCTTGCCCACAGAAGGTGAAGTGGGGACTGAAAGATCCCATGTGAGTCTCTTTGTCGTGGGTCATGATTTATGATACTCTTTAACTGTGAGATTCTGATGACAAAAAAAAAAAAAAAAAAAGGACAGAGATGTGTCAGGGCTGTTTAATAGCATGGTGTGGAGGTGTTTGTAAGGTCACATGCTGAAGTTATAAAAGCTGTCCATACCTGGTTTTAAAAGTCAGTGCACTGTTGACCTGCAAGATTCTCTTTTGTGATGATTTACATTGCAACTAATATTACAATTGCGACCAAATATTAGTCAGAGATACACTTAGGAGATGTTCATGGTACTGTTCCCACCAGGGTAACATGCATATGGGCCAGTAGGTCACACGTACCAAATGGAGTTTCCTTAAAAGACTTTTGTTTTTATCTTGTCCATACTTGAATAGTGCAGTGACCAAGTGTGAGCTAGCTATCAAAGATATGGTTGATGCATCCCTTTATCTGTGTGTTTGTATGTGTTTCCATCCGGATGTTCAAGTTTGTTTGTTTGTTGTTGTTTTTGATCCACTTTGGTATCCACTTAGCTTACATAAAGCTCAGAAATGATATCAGAAATTACAACCAAGCTTGCATTATAGGCACATTGTGTGACCCCATCATTTATGATATTGAAATTTAGGATTTATAGAAAACAGACATAGTCTTGTCACTACAAGATATACATGAAGGTTGTGTGAAGCTGTGATCCTCATCTAACTTTGCATCATCAAGCTTTCTGTAGTTGTTCATGGAGTACTTCCCCCCCTTTTTTTGTAAATGTTGTTTGCAGAATGTGCCTTTGGTGGAATTGAAGCGTCTTTGTCTGAATCAGCTGGAAGGAATGTCCAGAAAGAGGATTAAGTGTGTCATAGCAGGTAATTTTATCCAGTATCATGTTGTATTTCTTCATTTGATAAGCCAAAACATGTTAGCACATAGCATAGCATCAGTGTATATGTTTTGCGGTAAATGAGTTTTTAGAGAGCAACTTTAATCACTGAAAGCAAGTGTTTCCCAGTGTACATGTATAATAAGTGAGGTGAGTATACATAGGAGTAATTGTTGCTATACATACTAAAGGCTTTGCTGTTTTGCGCAAGCATTTTGGTTTGCTTTTGGGTTATCTCTACTACAGTTTATTGCATAGAGGGGTGTGTATGAGGGTTTAAATATGCAAAGTCTTTTCAAAGTTAGTATTTGCAGTTATTTTATTCAGAATACTGTAAGGATGAAGGGGATACAAGGTGTAGGATTTGCCTCTGGTATGTTGGATTTATTCTCTCCTAAAAGAGAGACTGTAAATGACAGTGCCAATGTGGGCAGTGTTTTATTGAAAGTTGTCAGCAATGACAAGTTGTCAGTCTCTGACAATTACCATACATGTAGTAACTGTCAGTGACCAGAGCTTCAGGAACAATCAAAACCAAGAATTTTATTGAAATTGTCAGAGACTGACAAGTTGTCAGGATTGACAATTTTCATGAAACAGTACCGAGGACACCTTCTTCATTTAAATTATAAGTATGATATTGAAAAGGGGAATAAAACCCTAACGTATGCATGAAATTGAGTGGCTGCAGATGTATCAGTAGAATGCGCCAGCGGAGGTTAGGGAAAATCAGACAATCCTTTCAGAAGTTTTGCATTTTCACAGTTTTGATACAGTAACTACAATCACTGGACAGGAAGACTACAACTATTCATGATGTCACAGCATGACACTGATATAAAGAAATATCAAGAAAATTCCACAAAATTTCATATTTTATAAAACATACACATTCATTCCACTTGTTACTGACATATGTTGAGGATACAGTGTGTTCCCCCACCTTTTGAAATATGTAAGCCAAGTTCTCTTTCATTGTGCTAGAAAAATGAGAAGAAAAAAAAGGTAAATTCTCTTTATTTTTTCTTTTCAATATATTGTATATAAAAGCTGTCCATGTGGGACATCACAAATTGTTGTACAACTGTAGTCTTATCCAGCGAAGGCTGTTCCAAAACATTGGAAATTCATAACTTCTGAGTGGATTGTCCAATTTTCCTGAAACTTCACCAATATGTTCTACTAATATTTCTGAATTCACTCAATTCGCATAATACACATATTCAGGTTTCGTTCCCCTTTAAGCTCGAGAGTCTACTAAACACACATCTGTTGTTGGTCCAGGCACAGAGATGCAGTCATCGTCTGATTCCGATGAGTCTGGGCCAGAGGTTGGTGTGTCTGGACCACCCCAGGTGTTGACTGCACAGGTCGATGCTGGTCCCCCTGGTGAGGAGAGAGAGAAGACCAAACAGGGAGAAAGCCAGTCAAAGATAGAGGTGTGTACAGATATCCAACTAACTACTTTGCAGCAAGAAAGAAGAAATGAGAACGATTATTATCGTGTTGCATTCAAACAAAATTGAATGTATTCCAAACTGAAGCAAATCCCAAAAGATGGGTAAACCTCATGATGGAAAGGCCTTTGAGGTTTTATGCCAAAAGTGACTGAAGTTTACAACACAAGGACCAGTGTCTGATTGAGTACAGTGAGATGGCAAGGGAATGTTTTATTATTATACCCCCGCCAAACAAAGTTTGAAGGGGGTATATAGGAATCAGCGGACGGTCGGGCGGTCGGTCGGTCGGGCGGTCGGTCGGGCGGTCGGTCCGTTGCAAATCTTGCGTCGCGAACTACTTCCTCAGTTTTCAACCGATTCCCATAAAACATGGCACAGATGTGTGCCTTGGGTTGTAGATGTGCAAGACGTATTTTTTGACAGTACCCAAAAGTACGTTGCCATGGTAACGGCATATTATGGGCAAAAATGGGTACAAACCTTGCGTCGCGAACTCCTCCCACAGTTTTTGATCAATTTTTATGAAATTAGGTACAGATGTTCATCTGAATATGTTAATGTACAAGACACATATTTCCGCAGTGGCAAAAAGTGCGTTGCCATGGTAACGGCATGTTATTGGTAAAATATAGGGCAAAATGCTTCATGGCAAAACTGCTTCATCAGTGTTCTTCCAATTCTCATGGAATTCATATTGAATGTTTGTCTTAGGATATAGGTCAGCATGACACATTTCTTGACAGTGACAAAAAGTATGTTGCCATGGTAACAGCTTACATATTATGAGCCAAAATGATGGAAAATTTTGTGTTGCAAACTACTTCCTCAGTTTTTGCCCAATTTCCATGAAACTTGGTACAGATGTGTGCCTTTGGTTGTAGATGTGCAAGACGCATTTTTGACAGTACCCGAAAGTACGTTGCCATGGTAACGGCATATTAATGGCAGAAGATCAAGGAAAGACCTTGCGGATTTAACTACTTCCTCAGTTTTTTGACCAAAGCTTATGAAATGTGGCACACACCTTGATCTTGGTGGGAAGATGTGGAAGACATATTTTTCGGACGTGTCGGAAGCTGCGTTGCCATGGTAACGGCATATAAATGGCAGAAGATCAAGGAAAGATCTTGCGGATTGAACTACTTCCTCTGTATTCGACTGAAGCTCATGAAATGTGGCACACACATTGGTCTTGGTGGGAAGATGTGCAAGACATATTTTTTGGACGTGTCGGAAGCTGCGTTGCCATGGTAACGGCATATTAATGGCAGAAGATCAAGGAAAGATCTTGTGGATTGAACTACTTCCTCAGTTTTTGACAAAAGCTTATGAAATGTGGCACACACAATAGTCTTGGTGGGAAGATGTGCAAGACATATTTTTCGGACGTGTCGGAAGCTGCGTTGCCTTGGTAACGGCATTTAAATGGCAGAAGATCAAGGAAAGATCATTCCTTGGGTGAGACTGTCGTCACGGGGTGGGGGTATTAATCACCTTCAGTGATATTTCTAGTATTATTATCAAATCTGATGTCAAGTGATGAAGGTGTATGCATCTTTGTTACATGAAAATAAATTTCAAACAGGATGGGTGATAATATCATGACAAAAGTGTGTGAAGACCAAGTTTTCTCCATTTTGAATCATGCAGTACCATGCTGTTAATAATTATGTTTATTCTACCAATGATTAGTGTGATGTGTTGGTTTTTCCCTGTCTGTCTGAAGATTGTTTCTAAACTGCAATATGTGGTTGTCATGGTTAGAATCAGCGTAATGTCAGTAGATGAATATTATTTTTGAGTATCAAATTCATTGCAAGTTACTGCATTTTTGTCGCAATAGGGCCAACTCAATGAAAAGTTACATTTGTTCAGTGCTCTGGAAAACCAACAATATGTTTGACATTGTATGTGACTGTTTGACATCTTTGATATGATGGAGTCAAAAGGGGCCTGAGCTTTCGATCCTAGCAGAATCTTTGTCAGAGGCAAAATGACAAAACAGGCAGGGAAAGCAATCACATATGAGGACATCACACAACAAAAACAGTCAAGGACAGGCTGGGTACACAGAACAAAGAAAACAAAAGGAGAGGGTAGGAGGTCATGGGCAAGGAGTCCAACAAGTAAAGAGAGGGGATTAGAGCAGGAGGGTGGATAGACAAAAGGCAGAGGAGGGTCAGTAATGATCCTGAGGACCAAGGGGGCAACCATTGAAGGAAAAGGATGAATAGGGAGGCAACATCACACAAGATAATTAACAACAGAGGGATAAAGAAAGGAAAAGAGTGAAATAGCAACAGCAAGGGGAAGGGGGTGGGGGAGGGGCTGTCGCTGAGCAAACTGTGACCCCTGATAAGCTCAGCCCTTTTGACTCCATTTTACTTCATTGGCTCACCACTATTGGATATTAAAGCAGTTTTCAGCAGCTGTTTTTGCTACATCTTTGATATGAGTATGATTATGTTCTTCACCCTGTCCTCTCAAGATCTCTGTGGACAGCACTGTCCATCCTACTCAAGAGACTGATGCCACTGGCAGAGGATTAGAGGAGTCTGGGATGAAGGTTGAGGAGGAGGAGAATATTGATGGTGTTCCTGTGGAGATTGATGAGGATGTGAAGGACCTCCCTGATGACATAAAAGATGGAATCGATGTGGCCAGGTGTCATGTGACTGAGTCGAGAGGAGCTGTTGCCGAGGAGAAGAAGCAGAAGGCGGTTGAATCCAACCAGGGCAATGGAGGTGGAGATGGCGATCATGTTGATATCAGAGGTAGAAATATTATTATTCAAAAGATATGTTATGCAGAGATTAATGTATATTGACATTGACTTGTAGATTGACATAGATTGGAATAAATGTTTGGGCAACTGCTACACATATTTCTGTTTAGTGTATGTCATATTTCATTCCCTACATTCCCACTTGTGTGTCTGGTTTGCAGTTTTTACCAAGAAGATACGTGACCTTCTTTATTTTCAAACCTTAGTTCAAATATTGCTTCATGTTAGTCTATCATCATGGTTTTTTAATGATCTTTGCTTGTCATGAGCAAAAACATTGCCACTATTGGCATACTCAAGCTTGTCCACTCTTTTCAAAATGTGCATGAGTAGTCTTGCTCTAGTTTCCAGCTAGAGGCTTTACGTGTGATAGACGCGGGATTAGCCTGCATGTAGGATTTGCCTTTTATGCATTATAATAACCTGTTATTGTGTTTCCAAGCCTTTAGAGGATATTCCAGCCCATGTAGGGATTTACTCTGGAAAAGTCTAGAAACCAGTGGTCTTTATCTGCATAATCAAATACAGAAAAGACATTTGATATTTGTGGTTGAAAATCCCATCTGTACTTTTTATTTGATGCTTCCATATACCATAGTTTGAAGGAACAGGTGCTGAATCACTCAGAACCCAAATTAGCCAAGCTGACCCAAAATACATGGTTTGAAGGTCTATTGGAAAGATCAACCTGTGCAGTTCTTTGTAGGTTTTTGTGATATTGGGTCACAAATGGCAATCATACCCTAAGGCTGTTATGTCATCAGTACAAGGAAGAAAGAAAAGGGAATTTGTGACAGACATTGAGGCATTCTGACTCTCTACAGGCTCTGCTGAGGGCCGATCAGACAAAGTGTCTTCCAGCCACCACAGATCTAGAAGGAGATCACGAGGAAGAAGGTCAAGAAGACGAAGGTAAACTTAAAGTTTATTTCATGGTATCTAATTTGACTCATTTGTTGATGCAAGATCATTTCCTTAATTAGTAGCTTGGCAGCAGTTGTATGACATGGGCTAGTCTGACATGTTTCACAAAATTGCTGATGTGTGAATATTTGGTTTGAAAAGTATTTTTGAACACAAGTCCTGTTACTCCACTCTGGTTTCATATGAGAAATTTTGCAGTTGGGAAACATTTGAGTACAACACTACTTTTTTTTTTCTTTCTTTTTTTTACTCTCGGATATATACCATCTATTTTGTGCATATGATATTTCGTAAAGTGGAACTTGAGAAAGGAATTTACCTCTTCAAGAGAAGTGTTGGCAAGATCTCGCCTTAGAGACAGTATACGATACATTAACATTACAGGAGACGACATTTTTGCAAGGTATTGATTTTAAATATCAATAAATGTTAGAATAGGAAATTTTTGCTAGTCATTTTTCAGACTTACGTGAGATTAATTTCTTGTGTTTTTAATCCTGCGTAATGAAGATGTAGAATAATATGGCTATAAAAGCAAAGCACAAAAAGGGGGCCTTCATTTTTGCACCATTTTTATATTATGTGAAGTGAGCAAAGATTTCCACACTGGAAATGTCCTCTTTAACGGTAACTCACAAAACTTGTGAACATGAATTTTTCAGCAAGGGCTCGGAATAGCACCGTGATGAGCAATGGTCATTGAGTGATTATTGCAAAAGTGCTACTGATAGCAGTGTGGATAGGTTAGTCTGTTCTCATTGCTGCCCTATTCAGTAACAAAGTGGAGTGCAGATGTTCGCAGACTCATTTATTTGTTATACTGAACTGTGGACATTAATGTTGAAAGTACAGTAAAATACATTGTACCTATATGGAAGCTTGAGTTGCTGTCATGGTTTTGTGTCAGTCGTGCACATATCATGGAACTGGTCAGACTCCTCAAAAGCATATCAAACCCTTTTGCAGTGTCTTTGAATTATTTTCATCCCCTGTCTATGGTTCATATTTCTGTACATATTTTAGTGTGAATGTAATGATCTTACTTGTGATCTCTTCCTTCAGTACATTGTGTCATGCTATGCAATTATTAATGCTAGCATATTTTGTGAAAATGTTCAACCAGAAAAGAAAAGACTAATAAATGGTATTTATGATGATGGACTCAGCTAGTCTTAATAACTGGTTCTGCCTTTTGCTTTTTTTTTTCCAGCTACAGAAGTTCCTCTCGGAGTGGTTCCAGGGGGCGCAATTCCCGCAGCTTGCGTCGTAGCTACAGTAGCACCAGCAGCCACTCCAGGGGTAGGTCCAGGAGCTGGTCTCGCAGTAGGTCCAGGAGCTGGTCTCGTAGGAGGTCCAGGAGCTGGTCTCGCAGGAGGTCCAGGACCCAGTCTCACAGTAGGTCCAGGAGCTGGTCATCAAGTCGATCCAGGAGCAGGTCCACAAGCAGGAGTTTATCCCCGAGGAGCCCCTCTCCTCCAAGAACACCTGTTCCACCCCTTGTGGGTAAGGACGATGTTAGACGCGATAGACTTTTGTCCCTTTCTTTCTCTCATATTTTATTCTTAACAGAAAAAAATAAAACTCCTGGTTCACTAGTCATTTTCAGTCTTTTCATTCTCTTGTAAGTATATTATATGTAAGTACTTTGTACATGTGTACCCACATATATTTTTCTGGCCACACAAAAGCTGAAACAGTACCACTTAACCTGGTGGAAAAAGAAAAAGAGCCATAAAAGTTGTGGCTCTTCTTTTCAGTAGGGGGGGATGGGACGATCGTTTACCCTCTCTACTTCACTATTCATGACAATCTCTTGATTATGTAAATTATATTATATCTAAATCAGGTGTAGAGAATCCTGTATTAGTATTAACCTGTTGAGGACGGTTTGATTTTGCTACATCACACATTTTCCATAGACACCTGCCTGAGTATACTCGGTTAAAGTGTGATAACAGGTTAAAGTGTGATCAAGAGTAATCCTTTGCTTTGTTGAATGTGGTATATGAGGGACAGGAGTGATAGAGGGCTGTTTAACCCTAAAAAGACTGGGCTATTTTGGTAGCTCGAAAGACTGGGGGGGGGGGGGGGGGGGCCTAAAGGGCCCCCCCTTAAGATCTCGGCCGCAGATCGCGCGATCGCCGCGGAAATTTGCACAATGGTAGTGTGCGATGTAATCTACAAGAATGTATATTTAAATTTTCCAAAATAGTCTTCTTTTATTTTATTTTGATTAATTACGCTAATTTATGCGTGAAATCAGACTCTTTGATCTAAATCAGTAAATAAAGCTCCAAAAGTGCTCATTTTTGGTCTAATTATTCTTTGTGGCATTCTTGGCAAATGCACTCGAAAAAAAATTCGGTATCAAAATTAATTTCTTATTTATTTTATTGTTTTATGAATTTCTTATGTATTTCTTTGTTTTTTCGACCTTTTGTTTTTGCTGTTTTTTTTAACAAAATTTGTGGCAGACACTTTTTGAAGCATAATACTCCTAAAATAAATTAATTTAAGCCATTGAGAGTAAAAATAAGCATATTTATATGAACCATGTGAAAAAACTCAATTTCCATTGACTTTGTACACAAAATCACATTTTTGAGCCATTTTCGGCCTCACGTGCATGTACAAAAAGTTATGTAACTTCAGAACCGTACCCCCGGGCGTCACAAATTTGGTGTCAAAATGTGCGCGAAACTCGAAAGAAAAAAGTCACAGAGCATCGCGGCGAGAGCATTGCGTGTTGCAGAGTAATCGCGCGAAATGTCGAGGGGGGGGCCTTTTAGGCCCCCCCCCCCCCCCAGTCTTTTTAGGGTTAAAGGGATGGTATAGTATTGGTAGAGATGAGGATTACTCTTTTAACTTTTTGCGAGATACCGAGAAACCACTTATGAAATAATACAGAGCATACCATTGTAAGAGGAATTCAAAGTTTAGTAGATGAAAATTAGTTTTTGAATGGCTGAGATATCCAAAAACAAAGTAAAACAAAGCGATCCTAATAAAAGGTGGGTCCCACCTTTTATTAGGATTGCTCTGTTTTGGATATCTCGGCAATTTCAATTACATATGCAAATTAAAGAATGGAAGTGTACTATTTTTGCTATTGCAAACACAATCCAACTAGGCAGTCAGACACAAACCTGCTTCCTTGTCTTTCATCACAAGATTTTTACAGTCACTTGAGATACTCCTGAAAGTTTTCAGGGCAGGTTGGTAGCCATTCTGACAAATCTAATACTGAGGCAGGACGTTACACCAAATGTAAATTTAAAGCTATGTAGTACAATGGAAGAACTATATGAGCAATAAAATCTTCGTACTGTAACATTGCAAACTTTGTTAATGTTGAATAATTTGCAATGAATGCTTAAATTTAAGGTGTAATGCGAGATTTTATATACCATGAAATGAAATGAGTTTTTGTTTTAGTTCACAGTCTCATGAAAAAAAAAAGAGTAATACAGTGTAGCAGGTTCAGCTAAGATGAGAATGCATCACAGCATCTGTTTTGTTAAGAATATCTGTTTTCAACTCTCAATAAAAAGTTTTATTTAACAATATGTAACTTGTGTAAAGACATTTTATAGCCCCATACTTGCACTTCATTAGTCTGCACGTATAATATTTGCAAATTTGCTCAATTAATTGTTTAAAACTGGTTTTAGGTAATGCTGTTTTATCTTTGAAAGTCCTGCTGTGATTAAAAGGGATACATCCATTGTTACGTTCCTAATCCAGAGGCGATCCAGATGCACTACCCAACTCCCCCAACACCAACTGGCAGCCTGTCCTCTGGAGAAATCAGAGAAATTCTGGAGCTTGAGAACGAAGAGGATGAAAGAAAGGCAAAAGAGGAGCAGGCAAAGGAGGAAGAGTTGTTATGCATGGAGGTAGAAGGAGGTGAGGGCAGCAAGGGGGAGAAAGGTACAGGCACACATCTTGAGAAGGATGGTGAGCAAGAAAGCAGTTGTCATGGTGATGATGATGGAGATAGAATGAGTAATTTTCATGCTCAGGGCAACAATGACAATCGTGATACTAATGTGTTGAATGGAAAATGTGATCCATGCACATCAGCCAACATACCCAATGTCAAAACGCTGGTAACAGAAGAAGTTGTTAAAGGTGCTAGTGTTGATAGAGAAATGGCAGGCAAAGAGGAGGAAAGAGATGACAGTGAGGAAGACAGTGACAGTACAGAGGATAGCAGTGAAGAGACTGAGGAAGATGAAGAAGACATAGATATAGAGTTGTTAGATCTTGGAGTAGATCTATCCAAGGCTAAGGACCAACCTTCCCAGCTTGCCCTTGCTCGTGCTTCACTCAGATTAGCATCACCTTCTCGGGAGGTTGGTAATGCCAATGAGCCAGATCCCAATGAGCCTCAGCTTGAGGTGCTGGAGCTTGAGTTGAGAGCGAGAGCCATCCGTTCATTAATGCAGAAATGCTTGCGGGACGATGAAAGATGATATTCACATAGTCTTGTCTTGAGGTAGCTTAAATCTGGTCTTTTCAAGGGTGATGAATCTTGTACCAGCTCCTCTGGTTGAGCAATGTATGGTTACAGGCAGACTGTACAGAGATCATGAAAATTCCCTTCCGGCACCAAGGGCAGTCTACCTTTGTACAGTACAAGAGTAACATCTTGTCAAAGCAATTCATGTTTCATCCCCCTATGATGAAAACATTGCAAAACTGTTGACAAAAGTGTGCAACACAAAGCCTTGGCTTACTCAGTAGATCTGACAAAAATATACTTAGATTACAGACATAGGCAATCTTTTAGCATAGAAATCTACTCATGAGACTAAGATTTGTCTGGCGTATACATACAGTATTTATTTTTAGCATTGTCTCATATACCCTTCTCCCAAAGGCAATTGTGTTTTCCCTCCCCCCATAAAGAAGAAGAAGAAAAAAAAAACACAAAAAATGTGTGATACTAAAAGAATAAAAGGACAAAAAAGAGTTTGCATTAGTATGCAGAATTTTTGCCCTCAAAGGTGTTCAGGTAACTCCAAGTCACACAGAAATGTAATTGACAGGATATTCATGATAACACAGATTATGCAGAGTGTTGATATTGTGTGATGGTTTGACGAGACTACTTGCCGCATGTTTTTTGTGTGGCAGAACCTTACCTATCCTGTGGCTGTTTAGATTTCATTTCAGTAGGAGTGTCCCCCGGGGGCTCCAGCTGGGAGTGTCTGGGTACTCCCCTGTCGGGAGTCTACCTGGAGGAGGTGTGCTAGTGCCCCTCCCAGGGGTCCTCTTCTGTTTATGGGAGGACTGTGCCGTGGGCACTTTGTCACCCCCTGCCAAGGCCGTTTTGTCGACACACTTGGCTTCCCTCATGGAAATTTTCATCTCACATCCAGGTCCACGCTGAGTAGAAATCCAGTAAAATCCTACTCTAAGTCACTGAGCGTATACCACTATGTCACATCATAGATCAACCTACTACACGGAGGAAACATTTAACTGTTGTAAGTCACCTTTTCATGTGCAGCAGTGAGAGTGTGTTTCGGATGAAAAATTGAACAAAATTAAGACAATTGTATTCTCTTTGTTTTTCTTTTGTATTCATGAAGCTATTTCCTTGTGAAGAAAATGTGTAGTGTCTTGATGAACTCTGGGAAAACTTATGCAGTCATTTAACCTATGCAGAAGGTGTTTGAGAGCTCTTCCCGAAATTTGTCACTCTTCACGACATAATCATAACAACACTAAACATTACAAAGAACAACTGTGTAGCAGATACACTGTAACCATGTTACAACAAAGTTTACGTCAGAGCTTCCATTTGGCAGTGGGCAAAAATAAGATAAGACTAATGTTTCTTGCTATTAATTTAGGAAATACAGGAATGTATTCATCCCTGAAGTCATTATTCATTGCTCAGTTAATACAATACAACAATAATTTGCTGCATAAGCCATCCATATTTTCCATTTAAAATTGTTTAAAAAGATAGTGAAAGTGGTGTATGTTTGTAGTTCAGTGTGTGACTCATACATGGGTTACATATTTTCCTGTGAGTGATATTACTACTTACTGAAAATGTAAAACTTTCAAGAATCTCATTACTATGTGGTGTTATTTTGTCTTTTCTTGCCTTTTCTATCATCATTATTTTAGGGGAATGGGAGAGAAGTAAATTGGGAGACTCATTGATATATTAGACCTCACACAGACATGGAAAGATCTAGCTTTATCAAACACATTGATTAAAGTATGTTTAATATGGTTAGAAATATATTGATCAAACTGATAATCTGTCTCTGCATGTAGTGTAAGATAATTAATCCCGGCGACTTGATTTTAAATTCAAGATTTAGATATGTGTACCTGGTAATTTTAAAGTGTGAGTGCCTTCTCACACAGATATGACCAGTAACCTTGACATCCTTGTGAAGTCACAACCTAGAGAGCCAAGAAACTTTCAAATAAGAGCGATCTTGGTGAATAATTAGACAATTGAGGTTTGTCTTCAGTTAAAAGTTTGATGTCTTTATACCTTCCATCTGTCTGAAGTTTAAAGTCTAGAAATATTTAACTCTCTTTTTACTGTCAGAAACTCGTTTGTGCACAGTATCTCTGACTGTTTTAGGTATGGACTTCATTTAAAGTTAAAGATACAAGACTTTTGGTTCTACGGAAGTATGGTGCTATAGAGCTCTAAAAGTTGACCTCTTGTGTATAAATGCAAAATATGCGTTGACTGGCCGTCATACTGTTCTTTGGTAGGTTTTTTGGGACTAGAATGACAGTATACACCACATATTTTGTTGTGGGTAGTTATGAATATCTTGAGACAAGTGGTATCCACAAAATTTACAACATGGTAAAATACAACATGTTAACCCCCCCCCCCCCCCAAAAAAAAAAGGGGGGGGGGGGGGGAGTGCAAAACACATAATGTCTCCAAGGTGGGAGGTTATTAACTTTGCTTCTTAAAAAGGGCAGATATTCATATCCCATTCTGCAGCTCTTATCATAATCATAGATTTTAATACCACTTTTGAAATTGTCATACAAGTAAAAAGTAAAATTCACTGGAGTGGAAACAATACCAAAATCAGGAAATTGTTGCTGTTCTTGTTTGTTTGTTTTTTTGCAACTTTT
This sequence comes from Diadema antillarum, assembly GCF_040938485.1. NCBI lineage: Eukaryota > Metazoa > Echinodermata > Echinoidea > Diadematoida > Diadematidae > Diadema > Diadema antillarum. The sequence continues at coordinate 262,044 of NW_027271302.1, forward strand.
CTGTGTTTTTGTGATGCTGGGTCACAGGTAACCATAGTTATGAAACCATCGCCTGACACAGATGTAACACACACACACACACACACAAAATTATTAAGATAAATGCTGTTGGTTTGATCACATGAATTCTTACTTTATGTCTTGTTTGATTTGCTTACATTACAAGTACTAGTGAAGAAGGAACTTTAATCTGATCTTATTACACCAATAAAATGAAACTGAACATTTTGTGTAAATTATAAAATGCCCATTAATTCGCTGAAGCAAATGACGACGAAAACAAGAGTCTTTTAGAGAGGTAAACAATAGTTCTTGAACTCATGACATATTGTTTCTCACCAGAAACTTCCCATTTTGTTTGCACATATCAAAATATGTCATGGAAAATTTCATCTGTCTCTTAAATAAGAAATATATGGCTTATTACTCAAGGCTGTGTACATATTCTCTATTTGTATTTCATGTTTTTAAATTGTCACCCCTGACAACAAAATGTTAGACATTGTAAACTTATCAACTTGTGTTAACTTGATAAAGCTCATATCTTATCATGCCAGAGCTATTATTTGTTGTTATTTTTTCCAGATGTAACTGGAAATGTGTTTTATAAATTAAAATGAATAGTTACGTAGCTCATGAATTCCATTTGTTGTTTCATTTGTACCTAAATTGTGTTTATTTTAGATGATGGTTGTTTACCAATAAGAAATATGTGTATACTGTATGCTAAATGGAGAATAAAATGTTTAGGACTGCAAGTAAAATAAATAAATATCTGAAAATAACACAAACCCTTCATGAAATACAACAAACCCCCAGTTTATTAACTAGGATAGCAAGTGTGTTGTCATCAATATTAGATTACTATAACAGTTCTCACCCAATTAGAGTTGTACTTGGAACCACTTTAGCAGGAACTCTGCTGACATGCCATAAAATTCAGTGCTACAAACTTTAAGTGCTGTTTTTACTGCTTAAATGGAAATATAAACCTCTTTACGGGTTCATACTTTGTCTGAAACACTTCCACGGTTCATCATAAAGGTCTAAAACTGATAAGTAAATCAATTGAAAAAATATCAACTTAGATTTCATTTCCCTATCATCAGGATTATTTTCTAGCCAACCTTGAATAGATTTTGCTGATTACAGTCTATAAATTTGCTGTTGGGCAATGGGACTTAGTGCTGGCAGTCATGTTGAGCGTTGTCAGCTTCTACTCATATACCTACCACCCCGCCTTCAGTGTGATACTGAGAGTCACCTTCCCTGTTTGCGGCCCATACTCTCTCTCTTTGTGGATCTGTATAGGAAGTTTGTGTGTTTGAGGATGTGTGTGTGTGTGTGCGTGTGTGTGTGTGTGTGTGTGTGTGAGAGACAGCAAAAGAAGTAGGGATAAATCTGAGAAAAAAGTGAACATTCTTATGAAAGTATTGAAGTGTACATGCTACATCAAAAATTTGAAGATGGAGCTGAACAGGGTCCTGAGAAAATAAAGAAAAAATTGTTTGAAAATATATGGTGTATATTTTCATTTTATAAAGTGTCTAGTGATTTGGCTATGTACAGACCAAAAGTTATCAATAGAGGTCAACATACGGTTAAAGTGCAGAGACCTTTTGAAGTTGTGATTTTTTATTACTACTACTGTTGATGTAGGGTATTTACTAAGTTTTACGTTAAAGCAACCACAAACCAGAGTGCCAAGTTATCAAATCTATTATTCTGACTTTGAATTATTATTTTGTGTGTTTTTTATTCTAATTTAACTTCAAGGATGTAAATTGATAACAAAACAAAATAGAAAATTTTTGCACAATATCAACATAGTGTATACACCTGTAGATAGTGGAGAACTAGTGCTTAAAACAGATGCAATATACCAGCTGGTATACTAGTATGCAAGTTGAGAAGAATAAACAAATCTCATGTCTTTATCATCAGAGTAGTCGTTAGTGTTCCTATCCAATAGTCCTTCATGCAGGAAGCTGTGACACACATCAGTGGTTGTGTCAAAAAGCTTATTGATACAAGGAGGAAACCCTATGTTTATGTGTCAATGTCTGTTGCTCAGCAGTCTCTCTCTGTCTAGTCATTGAAAGGATTGAAATGCTGTAGTCCAATTATATGTTTCATGAGGCCTGAGGCAGCACACTATTGTATGCTTCCCAAACAACAACAACAACAACAACAACAACAACAACAACAACAACAACAACAACAACAACACACAACAACAACAACAACAACAACAACAACAACAACAACAACAACAACAACAACAACAACAACAACAACAACAACAACAACAACAACAACAACAACAACAACAACAACAACAACAAAACATTACAATGGGGCCCTCCGCACCGATAACTTTAAAGATAGTGAATCAATTCAAATACAATTTCAGGGTATGAGACTATAACTTTTGCCCACATCTTACAGAAAACTCCATCAGTTTTGCTTCAGTGTTCAAAGAGGAATGAGGAGTATTGTATAGCATGTTGGGAATCCCTTCCCTCCAAGTTCTGTCCATTGTGTTCACACATTAATGTGCAATTCCAAAAGCATCCAAGTACTAAGCTTGGAAGAGACGGACCCATGACATGTTTTACAAAGATACACATTTTGCTGTGACCACTTCGCCAATTGAGTGGGGTTTTCTGCAAAATACGAATTGTAGGTAAGATGTTATTTTTATACACCCTGAAATAGCATTCAGACAGTTTCATCATATTCAAAGTGATCAATGTGGAAATACGAGTGTAATTTTTTTTTTTTTTTTCCGGATATACTGACGGAAAGATCTGGACTGAGTTGAGATGGAGAGAGCTTATAGGCCGAGACAGAGATCGAGACAAACAAGAAATCTACAGGTCATGCAAATCTACAGGTCGTGGTTTCAGGTCACGCCGTTGAAGACTAGTGTTGAGTATACTCGGGCAGTTGTGTATGGGAAATGCATGTAATATAGCAAAATAATATGTCCTCAGTGGGTTAATGGGTGCATGAAACCATTGCCAAGGCAGAGGCAGAAAGGAGAGATATTGAAGCATTGGATTTGTTACTTGATGACATCAAATGTGAAACATGAAAACTTGATAAAGTCACTGAACATCAATTTTCATCCCTGGAATATTCCAACTCACTTGACTTTGGTGATTGGAATTTGTTGCCAGTATCATATTCTCAAAGCCAACCACTTAAAAAGGTAGAGAAGGCAGGCCGCCACATAATGTGGAGGAGATGTATTACCTAGGAAGAAAACATAATCCTCAAATGTATTGTACACACCAGGAGATGTCCAGTCTTATTCTGAACAGCGCCACCTATTGGGCAGCACACTTTTAACTGCTTCTATTCAGTCAAAGGATGAGGTTAGAAGTATGCATCATGCTACTAGAACTACAACTGAATTGTAGTACATTGCATAGGTCATGCTGCTGTAAGTGCTTTTTGTGACATACATGATGATGATGATGATGAAGTCTTGTATAGCGCCGGTATCCGCCAAGTCAGGCTCACATGAATATAAAAGAAGTCATTTATTTGGCTCTTTATAGACCCAGGCTGCCCAACCTGGTGCACCCACAACTCCTAGTATGTTTTGATTCCGTATTGTGTACATGTAATGTTAATATTAGGTTTTTGTTATTGAAAGCAGAATGAATAATGATAATGGTAATGATAATGATAATGATGATGATAATGCTAATAATAATAATAATAATAATAATAATAATAACAACAATGACAATAACTATAATAATAGCGATAACAATAGTAGTAATAGTCATAATAATAATAATAATGATAATGATAATAATAATAATAATGATGATGATAATCGTAACAATAACAACAACAACAAAACAAAAACAACAGAAAATATACTAATGGATTTAGCCTTGTTGCGCTGCGTCCGCATCCGCGTCCATGTCCGCCGCAGAGATTTTCTTCTTCTTAATAGATCATCTTCAAATTTGGCATGAAGGTGTATTATGGTAAGATAAAGACGCCTATTGTTTTTGGTGATGGCGCCCTTGCTTGTTCCGTCTTTATACATGAAAAAGTAAATTTAACAGGGTCTGCTTGTGTGTGCGACGCTGACCTCGTTTCTTGACCGATTTTTTTTTCAAATTTGGTTTGTAAATGTATCATAGTCAAATCTTTACACCTATACCTATCGATAATGCTGCCCTCACTGCTCCACCTTGTACAGGGTCAAAGGTCACCCTGATCATGTCCAAATTTGCAAAAGTGCTTATTTATGCAATAACTTGATTGTTACTCAACGGATTTCATTCAGACTTGCTAAGGAGGCTGTATGGGTGGTCATTCTATGTGAAGGACACAACAGTTTGTGATGACGGCGCCCTCAGTGTTCCGACTTGGATACCATGTCACATTTCTTGTGTGCGCTATATCAACCACATTTCTAATCAGATTTTCTTCAAATTTGGCAAAAAGGTGCATTATAGTAAAATGAAGATGCCTATTGTTTTTGGTGGTGGCGCCCTTACTTTTTCCGTCTTTATACATGAAGCGGAAAATATTTTGGGGTCTGCTTGTGTGTACAATCCTGGCTGTGTTTCTTGACTTTCTTTTTTTTTAAATTTAGTATGTAAATATATTATAGTCAAATGTAGACATCTTTACATATTGATACTGCTGGCCCCACTGTTCCACCTTTTACATGGTCAAAGGTACATGATCAGGACAAAATTTGCAAAAGTGCTTATTTATGCAATAACTTGATTGTTACCCACTGGATTTTACTCAGACTTGCTAAGGAGGTGTATGGGTGGTCATTCTACATGAAGGACACAACAGTTTGTGGTGACGGCACCCTCAGTGTTCCGACTTGGAGGCCATGTCACATTTCTTGTGCATGCTCTATCAGCCACATTTCTTTTGTCAGATTTTATTTGAACTTGCTATTGAGGTTTATGGGGAGTTATTCTAGGTAACAAAAGTTTTCGTTGCCAGCGCTCTCATTGTTCAAACTTTTATAGGATGATAGGTCATATTCCTTGTATGTGCTATTTTATACCAGTCTCATTTCTCGTCGGATTTGATTATATCCTGCAACAGTTGCCATATTCCACAACATTCTGGCCTAAAAAGTAATCCAGATGGGGTATGGGATACGGGTTTGGGGGATACATGTGCTTGAACGGGTCTCCTGTGCGAGTGCTCTAGTTTATATAATGGAATTCAAATTAGACTTAAGAATCCTGATGTTCTATGTTCCCAGAAGGCAACTACATTTCACATTCTGTTGCATAAATTTTAGATTAATTATGGTATTTTTTTTAAATTCTTGTTGATTATGAGTTCTACTCAAACTTAAGTTCAGGAAATGATGGTTTTGTGTTACAGGTTAAATGTTGTGACATACCTAAAGTGATATTTGAACTTTAAGATAAACAAAACAGCTTTTTTCAAATGCACACACACACACACAAACACCTTTGCACATGCACACACCCATTAAGCACTTCTGTAGACACATTTGGTACTTTAGGTTTTAATTTTAGTTTTGAGAAGCAGATACAAAGGATCTTTGTAGAATCTTTGGTAGTTTACATTAAACTGCATAACTATGATTATACATACTGTACATTTTATGTTCAATGGTTGATTGATTAATAGATTGCTTCATTGTCTGGAGATGAATGTGCTTTGAATAGAGGAATTAAGAGACAATGTACATTGTATATGAATGGATTGATGGATATATTGAATGATGGATGCTTGGAAACAAACATGCATGAATACACAGATTGAAGGATAAGTGGATGGATGGAAATGGATGGATTGGTAATTGGATGATAAATAGTTTGATCAATGAGTTGATGGCTAGAAAGATGACATCATTTTGTGTTTTTTAATACTTTCTTTCTTTTCTGGAATTGATGGAGTACCTGTAGTAAGAGTGATGCATGGACAACAGTGTTGCATTAGGGTGTGTTAGAATGTGGCAGATTGCACAAGTACTGTAACTGTCCAATATGAATAACCATTATTGATAGATACTTTATTTTCTGCAAATCAATATTCATAAGTTACATAATCATGAAGATACAGAAAATATACAAAGTAAATTAAACGCAGAGTCGTTTGACTTGCATAAACCACGATATATATAAGTACATAATCATGAACATGTAGGAAATATATAAAATAGATTTAACACAGTCTTTTGACTTGCATAAACAATGATATGAAAGAGATATAATATATAGTATGCATGTCTATGCAGCAGTGATAAGAATAACATTTATAGTTAAGAAACGATTATGCAGAGGGCCGCCTTTATAAGAAAAAGAATGAAAAGAAGCTTGAAAAGAATCATTATCATCAAAATAATGTATAATTGGGTAAGTGTTGAGTTAGATACTAATAAGTTGATTGTTTCATACTAAACAACAAATAAAATAATCTTTGTAGGTAATGATAACAAAACATTGTAATTGTGAAAGAGTAGAGAAGGCATTTATTTGGTTTGAATTTCTAAATCAACATTAAACAAAGTGTGAAAACTGCCATGGTAAATAGAAGAGACTCCTTTTTAGGGTTCTTTACAAGAACAAATATGCAGATAATCTTGATCATGGAATTGTGGAAATATTTGTTGACATTATTTCTTTTAAAGTCTCATAAAGAGTTAGAACAGCTCACAGTGAAAAACCCATTTGTGGACAATGTGGAAAGTAAATCATTAAAGAGATTACCGGTATCTGATACTTTGACTTGATTACATTGCTGTAATGAATGTGATAACAGTGAATGACAATGAAATTATGTTCATGTGACTCCATATAGATAAAGCATGCTATTTTCTTTTGTGAACAGATCTATACAAGGACATTCATAGCTTTATTCAGCAATGCCTGAAACTCTACACAGATTTAAGTTTGAGAAAGCAGGAAAAGATTCCTGGTTATACTCTTTAGAAGTTAGTGTATGAAGGGAACATGATCTTACAGTTAGGCACACCACACAGTTTTTGATGTGGGTTCACAGTTAGGCAGAGAAGACAGTCCAGCGAGATGAGATCTGTCAGACAGATAGTCAAGTCCAAAGAGTACACTCCTTTCTGGGCGTCCTCACAGTTCTGGCTGCAAATCACTCTTCTACGTCAGCAGCCTCTTCACGCACTCACACAGTCTTCTGGCACAACGAAATAAAGTCCCAGGGATGGGGTAAGACACAGCTCGTCATCAGCATGCTTTGATGCAATTTGCAAGAGTTTTAATGTGTAAATTTGCAAAGTATTACCCGGTTGCTCAAACCATTTTGCATAGCAGTTGTGAGCTAGAAAGCTTTATCACATGAATATCTTCCATTTGTGGTATTTGACCAACCTAATTTTGGTCGTGTATGTGTGTATGTGTGTGTGTGTCTGCGTGTGTGTTTGTGTATAGGAGACAGAGAACTTAGAGAGCAGTCTCCACTCAGATTTGCTCTACCGACAGAAACAATGATGAGGTGATTATTTGGGTGACAAGCAATATACATTATAACTAGGTAGAAGTGATACTCACTTACCATCTTGCAGGGATAAGACATAGTCTTCCCTGTTCAATGTTCTGAATGCTGTCTTTGAAATGCTTGATGATATTGTTGCATTATGCAAGGAGTCATTCTGTGCTACGTGTGTATAAATGCCTTTTTTTCTCATATGGGTATGTATTGTGCAAATAATCATTAAGAAATCCCTCCCTCCACACACACACACACACACACACACACACACACAAACAAAAAACAAATCTTGTCCCTGTATAATCTGAATGCTGTTTTTACAGTGTCTACTTTTACTTCATTAAATTTGTGACACTGAGTTGTATGAAACTTTGTTATCATCTTGGTGGGTTTTTTTTTTTTTTTTTTTTTTTTTACATCTTTGTTGCTTCTAGTAAAAATTACCACTGTGTGAAAATACATCACCATTCATTTCATCATTTGTCAGTTTGTATTTATGTTTGTTTGTTTATTGTTTGGTAATCATGACAAGTTCAGACGCTTTCAGATACAGTTAGAAGCAATTATTTCCATAATGTCTTTGTGTTACAGAGTGGGAAATGGGATGACTTTATTGTTATTTTTGTGTTGGCCTTCTCTTTAGAATAGATTTTAAAAAAGACACTAAAAATGAAGGCAGTGAAAGATTAAATGATGCTGCTTTCTCATTTCTCAAAGACTGTGGTATATGTGGCTGGAGTGATGAAAATAAGAGGAAAAGCCGGGAAAAAAAAAGACAGAGAAAATGGTCTTGACATCAGAAATAAGATACGGCATGAAAAAGGACGAGGCAAGCGGAACGTCCGACTCAAACGGCTGGCCACTGTCGATCAATGGGGCAGATTTTCATAGGAGAGGAGGCCGACAGCAATGCGATACTCTCCCGCACACCAGCCCCAGACGAAAGGGGAAACGTTATTAGTGAGCCGATACAAGACAGTGCGTCTTTGCTCAGAAATTTGTGCATTGTAACTGCACTGACACACCAAGTGAGATGCAAACCCATGATTTGCCATGAATGAGAGGAGTTCCTTTTCTCCTTTTTTTTTTTTTTTGGGGGGGGGGGTGATAAAAAGTGTAATGTTGATGAGTTAGTGAGGATTGCAAAACATTGATTGCATGACAATAAATTCAGTATATTCTGTATATGAATTTTTTTCATATTACATTTTGTGAAGGTGATGCTTGTTTGTCCAGACAATAATTGCTATGGATTTAGTTAGTTATTCATTTTTCATTTTTGGCAAAATAGATGAGACATGCTATTAACAGATAATCTTAATAAGTATTTATATGCTGGCCATCCTAGGATAGTTACAAGAAAGCAAGTAGCTGATTTCAAAAGTGAAAATCTAGATATACAACAATGTTACATTACAAGCATTTTTTATGATAGGTACAAAGTTCCACCGTAAATGACCACAATTAAAAGAAAATAGCTGTAGAAATAAGCACAGCTATATGTTCTTGTAGGAGCTTGCAATAAGCTTAATCACCTGACAGGACATAGAATGGATGCACAACACTGCTTTGTAGCAGCTGCCCTGTTCGTATTGCTTCGGCTGCCGCACCAGCGATAGACGGGGAGAGATGCTGCCAGTCGTACGTGGAGAGTTACTCATCTACGGCAGATGAAAGCTACCCTCATTGTGTATCAACTAAATAACTTTGATGGGATCGATTGGCAGGGATGTCTTCCATCTTTCTTCAGTGCTTATTTCTCTCTCTCTCTCACTCTCAATGTTTTTTTGCTCTTTGTGTATGGCTGTTTGTCTTTCTGTCTTTCTTGTCTGTCTGTCTGTCTCTCTCTGTCTTTCCTGGTATGCTGCCAAGGAGGAGGATGTATTTTTGAAGAAGGACGTATTATTTGTATGTAATTTGTATGCTAACCCCAGTGATGTCATATTTTAAAATCAGGCGTTTCACAAAATTCATTTTTCCATTGTGTATTGAGGAATCACCTTGCCGTGCCATACCTTGTGCTTTTACACTGATCACTTGAAAATAACAGAAAGATTTTGTTTGCCATATTTTAGTGTTGTTTCTTTTTTTAAGTATGAATGGACATTCCTGTGTCTGATAAAGCACAATCATCTAATTTCTTGATAAAATGGATTTGGGGACCTGATGAAAGGTTAATATATGGAGAAGCATTCTTCAGTTGACCGCACAAGTAAACAGCAACAGGTAATGAGAACCATCAATCATCTGGTTATTTACCTCTGGACAGTGTAATAAAGAATGACCCGTGGTCTCTTGATTCACAGTGGAATGGTGAATAACATGCAGAACATCTGTGTTACACTTTATTCTTTATTTCTTATTTGTTGCAGAATGAATCCTGGCATGAAATCCAGTGACTTACCAGAAGATGTCATTCACGTGTGCATTCACTATATTCCCTTGAATGCAGTGGTAAAACCTAGATGTTCAATAGTTGGACTTAGAACAACAGAACCCTTAGGCTTTAATAGATACATATGTCTGTATCACACATCTATAAAATATCTGTAACGGCTGAGAGGGTTAGAATACAAACTTGAGGATATATTGGTAGATAGAAAGATGAAAATACAGGGCAGATATGTACATGTAGATACATGACAAAGACTAAAAAGTAAGTTATCCTCGTGCCTTGGAAATGCTGTGGTATTGTAATATTTCATGTTTTAGTCTCTTTTTTTGTGTGTGTCCACAGGTTACACAGTTTGTGCCCATGATATGTTGAGTAATATCTTAATTTTGAAGGAACTGTATCAATTGCAAACAGTTACGAATGTATGTATGTATGTATGTATGTTTGTGTATATGTAAAAGTGCCATGAACATCATTTTTGATGGACTTTAGTGCTTTATAAGAGGCCACTATTATCATAATTATTATAGGAATATATGTTCGCCAATATGCCTACAAAGACAGAGTATTTAATGTAGATTTTTTTCTTCTCCCCTGCTAAGTCTTCAGGGTTTTTTTTTTGCTATCTCTTTTTGTTAGCTGTTAAAGCTGTCTTCATTATTATGAAATTAGATATCATTTGGCTGTTATAATTCTCTCTCTCTTTCTCATTCACATTGTTCTTATTTACTATCCAAGACAAAGTCAAGGTAATCTAAGATTACAGTGTGTGCAGCAGTGTCCACATAGGGCCTGATTTGTAATTTCTTGTTTACGACGCCTCAAAGCCCAAACACGGAAACGCATCAACTATTCATGCCGAAGCTCAGGCGTAGACATGTGACCAGCGTGCCGAAAACCGGCTGAGCTTGAATCATCATCTGGTTTCACTCTCTTACCATCTTCCCCCTTTCCCTATTGGTTCTTTTTTTCCTCCCCACCCCCCCCCCCCCCCTCCCTTTCGTGTATCTGGTCAACTCTGCCTTCTATTTTTTCCCCATTTCTGACCTTTTTCTCCTCTTTCATTTCTGTGTGTCTCCACCCTTCTCTCTTTCTCTCTCTCTCTCTGTATATATATATATATATATATATATATGTATATATATATATATATATATATACTCCTAGATGGGTCATTTGGAAGACATTTCCATTTGTTTTATATGCAAATTTTTAAATACATGTTCAATGGCAATTTACGCAATGGAGACACGAAAATTGTCTCCTTAATGACCAGTTGTCTCCCTAATGAAGACACTTCCCCCCAATATGTCTCCCTAAGGTGCCAACTAGGGATATATATTTATATATACATATATATATATATATATATATATATATATATATATATGTATTTATATATACATTTGTATTTTTACCTGCATTCATATAAGATGTAGAACTACAATAAAAAGACAGAAAGAGAGAGAGAGAGAGAGGTTCATTGTATGTATGTAATTTTTTATGCTCTAATAGCATCATGTGTTAAAAAAAAATGTTCAAACATGATATGTTGAAACACACCAAATCATGATCACACACACACATGACACAGTTTTTCAATCCTTTTTCTTTTATCTGTATGAAGTTATTTTTGAATAGTTATAGAAGTGCATTTAAATATGTGAAGCCCTATTTCATGTCATAGATACCTTTTTTTCTCTTTCTTTTTCCTGTCTCTCTCTGTTTTTAGCTTCTTATTCATATTTCCATTTTGCATGACTTTTTGTTTGCTCAGTAAAGTAGGTCCTGGCAAGTTGTTGGCTTGTTATTGTACACAACCTTTAATCTTTTGGGTTTTTTTATGTTTTTATTCTTTTCTTATTCTTCATCTCCATTTCCCTATTTGTGTGTGTGTGTGTGTGTGTGTGTGTGTGTGCGTGTGCGTGTGTGTGTGAGTGTGTGATTTTTAAGATGTATACTTCTTTCATTCTCCCTCTTTTTCTTCGTGAAACTGATTCTTTGCAGTAAGCAAGCACCGGATAAATGTTGCTGAAGGTACTATCTTCTTGTTATCACTAAATTGTCACCTGTGACTATCACTGCATATCATAATATGTCGGAAAGAGATTTCATGAAATTTGTTGAAGCTTATTTAATCTGCACTAAAGCAAATGAAAAAAAACCCCAAATTGGTCAATTTGAGACACAAATGTTCACTGAAATCCTGCAAAATGTGTTGCCACTTCAGAGATAAATCATGAATTATTCAGGTTTAGGGGATTTTAATGACTCTGCAGCAGAAATGAACTGTGGTTTGTGACCAAAATTGGGATCAAATAAAAATGCAGTATTTGTTCTGCCTTGTATGGCTAACAATGGATAATGAAAATCATAATACAACAATATATCTACTCTCGGATGTGATGGTTAAAGTGTTTCATTCTTAGAATCACACATTTTGTATCGTGTTCTATATGGACCGACGTTTCTTTTACCATCTCCTCGCGTGCATTACCCTCCCATCTCCTTCTCAGTTGAGCCATGGTGAGAGGGTTGAGGTGACAAGCAAATTATTGTTGTTTCGCCAGCTGTATTTTTGCTTTGGAGAAATCTCCTCACTGCTTATGCGTTCCTGACGACAGAATAACTGTTTTTAATCTGTCTGGTGGAATATGATTTTCTCACTTTGTCCTTCTTTTTTTTTTTATTCGACCCTTCCCGTCTTGTCTATGACAGAGTCAATAATTTCTCAAAATGGACTGAACTATCCCAGGATAATGTATTTGAGTGTGTGTCTATGTGTGTGTGTGTGTGTGTATTCAAAGGGATTGATTTTACAAATACCTTAGAAGAAAGACTATATACATCTAGTCTTCCTTTATTTATTGATTGAAAAAAAAAAACAGATGAATTTAATTGTTGCATCATTGTGTCACATTATTGTAGAGCATATGTGGACCTGAAATACTATGAAGTCATATTCTTTGCATTTACAACCAACATATCTTAAAAACAAAATGAAGGTTGATATGTTACCTTTTGATGTGCAGTGTTTTGGGGACAATTGCATAAAGTCATGTTGTATATCAGTATCACAAGCCCATATCACATCATGTTCCATATTGTTCAAGGACTGTATCATGACTGCTACATTGATATTAATCTTGTGTTATACCTAATATGACATGGGTTTATACACGTGTATTAAAATGTGATATGATGATAAATGAGTGACTTAGAAAAGAAGGATTTACCACACACATGATGCTCTGTTAGTGTGTATTCAAATGGCATTTTCTTTATATTGCTTCAAGAAATAATCAAGAGTACAGATTTCAATGTCACTCTGTGTGTTTGCATGTGAGATGTGAGTCATTTAAACTAAAAAAAAAAGTTTAGACAAGGTACTACATATTTGTTTCAATGACATAAAGCTGAAAGTATAGAAATGGTGATTTTGGGAGTTGATATGCTCTTATAAATCTTGATATTGATTATGCCACAACTATTTATTGCTGAAGAGATTATGAAGATAAAAATGAAAAAAAAAATGACATGTTTAAAGAAAGATATGTCTAATTTTCACTGATCAAGGAGTATTTCATTCCAAAAAGGAACACACTACAATTTTGTCAACTTTTTATCAAGGCAAGACAGATCTTCTTTCAATTTTCTCATAATGTCAGTTTTGATAATAAACCTTTTTCGTAATCATGACACCAAACAAATGAACATTCCAAACAGTAAATTTAGTAATTTAGTAGAATACAAAAACAGTTTGCTTATTTGATTGGTCAATTTGCTTTGGTTATATTTTCAATAGATTGACACAACATGAAACATTAGATTTTAATCTTTTGACAAAATGTAAAATAAACTTTTGAGGGTGTTCAAGTGTATCTCAGAGGACACCCTGACATACATCTACCTTTGTCTCAAAGAGCAAAAAAGAAAAAAAAAAGAGGGGGGGGGGGGGGCTACTTGATAATGAAATTTGCTCTTGTCCATTTATAGTGTCATTTACAATGTACTAAATCTGAGCAAACAGACCAATATGGACTTTTCAATCATGGAAAAAAAAAAACCAAACTTGATTTTCTATTGTACCAATTTTTCAAAAACACAATCTGAAGAATCGGTTTTAAATATTTTTTCCATGTGAGTGGGTGGATAGATTTATGATGCATGTTCCTGCATTATAGGAAGTATACCAAAGGATGAATGATACATTGTATGTTCAATGTTTGATTTTTGATATTTTGGTAAAAAATGGTACACATGTCACAGACCAAACACAAGACTCAACCTGATAGGCTCCTGGTCTCTACAAGATTAGGTGCTTCAATAACTAACAAGCTATTACACAGGAATGCCAAATTATGGACTTGGTTCAGACACAGAACAAACATAAACTGACCCGCATTGTGAGAGAAGGAAAGAGAAATAATGTAAGATAAGGAGCAAAATAGGAAAAAATAAAGCAGAGAGGGAGAGTGTAGAAGTTGCCTCAGCCATACTTGGCTATCTACAGCGATGCAGAAATTAACCCGCTTGGCGTGCGCATCCCTGCAAAATCAATACCAGCCGCAGCGGCTTGCGTATCCCTGGACTGCCTAGCTTGCGGTTGAGTGCTCGTGCTAGGGGCAAATTCAAACACACCCGTGCGAGCAAAAACAGAGGCCGAGAGTTTGGCTGAAAAGAGCTGAGCCTGATTTTCTTCCTCTTTTTTTACCGCTCTCTGTTCTGTTCCTAGGCCATATGTGGGTATATGAAGATGAGGCTTTATTGATCTGATCATCAATTTATATGTAAAAAAAAAAATCATTTTCATAAAGCACTTTCTATCTGAGGAGCAAGCTTTTTACCTTGGAGGGCCACCTCCACTTCACCCACATTGCTTCAAAAATTAATTTCACCACCAATCGATTTATTCAAATTAATTAGGTGTTTCCTAAGCCCATAGAAAGGCTAATTCTGTGGCCAAGTTTGAAAGATTTCCCTCATACTAATATTTAAGGATATGCTCACTGTTAAAATCAGAACCAGTGTTTTTCGAATGATGTGCGCATAGGAAACAGGGTATTTTGGCAATGCATGTATTTTGAAAATTTTACATTATAATGAAAAAGTCTATATCCATATTTCCTTACAAACCACCAAAAACCATGAAGAACCACCAACCCAATCTTACCGGCTTCGTAGCTCCCATGACACCTTGTTCCTCACCAATCCACTGTATAAAGACAAAAGTGAAACTTTTGGAGACCATATATTTCTTAGTGCTGCTCCGAAACTCTGAAATAGTTTCCCTCTTTTAATTAGATATGCATCATTATCTAACAACTCAATAACCTTTTTTTAGCACTCGCCTGTTCCATAAAAGTTTTGTTTTTTTGTTTCTAAAGCCATGTTTGTCGAAACACATTTTTGTGGGCCGAGTAGGCTTTCTGGATGCTTCATATTAGCAACAGTTAATTCATGTTATATCTAGCTCCCTTCTCCCTTATTTCCACTACATTATTATGCACTGTTGAGTATATTCCTGTAGAATCTGCACAATATAGCTTTACAATTACCATTGTCAATTTCATCATTATTTTCATTACATCATATTACATTCCAAATGGCACATATTATTTAGGCAAGGCTTGACACTAACTTTTTTTTTCTCCTGTGGAGGCCTGTTTGGGCCACTAATATCTTTGAATGTGAAATTTGGTGGCCTGAAAAAGAAATGTAGTGGCTGGAAATAAAAGGAGCAATAAAAATGCATTTTGAATTTTAGCTGCCAGATTGGGCCACCAAGAGATAGCTTGTTTGGTTGCCAGACATCATTTTTTTAGTGGTCCAAGGCTACCTGGGGGTTCATCAATTTAGTCAGCACTGACAAGTTGTGAGTGACAAGTTCAGCAAAATCTGTGGATTTGATTGGCTGAGAAGCTCTGGTTACTGACTGTTACCATGGTGATTGTCAGAGACTAACAACTTGTCAGGGCTGACAACTTTCATGAAAAGGTCCCCAGGTCACAGATACTGTCAAGCCCTTGATTGACAGTGACTAGTTTGAAAGTGTTTTCTGTTTTATTGATGTCAGTTAATTTTTCTATATTAGTTCAGTCACAATGGGCTTTTGTAGATTGATATATTTTATGTGTGATTTTAATTCATATCATGTTTCATACATACTCAATTCAATGATCATGGCTATCGCTAATGCAAAAGGCTGGGTCACGATGATTTTAGTCATTTTGCAAAACCCAGTAATTTGTGTGGGAATTTTAGTTTTCCCCCGTACAGTGCATTCTTAGATTTGTTTTGCCTACAAGGAGTTAGACATTCATCAGAGTTACATTATAGAGAGCTATGTGGTAAAATACTAATCATAAAAAGGCATGATAGTTGTGGACAAATGAATAATAAAGTTTATGAACAAGTGTATGGAATTGAATCAATTAAAGATATCAATAGATATATAAGCCATAAAAAGGAAATGTCAGGACTGGCAACATCCATTAAAAGTCGCTAGGATTCAATTATTATGCTCCGTGAAAGTTAAATTCAGGTCATTAATGGGAACCTGTCCAGACTTTCAAAGATTTTTCACTTTTTTTTAAAAACCCGTTGAGGACGGTTTGATTTTGCTACAACATGCATTTCCCATAGACACCATAGACACCATAGACTCGTCCTCAATGGGTTAAGATTCTTTTTAGTTGGAATGTATTTCATATATTTAAAGGATAACATGGAATGGTGTGGTGCAGTATTTTACCCAGATATATTTCTTTGGGTCCCCTGGTGTCTTGATGAGAACGTAGACTTTGTAAATATATAATACATTAGAAAAACAGTGTTTGTTTGTTGTTGTTATTGTTGTTGTTGTTGTTGTTGTTGTTCTGCATCCATTACTGTAAAGACAATTGGATTTGATACTGTACTTTTGCAGTGTGGAAATTTTCATACGTTTCCCTCAACCAGAAATTAGCGTGACAATAAAAGCACACAAATAATTTTGCTTGCTATAAGTATTACTAATTAATGTCTTGATTCTGTGAAATTAAACATGTGAAATTAACCTTACCGGCCGAGCCCAAAGGATTTCCTGCATGAAAATATCTGCTTTTGCAGTGTGTCTTTCTCACTGTAATATATTTTTGTAATCTGTCTAAAATGTTGGAGACTCTTATGTCTTCCAGAAATGCATTTCTTGATTTTGTCGTCTATGCCCTAGTGAAGATGATGCTTAATGATTACACAAGACTTTACAAAAAGATTTTCTTTCTGCAATGCCTACAATGAAAATGAAGATGTATATTTCTTTGTGCATCGGTATTCTGTTAAATAGTCATCTGGGGGATTTTTTTTTTGTTATTTGTTTTTTCTTTTGTCTGTTTATTGCCTATATATGTGCTGGAAGTCTTTCTGTAAGGTAGAACCAGCAGAAGGGACGGGGAAGAAATCAGCGGCTGTGAATCAGGCGAACTTGATTAGAGTGTTAATGCATGGCTGCTCAGCCTATGCTCTTTGGATCAATATGCAAGAAGCGAGAAAAGAGAGTGTGAGCAGTGGGGTGAAGTACGGCACTGCCTCTTCCACTCCCCCCAGCATCTCTCTTCCTGTCTCTTCTCTCCCCCCCCCCTCCATCCTCTTCCTCTCCTTGTCCGCCTCCTCTCTTTCTTGCCCGAGCAAACTGCGTAGGGAGGAAGAGTCTAGAGCAGCGGTATGTCAGCGGGTGATGCAGAACTGTGATCGGTGTGGAAGATGGTGGCAGGCTTTTATCACCCTCATACTCCATCGCCTCTAACAAAGGAAGGAGGGGATAAATGCACAGATTCTCAGTAACTATTGACCCAGTATTCCAGATGTAACTGGATGGCAGAGTGGGTTGAAAGCACTGTCTCATCATTTTTTTTTTCTATCCGCTGATAATTTTGTTTTCTTTTCTGCGGTGCTTTCACACGCTTTTGCCCTGTAACAAATCAGCACTGTAATCATTTTTGTTTGATTTTTTTTTTTTTTTGTGGTCGGGGGCCGTACGTCTCTGTGTTCCTGCCTTGAACTCAAGTACTTCCCGAGAAAAGTGTGGTGTTTACTGTCTACGCACGGTAGAACCATTTACTGTGCTGGATCCTTTACATGCCCAGTAGGTGATGGATGTGGCAGGGTGCGTTTCATACAGTGATATGTTCAAATTTGAATCTATAGTTACAGTTATCAGAGAGATATAACAGTGAGGCTGTGATTGTTCTTTGTTTCTATTTAAAAAGAAAGAATTTTTTCTTTGCCCAAGGGTATCCACATAAATATGTGCCATGTCATCTGACACATTTTTTTTTTATTGACATATTTGAACAAATTGTTAGGACAAAAAAAAAAGGGGATGATGCAAAGACAATCTGAACAGCTACATTTGATCTACTTTTTGTATGTGTTTCTCCTCTATCTCTTGCCTCATAACCTATGTTTAAAGCCAAACATTTTTTTTTTATGCCTCCGCCACGAAGTGTCGCCGGAGGCATTATGTTTTCGGGTTGTCCGTCCGTCCGTCCGTCCTTCCGTCCGTCCGTCCGTCCTTCCGTCCGTCCGTCCTTCCGTCCGTCCTTCCGTCCGTAATGTTATTTTGTGGACAGCATATCTAAAAAACTGTTAGAGGTATCCTAATGAAACTTGGCATGTAAATGTATGAGTGGGCGAAGTTGTGCCTATCAACTTTTGGGCGCACATGATCAAGGTCAAAGGTCAAAAGGTCAAGGTCAAATGCTCAAAATTTCACTATTTCCCCTGTATTTATGCAATGCCTGGAGGTATTTTCTTGAAACTTGGTGTATACATGAACTACCAAATAAAGATTCCCCAGAGAGAGCTTTGGGTCATGAGGTCAAAGGTCAAGGGTCAAAGGTCAAGTGAAAATGTTAAAATTTCACGTTTTTCTCCATATCTCACAAATATTTCAAGGTATCTTCATGGAACTTAGTATTTATGCATGTACTGACTGGCAGTGATCATGTAGGAAATTAAGGGGTGAAAGGTAAAAGGTCAGGGGGTGAAAGGTCAAGGTCAACTCATAAAAATGTCATTATTTCTCTCTTATCTATAAATGCAATGCCTGCAGGATTTTTTCTTGAAACTTAGTGTATGCATATTACCCAATACAGATTCTCTTGGAAGTTTCTCGCCTAAAGGTCAAATGTCAAAATGTCAAATGTCAAGTGAAAGTGCTAAATCTCACTTCTTCTTTAAACTTATAAGAGGGTCAAAAGTTGGGTACAAAAATCCTCAAATCCTCAAATACCTGCACTCTTAGACAGTATAGCCATTCATCCAAATAAACCTTGTTCAAGGATAGTGAACACTCAATGCATTTGTGACAAACCTGTCATTGTAATTTTTTTGCCAGTTATGTGAAGCTGTTATCACACATTGTCAAGACATTGTGCTATAGACCTATTCGGAGAACCATGCATTATGGCGGAGGCATACCAGTCGCCATAGCGACATTTCTAGTTTTTTTTAGAAGGGCTCTAAATTCACCTTCCAACATTTCAGATTTGCTGACAATACATCAAAAGGGTCAACTGAGAAACTTGTCTGACATCTGCAATTTGCCAAGATAATTAATTTTGTTGAAGTAATTCGAGATCAAGAGTATGAAATAATTTTGATCATATGCATACAGATTTTATTCCTAAAATGCTCTCCCCATTCACAAGTTGGTAGGTAGAAATTGACGATCGATTATGCCCCAGCAATTAAATTTTCCAGCAAGCTGCATGCAATTCACTCCAGCTGTCAAGAAAACTGGATACTGCTGTGACCCAATTTTTTACTATCAATAATCAAAATCATGATCACTTATGCTCTATGACTGTATTACTTCTGGCTAGCCCTCTTCCCCCTTTTTTTGTTAGTATTTCGCATTTTTGTTGTTACGTGACTGAAATTGTTTTGTATTATCATTTGGATCTGATGCTACTTCACTAGTTTAATTCTGTTTGTTTGATATACACTTGATCTGCAAAAGTCAATTTTTAACCTGTTTAGTTGAGATGCACCTTTGTAATGTACACTCATTTAATAATTGTTCCCCTTACAGAATATTGTGGCAAAACTGTAGTCCAGGAGAGAGAAATGGGTAGGGGAATACATTGACATATCATACTCTGTAAGGTCACACATAAATATGTTCACATAAACTGTTGAGTTTAAAAGAATGCTCCCTGTCCATACTCTGTGCTTCATGCATCTTTTGAGTAGTTCCATGGTGTTTTGCAGACTACCTCATTGAAATTCAACATTTCTCTCTCGATTGTGCTGAAGTTCTTTTTTTGTCTTTGTTTTTCCCACATTCTGAACTGTGAAGTTGATGATCAGTGCTCAGCATTGCTGGGAAGGAGGTGTGACCAATTCCAGCAGTATTTGATCACTGCAGTCATCACCGGTGTCATTATTTTCATCACCATTGTCATCGTCATGAACATCATTGCCATGGCGATACTGTGAGCCCCCTGTCCTAGAAGACTTGATGATACTCTCCTCACATTACTGTTTGCTCTGTAAGCAAGCCACAAATTATCTGAATGGGAGGTGTACATCAAAGACACTTTTCTCTCAGGGGAGTTGTGGATCTTTCCTTTTCTGACCCTTTCATTTGTGCCTTTGTTTCTTGTTTTAAAACATTTATTGTTTCTTTTGTTCAGCTGAAGGGATGAATTACAGGAACTATCCCCCCCCCCCCAAAAAAAAAAGAAAGAAATCAAGAGGAGCTTTGCTTCATCAAAAGATATCTTGGAACATTGTTTAGGATACTCATCTACTTTTGTTTTGTTTTGTTTTGTTTTTCGAAATGCTCCCTTTGGATATTTCAATTTAGCAGTATTTTGTGATAATATTTATCAAATGATGCAGCAATGCAAAATGCAACCTGTTACTTCTTGTAAGACTAATGAATTTGCAAACATCGATTTTTGTCATATTTGCATTTTTTTTTCAATCTTCTGATGCAGAGCTCTGTAATAACACAATTTTCAACTCACTTCCAAAAATCTATCACAAAATCAGTTTATCTTTCATACACACAGTTTTAAAAGCTTGAGTTTTGCAGTTGAAGCTTTGAAATTGGGTATTTACTCATAACAGATCAGTTCACAATTACAGTAAAACTGTAAAGACTGAAAAATGTCCAGTATCAGAGCACTTGATAGACATTGCAATGTGGACAGGAGTTAGGTTAGACATCAAACTGTGATTGTTTAACGAATATCAAACCTTACTTTGGTTGAACATGTATTTGTGCATATAATTGCTGTTTGGAAGTATGATTATTACTAAATCGCCTTACCTTGCAGTTTTCTCAGCTTTTTGTTGTCTGACTCTTCATAAGAAAAGAAAAAAGATTATAATGTTTGCAAGTGTTAAGCTCTAAATATTCTTTCACTTAAATGTATCTTCCATTAAAATACAGTGATCACATATTCTTTCTATCAAAAAGTAGAGAATCATTACGAAGTCAAAGAGAACTGAATCTATTGATACAAATAACCTGTAGGCAGATAACTCCTCATTGCTTCATATCCATTGAGATGTTTTCTTGCTCCAAATAGAAAAGCTTAAAAATGATCATATTCTGATTACCACATACACAATACAAACAAAACACAACATAACTATTGTCATATACCTTTAGGCAAAGAGAAAGGCTAGATTATGACTTGGTAAAGAAACATATATCTCATTGAGTTTTTGCTCTAGATCTGTTCTTCCTCTATGATTTTTGTAAGACTTGTTTTCTCTTTCTGAATTTGTTGTCCCATGTCTAATAACTTATTGAAGGCATAATTAGTTTTCTACCTATGAGCTGATTTTTTTATTCTCCTTTAGAGGCTTATGGTTGAACTAGTTCTATAAATCTGTTGATGTGTGTCATGCCTATGAGGTGTGAGTTAAAAAACTTTGAAATAAGAAGGGGAAACAGGTAATATAATATGAGCTGCATAAACTCACTGTTCTTTTTGAGTCGTGCTGGTTTTTAGTAGTAGGCTTTCAGAGAAAATTGCACTGGTACTGATAAGCACTATTTCTTGTTTAAAGTGTTCTTCTTCTAATCTTAATACATCAAGCTGTGCAAACAAAAAATATCACAACAATATAGTGCATAGTTCCTATGAATATGTGCCTTTTGGCACAATTTATGCTAACGAGCTTACAAGCCCAAATGTCATGATGTTATGGCAGCTCTATACTGATAATGTACTGGCAAATGTATGTGTTAATATGAGTAACAGATGATGGGTATACCAGTGTATACAATAATATGTCCATTATGCATGCATATGTAGGTAGTTCACCATCAAAATGCCTATGTGCCAAGCAATGTTGTGTAGCAATTGTCTTTAAAAACTGCCCAGGGAATTCTTCTTCTTTTTTTCTGCTATTCCCAGTCCAGGGAAAGACAGAGAAAGATGTGCAATATGACTTCAAAACCTTCTTCATTGCCAACCAATGAACAGACTGCTTAGCTGTCTCTTTGTTTTGTTTTTTGTTTGTTTGGCCTTTCCAGAACTTTACCTTAAATAATACTTTCTCTGGAGATTCAGTGATAAAAAGAATGTAGGGACAAGTCAGCTATTAACCCGTTGAGGACGGTTTGATTTTGCTACAACACACACTTCCCATAGACACCTGCCCGAGTATACTCGGCACTCGTCCTCAACAGGTTAATGTACAATTTTCATGTAAACTCATGCATTAGGTATGCTTACACAGCTCTGTACGAGATCATGTCAAGTATGGATGGCAGGGCCAATTTAATTTTACAAGTTGCAAAAATGATAAGATATAATCAGATGTTGAGTATGCAATCGCTATGATGTATTTGATGAGTATCCCAGGTTTTAAGATAAGCTGATAATCACTTGCTATTGTTTGCTGTTGAGATTAAATACTTTTTGTGTTAGTACAGTAAAGTGTTAGTTACTGCACCTCATTAGCCCTCTATTATCAAATCCGGTTTTTAATCTAGCCCCTCTGTCAGACAGTAGCTAGGAATATCCAGTGAAAGTTAGATTTTCTCCCTTCACAATCTGGCTTCAACCAATCTATTTTGTCTTGTCACTTTTTGTAGGTTTTGTGACGCAAAGTCATATTTAACTTTATTTTGTGGAAATCTGGGTGTGCAGCGTTTTAACTCGGTGAAGAATTATCATATCTCAGAGGTGACCTGAAGGTCCATTAGCTTTGATAATTCTAGTGATGTATAAGTGTAGTACCATGTAAATTTTTGATTTTTCTCTCATCCAAAATTTCAACCTTTTTACAGATATTCTACTGCATCAGTCAAAACCACATTGTAGTCTATTTCTTCACAAATGCAGCACTATTGCTTGTTGTTGCTCTTCCTAGGCATGGAAGTGAACATGATTTGAAAAGCATGATCTCTTTAAACTGAAGCCAAAATACAAATTAGCTTCAACAGACATGTAACTTTTTCTCTCTACAGCCAAGGAATGAAAGACTTGACAAAGGCAGTAACATGCACCAACTTATATACACTGCACTACAGCATTTTTCCCAGACAGGGAACCCACACACCCAACCACACGCACACTGTGGGAGTGGAGGGACGCACACTTTGCTTAGCCTTGGTAAATATTGATTTCTCTGTCTTGCCCAGTTTAATCTGAGAAGAAAATCTGTGGACCCAGGATGGTCGCTGTAATGGACTGGCACGCGTACGCCCCGTCTTTTATGGCTTGTTTGTCTTACGTTGGATGCGTCGAGAAATCTATTCGAGGTCCCCATTGCCCGTGCCCTGTTCGGTGCCAGTGCTTAATGTAGCATGGTTACTATGTCTGGCAAAAATCAGGAAAAAAAAATAGTCTTACATCCATTTTTTTTCTGTGTGCGTTGTGTGTGTGTGTGTGTGTGTGTTTCTATATGTGTGTGCTTGTGTGTAAGAAAAGGTTGGAGAATGTGATGATATCATGTGAATTGCAAGTTCAAGATATTTTCCATGTTGATGTGTGATGATCTATGATGTCTTTGAGGCAGCTAAAGTCAATTAACCCACAATTGTCAAAACTCTTCACTTGTCCGACGTCATTTTCCTCTTTGCTGTCCCACCGGACGGGCATTGAGAGTAATAGATGAATTATCATTTGCATGTCAAGCACATCGTGCAGCCATGAGTTTACTGATATTCCCCCAAGAATTGGCGTCCTCTTCTCGTTATTAAACAACCTGGCATGGAAGAGATTCAAATGGACATGAAAGCAAATATTGTGTTCCAACACTCATGATCATGCATTGAGATTAGTGTGATTCAGCCAGAAGATGAACTGCTATACATAGATTAAATGACCGAGAAATGTCAGCATCAAATGAATCATACAATGTTCATGTAATTATATAAGTTTCTGTAGTTGCATGAACACGTACACACAGTAAAGCACACACACACAAGTAAGAGCAAACTAAATAAAGCTCCATCATTTGTCTTTGGAAAAAAAAAAAATGTTTATTGACTCCCAATTTACAGTTTAACTGATCAATCTGAGGAGAGATAATGCTGCTCAGTAAAATATAAAAACATGTTTGCATAAGAACAAGAAGTTGAGAATGGTGTAACTTGAAATGTGTTCATTCAGAATTAGCAGGATGCAAAGTCGTTTCCTACTGGGTCTTCTTCTCTGCCGAATTTGCACTCAAGACATGTTTAATCCCTGTGTGCGGGAGAAAGATCAAACAGCACCACGGAGCACGAGTCAGCCAGTGAGTTTTTTCACTCAAGTCAAGCATAATTCTATCGCGTGTCCCATGCAGAAAACCTACCCCCTGCCATTCCCCCCCCCCCCCTCCTAAAGACAGCAGCCGTCTTTATCCTATATATGGGACTGAGGTGTCTCCAGAGATGTAATATTTTCTGAATTATTGACCGGCTGTGTCAGATTACGGGGGTCAGGTGATTGGGGCTCGCAGACTCTGTGCAGAGGGATGTACAATATTAGTTGTAAGGCTGGATTAGAGCGGTAATAGCCACACCACCGCTGGGATTTTAGGCTTCGTGCTGAAAGAAGATAAGAGATTTACCTGGAAAAGAATAGTAAATTGATGGGGGGAGGTGACGGCATTTAGCACATGATGCATAATGTATGTTCATTGATTAAACTGTTTAAGTCCTGGTATTATCACACTGTTCTTGTAAGAACAAATCTCACACCATTCTTGTAATAAATGTCAACAAGTATGACAACATTTGACAATGCTGTGGTGACATGAACATACTAAAAATTTAATGGGTTGTGTGCAATCATTGATGAATAGATCTGTATAGATAAACAAACATAAATGCACACATACACAGGAGGAGGGAGAGATAGAAAGAGGGATAATGAGATACTTGTTAAGGACCAATGCACCTGAAAAGTGTGTTAATTAATTCTTCCTTATGCATTGCCATTTGTAAATGTTGTCATTTCTTTTGATTTGCTAGTCCACATGATTGAAGTGAAGTGAAGATACTGTATCTTGTAAACAGTCACCAAGATTCTAATTGTATATCAGTGTGAATTTGATTTGTCAAACTAATATCTATAGTTCTTGCTGTAAGCATCATTGTACCATTGAGTAAGAATGGTATGCATGGTGAGAATGGTATTTTATGCTAAAAATGATATGATCCATCAAGAACATGACTTCCTAACTTTTCATCCTATTAAAAAAAAAAGATATCTGTGTCTGTGTCTAAGTCAAATTATAGACAAATGCCCTAATTAGCACCAAACAGCGCAGTTTTCAAGACAAGTATCACCAAACGCCATGAATCACCCCTGTGAAGATAACCAGTGTCTAATTTGATATAATTGATATGTAATCTCTGAGTTTAAAATGGAAAGAATCTTGATAACATAAGATTTGTTAATTCTTCCTAAAATGCACTTTTGCCTCAGCAATCTCCTGATACAGGTGATTTGCAGCATAGTGGATCTATGATTGTAGACATCACTACATTGTCATCAATTAGTCTATTTAATGACCATGTCAGTATTGCATTTCTTTTTGTAACAGTAGGCTCTCAATAAGCAGTGCCTGCAATTATCTTCTCTGATGCACTTGTAGATTTGCATCAGATGGGCGATCCAAATCTTTGGTACGTGACTGTGACTGTGGGAGACACAGGTGCTATCAGCTATAGATATGAAACTACCATTGCTACTTCCTGGTAACATTTCTGTGATGGAGCCCTCTATAGGCAGCATGTTGTTCAGCTGTCTCCACTGAAACTTCCATAAATCCTCTCTTCCACCCCCTCCCCCACCCCCACCACCAGTACAAGGAACCACCACTGAAAAAAAGAAAGAAAAGAAAACAATAACAAAGCACTAGACAGTGCAACATCATATTTTTGACATCACCCTTCCTTTTTCGTTTCCAGTTTTACTTGCAAATACTTACCTGAGTGCAATACATGTAT
Source organism: Diadema antillarum (assembly GCF_040938485.1). Lineage (NCBI taxonomy): Eukaryota > Metazoa > Echinodermata > Echinoidea > Diadematoida > Diadematidae > Diadema > Diadema antillarum. Next base: position 288,383 of record NW_027271302.1, read on the forward strand.
ATCAAGCTGAGTTGTATTTCAGTTTGTAGTCTGTGTTTCAATATGAGGAAGATATTTATGAGCCAGAAACATGATTTCTTATATCTGCATTTATAAGAATTGAGAGGAATTCAACTTCACCATCCTCTTTCATGCTTCATTTATCAAGTGCAGTCAGCTATATCCTGAATATCAATGATCCATTAGGGGTTAAAAAAAATGTCAATATGCCTATATATAATTCAGTATATCCTCATGTCCTGTGATGTCTGCTAAATAATCTCATCATCTGAATCATGATCAAATTAAACTGTCCTTAGTTGAAAACAGAATGCCCATGTTTACATAATGCTCTTTAATATTTTGGCTTCAATTAACCTGTTACCTCAAGTTATTGTGATTCCACATGTGATTGACACATGACACACTGGGTTACTATAAACAATGGGGTTACTTCTTGCTCCCAGGAGTAGAATGAATCTTACATTGACTATTTCATTAGTTTGATGGATCGATAGTTTGTTGATAGCACACTGTAAATTGAACTACCCACCAGCATTTTTACAGTGCTGACTTTAATGTTCTGTGGTTGTGATGGACATGTGTTAGTAATGTTTGGGTTTCTCTGGGATGGTTTCTCTATCAAAAAGCAGAATGGTGTATAAGTTGGGGCAAAGTCGCTCATTATAGTCTTAACTAGTGCTGCTGGCTTTCGTCAAAGTAATAGACTTGTGTCTAGACATTATGTGAACAAACACAAAAACAAAACACCCCCCACCCCACCCCCCCCCCAAAAAAAAAAAAAAAAAACGCACACACAGGGGCAGATTCAGGAATTCCGCAAAGAGGGGGCGCCTGTACAAAATTGACGGGGGCTCATGCACCCCTCCCCCAATTTTTGCTTTTTATTTCTTTTACTTTAACAAAAAATAAAGGGGGGCTCACTCCCAGTGCGCTCCCCCCTGAATCTGGCACTGCACACACTTAGCACAAAACTCCAACTCAATATGGATTCACCCAAATACTAAAATGGAATCATTCAAACCCACTGGAAGTTTATAAGCGCTGTACAAAATTGTTAGTATCTTGGAAACGGTGTCTTCTTTGAAAAAAATGCATTAAATTAAAAACAAAATAGTTCATAAGACAGAAAAAAACCTCTCCGTCATTTATATTTTATCTAATGTGTTATTTTGTGTGTATATTGCACTTGACTTTGGTATATTAAAGCATTCATTACTAATGCAACGTATATATCTTAAAGCAGTATCATAACCAGCATTGGCAGTTGAAGTATCCCTTTGTGGCATTACTTTAAGTTGACTTTTAATTGTACTCATGTGCCAGTCGCTATCACTCAATTTGTTTAGGTCTGTCAAACTGACCAGTATTTAATAGAAATAAAAGTTTAGAAATGGCCTCACCAGCGTTGACAGGCTTTGCTTTTGCGTTTCCATCATTCACACGTTATAGAGAAATGTCTCATGTACGTACGTATGCTGACACACTTTCTATTCATTACCCAATTTATATCATATTTTGTTTCTTGCTTGTTTGTATTCTTTTTGTGATGTATCTCAATGTCAAGTGAAATATGAAAATAAACGTGCTGGAACTGTTCACTGTGTCTCGAGTGTAAGACCAGTGCAGTTTCAGTTATTCAATTAAGTTCAATTCAACATGGAACTTCTTTCATCTTTACTACATACAAAATAAAGTTAGGTCTAGTCATGTAAGCTGTGCCACACCATTTGCAGTGTTGACTTCTGACTTGGCCTAAATGGCTTTAGATGTTCTTTTCTGAAATGGATTTACTCCCTTGTACCACTTGTTAAATTGTATGCTCCAATTACGAAAACTTATGCAAAACTTTTACACTTAGCCATGGGACTGTGTGGCATACTTGCATATAAAGAGTGTAGACTCTTCTAAATGTGTCAGTGGATGGGTTGAATCCCACACTCCAGCTCTGTTGCAAGCCAGACATGGGGTCACGTGGAATTGTGAAAGCAAAATTGATTTCTCCCCTCCCATGTTGATTCAGCTTTTCTCTGCGGCTTGAGAATGTGTCCGCCCTGCACTTTTACTGATTGGTTGAAAACTTTGACCCCAAAGATGACCACGTACAGGAGCTTGTTTTGTTTCCACCATGCCATTACAAAAGTAGAGCTTACAAACCATACCCATTAGAATATACTTGTCTAGTCATTCTCTTTTTTTTTTTTTTTTTCTTTTTTGAATGAAGTATTGATATAGAAAATAATACCTGGCACAGACTTTCACCTGCAGGAGGATACTGGTATTCATAATTTTTTAGGTCCTTTCTTGTATGTGCCATTCTAACAGATTTTTTTTTTTTTGAGGGGGGTTGTTGTTGTTGTTTTTATGTGGGAATACATCAAAGTGAGGAGGATATACATGAAGTAAGGCATTTGAGAATGAAGATTCCAAATACCTGGTGTGGAATGTACAAATAAACGTATCATATATTTCATCTCTTATTCTGGTCTTTCTTCTTTCTAATATAGTCCTAATATTCAGGAGACTGTATGCAGGAAGACAAGTTTGGGAAGTAAGGGGTTTTGTATGTTGCTGCTTCTTTCTCTTATAGGATATAAGATATTTTGAAAAATACACAGATAATGTCATTCATGATGCTGCTATGTTTATAGATATATGATCAAGATGCTACTGCAGTGATTTCTTGCCAATAATAATTAATGAAATTTAGTTTTGTACTGCAGCAGTACAAGTACTTTCATTTTTGGCAAATTACATGATGATTGGTATGTTGTTGGTTGGTTAAATCACCTTTACCTTTTAAGTCAGTGATCACAATACTCTTGAGAGTCTACATTCTCATCTGTTTCAGGAATAGTAAAGGGTTGTGATCCTTACACACACGTTTGTAGGTTCTATGTCTGTTCTAGGATCTGTCACTGATAAAGTACATTACTTTTTCCTACATTCTGTCACAAGTCACTTAACCATTGAGAATCATTGCCTGAACCTAGCAGACATACAACCCTTTTAAAATGTATGTTTCACTGCCATACATGTTCTGTATTGTACACCAGCAAAAATTTAAACTGTAATTTTTTTTATTTTTTTGAGTATGATTTATGTATGTGTGTATGTGTCTCTGGTTTCCATTTTCAGTCTGTTTTCAGTCCATTTCATTGGCTGTAAGCAGGAACATGTATCCTCTTTCTGTTGTGTGTAGTGTGAGCTTTGAAACACTGTTTGAAGATGATAGAAATTTCCATATCACACATTACCCTGTACTGTGTTCCATTGTGTCATCTGAAGACTTACTGATTTAAAATAAAAATAGGTGTTTTTTTTTCAATTCAATTCATTTATTTTTCATACTTCTCATTTATGAACATTACAACAGAAATCAAACAAGTTCTTTTACCTTGTAAACAATGTGCAGAAAACAAACAATATACATGGTGATGACACAGTAATTACATGTAATGATAACTGGTCAAAAACGATATTGAAATGGGGTTGACAAAGAGAAAACAGCTTTTGAGGGAGATGAGGAATTTAAAGTTCTGATTTTACTGTAAACACATTCAAAATTCACAAATTCACTTTGTGTTTGATGTAACACCATCAGTCCACAACTTTACACACACACACACACTCACACACACACACACACACACACACACACACACACACACACACACACACACACACACAGATCAACTCTACCTTTCGGAAGAATTCATTATTCATCCTGCAACTGTTGGATTATAATTTGTATGTCTGACTGTGATCAAGAATTTCAACATGTGCTATTGCACTACCATTAAAGCAAAAATGTGGTTTTTGCTTGCTGATGATGCTCATTGCTATCTTCTCCATGGCAAGTGCACAATCCAATACAGGCTACACTAAACAGAAAAAAAAAATAAGTATGCTATCTCAGTAGCATTTCAAGTATAGTTGTCTTGTCAACAATAAAGTCCTGACACAAATTCTTCTTCTCTCTCTCTCTCTCTCTCTGTCTATCTCTCTCTCTCTCTGTCTGTCTATCTCTCTCTCTCTAACTCTTACTTCTACCTTTTTTTTTTGGGGGGGGGGGGAGGAGTAGGGGGTAGGGGAGTAAATGGAAGATTTCTGAATTAGTGCAGCATGTCCATCAATGTGTTAATATTGTTGTAGTGACCAGTGCTTGAGCAGTTTTGCATTTAGATCTCATCCTTGGTCTTTATGAATTGCCAAGGGTGAAAGCTTTATAATTTCCTTCTTTTTCTCTGAAAGTAGATTCCAGTAATAGGCAAACTCCTTCTTGATAGGGGCAAGACACCAGGCTACATGTAGGCAGCTGTCATAACAAACTAATAACATCATCCTCCTCACCCTCATATGCCTTTCCAGGTTTTGCTGTGTTAGCGAGAGCATTTTGGCAAAGATTCTGTGCACATGCCATTTTGTATTTTTCTGTTTTGTTTTCATTATTATCAATATGGGCCTTTAATGCTTTGTCATCCATGAATCTACTTGGGTTTTTACTTAAATTGTCAATAAAAACAAAGTTTGAGGGTAAAAAGCCACATACAATGTATGTTTAAACACTCCTAACTTCATAAATACAGTAATTGTTGCATTTGATGAATTAAGTTATTGTAACTGGTAGAAGGCTGCTGTAATTTAGAGGATAAACAATGCTCTGAAAGATGAAGGTAGATTTGACAGACATGAATTGAAGAAATGATACTAGAATGTGTGTGGAATGTAATGAATTAAAATTTAGGTTCTATGCATTCCCTGTGAAGTTCTGTGGAGTGTGTATAAATGCTGGCTGGCTTGGTAGGTGCTCATGAGTTTGTGTGCGGGTGCGTCTGCACACTTCTATGAAATATGTGTTGATCTGTTGTTCTTTATCCTGTGTGGTTTGTGCCCCTGGTTTGCTCGCCTGCCCCGCTAAGGGCCAGAGGGTAGCAATTTTCCTCCGTTCTAAGTGGATCAAATATTCACTTGAATCTGATAAAAATGGGAGCTGGGCGATGCCTCTGTGACAAGTGGGCATTGATACGCACACTGCCCTCATGAGCAATCGTCATGCATTTGTCTTGGAGTGGCTGAAAGTAACTTGACCTCCTTTGTTTATTTGGAGCTGATGCTTGCTGCCTGTTATTGTTGCTTGCTGCCTTTTGTTATTGTTGCTAAGGTTACGGCACTTGCTGTGCTTTGAACGTAGTATTTTTCTTAGTGTTCAAATCTCCGACACCTTTTTCCTCTTCTGTTAAATGTAGATAGATACAATAAAAGTGAAAGATTAAGTAAAGGTTGATCACACAGTATTTTGCTCTAGCAGATTTTGATAGAATGATACCAAAAAAACCTCCAAAATATGAATAGCACCATAATTTCAATGTTGAAGATATAGCTGTCTGATGAAGCATAGTAATTATAAGACTTTCAACAAGGGTATCTATGTAGTTTTGATAGATAAGAGAAAAGATAAGTGCACAAGTGAAGATAAATGTCCTGCAATAGGGTATTTAGTGTGACAATTGATGATACTTTTCATAATAGTGAGGAAAATAGAATAATCAAGACCTGAAATTTTGTTATTTGAAAAATTAAATCATTGTTAGCACTACAAGTTGATTTAGTGGTGTTTTTTGTCCCCGCCGAATGAGTTCGAGCAGGGGACTATGAAACGGGCTCCGTACGTGTGTGTGTCCGTGTGTGTGTCCGTGTGTACGTGTGTGCGTCCGTGTGTGATCAAAATGTTTAATTTGCTACTTCTCTGTCATTTATGAGCCAATTTTGATTCTGTTTGCTTTATATGACAGCACTTCATGGGAGGTTTGAAACTTCTACACAGAATTTCAGTTGTGACCTTTGACCTTGACCTTTGACCTGTATTGTAAATTTTGCTACAAAATGCTACTTCTTCGCCATTTCTAATCCGATTTTGATTCCGTTTGCTTTATGTGATGGCACTAGGTGAGGGCTTCAAAACTTCTACACAGAATTTTGACCTTTGACTTCTTTGACCTTTGACCTTGATTTTTGACCTATATTGTACATTGGCTACAAAATGCTACTCCTTCACCATTTTTAACCCGATTTCGATTCTGTTTGCTTTATGTGATGGCACTAGGTGAGGGCTTCAAAACTTCTACACAGAATTTTGACCTTTAACTTCTTTGAACTTTGACCTTGATTTTTGACCTATATTGTACATTTTCCTACAAAATGCTACTCCTTCGCCATTTCTAACCCGATTTCGATTCTGTTTGCTTTATGTGATGGCACTAGGTGAGGGCTTCAAAAATTCTTCACAGAATTTTGACCTTTGACCTTGATTTTTGACCTGTATTGTACATTTTGCTACAAAATGCTACTCCTTCACCATTTCTAACCCGATTTCGATTCCATTTGCTTTATGTGATGGCACTAGGTGAGGGCTTCAAAAATTCTACACAGAATTTTGACCTTAGACTTCTTTGACCTTTGACCTTGATTTTTGACCTATATTGTACATTTTGCTACAAAATGCTACTTCCGGCGGGGGCATATATTACGTACTGCGTTATTTCTACTTTTCCTTGTTTGTACATCATTCTCTGATTTTCTCATATGTGTCATTTGTTGAATTAATTGCTCTTTGTGTTAGGAACATTCCTTAGTAAGTCGTTTTGTTCATCTGCTATCACTAAACTCTCCTTCTTCAATACTTCCTGATCATTCCATCACCTCTGCAAAGGAGGTTATGTTTTTATGCCTCCGCCACGAAGTGGTGCCGGAGGCATTATGTTTTCGGGCTGTCCGTCCGTCCGTCCTTCCGTCCGTCCTTCCGTCCGTCCGTCCTTCTGTCCATCCGTAATGAATTTTGTGGACAGGGTAACTATCAAAACCTTTTGAGGTATCCTAATGAAACTTGGCATGTATGTGTATTAGGGGGTGAAGTTATGCCTATCAACTGTTGGGTGCACATGCTTGAGGTCAAAGGTCAAAAGGTCAAGGTCAAATACATAAAATTTCACTATTTTCATCATATCTATGCAATGCCTCAAGATATTATCTTGAAACTTAGTGTGTACATGTATTACCCAATTAAGATTCTCTGGTAAAAGTTTGGGTCATGAGGTCAAAGGTCAAAGGTGAAAATGGTAACAATTTACTATTCAATACAGAAATTGCACTTTTTCTCCATACCTTGAAAATTACTCAATGCATAAATGTATGAATGGGTCAAAGTCATGTTAAAGTCCATAAATCCCAAATACATGCTCTCCTATTCATCCAATTAAACCTAGGTCAAGGAAGGTGAACATTCAACACATTTGTGACAAACTTGTCATTTTAACATTTTGCAAATTTTGTGAAAATGTAATCACACATTGTCGACATGTACTATTTAGACCTATTAGGAGAATCATGCATTATGGCGGAGGCATACCAGTCGCCATAGCGACATTTCTAGTTTGTTTTTGTTGTTGTTTTTGTTTCTGCCGCCATTTATTTGGTTGTTTGTGTGTCTGTAAGCAATACTACTTCAAACATTGTGAATGGACTTTGATGAAATTTTTGTGGGATTGAATGGGATGAAATTTGATGGGATGAAATTTGATGGGATGAAATTTGATGGGATGAAATTTTTGGGATTGGTCCATAGTGGTGAAGGAACAAGTGATACATGCTTTGTGATTCAGCAATAATGCCTTCACATCAGTTCTCTGGTGTTTGTACTGACCCCTTTGACTTGGGTGGAGGTTTTGTGCTCTCTAGGTGCTTTTAGATGCTTATATCTTTTTTTTTCTGTTATCTGTTTGTTGTTCAATTTTTTTGCTTCTTCTGCAGAGATTTGTTTTCATGTGTGAAACTTTTGTTGTATATCTGATGTCTTGCTCCTTTCTGCAAAAAGAAGTCTTGGAGGTGGGCTGGAGGGCGGAGAGAGTGGGAAGTGGTTTGATCATGTAGAATCTTTTATAAAACTGTAGAAATCCATTCATGGAGAAAAGAAGGAACTTAACTTCCTTTACCTTTAATGTGGAAATAGTGAGACTGTTCTTGGCCCTTTATATCCTGACTACACTGCAGATGCCCTAACATGTTCTTTTTTAAATATATGCACATAAAGTTCATTTCCTCATAGGAGATTTTTTCCAGGTATAATAATAATAATATAATAATAATACAATACATTTATAAGGCGCTTAATACCGATGTTTCTAAGCGCACAGTTATAGACAAGTAGCTTCCTTTAAAGTTTGCGAGTGTCATGTTTTCCACTGTGTTTCTGTGTATCAGAATCACTACTGCTTTTGGAAAATGCTTATGCCTGGTGCTATTTCCAATATGTACTACTATTATAGTAGTGTAACTAGGAGTGAAATTGTAAGTTGAAATCAATCAGGCACAGATGGGCAAAATCATGATGTAGCATGTTTTTTGCACAAATCAATGATGCTAATCATACTACTTGTAATGCTAATGAGAGTAAAAAAAAAAATCATATTTTTATGATCATAATCATGAAATATTAATGTAAAAATATTGGTGATGATATCGTAGAAATGTATTCTGTTCATGTCAAGATGGACACACACATGCACAAACACACAAATGCACAAAGTACTCATGCACATTTGTAGCCACCCATCCATGTCCAGAGTGACTGTATGGTCCTTTGTACCCAGAACTCTTTCTCATGTTGATATCTGTAAAGTATTTGAAAAACAAACCCTGTAGCTTGAATTCACAAAGGTGGTGCAATCTTTGTCCATGGTTTAAACCATGGACAAAGACTGTAGTTTTGTATGGGGTGCTAAGTGTCGCATCGCCTATTTTGTTACAAAATGATTATTTCATTGACGAAATGATGACGAAATGACTGATTTCATAACAAAATAGGCCAAGCCACACTGGCGCCCCATACAAAACTATGGTCTTTGTCCATGATTTAAATCATGGACAAAGATTGTACCACCTTTGTGAATTCAGGCCTGTGGGTTTCAAGTAGAAACCCAGGTTCAGTCTGCATCAAGCATTCACAGAGTGAAGATGTGTCTTGTCTATCCAGCCTCATGAAACCTGTGTGCCTACTCTCTAAAAAAAAAAAATCGAGTGAAAATTTTCACTCTAAAAAGAGTGAATACAAAAAAGAGTGAATTTCGAGTGAAATTGGAGTGAATTTTGAGTGAAAATGTTCATATTCACTCATTTTGGAGTGACGTCAGGGATCACTCTAAAATCTTCGAGTGATCCCTGACGTCACTCCAAAATGAGTGAATATGAACATTTTCACTCAAAATTCACTCCAATTTCACTCGAAATTCACTCTTTTTTGTATTCACTCTTTTTAGAGTGAAAATTTTCACTCGATTTTTTTTAGAGAGTGCATATGCACCAACCATAGCCCTCGTACACAATTTGGTTAAGCACCATTTTACCAAGGTAAATGGTGTGACTCGGGTACTTTATTCCTTTACAGTTTTTAGTGAGGGTGCATGACAGAAATTTGATGACAGCCAATTCCAGAGGTAAGGTGCAGGAGACAGGAAGCTCATTGTTGCCCAATGGTGTTACTTCTGTTGTTCTAGGTACTTGGAGAAGAATTTCCTCCATTGAGAACTGAAAACATAGTTATGTAGAGTGATGAGGTGATAAAAGGTAGAGCTATGAGGGGGCTTGATTGTGAAGGCTCTTGTTATAACATAGTAACAACTATTAGCTATATCCGTAGCTAATCACTTTCAGTTAATCTACACCTGTATATTAGACTTACAGGGCATGCACTATTTCCCTGTCGATAACAAATTATAATTTGTTGGCTAACAACCAGATGGGCGCTGCTGAATTCTAAGATTTAAGTGTATATGTAAATGAAACAATCAATTTTCATGAAATAAAATGTTTATTTAATCAAAAGTGGTATGATTTGTAAGCATTGTTCCAAATATTGGGTAAGGTTGGTTCTAATTTGTAGCATTTTACTGAAAATGAAAATACTTTGAAATTGATACCATAATGTAGAGGAGATTGAGCTCTACACTGTGATACCAATAATTCAATACCCCCCTCCCCTCCCCCCCCCCTCCCCCCAAAAAATGCAATGACAGTCTTCTGGTTTTTTCGGCGGGGACATATATTACGCACCGCGTAATTTCTACTTTTCCTTTTTTTTTTTGCCAGTTCATGAATTAACCTGTTGAGGACAGACTGATTTTGCTATAACACACATTTCCCATAGACACCTGCCCGAGTATTCTCAGGACTTGTCTTCAATGGGTTAAGACACATACATAATACACGGTACGCTAATCATATATTACAATGACATATCATATTGTTTTATCACTCTATCCTGACATTTGGTCACCATCCTCAAAGTATCCCTTTCTCTAGACACTATTCACACCTTTCCACATACCTAATAGTGGTTTCTCTCTCGCTCGCTTTCTCTCCCTCCCTATGGACAAGTGTTTATCTTTTTCTCTATCTTCTTCTATCTTACTTTGTGCTATGTCCTTTATGTCGTGTTTTGTCTTTATTGTTGTTATATTCTGCTTGGTCTTCCACTCCCTTTTCTGAGTAGTGTTTCTTTACCCCTCTTCCTGCATGTTTGTGTGTTAGTTGTCAGTCTGTGTGTTGTCTCAAGACATTCAAACCTGTCTATCTCAGCTAGCTGTCTCTTCTCTTCGGAATCTGGGTATATTGCCTCACCTGTGTTACTCTTGTCACATTGCCTCAGAAATTTTTGGGAAGATTTCTTTCCTTCCGTGTCCTCAGAATATTACCATGAAAAAGAAGTTGCATTGCTATTGGGGACACACCTTTCCCACCCCCTGTCAGGCCTCTACCAATTGGCTATTACCTTGGTGTGTCTCTAGAGCAAAGCATCAAGAATGGACATGGAAACATTCCTTGAGGACACAGGGGCCTAGTGAGTCACCCAGAATGCTTATTAACCTGTCCCAGGCAGAAACCAGGTGTGTTTCTGCTGCTGCTCTGAATTAAATATCAGTTTAAAAGTACCCAAAGGCTTAGCCAGAGTTAAAATCTCTATATAGCTACCTGTGTGTTTTCAGGATGTTTAGTGAGTTGAAGGTGCCAATTTCAGAGGTCCAGTTTCAGGGTTAGCACCATAGAACCGAATAGTGCGGTAGGTGTTATGTAAGTTTGGTTGTGATGGATCGCCGGGCGAATATGGGGCCTTGTGGTGAGAGGAGGTTTTACCCTCAGGTGCTGATGTTGTTTCACCAAGCAAGTCTAGTAAGTTTGAGGTGAGTGATCGGTGTTGTGGACAAACCCATGGTGAATCAGCCATACTTGATAGATGTTGACAGTTAACCAGGCTTGCCCTTCAGGGAAAAGGAGTTCTCTCGCCCCCTTAGAGCAAGTGCTCACATTTTGACAATTGAGAGAAAGGATTCCTTCTATCTCCTTCAAACTGTTTTTGTTCCACGCTTCCAGCACAATTACATCATGCTCTACCAAACTCAATAAACTTTTTGGAAACCATTTCAAGATAGATTTGTCAGGGGAACTCCACACCTTCCCAGAAGTTTGAGGCCTGTTTTTGCAACGTACTACCATGCCAGTTACCATTAATATCAAGAGGCTGAACTCCTCACCTCTTGATAACAGGTATCTGGTTTGGTGTGACTCATTCATGGGTGAAACTGTCCAGTGTAAGACTTCTTTTTGGTGTCTTGATAGAAGCATGACTCATTGACTGTTTCAAACTTCTTTGAAACTTTCAGATAATTTGTTCGAAACAGCAAATCATTTATTGAACCTACACACAAGTTAGTAGTAAGTTATGTTTTTACCACTTAAGCAATATCTCTTATTTGATTCCTTGCTTCTTTTTTTCCAATAAGATATATTTCACACAGTACTTAGCCCTCTCGGGCCATAATTATGCATGTTTTCCAAAGCATTCTTATTAAGCTGTGTATCTGAAATTATATTGTCTTATCTTCACTATCTTTTTTCAATTTCTCCAGTTTTCTTAGAGTGTTTTCATTACCTGAAGTGGGCTACAATAACAAGTAGAGCTTCTTTTGCCATAGAATATCTGTTTTGTGTACATTTGAAAAATCTACATGTAAGTTATTTGAAAGGTGTAGAAGCATAACATCAAGTTCTCAGAATCAAATTGATCTATGATGGACTACAGTCATTGATTTGAACTGAAGTAGTATGTTTTCTTTTAATGTTTGTCTAACTGTTAATGAGATATTATTATTGTATGGAGTATAAACACAAGTACCTTCTTAGTTATCACGAAAGGTTCTAAGTCTTGTTTTTTGAATGCGTGCATCCTGTTGCCAACCAAAAGCAATCACTCAGCTGACCAATCAGAACTAAATATTCACACATTATGATTAAATACTGCATTTGCTATTGGCTGAGATTGTTTCTAAGAGAGGAGAAAGTTTCATGAGGCTATCAAACGGATGTTCTGTGTAGTTCCATGCATTGCAAGCATTTTAACATATTTTGTGATTGAAATTGGTTGGAAACTTCCAACAGCATAATATGGAACCCTTGAACTACAACTTTGAATGGAGTTTTTGTGCACTGATTAACCACCTTGTATACAAATTAGGTCATGCTCTTCGAGTTCTTGTGAGCAGAAATCAATGAGCTCACAGTTTAGCAAGGTTAGCGGTGACGTTTAATTGACAGCAACATTCCTGCCCTCAAAGTGTAGCCCATTTTAACGAGTTGTCGATTACCTGTGAGAAGGAATTCCAATGACTTGGCATTAACGCTTCAGTGTTGGCTTCCCTAACTAATTTGATGTGACGAGGAGGTGGCCCGGAAGGTGGACATGACATTACTCATGCTACTTTACCCTCATACAGCCCTCACCCCTCTTCCATAGACACAGCTCCTCTATCCCAACTCATATGTAAAAGTTTACTCATTGGTAACTGCATTTCAGTGCACAGACATTGATGACTTTTGTGTTTGTTTATGCAATCTATATGTGTGTATGTGTGTGTATCTTGCTATAGTCTTCATTCATCATAAATACATTACATAGGGGAATCCCTGAGATCTGTTTTTTTCTTTTTTTTCTACAACATGAGCAACTTAAATTTTCTGGTTATATTGTCATTTTATGCCTTTATAAGTATCAAAAGTGATATTACAGTGTTGAATGCAAAATACCGGGTACAGGGGAGGTTGACTTTGACCATGGCAAAGGTCATAGTGTCATATGTGAAATGTCTGAACCACAAGTTGTCAGTATTTGTGTGTGTGATCATAATTGCACTCCATTTTAGCACAACTTTTGATATTTGTGTGGTCTTATATTTGCTATACTGTGCTCATTAGTGATGGTAATAAAGACCTCCAAGAAATTTGCATAAGATTTTAGATTTTAGTTTACTTTTGAAGGTGCACATCTGTATTAGAACAGAAGAAATGATAAGAGGGGATTCCACAAAGTGAAAAAAATCTCATGTTAATAGATTTGTAATCTCCAATCAATCACAAAGTCACAATAAAACAATTTGTTTCATTGTGGTAATCCACAGGCATTAGTTGTAATTTTTTGTTGATTTGGTTTCATGTGCTCTCAAAGTTTCATTGTGATTACACATTTTTATTTATTTATTTATTTTTTGCAAATGAAACTGAAAGAAAGTAGAAGGAAAGAAAGCTTAGCCACAATTAAAAGTTTTTTGTTTTGTTTGTTTGTTTGTTTTTGCTATTATTCAATGTTAATTTCCCTTTTTTTTTCTGTACCCCAATCTCTGTACACGTATCAAAATTCTATCTTTTTTTTCTTTGTTTATTTCACTTCAGAGTTCTGCTTCTCTGCATCCTGCAATTCCCTTTCTACCAGTGCATGTGCAATAGTTCATCATGCTTATGTACAATGTAAACTTACTGTAAGCAGATGGTGATGCAATTTTGTAATCCAGTGAAAAACAAAGGGTAATGAATATCAAATCAAATCAAATAAAATTATTACTTCAATGTCATTAACTTGTGCCAACATTATTTGGGGCATACTCCTTACACTCTGACCAACCTGCTACTCTCCCCTCCATAGGAATAAGCAAGAATGTTTGACACTCTCGGTCAACCAGACTCCTTTCTTCCAGTCACCCCGTCATGCCCTACTTCTATCATCTCGTCCGACCACCTGTAAAGTTTTAGGGGACAAGTTTCCGTCAGACCCTCCCCTATGTGGGTTTTTGTAATGCGTGCATCACTCTGGCCCAGCATAATTGATCTTTTATTGAGTGAAATGCACACAGGCTCTGCCAATCTTCTCATGGTCCCATTTGTATACTCCAGGAGGGGTTTTGAATAATGAAGTGCTTTTCCCTACCAGTTCAAGGGAAAGGAAGGGCCCCAAACCAGCCTTTGCCGAACCCCCCTATTCCTTCCCTGTACGAGGAACACACCTGCGGATGAGGTGTTTGCATTCTTACTAATTCGTCAGCCCCCTTGGTTAGCCGATCATCAATCATCGTTTCCATTTCTTGTGTCATTGTGACGAAAACGGGAGCTCAGGTGTGAAAATAGGTGGTGGTTAATTGATGAATTCGTGGGAGCTTGAAGGCAGCCAGGTTTGATGTACCCCTTGCTGTCCCCAGCGCGTTCACCCCCCGGCATCGGGAGCTGGTGGTTTACCTCTACTTTCCATTCAAAGGTTTACACTTTCTGTTACAGCCATGATTGCAGAAGTATGTTGCCAGTTGATGAGAGTAGTTACAGGTATAATAGCGATGTTTTGTTTGTTTGTTAGCGTTTTTTTCTTGTGTGTGTGTGGAGGGGGGGGGGGGGGGAAGGGTTATAATTACCTCAGTATGTGTTTTCTTAATTTACATTTTTTTCTTCAACAAAATAATTGAGCTGATGGGTCTTACAGATATACTGGTTGTTAGAATTAAAAGCATAACTCCTATGGACTTGCTAAGCTTTCTGAAAGCAGATTAATTTAAGCAACAAGGCATAACCTGTGGGATGCTCAAGCAATGAAAAAAGCAGGATACTGTGAGTCATAGTCCCGTGTCTGCTGCTTGGTGTGAGTGCACAGTGCGATAGAAGATACAAGTGTTGCAACACTCTGCAAATGTTTTATTTTTCTCCCATTTGTGCCAAAGGCCTCACATGTTAAGCACAGTATTAAATCACGATTTTGCCTGTTGGTTTCTAAATTGATAAACAAACTTGATATGGCTATTGGCATCACTGATTACTACTTTTTTTTTCAATTTGGTGACATGGAATATAGAATTGCATTCCTTTTTTTTTCTGGAGGGAATTTTTTTTTCTACTGAATTTTCAACACCTCTTTGGTTTTTCTTTGAGGGAAAATATTCAGCATATATAGCAGCTGTCAGCTAAATGTGCTGTTCAGCCAAGTGAAGCTACAGTCTTCTTGTAATGTTATCTTGTGTAGATATGGACTCATTGTCAAATCAGTCAAGGATCTCATGCACTTGATGTATGAGTGCTTTTGCTGTACTTTTGAATGGTAAGTGGTCATAGTTCTGAAATAATAATTTTGTATAGAAATATCCTAAGAGATTAATTTCACATGGAAAGCTTCTGAAATATAAATTTCATATGGAAATGTTTGAAATACACTTAAATTATTTTGAAGGTCTTTTTGGGAGCTCTGTTTGACAGGAAGAACAACCTATAACGTTTTGAATAATTTTGAACAAAAAAGCACAGCTGTTATGAAGAATGTTATGAAGATATTATGAAGAAAAGATGTATGAGATTTTTAATGTTCTGTGCTAAAATCTCCCAAGCCCAGTTTTGTTAAAAAAACGACAACAACAACAACAACAACAACAACAAAACAAACACTTATTGAACCTGTTCTTAATTCTTCACCTTTGTCACTAAACATATGCAGGGAATTTTCTATTTGGAAAAAAAGAATAGGAAATGGGACAAGCTATATCATGAGAAGAAATGCTCACTATTATAGGGATAAGGAGGGGTTAACAGGGGAGTACCCCCTCTTTCCATGGTAGGGAGGTCTTTTGTGTGTGATACACTCTCAAACTTACATTTTAGCTTACACTGGTACTCTGCAAGTAACCCCTGCTTATTTTGTCATTGTGTGAAATTGTTCATTGTCTACTGCTCTGATTTGATCAGTTCTGTGTTGTTCATCTCAACACACTGCATCTAAGTGGAAATAAACATACATATACCCCATCAAGATTCTATGGGCTTTACAGGACTACAAATAAAGAAACAATGAACGCACACTGTGTCCAAGAGATGTCTTACACTATATTTCTGAATGATCTTGTCAAACATAGGATGTCTGGTCAGCCCATTGTCTATCTGTGATCTGCAGCAAGAGGGGGCATTGTTGTATTGAGTATTAGCTGTCCTGTGTCCTGTGTATTTGCAGCATGTTTTTTTTTTTTTTTTTAAGGTAGTGCAAGTTGAGATTCCGTTTGATTGGAACAGTTATTAAATTTTGACAGTGCATTTGATTTGACATTTTACAGTAGTCATCTGGAAGTTTAGGTTTGTACAGTATGTGTGTTACACATTATGATCTTGTTTCTGATTCCTGTTTTTTTTAAAGAATATAGTCACCCTTTAATGTACTCTAAACATTAGCCTTATCTTGCTTTCGCTAGCCTCCCTAATACCCAATTTGCCCCATGTAACAATGCCTTCTTCTCCAGTCTTCCAGACCAATAAAAGAACCTGTCAACACCCCAAAGGGAGCTAAATCTTACCTCCTGAAACCGGAATAGCTGCGTTCAGCACCAAGTTGAAAGTGCACCCTACCTCTCCCAGCTCTTGAGGTATATGCTGATGAAATGTAAACTTGCTGACATACTAGAGAAGCTCACATACTGTGGCTGACTTGTTTTTGTTTTACTTTTCCTCATTGTCTACACTGCATGAAAAAATTTTCATGATTACTTTGGCATGTGCTTGCATTTTGTGTGTGTGTTTTGTGTGTTTGTTGGTTGGTTTGTGAGTTACGTAAATTCATTAAAAGTTTGATGTGATGCCCTAATGATACTGAGGGACACCCACCTTCAAGTACTGTCAAAGTGGAAATTTTGATGCATTTTGAGTAACCAGCCACTAGCGCAAAGATAAATACATGTAAATATTTCTACATGCCATATGTTTGTGACGGTGATGTTTTGATTCTGTAGAATTAAAAACATGTGAAACTCATCTTACCCAGCCTAGCGCGAAAAATTACACACAAAAAAATATATACTTTTACTGATGAACATTTGCTGTTGTTTTTGGGTCTCACTTCAAAATGTTCTCAGTACTTGAAGAGTTTCTTTGCAAAAACCGATAAGTCCATTTTTGAAGATTTTGAAGTACGGTCTCTGTCATAAAGTTCAAAATAATACCTTTTAAATGATATATTGGTCACTACATATAAAGGTACATTTTTGAAGTTATGGTCAAAAGAAGCAAAAAATTTCTTATTATTCTCTTTATTTTTCTTGACCTTTAATCGCAAATATCTCCATTTGGCAAATATGGACTTATCGGTTTTTGCGAACAAACTCTTCATTTAGTTGTTTTTTTATGTTTTGTGTGAGTTTGAGTATCTATTTATGCATCTTGATCTATGCATATTGTTGATTACTGCTGTAATAAATAGTTTATTACTTAGATATTCAAAATGGCAATGCATACTTTAAATCATTATCTAAGCATTTTAATAGCTATTGAGGGCACATAACACAGTTTCATGTGTGTGCCTACTATTTATTACAGTTACCTTTATCTCTCATTCTAATAGATTGGCAAGAGAAGGGAAGCAGATTTCATTGATAAGATTTCTCATAGTTTGTTTCAAGTTAAACCTTGCACTTTAACCCGTTGAGGACGGACTGATTTTGCTACAACATGCATTTCCCATAGACACCTGCCCGAGTATACTTGGGACTTGTCCTCAATGGGTTAAGTACAATGAAACATATCCTGACACTTATACTGCAAACCTCTATTCACAGCGGGCAATAGCACAGGCATTCCTCATTGCACATTAGGAAATAAGATGAATGAAAATCTTGGCAACTTATATCAGTCCTTGTTTTATGGTACTGTCAAGAACTTGAGTGGATGCTTCTCCATTAAATTGTCAACACACTCATAAAAGACATTTTGTACAGAGGCAGACAAATTGAAGAAAACTCATACCTATATCTTCACCCCTCTGCTTAATAATCTCTTGCTTTCAATGAGTTTTTTGTTAGGAATTTGTGTTTATCTGTATGAGTAACAGAACCAACTGTCTTTTTGATTTTTTTGTTGTTGAATGTCTGCCTTTGTAATTTGAAATTTATGGCTCACTCATCAATATCAGTTACTTAAACCAGGGGGAGCTGGGGGGTGGGGACGAGGGTGGCACAAAACTATCAGGTGACAAGGGATCGAAGTGAGTTTGAGAGTGATGAATACCTCGTGTCACATGACAGTATCAGAGACATCCATCTGGAAGGGGATGCCACCAGTTTGCTGGAGGCTGGCTGAGATATGCAGTCCATCCAACATTTGATTAATTAGGTTTATCGTATGAAGGAGCCTTATTCCCCCACCCCCAGGTCAACACCTGTTGTCAGTAGATTGGTATAACAATATGGCTGCCGATACTTGGTATCTCCCTTCAATCAATCATTGCACATTGTGGGTGAACATCCCCTTTATTTTCTCATGTTTCTATTAGTATTGTTTTTGTCACCATCAAGTATTCTTCCTAACTTCAGTCTCCATTCATCTGAGGTATCAAACATTTAGCTTTCATTGCCAATGCTACTAGCATGTATTGCCCTCAATATTCTAGACTCAGCTCTTCACATTTTTTCTCCTTTGAATTGTTCTTCTTCCTTTCCCATCCAATGAAGCTCTTTTGTGCAAAACCTTGTTTATGTCATATTCTATCTTGTCTAGTATCCTTTTTTAAAACCATCTGTGTCAACAAACTCATATGTGTCATAGCCAAGTTCTCCTTAGTGTTTATTCAGCCTTTTATTTCTGTACCATTGTTATGAAAATGTTGTTTAAGGAAATGCTAGGAAAATGTTTTAATGTACTTTTTGTACCCAAAAATGTTGCAAAAGAATTATACACTTTGCCAGATACTTATCTTGTATAACGACAATCTATTCTTTAGAAATGAAACATTGAAAACAACAGATTTGTCTGGTTACAATATCAGCATAGTCATGTATTATTAGTTTTCTGCCAAGAGAGCACAACATGATTTTTTTTTTTAACCCATATGTTCAGGAGAATAATTCATTCAAATGCTAATCTACATACCAGAGTAAAGCATTTCACCTTCCACATCAATTTCTGGTGAAAGAATGATGTATACAAAGCCCAGATGCTAGAATGATCTCTGACCCCCCCCCCCCCCCCCCCCCCCCGTAACATAAAAAGTTGCTTGTCTCTATATTCGATGGAACACATATTAAAAGAACTTTTACTTTTGCTATTACTTTTACTGAATGTCTGTCTTGTGGACACCTATAGTTTTACCATGCCTTATGTAAAATATAGTCATTATACCATTGTCTGACTCTTGTTGGCACACTGGTGAGTGCAGTTTGGGCCTTGTTGTCATGCTTTCAGAATTTATCATTTTTTAATCCTCTGCTAAATTTGATTTTTTTTCTTTTTTTTTACCCGAGAGCATGACAGCTTGTTCGATGATGGCAAGTTTCAATGTGTCTATTTCTAGTGTAAATTAAATACTTGTAACAGTTCTAGTGCTGTTAGACTTTATTGCTTGCCAAATTTTGAAATATACAATAATTTTGGGTTATTTTGGGTTGGGTTGATGCATGAAGGAAAAGAAAATGTCCATGGTGAAATAGTATGTTTGCTGATATCTTCTCTAGCACTCTATAAACATTTAACCACATCCTTATCTTTCACTCAGTTCCTTTACCAACCCCACTGAAAGGCATTCAAACATTGTACTTTGGTTATGTTTGTTTCTTTGTTTTTATGAACACAAAGTGAAAGTACATTCAGATTAATCTATCAAACCAATGTCTCTCTCTTTCTCTCTTCCATATATATCTGATTTGATATCTATCAAGGATAAATCTAAGAAAAGAAGCACACATCGACGCGTGTCACCATTATTATACATGCAATCTGTGACCCTGCACCACAAAACAAACAAAAAGTCGCCAGACATGGATTTAAAGTTAAGAGCATATTTTGAAAGAGCAGACTTCAAGCTTTAAAATGATGTATAACGCAAATCAAATGGACTCTCCTAACCTATCTAGAATAGGAAAGAAAGCACAAACTCTGGAAAAGTGTGAACTGAGAAAAGAGGCTCTGAAGCACAGGGTGTATTCAAGCGCTTAATCTTCACCACGCCGTGCTACCTGTGCAATGAGTGGGAAAAAAAACAGGATGAAAACCAGCGGTTTAACCACAATGAAGGGATTATCAGATTAAACTGAAATTTAGCATGTTCTATCAACACATTCTGTCTATGATAAATGCCAACTTTCAAAGCAGTAGCATTATCCTTTCTGAAGTTATTAGAGTTGAAAGTGAAGAGTGTGTACAGAGTTTTTAAGAAATGAAAGGGGGACTCTAAAAACGCACCTAATCACACTATTCTTTAAAAAAGTGTTCGAGATAAATTGCTAGAAAACACACTTTCGTGTTCATTCTATGATACCAAATTTTAGCATAATGTAGAAGAAGACTTGCTCTTTCAGAAAATATAACAAAGTGTAGATTGACCAAATTGACCCTTTTCACCTATTTTCAGACCTCGCACAAAATGAGTATGTGCGACTTTTTGTTCGTTTTGTGATTCACGGTCACATATATAAAATTAAAGGGGAGCATCTATCATGCATAAATGCCAACATCAAATACAAGTGAAATTTGAAAGAATGTGTATATACTGATGCACTGCAAAGGAAAGTGTCTGTTCTTTTTTTTTTTTGAATAGTGGACATGAGACAATGGAGGTTGCATGATTTTATATGCAAGTCTCGAATGACACACCCACACAGATTAACTAGAACAAAACCAGTTGGACTATTTGCATTCCTTTGATTGCCTTGCAATGCAAACCTGATATTAATTTGCAATTCAGATTGAGTAAAACAAAGATCTGTGTAAGTATGCTTGTCCTCAATGTTTTCCTCTAATTCATGAGTTTCAAATCTGTTTCAATTGTGTGCTGAATTTGGAAAGTCGCATCTCGTTCCACATCATTCATGTCACTGTTTATTCGTGCGTTATGTGTAATCTAGCAAATTGGAGGAATATAATTAGAAGCAGTAACAGTGATGATTATATTAAGAATACACGTCATGTGACCGACACTCACGAGTCATACAGCCTACGAGTTATACAGCCCATGAGTCATACAGCCCATGAGTTCGACACTAAGCAAATAAGGCCCATGAGACTGACACATTAAACCCTGTGTTGTATCTGTCGAACTTGTGAGCTGTTTTTGCCTAGTGTTGGTCTCATGGGCTTTATTTGCCTAGTGTCCAACTTGTGGGCTGTATAGGACTCATGGGCTGTATGACTCATGGGTGTTGGTCTTGTGGGGTGACCCCGATGTAGATGACAGTATTAATGGTGATGCTGGTTGTGTAGTAGACAAAGTACTTTTAATATAGTGACAGAAAAAAAAAATGTATTGACAAGTGGGAAATTGTTGCAGCAACAATTACAATAACAGCAATATACAGTGTATGTAGTTGTAGTAAAAAGTGATAACTAGTATAGCCATATCAGCAGTTGTTGAAGTAATTGTTTAAGGTAGTACTAAGTATATTTTATGAAGAAGATTGATCGTTCCATCTGGCAAACCATGAAAATAAAGACCCAGAATAAAACTGTGTTCAAGCATACACTTATTTGAGACAGCCTAATAATAGTCTCACTACAACAACTTGAAATCTATGCAATCAGTAGACATTTCAAATGTGTTATGAGAGTAGAATTAACTGAGCCACTATGAAAATAGAGGAGAAACGGCACCCCAGGATATTGATAATAACATGGTTTATTTGTGCCAAATACATAATCTGATGGAGATACACAATACAGACACTCTTATACACTCACAAACACACACACATACGCACAAACCCGAAACGGTGGCAAAGAAAATTAAAATTGATGTTTATGTTTCTGAAGGTACTGGTACTCACTCAGGAGAATTACTCCACTGTGCATGGAAGTGATTATTTCTATCCCTATCACCAAAATATACAAAATGTCCTGAGGTGTCATATTTGGCTCAGTGAAGTTGTTTGTTGCCCCCATTTTTGCTGTGAAGAATTTCAGCTATTGAGGTGAGGAATTTCTCCTAATCTCTGGGAAAAGGCAGCACAACTCGATCGGTGCTGCTTCAGTGATCCAGAGACCATGAGAGACAACTACTCACTGTTGTTAGTCCCACCCACACACCACTGACTACAATAGTTTGATGCCTGCTCTTGAATTAGAACTATTTTGGTTGATGTAACATAAAAACTTGTGGATTTCTTGTAAAGTCCCTGTGTCCTGTAATATAGATCCCTGCCCATAAAGAATCAGAACAAGTTCCATTTCTCCCATCTATTTTAAGAGTATAATGCTGAAAGTTTTCATGCCAGGGAATGGGCACTACTTGGGATGTACTCACAGAACATACCCCTATAGCTTTTCTGCTTATAACTTTTTTTGCGTTCCACATATCTACGTGAAAGAACTCTACTCCGGTGGATAAAATTTATCAAAAGTGGGGAGTAAGACGCTGTTTATTTTTTCAAATGTAGTGCAGGTTTATCATTCTTAAGTGTAAACAGGGCCTATTGCATGAAAAAAATTTCAAGCAAACTTAAATTTGAAAATCAAACATAAATCAGGTATCAGTCAATCAGCATTGACTATTCAGAAAGACATGTTTGATTTTGTGACATGTGTTTAGTCTTAAACTTTTATTCAGCAAGGACCAGAGGATGTTGGGGCTCAACTTAGAGAAAGTTATCACACCTTGGGTAAGATGATGACAACACTTGTTATGACCACAATAAAATGTTTGTTTGATTGTATGGTTATTTGTCATAATTATTCATTGTATCATCACATTTACCTGAATATGATTTAGTAAAAGATCGAGTATTGTCTCCATCATTTCATGGCCTTCAAACTGTACAACATAAATTGTTATTTTACCTATGTAAAGCCCTTGTGGCTAAATGGGGAAAACAGAAGGTTATTGTGAAGTCCCCTGTAGGTTATGAAAATGAATTTGTTTGATGTTGTTTATGCTGATCACCATAACAATCTCTATAAAGTGATGCAATGTTTCTTCATTATTTTTTTTTTCTGGTGACAAGATTTTTTGAGAAGATGCTAATCAGCAGACAGAGAACAGGTAGTGAGGGACAGTCATGAGTTGGTGGGAAGGGGCAAGATGAGTAAGATGGGGTTAAGAGGGAGGAGGGGTTAGGGAGGGAAGACCAGCAAGAAGGGAGAAGGGGGTTATCATAAGCTGTTGATGGAGTCTTGGAAGAGGTTCACCTGTCAAATGGTGCCAGGGAACTTGATGGTGTGCCCTCCTTGAATCATGTATGAACTCTCCCAAGATATGATGAAGGAGGTAGTATGGATGATGACGAAAGGTAGGGAATGAGCCCACATTGATTTTACTTTGAAATGTAGTGACTCATGCGTCCATTTCCAGAGATTTTGGCATTCAGGTATTCAGCAAGCATCTTGCCATTGCGTGTCACTCAACACAAACCGGGCTTTGGATCTGAGGGGAAAAAAGACGAGAGAATACATCTAAGATCCTGAACTCTGATGCATTGATGAGACTCTTAATTCCCGTCCTTTGCTGTGGCGTTTTGATTGAACCTGATGCGGTAACACAATCAGACATCAGTGGTTGGTTTCCACAGGTGTTAAACTGAGGAGCTGCGAGCCCGCTGTTTATTGGACCCCTTTGTTTTATTCATGGTGTAAACTTGCACCCAGGCGTGTTTGTGTGTATCTCACTTTCTCTCATCCTCTCTCCCTTCTTTTCTTTTATGTGTACATCCTCTGTCTTTTTTCTATCTCTTTAAAACACCCCCCCCCCCTTGTCCTTACCGCATGCTTTGATTACTGTCTTCTCTCAAACTGTACATGTCATGTGGATGGCACTTAATGGTATGTCTTGTTATTTTCCTAGTTTTTGGAGTGTTTTCCTGATATTACTGTATTTTACAAATGAATTAGATACTAATGATGAAAAGGTTTGTAGTCAAATTTAGCTCCTAGGTGTTTGCTTCACTGAACATCAAAGCCTTTGCCTGTCTTTCCTTTAAAAATTGTTTTTGTTTTCTGTGCCTCTGTTTTCCTCTGTCTGTCTGTCTCTTCTTCTGTCTTATTTCCTCTTTTTTCTTTCTCTCTGTCATTGAGTGCTTTTATTCAAGTTTTGTCTAACTCCCACCCTAACTCTGTCTCTCTCTCTCTCTAGTGAACTTGTATTTATATTTCTCTTTCTCTCTTCAGTCTCTTTGTTATTTCATTCATTCATTAATCATTTCCTAATTGTACTAATTATTGTAAGTTTCTAGCAAATTTGTATTAATTTTTATCTCACTCTTCAGCCTCTCCCTGCCATCTACTTTATACTTCTTTTCCTTGTAGATGTGCTTTCTGCTAACACTTTCTCATTATGTTCTCTCTCTATTTCTCTCTCTTTCTCTCCACGTCACTCATTAGTCTTTCTCTTCTTCCAGCTGTACCTATCTCTCACCCCTTATCATTGTCTCTTTCTTTTATACTTACCTCAGCATTTCTCTCTCCCCCTCCCATCTTCCCCCCCCCCACCATCTCTCCAATTCTCCCCTACCATCGCCGCACGTCGTCACCACCTCTCTTGATACTCCTGGGGGTTATGTCCACCTCGCTTGCCCTCCGCGGGGGAAACCTGCTCTAAAGTTTCTCCTGGAAACATAATAGATCCCCCGATTATGGCTGTCCTGTGCTCATTTCCTGCGGTACTACAAGTGGGACTGAGCGAAGCCTTGATGAAGTGCAGACACGAGGAGTGCTAACTGCATCATTGAAGAAAGACAGAGAGAGATAGAGGAAAAAGTAAGACCGAGACAGAGACAGAGAGAGTGGAAAGACTAGAGAGGGTGAGGAGAGAGGGAGAGAGAATGTGTGTGAGTGTGTGTGTGTGTGTGTGTGTGTGTGTGAGTGTGAGTGTGTGTGGAACCAAAAAAAAGTGAGTTGCATTGAAGCCTTGGGTGAGGAAAGGAAAGTCAAATGAACTTCAGAAAAACCCCAAATCTAAATCCAGCCATCGCCTTATCTTTAATTTTATTCCTGTCTATGTTTTCACGGACAGCTTGGAATTTAAGCCGAGAGGTCTTGAAGTGCCATGCGTGAACTTCACGGCTGATGATGGAGGGTTGTCCTCCGGAGGGCACAGACATGCATGAACATTTATGACTGTTAAAGTGGCCCAAGGCCGGAGGAAGGCACACAGATGACCCTTCAGTTGATGGCATGGCTTTCTCCTAGGAGGAGGATGACAGAGTTTAACCCTCAGACTATCATACCTTCTTAGCAATAGACCAATTTTCAGCTGGTTTGACTATATCCCATCATGCAGTGCCCTTAAAAATCCCCATCATGTTCAAAAACAATTTCAAAGTTGGCTTTATATAGAGACAACGAGGTATCATTTCTCTGATGAGCGTGGCTTCCTCATCTTTTGGAGACTTATCTTTTCGTCGGGATGGAGTGCGACAAAAAGTTTTCAGGATGGAGTGAGTTAAAGGATCCATGCTTGTCTGTGTCTGGTTTGTTTACACTTCTATGCCAGCTTCTTTGCCTGTTTGCCCCAGGGTAATGCTTGTCTCAGATTCTGTCAGAGGTCAAGCCAAGAAGGTCACCAAAGGTTTACAATGAGAACCCCCCCCCCCCCCATTCCTTTTGAAAATAGCAGCCCTCAGAAGTTATCATGCATCTACATAGTGGTAGCATTACTTTAATGTTTATCACAAGTTATTAAAGGTCTTGGAATTAGTATAGCATTTGCTCATTTGAAGGTTGTAATGAACAGGTAATTACAATAAAGAACAACATTGCGCATATAGTATCCACCGCATTTTTTTTTTCATGTGTCAACACTCTTTCTAATGCCACAAGAATTACAGCAAATTAATGTTTTGTGCATTACCCCCCCCCCCAAAAAAAAAAGTTCATATCATCAAGCCTCTGAAGATCAAGACACTATGCACACCCTGCACACACACACAACACACACATAGAAATTCAAGGGAACAAAAAGGAACGGGAGAAAAAGATCAGAACTTCATATCTACTCCTGATAGCAATAATCTCTTTTATTATTTTTTCTTCATAATCTACCAGATGAGTACATTGTTTACTCTGATTACTTTTAAACAGGAGCAGGCAAAGAAGATGTGGTGGAAGTCAACAAATGGAGAGTGGACTCTTCACTACTCTTGACCTTTAATTGCGGGTGGAAGCACCATTGATTAGGGAGACGAGCGTTGATCCCCCATCACTCCCCACTTGCAGTCCCCAAAGAAGGCAGTGGGGATTAGGGCAGAGGAATCCGGCAAAACACAGTGGGGGATCATCCAACCACCGTCCCCCACTCTGTGGCAGGGGGCTTGTTGGCTGGTGTGAGAGACCGACCCTGTTTGGCGGGAGAGAGACAGAGTACAAGTCAACCCCCTCACTTGACCCCCCCCCCCCCACAAACACACACAGATAGGCAATGACACATCCAAGCAGAAATTCTGTGTGGTCCCTGCCAAAAATAAACTTTGCATGGTAGTCTTGTCATACACTCATTTCCATTTCTCTCATCATCAATATCAGTTGAATTAGTCGTACAATGTACACCAAGTATCACAGGGGATTCAATGACACAAAGGAAACTAGACCTAAAGATATGTGGCAATGTTACCAATTGACAAATCTCCATCATGATTAGCAAGTTGAGATGAACCTGTTAAGAGAGGAGGAGGGGAAGTAAGGAAAGAGAGAAAGAGAGATGGAGAGATGGTGGGGGGGGGGGGATGTGTGGTGTAAGAAGTACAGCCGAGATGTGAAGCGTTAGAGGCATGCTGAGATGTTCAGTACTTGCCCTGAGGGATACTTCCCAGACATTGCTGGAAGTAAGGAAAAGGGGGATGGGCATAGGTGTAATTTGGTGTGTCACAGCTTAAAGGGACAGGCTAGCACCATGGGTCAGAAAAGAATGAAACCTGTTGCCACACTGTATTAAAAGCATTTTTTTTTTATATACATAATTAGAATCAAGTATATATTTGGATATTTGCATGTGATGTTTACATTGTACTAAGTTACTTGATGATATATTTATAAATTATGTGTATATATTTCTATCATCACATAGGCAAGAAAGAGTATTGTATCATTTGGTAGTTTTGTTTGCTTTTGTGTTCCACTTCACTAAGAGAAAGAATTGTTCTAGTTGTGGTTATTGCAATTGCCATCATTGCAGTCAAACCATGTAGGGCTAATTCCTTATTTTCTATCTGTTGCCATTGTAACCGCCAACTGAGTGTAATGCAATTATAAAGTGTTAAAGGAGATAAAGGTACAACCATTTTAAGTTTCCCTGGTACTTGTTAGTATCTTATGGTCTTTTATTTTTCCTGTTAGTGTGACATTTCATTTCATTTCATTTTATTTTGACATGATATCAGTGAGGTAGATGAATTGTCTAAGTAAGTCAGAACTTCAAGTTCAATGAACCAGTGTATTCTTGCTTAGTCAATGCATGAAATACACAGCCTCCTTATTTCAACAAAACATCATCGCTATCAGTTTAACCCTTGTCTGATTGATGATCATTTTCAGTAGTGAATGACGGCAGTTGGATAACACATGTTTGGGTAGTCAAGTGGACATTCATGTAAAAAGCACCAATGTAACCTATTTTGTTCTGTTCCATGTGCCTGTTTCTTGGAAAGACCACACATACTGCATATGACATATATTTTGCAAGTCTAAATTTTCGCGAATCTGGAATTCCCGACGATTTCACGTGTGGTTAAATTCGCGATCGTGGAGTCCTGTACTGAATGGGGAAATGTACATGCGTACGTCACATCCACATTGGGATCAGAGTCAATATTTTTGCGTGTCTTTAATTTCGCGAATAGCACCTGACTCGCGAAATTTGTGAAAATAAAAACCTCGCAAAATATTTGGTATTCCAAATAAGTATCATAGCGTGGTTGATATAGAATCTGTGTGGAACATTTGGTGTATGTACGGATTTTGAACGACAATATGTGTCATATTCTTTTTGTTTCATTTTTCGACAAGAGAAATGGCTGGATAGCCAGTATTTAGCTGTACTGGCTGGACTTCTATGGGGTCCAGTTTGATGTGAGGTGGACCACTTCATTGGGTTATGCACCCTGCTCTTTGTGATGAATAGATGAAGCAGGATCTTTTATGTGCATGAGTTGCGACTCTTTCATGCACGGAACCTTCATTTTATTTCCTATATCCGAGGAACAGAGTGTTTTGCCTCTTACTAGAGGGAATGGTATGATTACACAAAATGTTGCTCATTTAGACTTAAGAGTCGAACCAGGGTTCTTTGATCTGGAGGCAGATGCACTACTGACTGAGCCAAATCATAGCAAACTCATCCTCATTCAGATCATGAGATATAAAACTGGGATAGACAAGTAGAAGTCCAAGTGACAGGAAAATCTTAATAAAGTCATTATCAAGATGATAATAATAGCAGATTTTCATCCTTTGAAGAAAAAGATATCACAGTTAAACACAGAAGGTATGTTATCAACTTTACTCTCAACTGCCCCTCTATTTTAAAATCCCCAAATTAAAATCATACACCAGATATAGCAAACAAAACCCAACAAAACTTGAGTGTGGTAGAGTGAGTGAAGTCTCACACATCTTGAAATGGGATATCCTTGATCCGGAGGTGTCCATAAGACACAGTAGAAATGACAAACAGTTAATCACTTGAGTGTGTGTGTGTGTGTGTGTGTGTGTGTCTGAATATGTGTGTGTATGTATGCATATGACATGGCATTGCAGTTTAGCAAAAGAAACAAAGGAGGACACATTAAAACATGTTGCAGTTTGATGGAGAAACTATGACAGCAGTATACCACTCTTCTTTTTTTTTTAATCAATGCTTCTTATACACCTGTAGCTTCTTATTACTACAATGCTTCTTATTAGTGTTAATCACTTTATCAAATGATTTTTCCCAGGATTAATGGCATTTTTATGTAGTTAATGAAGAATGCATACTTAGAACCATAGTTATGCCTCTGCCACCAAGTGGTGCCAGAGGCATTATGTTTTCGGGTTGTCCGTCAGTCCTCTCGTCCGTCCGTCCGTCCTTTCGTCCGTTCGTCGGTCCTTCCGCCCGTCCTTCCGTCCGTCAGTAATGAATTTTGTGGACAGCGTATCTAAAAAACCTTTTGAGGTATCCTTATGAAACTTGGCATGTATGTGTATTACTGGGGGGGGGGGAAGCTGTGCCTATCAACTTTTGGGTGCACATGCTCAAGGTCAACGGTCAAAAGATCAAGGTCAAATGCTTAAAATTTCACTATTTCCCCATATCTATGCAATGCCCAAAGATATTTTCTAGAAACTTAGTGTATACTTATATTACCTAATAAAAATTCTCTGGTGAAAGTTTGGGTCATGAGGTCAAAGGTCAAGTTAAAATGTTACAATTTCACTTTTTTATCTGTATCTTGGAAATTGTTCAAGGTATCTTCATGGAACATAGTATGTATGTATACATGGTTGAATGTTTCTGTGACAGATATATGGTGCCATACAAATGCTGTGGATCATCATCATCATCATATGCATGTACTGACTGGCAGTGGTTATCTAGGGAATTTGGTGTTCATGGGGTCAAAGGTCAGGGGTCAAAGGTCAGAGCAATACTTCAAAATTTTGATATTTCCCTTATATTTATGCCATGCCAGCAGGATTATCATTTTGTTTTTAACTTGGTGTATGCATGTATTTATAGCCCAATAGAGATTCTCTGGGATTTATTATTTTTTTGCCAAGAAGGTCTAAGGTTAAAAGGTCAAAGATCAAGTGAAAGTGCTGAACTTACTTCTTTCTTCATATCTCGCAAGTGGCTCAAGTTATCTTGAAACTTAGTACATATTTATGTATGCTCTGCCTGACAATGATTCTCTTATAAATCTTAGGGTCAAAAACCTGATGAAAATGATAACAATTTACTGTTCAATACAGAAATTGTACTTTTTCTCCATACCTTGAAAATTATTCAATGCATAAACTTATGAAAGGATCAAAGTCAAGTTAAAGTTCTTAAATCCCCAAATACATGCTCTTCTATTCATCCAATAAAGCATAGGTCAAGGAAGGTGAACATTCAACACATTTGTGACAAACATGTCATTTTAATATTTTGCCAAGTTTGTGAAAATGTTTTCACACATTTTCCACATGTACTATGGACCTATTAGGAGAATCATGCATTATGGCGGAGGCATACCAGTCACCATAGCGACATTTCTAGTTTTTGTTTGTTATCTGCCTTCAGAAAAAAAAGAAAAGATTATCCTGTAATAGTGGTTCTCCTTTCATTTTTCTTGCTATGACTTCCCAGGGAGAATCCAGCTGCTTGTGGAAAGAAGTTAGATTTTGATATAGATACCACTATTTTGTTAACAAATCCCTATACTCAGTGAGTCATGGTTTATCGTGATTACTTTACCTCAGTTCCTGTGGTCAGAATTAGATCCAGCCACCCTTCCCTTTACTTTGACTGACCAATGATATCCTTTCCTTATGACCAAGAATGTAGAGACCAGTGGATTCAGGAATAAGGTCATTGACATCTAGATGGGCTGTTTGCCACCTCCCATCTCACCACTATGTGGAAGACAAAGATGCATTCCTCACTGTAATCCCTGCTTTGGGCATCATACCAAGCTTTTTATTTGGTAGGACTAGTGAATCCACCTGTTGTGGATTTAGAATTATGTTTCTCTTCATAATTACTGAATACCTTGGTAGGACAGTGCAAAATTGCAGAGAGATTCCAGGGATTTGCCAATGTATAAACCATCCAAGAGATTTTAAATCTCTGGATGAGAGTATTTGTTAAGATGGAATTGTTACCCCTAGATATCAATAACTATGCTTTGTGTTGCTGGAATCTGAAATGATTTTGCAAATGCTTTAATCAGCAAGAAACTTGGTTGAGATATTGGAAAATAAATGCAAATCTGTTTATATCCTTTATCACTGGCTTAAGATGGGAATTGAGTCAAAATTACATATTTCCTCAGGGTTGTTATCTGTTGATACAAATCATTTTTACATATAGCAACGTCAATGCAACAAGTTAATATGCAGAAAAATATGCAGTGACTTAACTCATAGAGAAACAACTTCTTTCTTTAAAAAAATACCTTTTTCTACATCTGATATATGAAAAGAGTAGTATATAAAGAAATGAATCAAAATAAAATCCAGTTGATCATGAAATATCCTTTTTACTAGCAATATCATAAGAATAAGACAAGATATGACTTTTTCATGATGAGTAAATGGAGTTACAAGATATTCTCTGGTCATGTCAATATAGCTGTCTGGATCCTTTACTTTGAATGAATTTGTATTGTGCACTTTATTTGTTGTAAACACAAAAGAATCCTACAAGTAATCTCTGTTTTGATATTTTTTGATTAAAAAAATAATTGATTTTGTATTTCCTTTTCTTGACTGCATAGTAACATGTCTTGAAGACACCTTTTGTAGGGTCAGGCAGCTGTTGAAAAAAACAACAACAACAACAAACAAACTTTAATTCGTTTCATAACAGGGCAGATACTGTAAGACCAAACATTTTCTTGTGCATTAAACTTGTGCAATCTTCTTGCGTGTTAAGCTTTCATGATTTTTGTGAGGAGCTAAGATTTTGAAAGTAAAGTGCCCTCCAAAGTTTTTGTTTTGTTTTTGTTTTTTGTTTTTTACTCAAACCTCTGAATGCCATCAGTGGCAATTGTACAAGTTTCATGCTGTTGGCTCTGATTTGCAAAAGTTTCTTTGGTGTGAATGTTTTGGTTTTACTTTGTGCAACTGTCCACTTGTACAAATTTGGTCACATCAATAATGCAACTTGTTTGCAATGTTAACAGAATGAATAGATGTTCTGATGGTTATCATTATTATTATTATTATTATCATTATTATTATCATTATTATCATCATCATCATTATTATCATTTTCATTATTATTGTTGCTGTTGTTGTTATCATTAATTTGACCAGATAAAGAGCATATACATAATCATAAATATTATAAATTTAAAACAAAAGCTAGAGGATACACTGTACTATGCATATAATACAAAATGATAGAGGTGAAGATGGTGACAACTTGTGGGTCAGGGCACACAAAAGTAAAGACATTTACTATTTCCCGTAGGCATGTGATCCCACACGTTGCCCCCATAGAACATTGGTAAAATACATGCAAATTGCAGACTAGTGTACACAAATGTAACTTCAAATATTGTATCTAGATTGTATTGTAGGTTATCAGCTGTATCACAAACTCCCACTTTCTCTGTCGTTAATCAAAATCCTTTTCTTCTTGGTTGACTTATCCATGAAATGGTAAGACACGCCAGCTTTGTGAATGAATTTTTTCCTACAGGAATCTTGAAAAATTAAATATGTCTGATACAGGAGATACAGTTTGAACATCAGCACACAGCAGGAACGTACAATATTGTCAATGAGTAGAGATACTTGCACACACAGAGTAAGATGTTTCCTCAGCTGATTCAACCTCTTCATCACCAGTCCAATAAGGTCAACGTACTGGAGATTGATAAGACATGAAGTGGACAAAACATTTTGGGGTTTATGTTCCCGTCTGCAGTATTCCCAACTCTTCAAGATGAGTTGTAGTTCTGTCCAAGGTGATGTGCCTAAATCAATATTTGACTTTGTTTTATGGTGTCATTGCAAGTGGATGACTTCAATTAATCCCTGCACCTCTTTTCATTTTCTCTCTCTACCTGACCTTTGCTCTCATCCCCAAGTACATTCTTATTTAGATTGAAAGATATTATTGCTAATTCATATCATGGTGTTCCTTGTTTCCAAACATTTACGGTGTTTTTTGAAAGGTTTGTTATTCCAAAGGGGCATGAATTTGAAAATAGAATAAGGTTCATTATTCAGAATATTCATAATTCTAAAAATTAGATAAGGTTCGTTCGTATACTCTGAAATGTAAAGAAGGTGCGTACAACGGAGCCCTTGGAGTTGCGAACCTTATTTTGTTTCGGATTAAGAAACCTTTAGAATAACAAACCTTTTATCATTTTTGAATTAATGAACCTTTGTAATAATAAACCATCTGAACTGAACCCAGTAATAAGTAGGTGATAACATATTTTTGTGCATTTTTGAATCTATAAACCAGTATCTTATTGCAACATTTGCATATCTTTTACTCCCCCCCCCCCCCCCCAAAAAAAAAAGAGAAAAAAAGTAAGACATTCAATTGCTGAATGTGTTTAGACAATTCCTTTGTTGCAGCATACTATCTCACACAATTAAGTGCTTTTTGGCAAGAGCAATTCTTTAGATTTTAGATGATAATTAAGGTTGCCTACTCTGATAAGAATAGCTCGTACTTACATTTTAAATGTTTACAATAAAGGAAAAAACAATGTAAATGCTTGATGGTATATCATCAAAAAAAAAATACTGGATATGAGTGATGAGCTAGTTGCAAGAGGTTTAGGTTAAGACAGAAACAAAGCATTGTTCATTTCATTTGGTTTTCTGCCTATCTGCCTTGGCATTGACCGATTGAAGACTGATGGACTTGATCAAGCTCAGCTTGGACCACTCTTCTCCTCAGACTTCAAACATCTTCATAGCGATGATTAAGCTTCCCTCCCCACCAATTCTGCATTTTCCCTTTGTATCGATGGTGGACTGGAGCCTCCAAAGAGGCTACTCTGAGCCGAGTCAACGGGCTCGGCGCGGGCGAGGGGGCACTCTTGCGGCGACCTACATAAATGCTAGTGATTGCAGCAATCAATCAAAGTCTCATGCAATCTATTTCTTCCATCCTGCCTCCAACGTCAGTATCACCTGCTGAATTCAGCCATACAAAAGAAAAGGTCATGCATTCTATCTGGCCCATTGCCTAGGAGAGGTGGTTCTCCTACCCACACCCCTCCCCCACTGAAAAGAAAAAGTTTTGTTTTGCTGTCAGTATGTGCTTAAGACTATGCACAAAACACCTGTCTGATTTTGCTAACACAAATATAAGCAAACTTGAAGGGAGTATTGACATATCATAAGACCAAGAGAGCTGATGTAAGACAACTTTTTCCCTTGTTTGTGATATTTCTTATAATATAATCAGAATGTTATCTGATTAGAAGGCCACTACCTCACTTCAGTGTACACTGCATTGCTGTGCTTCTAATCCTACATAATTTGATGGAGTATGTAATTGAAAATATGTCATCTAGAAAAAAAAGAGCGACCAAAAAACAAACAAACAAACAAAGCAAAGTGTATGTAGGTAAGCTATGAATATTAGTGCAAGGATTTCATGAATTGTTTGCTGCACAGGCAATACAATAACACTTTTGCGACATATTTTTTTTTTTGTCA
Source organism: Diadema antillarum (assembly GCF_040938485.1). NCBI lineage: Eukaryota > Metazoa > Echinodermata > Echinoidea > Diadematoida > Diadematidae > Diadema > Diadema antillarum. Next base: position 323,060 of record NW_027271302.1, read on the forward strand.
TGCATATCATTCTGGAACACACTCCAGAGCATAATGATATAGTAATAATACAATAAGGTATCAACAGCCATGCAGAGTTATTGACCCATTGAGGATGATTCCTTAGTATACTCGGGCAAGTCTCTATGGGAAATGCATGTTGTAACAAAATCAGCCCATCCTGAAACGGGTTAAGCACACGAGAACAACAAATGCATGACAAAGCTATATCCAAGAGCATTAGCAATTTAGATAATCACCATGCTTTTATTAGAAGACATAAATTTGATGCAGGGGGCAGTTTAGGCCTAAAATACAAAAAAAAAAGTTAATTCATGTCATACTGTTAAAAAAAAAACAACCAAACAAACAAAAATTGAGTGCATGAAACTCTTGCAAATTTTGTGAGGAGCCAAGACTGGCAAAGTAAAATACATACAAAAGTTTTATCTTCTACGTAATGCATTGAAAACCAGTGGTGATTCATGAAAGTTACATACTACGAAAAATGTGAATGTTTCTCGTTTTACAGTATTTTAAGCTAAATTGTAAAATAAGTGAGTGATCTTTAGACTGATTGTTATCATTGAAGACATATTGAAAAGGATAGTATTTGCCTCCCCTCTCTGTGTAATGCTACATTTAAACCTATTCCCAACCTAAGCAATCACGTTTCAGACCACCATGAACAACACGCTATGGACATGGGACGATGTGTAAACAAAACATTCAAAAGAATTTGCTAACACTCACTTTTTCTTACACAGTGAGAAGCAACTCAAGATAATGAAAACAGTCTTTTGACTCAATATTTAAAGTGCAAGGAGAATCCAATTTGATATGGGAATTGCCTGAGGTAGAGATATGTATCAAAATGGTTTATAATGCTGAAAGATGTTCATTTGTGACTGTGGTATACAACATGTACACCTATTTCTCACCAAACCACTCCATTGTCAATTCATGTCTCTTTTTTCTGGTTCTCAATCTCTCTCTTAATTCTTGGCCCTATTCACTATCCCTTTCTGCACACTTTGTCTTGGTGTATTTATAATACTGTATTAAATCTTTTGAGATTTTTTCTTGTACTGTAAACGTCAATATTTTCGCGCGATTAATTTTCGCGCTGAGCGGCTCGAAAACGTATTCGCGGGTTCTTAAATTCGCGCTCCGCAGCAGGTTACTTTACTGTAGTACACATTAACTGCTTTCATCCAAAGCCTCTGCTACATAGCTTGCTATGCCAGCGTACGACAAGCGACGTAGCGAGCGGCTCGAATGCGAGTACAAGCACTCAAATACGTAGTACAGCTGTGACTCTAGTACCGTAGTCACGGGGGACTGTAGCATCGATGCGTGCGGTGCACACATGCATGCTACAGTACACAGCAATCTAGGGTATCGTCTCCTCGCACAGTACTAGTAGCGTAAACATGCCTGTACATTGTACTACGTAGCAGTATCATCGATGAAGCGCACACAATTCATCCCGTTCAAAATGTGCGTAGAAAATTGTGAAGATATATTCGCGCGTTTTTGAATTCGCGCTAGCCGAGCGTAGCGCGAAATCCGCGAAAATTAATGTACCGCGAAAATTTCCACGTTTACAGTATACTGCAGTAGTAGTGTTAGTAGTCGTAGTAGTAATAGCGCTGTATAAGCCACTCCAGCATTGTATTGCTGCTAAAAGTGGCTGGCTTCACCTTACTTCAATGTATTGCCATAGGGGCTATCCTTTAGGACTTAGATACAAATTTGATGAGGTAAATGTGAAGGTCAGAACATCACTGAGTTTGGATCAAAGACAATGTAAGGGGTTAATAAAGATTGATTTTATCACACCTACGGAATGTTTAACAGGTCTCTGAAGAAAAGGACTCAGACATTAGACTCATTATTGCTAGTTCCACTGGAGTAAAACAATTATCTCCAGTTTTTCACTGTCATGTTTGCCTTTTTTTTTTCTTCTTTTCTTTTTTTTTTTTACTTCAGTGCTTTCTTAAGATGATATGTGATAAGCTGGTGGAGAAAAGGGGGAGATTTCAAGATTTCCAGATAGCACTGCTGTCCTGTGAGGGATGCTTACATGTACGAGATCCCATTGATGACTCAAATATTTTTTCCCCTTTACTGCTGCAACCCTCGGGCAAGAATTTGTTCAGTGAGGGGTGGAGTAAGAGCACTGGCCTTGGCCGCAAGATGGAAGTGATGAAGATTGGATGAGAGTTAAATCAGGAGTTGATGGTTTAATGGGAGACATGTGCCAAGATGGGCCTACAGTCCTAGCAGGGGAGTGTATGGTCCAATGGTTCTTGATGCAAACTCAAGGAGGTGCTGCAGAGGAACCATGTGATTTGGAGGATGGCAGTGGCCTTGGTAGATGAGGAGATTATGCTGAGGGGATGGTATGGTATTCAGGAATCTTGCTTTTGAAGTTCTCTCTGAGGACTGCATTAGTTTGGAATACGTTGGTGTCACTGATGATGAAATATATGAAGAGTTTGTTCGCAAAAACCGATAAGTCCATTTTTGAAGATTTTTTAAGTACGGTCTCTGTTAGAAAGTACAAAATAATACCTTTTAAATGATATCGTGGTCACTACATAGAAAGGTACATTTTTGAAGTTATGGTCAAAAGAAGCAAAAATTTTCTAAGTATTCTCTTTATTTTTCTTGACCTTTAATCGCAAATATCTCCATTTGGCAAATATGGACTTATCGGTTTTTGCGAACAAACTCTTCATATTACAACCATACTGATATGTGCTGCATCGAGATTAGAAATTTGCAGCCAAGAAACCAAAATGACACTACCGCATTTGCACTTTCCCCACTCACTGCATCACATGTCAAATATTGTCAAAGTCAATTATAATTTGAATCACTTAGTTGCCATGAGTTTCCAGAGTCACTCATATACAGGATATACAGTAATTTGGATATCATCATAAGATGTATTCACATACAAAAATTGCACTATATCTAATGCATATACTTGTTTGTGTATCCTTTTGTATTTATCATTGTTGGTTTTCTTTTTTCAATAACTCATTTTAAAGGGTTCAATGTAAGACCCACCATGGGTATTCCCATTACAGATTATTTTTTTTTAAAGATTGCAAATAACTCAGAAAATACAAGGAGATCTATTTATCTTGTTTAGAGCCCGGGTAAGGTAGCGATAGATTTTGCCAAAGACCAAAAGATGGGTGTTCATGTGACCGAAACTCAGCTGCAAGAACTAGTACTGATTTCACAGAATTGGGAAGTACCTATTTAGATAGATCCAACTTTGGAACAGTTACACCTGTTGAGCCATTGTAAATGATTTCAACTGGATTGAGCCATGGTAGTTGGCTGCAAATGGGACCTAACCCAAGAATCTTACTGGAGACCATCTTGATATAGGTTTATTTTCTGTTGAAGTTATTGAGATGAGTGCAATCCAAGTCAAACCAGCGACAGAAGGAAGTTTGTGGTCAAAGGGTCTTGGCTCTCTGTAGGAAATAAGAAAAGAAAGATCGCAGTCATCTACAAAGACCTCTGTGGAGAAGGGTCTCCTGAGTATCTAATGGAACCAGGAATTCAGCGCTTAATGATGGGAAAAATGGGGGAAAAAGTCATTTGCAGTTGACCACTTCTGTCCCATATTGCTGTGTGCCAGAACACGACCACCAGAAACTTGATCTGTAATGTATTCGGCTACAAAGCTGTGAGAGAGAAAACTGATTACAGAGAGATGGATTTGATGTCCCCCTGCCCCATTTGCATTTTGGTGGAATCCGAATTTCAAGAGCCAACCCCCATTTTTCCCTGGTTGCCCAGAATAAGAGTACTTTGATGAGGGACCGTGTTGGGTTGTGTCAATGGATACGAGGCTCACCCATTCATGGGATACAGCACTCAGTTCAGTAATCATATCCTAAATTGATTCAACACCAAATCTGATTTGTTGCAAATCAGAACTGAGGCCGGAGAATTGGACGCTATGTGAAGTTCCCTCCCGGCTGCCCATTGTCGTTTTTTTGAAACTGCCGCTGTGATATCTGTCGGCATTGCAATGAATGCGTTTATTTGCAATTCTTCTCTCAGCGGTCCTAGTCATTTTGGTGTTGTCATAAACTCTTGAAAACAAGCGCCCCCATCCATTACTGCCATTCCATCTCATTTTCTACTTCGGTAATGCATGGAGGAGGAGGAAAAAGGAGAAGGAGAGAAAATGGGCAGGATGACTTGGTGGAAATGGACGTGCAAACATTATCATGAGTATGCATGCTTTAGGGTTGATCTCACTCACCCCATTTTTGCATGGGATGCATCCCTGTTCTCCTTCACTAAAAAAAAAGTTTCATTATTCTGTCTTCCTTTTCTCTTTCTCTGTTCCTCCACCTCTCTCTTCCTCTCTCCCTTAAACAGAAGGAAACAGTCAATTTCGAGTGAGATACAAACCTGTGTTATTTGCATGGAATGCAGGGCGATCCAATATTCGCGCCCTAGGTATGGGAGAAGGAACAGTGTGACACCATGATTACATCGGAGCTCGGAATGAGACACAATGACCTATATTCAGCAATGGGGGGGGGGGGGGGGGGGAGAGGGGGCTGGGAGTAGGGTTTGCTTCATACATACACTAGTGAGTTCATGACCTGCCTTTTGCTGTGCGAGTTTGCGGTTGAGGCTTTAAATTTGTCAAGACATGTTCAGCCCAGCCCATTACTGTATGACATAAACATTAAATGAAAATGTAATAGGCTGATGACACACATACTTCCCCAAAGCAGTAAAAACAGAGAAATACATAAATGTGAAGAATGACAAATACTTCTGTTCTGATAGAATGATACACCCTGGAGAAGAAGTTTACTCAATCACTACATTATAAGGTAGTGGGATGTGATATTCATGAGGCATGGCTTCAACAGGATTTATGCAATAAAGAGAGAAAGGGAAGATAAGGAAATTTGTGTAGGCATAACAGTTTTAACCCGTTGAGGACGGGCTAATTTTGCTACAACACACATTTCCCAAAGACACTTGCCCGAGCATACTCTGGACTCATCCTCAAGGGGTTAAGCGGGGTTCCCACTATCACGATTGACGCCACGATTGAAATCGTGGTCTTAATCGTGCAGCAAGCGTGATGGTCTTATCAGATTGTATCAGATCATAAGGTCAATCATGGCAATCGCGTTAATCGTAGGAAAATTTTGGACGGTTCAAAAATTTTCTACGATTAACACGATTAGTTTTTGATCGTGATCATCGCATCAGATCGTCTAGGATCGTATCCAAACGCAGCAAATCTCTTCTAATCGTGCTTCTTAATCGTGTTGATCGGGATCGACTTTTTCACTTCACTTCCGCTTATTATTATTATTATTTTTTGCCCATTTGCCCTTATTTTACTCATAAATTAATTTATTTTGTATTCTGATAGGTGATAGCCTGCATCTTTAGATTATTATTTCCAAACGGTAAATTGTATGACGGTGTGGGGTTTAATTGTCGTAATTTTTAAGATACATTATCAAAATCATTTTTTTTAATGATTTCATAAAATGAAAGTTGTATTACAGATTTTTAGATGTTTTCATACATTATGTTAATGATGTTTTCATTAATGAGTTGCTATTACCATTATACAGACACACAAAACAGGATATGGGATAACTTTTGTAACGAAAACAAAAAATGAACAAAAATAAAATGGCAATTGCATGTCTGCACGTATTGACTAACGTCAGTACATATGTGAGAATAATTTAATGAATCGTGCTTCAATGGGTACATATCAAAGGCAAATGTTTAATTTTTAAAAGTATATTACAGAGTTGTTTTTTTTGGGGGGGGTGCAGTATCCTGCTGTTTGTGTATTGTACATATTAATTAAGAGTTGTTGTTTCATCAGCCATCGTTTGACCCCATTACATCTATTTTGACACTTTTCAATGTCTTTTTTTGCATGTTTGGTAGAGCATAATTTTAGAGGAAAATGGTTATTTTCAAATCTCATTATTACTGCAAATGTAAAAGTGACCATTGTCGTGGATGTGAGATCACTCGTATGATTATGACAATGAAGATCACTCTTATTATTTTTCACAGTTAGTTATTCAATAAGTGTAGCAATATACCCCTGCGAAATAATTTTGCGTAAAACCTCCTTTTTTGTTAAAAAGTGACATCATTTTGATTAGGGAGTCACTTTTCTGTTATGTGTGTGTATCAGTTATGTTAAACATTGTTAAGTAAAACACTAAATCAAGCCGAATAAACCAAACTTTTGATAACCCATGAGGTAACGACATTTTGAAATAAAAAGGCATATGATACATACACTCTGCGATTATGAAATCGAACACATGAGCAATACTATCCATTCGGCCAACTTTCGTATATCGAGCGTATATAACACATAATACTATGTTACATAACATTCAAAATGATCCCATCCTCTTTCTTAGCTTCCATTTCATCATATAATTATTTTCTTCATGTATTGGAGAGAAAGGTCATTTTGTCTTGCTGTTTGTTTTTTTTCTGGGGAAGAGGGGCAATCATCTGACCTTATGTATTTGGGTTCGTTATTTCATTTTTTTTTGTGAGGGGGGAGGGTGAGCATGTCGATTTAATAATCTATTAATTTCTTTACGTTTAATATTAGACGAGGGAATATCTGAGGTTATGTCTGGCCTAGGTGCTGCTTTCTCTCTGATAACATAATCGTCATTAGCAATACTGCAAAGGTTACGTTGTCATCATCGTCAACCTGTCAAGCCTTGCCATCATCAATGGTTGTGGATAAAATTAATAGGCCTAATCACTCTGCATAATTTAAGGGAAACAATGAAATCCATCGTCAGCCGGACTATAATATTCCCATTCGGGTCCAGTCGCGCCTCAAATGGGGGTCGCTTCTGATCCCGATCGTAGAAAATATCGTATCATATCTCAGCAGCCCGTAATGGTTCGCGGTATTCGTATTGGAATGTATCAGTACGTTGCTTCACGTACCAGATCGGGGATCCTGATCGTAATGGTCATGTTAGATCGGTACCAATCGTGAACTCAATCAGGACAATCCTGTCGGATCGTATTTGAACGGCAGACCAGATCATGACAGATCGTATCGCTTGAAATAGACCAGTCGTGACCATATCGCATCCAAGCGTACCAACACGTATTGACTCGTATAACCTCGTATCCGAATGTGAAATTTCAGACGAGTTCAACAAATTTTCCACGATTAGTTACGAATGTCCAATCGTGGCGTTCGCAATGGATCGCACGATAGTGGGAACCCCGCTTTAAGCTTATATTTCACAGTGTTTCATAGTAGTCAAGTAGAAGGAATAACTTTCATAACTGCCTCAAAGTTATACATATGACAGTGGTGGTAATTAAGGAGAGGACATCTCAATGCAATTTCTTTATCTAATGAGGTGTGCGTATTTTTCATGTTTATTATTAGGTGTATTTCAAGTTTTTGCCAATTGGAATTTGAGCATGGCTTTAAAGAATTACAATGTTTGTTTTTGTATTGTATGCTGCTATTGGATGCTTGGAAGCTATTCTCATAATCTGCTCTGCAGAATCTGTTTGATCTTACCACTTTTTCCAGTAGATGCATTGGTATAGGTCAGACCTCTTTATAGAAAGATGTGTCATATGAAAGAGAGAAAGTGAGAAAGAATTTGGAAAAAAAAAAGAATTTGGAAAAAAAAATTGTAGTTTTTGATGTGTCCTCCACTTTGATGTTAACCGCTTGTCTAAAAACTCAGAGTGCCTCACTGGACATTGATACCTTCTGGTGTACTTTGCCTTTACCTCATACTGCTGGTTTGTTTTTGAGTTGTTGTTTGTTTTTCTTTCAGCTCTTGCTTACAGGAACATCCATCAAGATCACAGAGTCCTTGGAACGCTGGACTTTAAATGCTATCCTTGTGGATACTTACAGTCTGACCAAGTAAGTTTGAGATTAGACAACAGTGAAGTTTTACAAGCTTGCCCAGTTTATATCAAATTTTAGTCACAGAGAGCATTGCAAGAACCTGGTGCACGCTAAACACTTGCTTATTTTGCAATGAAATATTGAAATAAGTCCCAGGTTTAAAATGAAATATCTAATTTTCAAGGGTGAAAAATTTTTTTAGTTTGATTCAACACAAAGTGGGCTGTGGGGAAAAGATATTGACTTTGTCATTATAGATGATGTTCTTAAACTTTGTCTGAACCCTCTCGCTACCACCACTTACAAAATCCCATGAACATTGTCTCCATGACATGCTGGCACTGATAATGAATGGGTTTAAAATTACAGTGACATCATATCACAGCTAATGCCTTACATTTCCTGCTTTTACCTCGAATGCCTCACTTCTTTCTCTGACTTTTTGTTCTTACTACAAACAGGTATTATCATTTACTTAAGAATTCTCATGAATTAAAATTTTCCGGCAATTTTGCAAGTGGTTAGATTTGTGAGCGTGGAGTACAGTAATAAAGGGAGAAATGGTCGCATGCACCTTCCATTCAATGTTGGAGAAATGTTCCCATGCGTGTTGCATTCAACGTTTGGATCAGAGTAAATATTTTTGCATGTTAATTTGCGAATAGTGCCAGAGTCATGAAATTTGCAAAAATAAAGAAACGCGCAAAATGTATGACATATACAGTATCTGCCTTCCTGTCTCTGTCTTTCTGCATTCCCTGTCTCTCTCTCCTACTCCCTCCCCCCTTTAGCTTTTCTTCCTGTTCTTGTTTTTGTGTGTTTCCATAAAGGTATGTAGCATGCTTGGTAGTCAGTCTCTTTACCATCACTTTCTTTTTATGCTTCTATCTCTCTCTTCTGGTCTTATTTTCTTTCCTCTCGCTCTCTCTCCCACTCTCTCCCATTCTCTCCCTCTTTTTTGGTCATATGTGGTGTCAACTTGGTGCTTCCTTGATGTATTACTTGTTGTGTTGTGGGATTAAGTTTGACAAGAAAGCCTGCCATGGGCTGGATCCAGTGCCAAGCCAATTTTTGAGATAACAAAGAAAGTCTAGACACATGTCTGAGTGTCAGATGAAGAACATCTGTGGAAGGTGAGATGTTGCTTAATGCAAAGGATTTTATGGAATGGTTTTGATTTGGCTCCGGATCGATACAATGGTGCAGAACGACAGGCCAGAGAAAACACAACCGAACAAAGAGGTGATAGGACCCCGGTTGTACGGCTGTAGCTCCGCTTGGCATTCGGGAGTGCGACGTGAAACTCACACCGTGCTTGAAACCAAATCCGCTAAATGAGAGTGATTGAATTGCGAAACATTGCATTATTGAATTGAACTGTTGCACATTAGATTGGGGGTAAAGAAGACACTGTGTGGGTAATTACCTTGTTAATCTGCTGCAGAGTATCGCCTGCACCCTCTCTATTGTTAGTCTTCCTTCAAGTCATATTTATGTGTACTTGCTTTAATGATATCATTCCTCATATTACTTGAAGTGAAGGAATGCATGGTGGACTTGATATAAACCATCATTCTTTACAGTCCTGGAATGTCTTTTGGAAAAAATTACCATTGAGCTAAGCAGTTGAGCTTGATGGAAAAAAGAAAACAGAAATAAATTTTGTATACAACAGATTGAAAATAGAGGCTCATGTTACTGTTTGAAGTCCTTTTTTGTATGTTTGTAGTTTGTGTTTTTCAAGAAATTATTTTGTGTTTTTTTGTGATCATTTTCAATATAGAATCTGGTTAATTTTTCATGAAAAGACTATAACTTACTAGCTGGTCAGACATGCCAGGAAACTCCAGGGTTTTGATCAAGACTACCGGTGTTGGTTGCAGGGTGGACACAGTAATCCCCGCCAGTTAATCCATACCTCTGTATTGATCTGTGGGATGCCTTGTGGCAGAGTTTTGGCATGCCTTATTCCAGCATTCCCCATCAGCTGCCAGGAGCCACTTTCTTATTGTTCTTTTCTCTTCAATTCTGTGATTTCAAACTGGAAGGAAGAAAGGGAATCGGGGGAAGGAAAACTGTGTCTCAGTTCAGGTTCAGTTCACCCCTCATAGTTTTTGCTCGATTTTTAAAAAGAAAGTTAGAGGAGAAAAAAAAAAAACCCACTTTACTTTGAGAGAGACTGAGAACCAATGAGACTATCTGAAAACTGATATCATTAATTTGACAATGTATTAGGCTCTGCACTGTTTTTTTTTGAAATTTTGTCATTTTTCATCTCACCTTGTCTTCTCTCTTCTCTCTCTTATGTCTTTTTTCCTTTATTTTTAAATTTTCCTTCCTTCAATGTGTACAGAGACATTTCTTCTTTTTTTTTTGTGTGTGATATGTAATACATAAAGCAATATGGTTTATTATTATTATAATCATCTGTCCCAATGAATCCAATGGTGTTGGTGTTATATGTGTGGGGTGCAAATGTGTGAAATTAATTAAGCATGCACACACACACATACACACACACACACACACAAGCACAAACACATGCATGCACACATTTGTATGGATGTGCACATAATGCTAGAAAAGGAGAAGGGTGGTAGATCAACAAAATGTACTTGTGCCACATAAATACATCTACTAATCTCAGCTGCAATATATTAAATTGCAAGACATTGGTTCTCCACAGATTTAACTTTGTTCAATTCACTCAGTGAAAAGTCTGTGCAAATGTATGCAGAGACAATTACTGGCCGTTTGGCATTCTTTTTAAATATTTTTTTTTTTTTGAGGGATAAAAAAAGGGAAAACTCTTTGCAGGAAGAGCACCTGTAGAAGAAATGACATTTGAGAGATCAAAAGAGTTAGCAATCGTGGTGTGTATTTTCCTGCATTGGCGACATTGGATTACATCGCATCTAAGGTTGAGGACAATGGGATTAGAACACTGTTCTGAATATGTTAAATGATACTGTTTCCATATCAGCCGACTGTTCTCATTTTCTTGGGAAAGAAGAAGCTTCATTTGACCTTGTATTACTATTTTTGTCAACACTTACTAATAGTAATGTATGGGAATGGGTGAAAATTCCTATTTTTGCATTATTTTCTCCCAGTTCCTCCTATTTCCTGAATTTTCAGGTTGGCAGGTATGCATTTCTCAATACATGATACATGTATATAAATATTTTTCCATGACAAACAAACTGTTAAGGAAATTTGAAGCTGAACAAATCATTTCTCTGCAAAGTGCGCTGATTAAGCATCATTTTTTGTCCTCCACCAGCAATGTGTGTGCACCTGTTCGAAAATGTTTTCACCACCAGCAATGCAGTGTGGCCAACGATGGCGAAGGATGGACATCGTTGGAAAGGTCCTGAAGGAATGACCTTCAGAGACTGTAGGATTCACGAGACACAAGCACTGGACCGTGCTCACAGTCCTACCTACAGCAGTCCTAATCTTGTGTTTCTTTTGCTTTTCATAATTTTGCAAGAGATTCTGGCATTCCTCCCACCATTCACCATGCAACCTCCTTTTTTTATATACTTCTAGAATTGAAATGTATGTAGTGTTTTCTGCCTGGCTGCACACTCCACGAGAACGGCTTCTCTCCCGTTTCTGCCTCACCGCACCTTCCTCATCACTGCAACAACAGTTTGGTTGATTCGAGAGGAAAGGTCAGGCTATTTTGGAGTGGAGCTTCTTCCCCCGAAGAAAACATCAGAAAGCAGACACAGGGAAGAAATCAATGATGACTGAATTTATGAATAATTAAAATTCGAACACTTAGGTGCATCTTACAGCATTAATCAGAGAGATGCACAGGACTACACACACAAGAAAAAAAACCACCAGTGTGGGGAAAGATATGTAAAAAGTAAGGCAAGAGAGCAGAGAAGGAATTGAAGTTAACACAATAGAAAGGAGAGCAAGAGAGGAAGGTTATTTTACAAACTGTTCATATAAAGTTGAGAGAACAGTAAATTAGATGATGAAGTCAAACGTGTGCAAGCTATAAATAAAATTTAGGCAGATGAATATCAGTTAAAACCAATCCTTTAGTTAGGTTTGAAATTTACTCATTTAAACCTTTACTGATGCAAGAATGTCATAACCAGAGTTGTTATCATTATTATAATTTTACAGTGTGTACATCTTCAATGCAATTTTACTCACTACCTTCAGAAATCAGGGTTACCACATATGCAGTCTCAGAAGGGATAGCTATATTTTTCAAAAGCACAAGATTTCAACACTGATTTGTCCTGCTCAGATATCCTAAAATGTGTCAATCTTCTGGCAGTGTGGCTATTTCTAGCCTTCACTGGACACACATCTTCATTGTTTAAACTATCATTACATGTGATGTTCTAACAAGTTACGTCTCACCCTAGCTGAGAGAGTCATAATCTACTGATGTAACATAACATCCCCTGTCTATGAATTGTCACTTGTTATAAGATGTGTCTTGTGACTCTTGTATGATGCATTTTCTTTCAAATAGGTATCATTTGAACTAGAATAAAATCTACAATCAATAACCTGGAGTGATTGCTCCTAGTAGGATGTGATGATGATATCTGTAATGACAAAATATTTATTACCTTCTAAAACGTCTCTTTTGTACTTCTGAGAGTAAAGAGCTCATGTTATGTGGTAAGTACCTTGGATACTGTTCAAGGGGACAATCCACAAGATTAAAAAAAAAAAAAAACCAACAACAACAACAACCTACAAGAAATGCACTGATTCTTATCAAGCAAGTTTATCTAATCCATGTTTTAAAAGAAATGAATCTTATAACATGCAAAAACCATCAAGCTTTTGTTCTAAGATGTAAAAATTTACTGGGCAAGGGAAACAAGTAATGACACAGCAGACTCACAATGGTTGATCAACATAGCTTGATCAACAGCTTTCTCTACTGCACAACACATTTATGCACAATCTAGTGTACATGCATTTATGCACATTTCTCACTTATTTACTAGTATAGTCACGATTGTTTCCTGGGATTATTCTGCCTTGAATTGCTACCTGAGGGTGGACTGTGAGAACGCACCGACCTACCAAGCATTCAGTTGTTCAAACAGTCATTCCTCCGAACAGCACAGACACTCAACTCAGTTGGTATTGCATGTCAGTGGCCACAAGAACACAACATTGATACAATATGCTCTGCCGAGACTCTGCGCCTAGCCTTCCCTGGTTGGGCCCATCAGCACGTAAGTTTTGTCCATATTCAGCATCGACAGTATTTGTGGCGATCGATGAAGTTGTTTCTGGCTTCTTTCTCAAAAGGCTCAGATTTATATTTTTGAAGTTCATGTTTATCGACCATCTCTGGAGCATATGCAGTGTCCACAACAAAAATATGAATCAATGTAATGAATGTACATGTAAAATGTTTGTGGATGGAGACTCAGTTTCACAAAGACATTTGTAGCATAGGATACACTCAGTGGTAGTTGTATTGTGAGCAACATGCTTCTACGCAGCCAATGTTTTGCACTGCGAATTAAGGTAATGAAATGATTACCATTTTGTATTAATATGAATTGTCATTATTGTCATAAAAACAGATTTTATCAGTAGTCAAAATGTTAATTTGCATTTCATTTTATGTTTCTTATATTTACAAATTACAAGGTTAAAGAAAAGGCATATAAAATTAGAATAAAAGCTGTGAATGTCGCATGGATAGTTAGTGCCATTGAATATGAGCAAGTTAAGATGCTATTAAAGCTGAACACTTTATTTTGGACCACTGCCAAACAACCATTGTGAGTCTGCAATGTCACACTAGACCAATATTGTGGATACTTTCACAAATCTGGCTCAAACTTGTTAATTCATATTGAAATTGCAAAATAATGATTTAAGACTCATCTCTTACATGTTTTAGAGATATAGACACATTTAAATATTATTGTTATTTACACTTACATCTAGTTAGAGGTGGAAATCATCTGATGGTTTCGTTGGCCACTCTAAAGGCCAAAAGAGTACCACAGGGGAGAAATTGCTTTTTGTCCTTCTTTACATCTAGGCAAGAACCAGAAAAGTCTAATTTGTGAAGTATGTTAAGTACACAGGACATTCAATATCAAAATGTTAATGGATGGGTAAAGGATGACAGAGCAATTTGAGGAATAGAATCAGATTTTTAATAGGTAAATACTGGATATGGGCATTTTATGAGGGCTTAAAGAGCTTTTCCACACCAGATACATTCTTTTTTTTTCTTTGATTGAATGGAATCAAGTAAAACAAATAAATGAAGTTTTATTCAAATCAGATCTTAAGTAATAGTGAATTGTGAAGTTTCACTGTTCTTATGAAAGAATGACTATAGCCACAACCAAATATGCAAATTAGATGAGCTGATGATGCTCCTGCCTCACAAACTACATCTAAGTCTTCCTCTCAATTTCTCCATTTGTTTGACATGAAATTAAGGGGAAAGCAAGGTAATGAGACTCAGATGTCTCTTTATGGGAAAGGTGTTAAAGTTGTTAAAATATCAATTTTATCTTGCAATTCCACATCATGTTCAAGTTGGCTTTAATGAACAGAATCCCTTTAATCGATCAAGTTTAAACTTGTTAAATGGTGGCACTGTTCTTCGTCTACAAGTCTGCTTGTAACAATTAATGAGATGTTATTGCTAATTTCTTATTCTTGTTGTAGGTACAAATATTTGAGATGATTTTGCCAAAGGATTTCGTTTGTGGTGTTAGTAAACTCTGTTTTTTTTTAAAGATGTTAGTACATAGCTAACAGGCTTTGGTATATTGGGAATATCATTATCAAACACTTTGCACAGATTGATTTAAGTTAAGGTGAAGGCAATGCCTGCACCCATTCAATGCTTGATGAACGGCAACCTACAGGCAATGAGGGCGACATTGCCTGATCCTCAAATATCATCCTATTCAGACATATAAAAAAAACACATCAACAACAACAACAAAAGTGGGAAAATAAGTGAGGAGCCTTGTAGAGCCACAGACAAATGGACCGAGGTGGGTGAGAGACACATTTGGAGCTAAATGAATAAATACCCAGCAGGGCCTCCCTTATTGTTTGGAGCCAGCTTAATTCATGCAAATTCCCTCTAAATTTGTTCTCTCGAGATGAGAGAGAGAGACACACACACAAACATTAGAAAATAGAAAGAGAGAATACAGAGAGAGATAGTGAGGGAGGAGAAAAATGCCACTTATTGTACCATATGAGTGGCAGCCCATAGTAGAAATAGCTTAGATACAAGGAGATGCAACAAAATGAAAAAAAAAAAGACAGAAAGACAGAAAACAAGAAGCTGATTCCATGAGCTGAGTCTGGAGAGTGGCCCTACACACCAGCCGCGACCACAATTGGTTGGTAATCAGCACGTCGATGGTGCGGCGGCTCCCCCGTCATAATCACACGGTGATAGTTTGTCTGAAATAACACCAAAATTGCCAATGATGCTTTTATTATGTATAAATCTCGGGCCCTCCAGTCCTAAAGCCATGAGCCTCAGCTATTAACCAGTAGCTCTGTAAACCTCTCTCTCCTTTTTCTTATTCTCTATCTCCCTCTCGCTACTTTCCCATTTTTATCTCTTCAGCTTGCTGAAGGTCTTTGGTGATATTAGGTTGATAGATAAAGTGCATGTACCGACTCTCTTGCAGACGATTTGAAAGGAGTGACGTCCATAAGGACGCCGTCTCCACCTCAGTTTACGCTGCAATTGTCTGCTTTGTCTGACGCACAATTTGGTGCAAAATCAGTGAAATCCGTTTTCTGGTCAGCACTAAACGATGATGGTCTCTGACGCACGGGGAATTTGGCTGAAAGGGGAGGAGGGCAGTTGTGGAAAATGGGAATTTGGTGATTTATGTGAGTGAGATCTACAAATATAAATGATGGATTTTGCCAGTGTAGGTGCTTTTGATGGATGGAGACCTGGTAAGAGTGATTGGAATTTGGCACAATCCTGATTATATCGTTAGGATACTCAATGGAAATGTTTAAAAAAAACTTCTCCCTTGTTTTCAATAAACCGACCTACTAGGTCTTATTTTTGTACCTCTCGGCCTATTAAATATGTTTGTTTTTTGGTATTAGATGAAAGAAGCAGGTATTTTTTTATTTGTAAAAATGCAAAAACCGTCTGCACAATGTTTCTTTCCTTTTTTATGGAATGCAAGCTACCTGTACGGCAGATTTGATTTAATCTCTTCATTCACCTTATTCCTTACAATTGCTATAAATTAGTTAATCCCATGTAGGCAAAAACTGCTAGCCAAGTATGAGAAATTCATTGTATAAATTATGTATTCATTCATTCTGTCACCATTCATAGATACTCAAATTTACTGTCAGATTTAGATGAAAAGAATTATTCGACATTCATGTTTACCTCATAATACCACAATTATCTGACAGAGAATACTGTAGAAGTCTCACAAAGGAAGTTTTAAAGACAAAGTTTCCTTTTAACTAGAGGCATGAGGGGGGGGGGGGGGGACAACACAAATATTTTATCACAAGCTGAAAACATAACTTTCACCAAACTCATGCTCTGTTAGGTGTGTCTTATTTGTAATGCTTCGTTTTGAAAGAAAAGCAATCAACATGTAGAGCCTGATGTGAAGAAGAGTAAACCACAGTTGCAACCAAGGCATACATAAGGCATTACATTTCTGGTTATGCCCTCTAATCCCAATTTTATGGCAAATTTTAGCCATTTTTACTTAGTCAACACTCCAGTTTCACGAGCCTGCATGGTCCATTTTGTTGATTAGTCTCATTGATTACTGTCATAAAACACAATCATGTTGGTAGAATCAGGGGGACAGAGAAGGGAGGGGAAGAAGTTGCATGTAAGCCTGTGAGAAGCAAATTTGTCCATTAGTGAATTTATTGAGTGTTATAGGCTACTTAGTTTGATTGGCTATAACAGCATAAAAGGCATGAGTGGTTTCAGAGGAGATGTGATGAATGATATCAAGAGTTATCTCTTTTCCTGCTGATTAAAGTTCACAGGAATGGCGTTGGCAGGACAGTGCTTGGAAAGTTTGAATAAAGGACCCTAGGATTCCTAAGGAATACATTAAACTAAGGATGTCATCTTTTCTTTTTTTTTTTCTAATTCATATCAACAGGGGAAAGGCATATCTCATCCTACAGCTGTGCTATATGTATAAAGTGGTATAGGTTCCAGAAAGTAGCCAATGGCAAACATGTACCAGTATGCATGCAGATCAGGTGACCATGCATTAGGTTGATGCATCATGCACCTGTGTTGTTTTTGCATACAAAACAAATTGCTTGGTTAACGTCTTTCCATTGCATGAAACTTTTCTTTGTTGTATTAAACTGAGAGCAACATAGGCTTGTGTCAGCAGTGCCATGTAGCTGCAGTTGTTCATCAATTCTCTTAATGTGGCACTTTTGATATTAATAAGTCAATCGTAGAATAAAATCTCACATTCTCTTTTTACTAATATTGATAGAATTTGCAGTTGAGTGAATTGTTTCATGTGATAGGCCTGTCATACAAATCAGATGCAACCTCATATCACAGAACCAACTTGAATTTTTCACATAAGACTCTTTCGAAGTGGCCGGAGGCATTATGTTTTCGGGTCGTCCGTCCGTCCGTCCGTCCGTACGTCCGTCCGTCCCGTTTTGTTTTTGTCGATATCTCAAGAACCGTGTGGTGGTTTTACATCAAACTTGGTATGAGGGTATATCCTTGGGGGATAATACTTTGTGTGGATTTTAGGGTCACAGGGTCAAAGGTCAAAGGTCACAGGTTATTTTTTGAAAAAAAATTTGAAATTTCATGTTTTTCTCCATATCTCGCAAATGGTTCAAGGTATCTTCAAGTATATATGCTTGTACCGATGGGCAGTGATTATCTAGGGAAGTTGGGGGTCATGGGTCAAAGGTCAGGGGTCAAAGGTCAAGGTCAACTCCTCAAAATATCACTACTTTCCTTAAAATGCAATATGCCTGAAGGTTTTTTTTTTTTTTAACTTGATGTATGGCATGTATTACCCTATATATATTTTTGGGGAAGTTTCTTGCCAAAAGGTCAAAGGTCAAACGGTAAATTTAATCATTTAGGTAAGATGTTTTAACCTGTTGAAGACGAGTCCCGAGAATACTCGGGCAGGTGTCTATGGGAAATGCATGTTATAGCAAAATCAGTCCGTCCTCAACGGGTTAAAGCATTTTCACATGCCTCATGCACAGAAAATTGAGACATTGAAATTGCACAAAGAAAATTGGGCCTACAAAAAAACTTTTAAATACTACTTTTGCTGAATTGCATCTTTCAAACTGTATAGTTAGATAGACTGGTTGCCCTTTCAGAAAGTTTGAAAAAAAAAATGCAGTTTTTTAATGTTATTGACCCACACAGCACATACACATGTATTAGTGTCGGGACTACAAGGGACTCTATCTGTGAGAGTTTTGTGGGCTTTGCTATGCAAGGTCGCCGATAATGTTCCTTCTTTTGCATATTTCACATGGTAAAAGTACCTATTTTTATGTTGCAGTACCCCCAACACACTCACAGCTGTGCATATAGGTCTTTTCTTGTCAAGTCTATTTATGAGTGCTTTGTCTGATGTCTTATCTCCTACAGCACTATAAAACAAAAACATATTAAACAAAATAATCTTCTCATTTGCATGTTTTTTTTGTTGTTGTCTTGATCAACCTTTATGCTGTAACACTGTATGTTTAGTGAAGCTGTGTTTTTCCTTTACAAATAGACTTTTTTGTAGTTCCATCAATCTAATGAAATGCACTGGAATTAATGGACATATAAAAACTTCTGGAGCAGAGTTTAGGTCCTCCGTAAGTCTCATAATTGGTGATTAATGAAATTTGTTCATAGTTGCTGTTTGGGAAGTGGAGGGGGGGGGGGTATTGGTTGGTTCTAGGGTCATATGTCCACTAGCAACAATAAGGGTTCTTTTCTTAATGTTTGCATTCTATCTATCTTATTCCCTCAGGCGGGGGGGGGGGGGGGGGGATTTGGAATTGTGTGCATGCCTTATCACCCCATTTCATTTCAGCTGATTTTCTGGATGGAGTGTCTGCAGTTGTTTGTACCTTGTAGTTTTCAGCTGCAGAGTGCCAGAGATGATGCTGTTCTGATGATTGTGAAATCACTTAGAGAGCTAACTTCACTCTTATTCTCCCTTGTTACAATCTACCTAAGATGATAAACTATTTGATGGTTGCTGTGACATTCATGGTGCAATTAAAAGCAATGATTACAGAAGAACACATATCCACCCATGGAATAAGCTACAATAGACTACAATGACATATATTTACAGTTAGTTCCATGGGGAGAGTGTGAATCAAATACTGTATAAGCTGTTATTTTCGCAAGGGTTTAATTTTCGCGAATTTTGTGAATCACATTTTGATCGCGAATTTAACAACACGCGAAAATGTCTCAATGCGCTTTGTTGATAGTGCATTAACATAAGCGTTGGCGTCGATTCGCAAAAACAACATCTCGCAAAAATGTCTATGACCTTGTCATTCGCGAAAATATCTGTACGCAAAAATAACAGCATATACAGTACATATACACATTCTATCACTAGAGAGCACACTCAAAAAGGTTCAATGTGGTAATTTCTTCTGCTCTATGACCTTTTTCTGCAACTTGACACCATATCCCTACTGCGTATGATGAAAATATAAACCTTATGGAAATAGTCTAGTAATTACATATAACTTTTTTTTGGTACTCTCATTATATCATCTTCCCTACTTTATCTGTCATTTTTTCTGGTTCTAATGATGACCAAGCTATCTTTCTTTCTTTTTTTTTGTCTCTGAGGGTGATTATACCCTGTACTGGTAGACCAAGAGTCAGAGGTTAGCATGGCATTACTCTTTAAACTGTCCCCAGTGGTGGCAGCCTAAAGCTGCTTGCAATCTACCAAATGTTACGTGTTAACTTTAAGTGAAGATGGTTATATTTTCATGGAAATCAATGAGGATCACGTGACCTATTTGGTCATACTTTAAAAATGAATTGATAGTGTAAGTGGAACACTGCCATAGAGTGATCATTGCTGGCAATCAATGACCAGCATGTGGTTGTTGGATGCAGCTGTGACACATTAAAACTGTGCTGGAAGTAGTTTGAGATTATTACAGGTACATATGAATAATGCTACACAACCAGTGAATCATATGAGGGTGTTGTGGTATGTGTCAAAAGCCCTCTTCCATACCTCACACTCCACCACATGGGCAACTGTGTTAAGATAGCTCAAAGGATCCTTCCCTTTCTTCTCCCCCCCCCCCTTTTTTTTTCTTTGGTGAACCTTTCACAGTGTGCTGCCCTCCCACTTCTCCAGTTTGGAGCAAGTGCCGACGAGAATAATTAAGACTGGAGCGGGGATTTTCAGTACTGTAATTGTATTGACCTCTTTCTGGCGATAAACGTGTAATAATTGAAATCACGGAAACTGGGCACGCCTGTGCAGTCATTTGTTTCTCCCCGTCCTCTCATCCCCCTGCATTCTCTTTATTGTGTAATGAGAAGAGCGACACCTCGTAAGTTTATTTATGTCTTTGTACCGCATAGCAGGGTTTCTCGCCGATGACTCCTTTGTCAGCTACAGAGATGTCACGCATGACATTCTTGTTTGTCTGCTTTAATTGTCTGAGGTGTGATAATTCAGGATTTTTTAATTTCCTCCCCTTAGATAATCCCACTTCATTCGTGTTATGCTCCATGAAAAGGTGTCCCCCGTGAGAAGAAACTGCCCCTCATGGCACCTCTGTCTCATATTCACTGATTTGTCAGCAGACTTCATTAATCTCCAAACACATTTCCCGTCAAAATCCCGCATTGCGGTAAACTTTGAGGTTGCCATGTTCCCTGCCAATTTCCTCCCCACTCAGTCTGTGCAGCCAATGCAAGCGTCACTCTTGATAACTTCTCTGGGAAGCGTGTGCGAAACATCATCTGAAGTTTTTCCTTTGCAGGCGCCACTTCAATGTATGTAATCAGAACTCACATTCTGAGAAGAGTGCAGCAGGTCACTTAAGATCTGAAATATGTTCTGGAAAATAAGACATGTTCTCTTTTCACCAACCAATGGAATCTGGCCAAGAGGTTTCTTACTGCATGTACAGGGCACTGGATAACAAAGATTGAATTTTGCAAAGTATGCAATTTGGAAAAAAAAAGAACCAATAGGACAGTAGCTAATATTCTTCTGCCACAGTCAGCTGCAGAAATCACTTTGCTTGCTTTGAACTTTTATATCGCTGCTTTACTTATCCCTACATCTTTGCCACAATAACTCCATTCACCCCGTGAATCTTATTGGTTATATTCCAAAACAATAACACATTTCAGTTCAAAGTTAGAAAGTGTAAGGAAATCACCTTGTGTGCTTTCCTTTTGGGTGATGTCTGACTCTTTCACAACAACTGGGGTAGATCTCTCTTTTTTTCTGTCACTTCATGCTAAATGAAATGAAATGAAATGAAATGAAATAAGTACACTTTGCTACATGGCCTGCATGACCTCGCATTTGTTATAACAAAGCGTGTTATCATGAATGCAGTTGATCTGTTTTCAGAAAAAAAAACACATCATTTTCTTTTCATATTACACTGTAACTGATTTCAGTTTGATTCTTTCATCCATGAAGTGTTTCAAGTGTTCATGTCACTGCAGCACTATCAATTCTGATATTGTCTTTTCTGCCATTTTATTACCCAGGGCATTTTAAAGGAACTGTAAAGTGTATGTACTAGCTCTTTTTCATTGCAATAATCTTGTGACATTTTTGGCAATGAAGCACAGGAAATGTGTTTTGGGCTGGGTGGCATTTGGAAAATGGATCAGCCGTGGCAAACAATTACACTGGAAATAAATGATGTGAATCGGATCTAGGTTATTGTTTACATGTGACAATTTTCCACCTTACTTTAAATATGCATCATAAGAAATAAGAAAAGACAGAAAATAATACTGGATAACTTTAACATTTTATTAGAAATCGCTAATGTATCAATGAAAGACATGTAAAAGCAGATATTGAGGAAGAGAGGTTTGCTGTAACAAAGTGAATATTATTTTTGCACTTTATCAAATGGTGATTTATCAAGCTGATGGTACTGTGCAGTCCTCCCCTTGATGCTTGGTTTCTGCTTAGCCTACTTTAAAAAGGTTGGGGGAGGGATGAGATTCAGGAGAATGGTACCATTTTTGGGGGCGTCTGCAGTGCCCGCCTGATTTTCATCCATACATTCCAGCTAATCTGGCCCTGATGATGATGAAGCACGGGGCACTGTCTCCCCTCAGGATAAAAAGTGTCCCGTGGATGAGGGATGCCAGTGCGCCAGCGGATAGGGTTCATTGCCTGGCCAGCAAAGAAATTATAGCGGTCCTTCCACTGGAATGTCCCAGCCAATTCTTTTTCCCCTCCCACTCCGCAGCAGGCATTATACATGTGGCTGATTTTTTATTCCTTCTCAGGGTTCTCAAAATGTCACGCGGCTTTACAACTGGAAGACTCCCGACAATCGGAGCAGGATGGGAATTGTTCGTTGAATTGGTGCAAAAAGGCAACAACAAATGTAATAAAGAAAGTGGAGACTGATTGATATTAGATAAATGAGTTGATATAAGTGAGACAAAGGCTTTGAGAAAGAAGGGTAGTATTTTTAATTTTGTTTTCATTGCAGCATGATCTTGACACATCTCACATACACTGTCATTAAAGATTACATATTGGTATATAACTTTGTTCAGTCTTGGACACCTTACTGAATAGTCCCCAGGTAATCAAACATTCAGTCCTCAGAACACCTTCTGTCCAAGATATGGTAGGTTTCAAAACAAGAAGAAAGACAATTTTTTTTTTTTTGTTGAAAGGGAATTCACCAAAAACTTATGAATATTGATGCTGACTACAGAAATAAGGTAAATGCTCTAAATGCTTTCTCATCTGATTTTTAGAACTTAGCTCTCAAGAGAACGCTCTAGGGGGCTGCAGCCCATTCGGGTCTTGGAGAAAAAATATCAGGAAAAGAAATATCAACACCCATAAATTGCATAAGGTTCTGTCCGTAGATTCTTCTTGTCTTAGTGGGGATGAGATGGGGGTGCAGTGTATATGACTGTTTGATGACTGATATGTATACATATCACATTTAGTAGTTGCAAAGTAATGGAAAATTTCTGACAGTGGAAGTATGATTGATATAACCAAGTTTTGAGCAAACTTACCATCCCTTGCAAGAATTTATGATAGAAGGCCAATGGGAATCCCTTTGTTGGTCTCCCTCTCTCCCTTGATTTTGGTGTTGTTGTTTTTTCTGTGTTGTTACTACTGCAAATATCGTTATGTGACTTTCTCATTACTTAATGTTTGAGTCATTTCGGCTCAAAAAGAGTGGAAAAAAAAGTTTTAACTGATTCTCCTGTGAAATTTCAAATCTTCCAGTGTATGTTTAAAAAATGTGCTTGTCTTACAGGAGTTTTGGAGCAAACTTTTCTCCGGATGCTCTGCATTTCTGTAAGTTGTAATGCTTGGCTGCATTTATACATCATGCCCTCAAACTATGACTTAAGCAGTTAAACAAGAGCAGGAACTTTACACCAACTTGTGTCATCCTTGTGTCAGCCCAGGAAGTGTGCAATTATCTGATCCTGAGTTTTTCTTTCCCTCCTCTCCGTGGAGGAGAGAAATGTATATATGTGAAATGCATTAGGACTTCAGTGTAGAAATTTGACAAATACTGCAGATAGCACTCATTACTTGGACTGTACAAAGTTTACTACTTCATTTCTTCAGATACCAACGTACTCTACAGAGACATGCCTCTGTATCACCATCAAACCTCTGAATCAAAAGTCAGTTTCTATTACCCGTTTTTCATCTTTCCAGTCGGGCTTGTTTCATTTTTGATTGATACTGTGAAAGTGGTAATATTCACTGAAGTAATTTTTTCATGCTTGGCTGAGTGAGATGAATTTTGTGTATTTTTAATTTGTAAAATCAAGAGATTTTATTTGTGGAACATATGACATGGAAAAAATATTTGCATGTTTTTACTTTCATGCTGGTTTCTGGTGGTGAAATTTCCACTTTTACACTACCCTCACAAGGTAGTCCCTATAATATATATGATTATATACAAACATATGCATATACATGATATATATGAAGTTGTACATACACAGTCACACACACCTATATAATTATATCAGTGTTTGTTGGTGTATGTGTGAGTGCTTGTGTATATGTAGGCCTATCTGGCAGGTTAAAAATAAAGGGCCATTAACATTGTACAAAGTCTACTGAATTAGTGCCTTTCTACTAGATCCCAACAAATGATGACATGAGAAAGAGAGAGCAAGAGACAGAGATAGATAGAGAAATAGATAGGTAGAGAGAGAGAGAGAAAGAGAAAGAAGATGCCTTGGTGTTCCATGTAATATAACTCTCGAGAGCTCTGGCTGAAAGTTTATGAGCAAAGTTTGTGGTCTTTTACCAGTATACCTGCGTCATCCAGTCAGGTGTGAAAATTCTCTCTCTGTCCCGAATGTATTTCTTAGTAATCCACCTGTAGAACGGAGGGATCCTGTGTCTATCTCGCCTGCCAGCTACCTACCAGACCCCTGGGCACTCACATGACACTTTAATGAACATGGGACACGGCTCCAAGAGACAGGTTCTGATATGCAGAGGAGAGAGACAGACTGACTGACAGACAGACAGACAGACAGACAGAAAGACGAATCGTGTGGAGCGGAAAGGAAATCATGGTGATACTGAGAGGAAGGCACAGATTGAGAGAAAGATAGAAAGACACTGTCAAAACCAGAGAGAGAGAGAGAGAGATACCAGGATAGAAAGGATGAGGTAGAAAGGGAGAAGGAGGTAAAAACAAAAGGAAAGTAAAGACAGTTTGTAACATATCACTACAAGAAGACTGGCGAGCATTCCATCATGGTAACGAAGCTAACACTCCAGTGATTCTCACCTGATGGTGTATCAGATCAAATGTTAACACTAGAAACTGCCAAGAAATTTCAAGGAGTAGAGAAAGATGGGAGCGGATAGCCATACTATTGATACTGATGATGACAGGGGGCTGTGGAAAAAGGAAGTAATAGTATCAGGCAAACCCTGGGCTAGTATCAATGTCTTCATTCTCTGACTTTTTTTTTTTATATGAATGCTGTTAAGTGTCACATTGATGCTCTTCTTTTGATCACACATGGTGATACAAATAGGAAATGAAAACCTGCAGGAATTAATAGTCACTAAACATCAATGTGAAATGTTGATTTATAATGAAACACAACATTAAGACTGTCCTTGTATAGCTGGACATTGGCAATAGGTGAATCACATTTTGCCTTAATCCCTTATGTCAATCTATCTTTGTTTTGAATTCGCCATGTTTCTAACTCAATTTAGGAGTTAGAGGATGCAATTTGGAAGCAAAGAATGTGTGTTTATGTATTTAGAATGTTTGAAGGAGTGACAGGTGATGTTGGATGTGAACCCAGTAGAGGTGGGAGTAGTGTGGTGGTGAAGAGTTCATGAAAAGTTGTGGAAAAGATGAAAAAAACATGACTCACTTTCCAGATGATGATTCATCCCTGAACCAAGGGTAAACTTCGTGCCAGTAAACTGCCTCTCCCCTTCTCTCTCTCTCTCTCTCTGGTTTCTACTCTCCTTTCTCTCTCACTGTCTCCTTCTCTCTCTCACATGCTCTCTCACTCCCAATCTGCAATTTGACCGAAGCCCTCTCAGCGTGCACTCCAAAGTTAATATCTGCACTACTCAAGAGCAACACCCAGCAAATTAATGCAAAGGGAGGAAAGTTGTTCCCCTCTTCCATCACTCTTATCATGCTGCCCCTCTGTCTCAGTCTCTGTTTTTTATTCTGTCTGTCCATATGTCTGTCTGTCTCTTCTTGTATATAGTGCCTATCTCTCATATTGTACTCAACCTTTCTCACAATCCCATTGTTTCTCTCTGTCTCTTCATATACATCTGTCTCTATCATTATGCTTTTTCACAGACACACAGACACACACACATACACACTTTTGCTGCTCTTTTGGAGGGAACACTGGGGCGTCCATGGTGGACAAGAGCCGGCCCTCTTGTGACAGTGAGTCAGCCGGTGTAAGGTGGCCATTAATAGGCAGCCAAAGAGGCCAAGCATCTGATAAAAGAGAGATTCTGATGGTATCATGATTGGAGGAGCCCTGTATCACCCTCGTACATGTACCTCACCAGGGTCTTAGTCAACAAGTCAAGTCAACCACCAAGGTTGGCATGTTGTTGTTGTTGTTCTTCTTCTTCTTGTTGCTGTTGTTGTTGTTGTTGTTATCTTATTTGTTTTGACTTCAGAGTCATTGTAATCCTCTTTTCCCTGAATCTGCATCATCATTTCATTCATTGTGATAAGTATTTGCATTGTTGTGACGTGCCTGGGGACAGTAACCCCACGAATTCTGAGTTTTGATCTGGTGGTTGTTGTCAAAGAGAGAACTGTCCTGTTGATCCTCTTACATTTATCAGTGAAATAAAGCCCTTGACTTTAAATGCTTTAAAAGGTTTGTTCACAGAGCTTATATTTATTGTTTCAGATTCATGTGAAACAAACAGACATTCTTATGCTGTAAAATGTTCACAGTGCATTGATTTTGCCTATTTTGCACAACTTTTGGCTAGCACAAATTCTAGAACGTTTGAAAATCTTCACCCATTTCTCAGCACATTTTGAACAGGATGAATTTGTGGGCTTCATCATGGGTGCCTCCCTGGTACGAGTGTGTGTGTGTGTGTGCGTCCTAGTATGCATTTCAGTGCATTTGAGTGTGCACTACCAGGTAGGTGTAGTTTCTTTGCAGACTGTGCATTTGCATGGTTTTGGCAGCATGACTTTTCTGTGAATGGATGTAAACATATTAGTATAACGCAATTGTGTAGTGCGAATTCAAGAACCCGTAAAAGTGTTTTTGAGCCGCTCAGCACAAAAAAAAAAAATTGTCATGCAAAACTGTCAACGTTTGCAGTAACTCATCTAAAAAAATAGTGACTTGTATGACTTGGATTTAAGACAGATACTGAAAGTTTTCTTTCAAATTTGTCATTCAGGATTATAGAATGGGTAGCGAGAATCCTGCGATCTGATTGGTCGAGAGCTATGTGTTGATTTTTACTGCCCGCACGCTGAGTCACAGTGGTAAACATGTTATCGCGCACTTTAGCAAGAGTACGCGTACTTGTAACAAAGGTTCGCGCACTAAGCAAGCGTTCGCGCACTCAGGTTGGCATGCATCCAGTAAAAACTGATGCATGGCTGGCTGTGCGTCCAGTAAAAACTGATGCATGCTCGTTTACGGCAAGCCAAAAGGAAATGCATCCAGTAATTTTGTCATCAGGTAACATGATAGAAAAATGGGTTTTTGACAAGAAAATTACCCATTCTATAAATCAGATGACGCACATGTCTTTTCGTGCGTCAGTCGGAATATAGTGTGCATGCGGTAACTATGGAATTTAGCCTAAACCCACTCGGCTTCGCCTCGTGGGTTAAGCATTCCATAGTTACCTTATGCACACAATTCCGATTGATGCACTCAGACCTGTGCATCATTTGTATATTATTGCGTTTCCAAATATCACAGTTGTCACAATCAGGTTACATCAACAAAAATATAAATTTGTAAAGACAAATTAAGATTAAAGATGTTGGTTAGTGCTCTATATGCCCAGACACTTAACTTATTTTGCCAGGCTTTTCAATTAGCATTCAGTAATCCATCCAAACTTAACCAAGAGTTGTAAAGTTAGCAAGCCCACTCAGGTGTAGCAATGTGCCTCAGTCCAATAGGAAAGCTATAGGGGAACAGAATAGGGATAAGGTGGATATGGCACTCTCTATTTGTTGATCTGTGCCAAGGGGGCAAACAATGGACACAGAGGGTTAATGTGGCTCTGTCATTATTACTACATGTAGTAAAGCAGCAACATCATAATACCAATCTTTACTCTGATCACTTTCTCAGTCCAAGTTTACTTTGAATTGTTGCTTATCCAGCGAAACTTTCACCTTACCTGATGTCCGTCGTTGGGAACAAGTATCTGCAATGTCAGCATTGATCTTTGTTGTTGATATCCAAAAATGTTAATCGATGTTTCTTCTTAAAAGGCCATGAAAAAAAGAGACTTAATGCCGATTTGAATCAATTTTTGTCAGTATAAAAATACAGCAAATTTACATCATGCAATAATCAAAAGCAAGACAAAATAGCATAGCTAGATACTATCACCACAGAATAATTCAATCAATTTCTGTAAAATCAGAGGAGGAATTTAATATGATATGTTGTGCACCAAAACATATCTCTGAAATAAGGAAACATTCAAAATCTAAGGCATGAAAGTAAGATACTTGCAAGATAGCATGAAATTTTAAGATATCATTGAAATATTGGCTATTCCAAAATCACTGCAGTTAAGATGTTATTTGTGAAAGTAAGGAATGGATTACATTCACCTATGTCATTGCCTTTGAATTGGTATCATCCTATAATTCAATCCTTTCATGAGTTCTATGCTAGATCATGACCAGTTTCAGTTGCAGTGAATACAATGTAGGAGTACAAATTACCAATGCGACAGGATATTGGCACATTTCTGTGTTTGAAATTTCTAGCACTAAATAGCACTGTATTTCTGCTAGTTATAACTTGAAAGTAAAAAAAAAATGTTGAACAATATCTTTGCTATCAAAGAAGCCTACCGGTTGGTAATATCGTTATCTACCAATTAAATGCTAGAAACATACAATATAAATACTTATATAATGATTACATGATGATTATGATGATCCACAGCATTTGTATACTGTGGAGTGTCAATCATGTATGTACTAACTTTCACCACCGAGCAGCATTGAATGTGGACCGGCGTTTGTCACACAATGGTTTAGCTTTCTATCACATTGTTCAGATTTAGCAGGGAGTGCACATAATCCCAGGATCTCCCCTTCCCTCTCACTTCTCCTAATTATCAATGGGAGGAATCTCAGTGCCTGCAACATTGAATTTATGTATCCTATGCTTGAAAGTGTACCATGCAAGAAGAGGCTCCAATTAGACATGATCAAAGTTTGAACAAAGACGGGGAGGTGACGTTGGAGTTCAGATTGACACCCATTTCCAAAGACAGCTACTATGAATTATTCACTGCATGATGCTGGTCTGTGTCTCTTCTGCTGCTTCTATTTGGTGGCCAGCTGCTAGGCATTAATGCTTGCTCAAAATCAATGCCCATCATAAAGTCATTTAATTGTCACGGAAACGATTACACATTCCGTACCTCTCTGATATTGACCAACGAGTCATTTGGTAGGAAAGAACAAGAGAGAAGTATGGGGAAAAAATGATGAAAAAAGATGCAAAAAGGCAGAAATATCAGTGTGAGGGAAAAAGTGGTCGTCGGGAAAACCCAGCGGTCTTCAGCCTAGAGTTGAATGTTGATGATGCCAAATTTTGTGGAGTCCTTGGTAAGGTTGCTAACGGGTGATGAATTATTCAGGACAAGATTGGCTGCGACCACTTCAAAACCTTCGCCTAGTACTTGTGATGCTCTCAAACAGAATTTCTCATCAAGACCATCCTCGCCCCTATCCAGGCGATCTTTGTCCATCCACCTTGGGCATGTCCCACTCCTTCTCTTACATCTCTCCCTCTCTCCATCTCCTTCTCTCTCACTCTGTGTGTTTCTCTCTCTCCCTCTCTCATATCCTGGTCCATCTCTTCCTCTTTCATCTTCCTCCTCTTTCTTGCATATTCATTCTATTTCCTCTGTTATCCTTACTTCTCACTTCTGCTTCTCTCATATTCATTCTTTCTCTCCTTCCTTTCTCTCTAATATTTATTTCTTTCTTATTATATATCTCTCATACTTTCTCACTTTCTCTTTATATTTTCATTTTCTTTCATACTGTCTTGTTTACATTGTCATTTTCCTCCATTTCATCCAGCCTATTTTCTTCTTTTCTTCCCCCTCAACTCAGTTTTCTTTCTTTTCCCCTTCTTCCATCTTCCAGTTTCTTCCTCCTAGTTCTGTTTCTATTTCTCTTTTTATATCTCTCCCCACGTTCTGTTGTAATCCCAAAATACTATTTCCCTGTATTCTGTGCTAACAATTATCATTTCCATGGTATTAACTCATCATTCATTTCATCCTTTGTCTTTACAAATGGAAACTGAAAATTTGTTGTGTTCAAATGTAGCTTACCTTTAATAGGATACAGGTATGGCTAGGCTGTCTGTTCCCATCACTGGTATGATTCCTATTTCTTTTAAAATGTATTTTCTTGCCCATATGTGTGAGGTTAACCTCCATGATAATAATAATAATAATAATAATGATAATAATAATAATAATAATAATAATAATAATAATAATAATAATAATAATAATAATAATAATGATAATAATAATAATAATGATAATAATAATAGTAATGCCCTTCAAGTTTCATGCATGAAATACATATAATAAAACTAAGATGTGAAATTACTGAAAGGTATATGTTTGATTTTTCTTTGATTTTGTTTGCTTATTTGTTTGCTTGTGTGTTTGTTTGTCTTGTTTTTTGTTTGTCTGTTGTGCGTACCTCATTCCTAGTCCTTTCTACTTTATTCTTCTCTACCAATCATCCAACTCTGATATCCCATCATATCTTCTCATGTCTGAGCATCTCTTTTTCTGATCTATTATTCCTTATGTGAAAACATACATTTTGAAAAGCTCAATACTCTTTTACTGTGGCCAACCATAATGAATGGCCTGCAACACATAATGATATTTTTGCTCAAAATGATAGTAATAGTAATAGTAGTGATATGAACATCTAGGATGTGCTAATGTCCATCATGAATAGAAAACAGGTAATTTACATTATTTGTGACCCTGCACCTCAAAACAAACAAAAAGTCGCCAGACATGAATTTTTATTTAAGACCATATTCTGAAAGAGAAGACTTTAAGCTTTAAAATGATGTATAACTCAAATCAAATGGACTCTCCTAACCTATCTAAATATTGGAAAGAAAGCACAAACTCAGGAAAAGTGTGAACTGAGAAAAGAGGCTCTGAAGTACAGTGTCTATTCAAGCGCTTAATCTTTACCAAACCGTGCTGGTTCTGCGATGAATGGGACAAAAAACAGGAAGTAAACCACCAGAGTAACAACAATGAAGGGATTATTAGATCAAACTGAAATTAAGCATGCCTCATTAACACATTCTGTCCATAATTAATGCCAACTTTCAAAGCAGTAGCACTATTCTTTCAAAAGTTATTAGAGTTGAAAGTGAAGAGTGTGGACAAGGTTTTTCAGAAATGAAAAAGGGATTCTAAAGACACACCTAATCACACTATTCTACCAAAAATGTTCGAGATAAACTGCTTAAAAAACACACTTTCCTGCCCGTTTTATGATACCAAATTTTAGCATAATGTAAAAGAAGACCCGCTCTTTCAGAAAATATGAAAAAGTCCAAAGTTCGGCTAGGTTGACCCATTTCACTTATTTTCAGTCCTCACGCAAAATCAGTGTGTGCGACTTTATGTTCGTTTTGAGGTGCATGGTCACATTATTCTCCTGATTACCATTTATAGAATGTGCTACTTGTGGAAAGACATTAAAAGAAAAAAAATCTTATTTTCCTGCAAAATCTCTTCATAGTGTGGTCTCATTCAAAACATATCCCTGAAAGTAAATGACATTATAACTTGTTGCCTTCTACACACTGTAATTACAATTGGGCTTTCACCTAGATGTCCATTGTCTAATACAAACTTTCATCTTCCACTGCTTAAATATTTTTCAGTGTTTTTTTCATAGAATCTGAGACACAAATGAAACCAAATTGTACTTTCATATGAAGTTTAATATGTATTTTGATGGCTTTTAGAGGGGGGCCCCTGAATGAGAAGTTCGGGCTGGTGCTGGATAGATACCTTTCATGTGGAACTGGAAAAGGTTCATCCAATATAGGACTTTACTCATTCTTTCCTGCGTGAATTACATAGATAAGGAAAAAAATTGGTACTGTATACTGAAAAGCACTGAGAAGGAATATTGGAATATCTTGATATTCTTTGTTTATGAGAAATGGATTAAAAAAAGCATGATCATCAGAATGATCAAATCTTTGGCTGACATGTATCACCTGATTACAGTTTATTTCTTAGGTGATATTCTGTATAATTTTATGGTTGTATTGTGTCCACAATAAGTTTCCACTGTTGGTTGTAAATAGTTATATCAAAATACAGTAATGATGTATGGGAAGTGATTGCAAAAAGAA
Source organism: Diadema antillarum (assembly GCF_040938485.1). Classification (NCBI taxonomy): domain Eukaryota; kingdom Metazoa; phylum Echinodermata; class Echinoidea; order Diadematoida; family Diadematidae; genus Diadema; species Diadema antillarum. The sequence continues at coordinate 355,402 of NW_027271302.1, forward strand.
AGGCTTTCTTATACCAAACCACCACATGTAATGAAATACATGGTTTCTCTACATGATTTCTCTTCTCTATTCAAATGCATCTGGAAAAGAATTATATTTCCACCACAGTAAAGCAACCATACTGTTATTTACAGTCTTTCTTTTATGAAGTTCTTGTGATGTGATTTAGCTTGAATGAATGTTAATGACAAAGATGATGAAGATGTAAGTTTTTTTCCTAATTCCATTGGTTTTGATACGAGGTGTTTTTAGCCTTAATAGTACTGCTTGTAGTTTAGACTATGTGTTAAATATCTATTCTCATAAACAGGCATACATAAAATGATTGTTTTAATCATTATCACAGTTTATTTGGGAATTAATACTTAAACTGAATTGAATGAATTTTGGACATTACATAGGCCTGCAGTTCCTGTTATCAGCACTCACAATTTTTGGGCTTTAATACCTACAAATCACATGAGATCATAGTTGAATCTGCTAAATGAGCACTGAGTCACATTTGTAATGCTTGCTAGATGTAGGCTGAGACTCAAACAGCCATCTGCCACACACGAGTGTATTTTGTGTTTGAATGCAATAGAAGGGTATCCCACATATCTACAGTACATCAAAATTGTGCCTTTGATGTGACCTCAAAGGGGGTCAAAGGGGACCGTTGACTATCTTTCAGCTCTTTTAGAATATGGGATGCACTTGACAGTTGAGCAATATGTCCCCCCCCCCCCCCCCTTCTAAAGACGGGTTGGTAACTCCCATTATGGCCATGCAAATGCAATCCTGCACTTCACACTTCAATTGCACGCAAGCTTCGCAGGCATTTAATGGCATATATAGGAATGTAGAGTTGTTGCGCTGACAACGCCGTTTCTCTGCATAATCGCGGAACTTCTCTCAAGTACCAGTGAACAACCCCCCATGCGCAAACAAGTCGGTCTGCTCCTCTTTGCCGAGCAATTTTGATCATGTCAATTAAGCCATGCCGTTTTTCTGGAGAACCGTCGAACAACAGCGCTAATATAGGCTGTAAATATTCATCAATGACATGGCTAATATTGGTGGAGCCCTCTCTCTCCCTCTCACTGCATTTTCTCGTACATTTACTGTCTTCTTTCTCCCTGTTATTCTCTCCCTGTTCCTCTTCTTTTCCCCCCTCCATCTTGTTTTGTCTGCCTTCCTTGGTCACCAGCAGCTTACCCAATAAAAATACGTGAAAAGCCTTGGAAATGAGTTCATCACCAGCAGTCCAGTTCTCTGTGTTTCTAAATTTTGTCAGAGTCTCGATCTCTTCTGTCTCACAGGTGCCGTGGGGATATATGTGATGTCAACTAAAGGGTTCATTAAAAAAAGATTCACAGTCCAGGATGCTTAGAGACTGTCTTTTTTCCCAGCAACATGGTAGCATTCAAAGAATTGAGACAAGATAAAGCACAAATAGATCAGACATTGTAAATACTTTCAGTCTGGGTCGTAGGAGGTCAAAATTCCTTTTTTTTTCTCTTCTTTTCTTTCCTTTTTTCCCCTGTTTTGCCCAAGAGCATCATGGGAGGTCATTAAACTGAGCTTGTAGATTTACCAGCCATCAAAAGCGTCCCAAACAGGAAAAAGTGAGGAGAGGAAAATAAGATGAAGCACAAAACCATATATTTATGTATGTATGACCATTAATTTCTGCAATTTGCATTTTCATCCCGAAGCGATGAAGCCATTGTATGGCGATTACCAGTCGTTAACTGCGACAATCGTCTGCACTGCATCTTGGCTCACTACCAGCCATTCCCCCAAAGGCTTTCTGGGACAAGAAAGTCGTACTGTCTCTCTTTTATTGCAGACCAGCGGAGCCTTGCCGAGTATGAATGTGTGTAATCAGTTCCTATAGATTATTCATGTCTATGATTCTAATTGGATCAATCCTGCAAGTTGATTGCTTTCACAGCATGGCTTTTGCGTGTCTGTATGGATAATTGATAGCTATGGTACACTTTGGTTGGGGGAGAAATGAGGTCTTGGAATTTTCCAGGCTGGAAGGAGCTTGAACATTCTCAAGACTTAGGTGTATCATTGAGTGAAGTGAACCTTATATTTGATACATATCTCTATTCGAAAGTGGAACTTAAACATCAGTTAACAATGCCTATCTCTGTCAAATACTCCTGGATTGATCTGACTGTTGTATATCACCTGTTATCTGATCTTCATAAAGCTGTAGACATTGCAGCTATAAAAAAACACAAAACAACCCTATGAAATAATATGAATTTGCTGAAAATAAATAAGAAATATAACATTTTTGTACAAATATGGAAAGAGTGATATTTATCTACCTCCAGTCCAAAAATTTCTATATGTGAGAAGGTTCTAAACTTTGAGACTTTCAGCTCATATAAAGGATGTTCTATGGCATTTTGAATTTTCAATGTGTTGAGTGTCTTCTACAGGGTTTTGGACAATGATTTTATTGTAACATAATGACTCTATTCATATTGTTTACTATAGTATGGTGTCACATTAGAGAGGTTGAGGAGAGGGAATAAAAAGCATTAGCATTGTATGTAAACTCTGGCATGTCTTGTGTAATAATGTCTTATAAATGTTGTATTGTGTACTCATTCTCCTCTCCTTCTCTTACTGTATTATGGTATGGGCAAAGACATGCCAGACACCTTAACAAAATAATTAGTGTTCAGACATAATATTGTTTACATTATAGCTGATGCACCCATAAGAAGTAATTCTGAACAGAACAATATGTGACCCTGCACCTCAAAACAAACAAAAAGTCGCCAGACATGAATTTTTAGTTAATACCATATTCTGAAAGAGCAGACTTTCAGCTTTAAAATGATGTATAACTCAAATCAAATGGACTCTCCTAACCTATCTAAATATTGGAAAGAAAGCACAAACTCAGGAAAAGTGTGAACTGAGAAAAGATGTTCTGAAGTACAGTGTCTATTCAAGCGCTTAATCTTTACCAAACCGTGCTGGCTGTGCGATAAATGGGACAAAAAAACAGGAAGTAAACCACCAGAGTAACAACAATGAAGGGATTATCAGATTAAACTGAAATTTAGCATGCCTCATTAACACATTCTGTCCATAAGTAATGCCAACTTTAAAAGCAGTAGCACTATCCTTTCAAAAGTTATTAGAGTTGATAGTGAAGAGTGTGGACAAGGTTTTTCAGAAATGAAAAAGGGATTCTAAAGACACACCTAATCACACTATTCTACCAAAAATGTTCGAGATAAACTGCTAAAAAAAACACACTTTCCTGCCCGTTTTATGATACCAAATTTTAGCATAATGTAAAAGAAGATCCACTCTTTCAGAAAATATGAAAAAGTCAAGTTCGGCTAGGTTGACCCATTTCACTTATTTTCAGTCCTCACGCAAAATCAGTGTGTGCGACTTTATGTTCGTTTTGAGGTGCACGGTCACATATTATCATAAAATGAAACTGACAATGAATGATATAGTACTTGTTTAAAGAGAGCTGTTTTTCTGTACAAAACTATGGAAAAAAAACTTTACCATCCATGTTCTAGAGAACTGTTTTCCCCAGTTTCCATAATAAGAGCACATGATCATCAGCTTGTCTACATTTTTCAAGTCATAGAACCATATCATACCAGCATAATATAATTATGTTATACTCAATCCAAACTGTGGAACTCACTACCCCTACATATTATCAGTGTCCCAGCTATGAATGTTTTTAAAAGCAGATTCAAGAAATCCGTGATATCAATGCACTGTAAAACTTGAGATATGGCAGTACTATTGATGCAGGGTTTAAAACACATACATGTAGATTATTTCTTGTAAGGTTGTGAACATGTATTTTTTTCTTGTTCTTTTTTACTCATATTATGTGCATTTTTGTAATTTTCTTGCATGAAGTTTACTCACACCATTATTTTATATCAGGACATCCCGTCACAAGTTATATGTTTTTTTGTTACTTCTCTGGCCCTTCTTTTCAGATCACTGTTCATTACGTATCATGTACCATGTAAATGTACTCACTGTATTTTGATTGACCTAACTGGAATGAATGTATCTTGAATTGAAAATTGGATTAAATTGAATTGAAAAACTGTATTTTGATTGACCTAACTGGAATGAATGTATCTTGAATTGAAAATTGGATTGAATTGAATTTAAAAACTGAATTGAATTGAAATGAAATGTATTGATGACATACATGGCATACATGGGATCATCTACGTGTACATGTATATCAGTACACTTTTCCAATATCCCAATCTGAATATGCAATTGAATTGTTTAAAGCATAAACTTGTTTCAAACTGGTTTTAAACCATCTTCCACTCTTGCTTGTACTGATAACATGAAGATGGATTTGCACAATTATCCCCACACCTTAGTTTGACTTAAGGCCTATGAGCAGTCGGTGGTAGCTGACCACAGAGCACATGCCAAGTGTCAAGGAACATGACCACCATGCACACACAGACACAAGCATGCATGCATGATCACAAACATGCTTTCTACAGTGTATCGACATGCAACATGTTGCATAGCAGGTGTAACTTGACACTGCAGATAATTTAATAAAATTTTGTGATGCATGCTTGTTTTCATTAAAGGTAAAATATCTGTGTTTCATGACTCTAGGACTTCCTTAGTTGGCACCATAATGACTTGTTAACTTGTAAACGCTGACTTATGCAAGGAATTTTGCAAGAACTATATATATCTTTGCTTCAACACATTGAGTTGGTGAACTTACAATGTATGCAATATTGACCTCAGTTCCATACTATGTATATGCATATACAGTGTACACACAAAATGCACGTCAGCTGTATGTCTTGCTACCACTTTACACTGATAAAGTCACAAACACTAAAGACAGAAAAATATCAAATAAGGTAATGTTGATGAAACCAATGGAAAAGAAGCTCAGAAAAGAATGAAAGTTGAGCATTTTTATTAATATCTGGAGGTGAAATACTAAGAATGTTTTAATCATACCTTGTTTCGTTGTATATTGCTATGATATTTGAATTTACCTTTTGTGTTTGAATGCATATTTTCCTGCACAATTTACTGTATTATAATTTCACAGCTCATTTTTCATAAAGCTGTGCTTATCAGGTTACTAGCATATCGTACGGAAGGTTTCTGTGGCAGCTTTATGGAAATAACTAGAAACAAATCATATACTCTATCTTTTGAATACTTGGCATCATTGAAATGAGAAAAAAATTCAAAATAGAGGAAATCAGTGCTCTGTGCCTTTTTTTTTTTTGTTTTTTTTTGGGAAGGTGAGGGTGGTAGTAGTGATAGATCACATATATGGAAAGGACATATACCAGTACTTATTTGTTGACTACCTTCTCAGTCAATTTCTGCACCATGTCTTGAGCTCCTCTAGATTTGTGTGTTTTTCCACATTCTGTCTCTCTTTCCTCCCCTCTCTCCCCTCCTCCCAACCCCCCTCTCCCCTAACCCCCACCCTAACCCCCTCCCCTAACCCCCTCCCCCTCCTGGCTCATTGCATGTCTTGAACCAGTGGGCGGTGGATATCAAAAGCCATCATTGAAAGGAGACACACGCCTCGTCTGAGCCGTCTCCCTGACGCAGCCATTGTTTGGGTCTGGGGGTCGTACGCCGGCCCGCTGATACTCCACTCTCCCAGCCAAGAGACATGGAGGGAGGAGGAAGGAAGAGAGGAGAGGGATGTCAGTGGCTGGCTGGCTGGAAATCAAGTTTGCCTCCCGCCTTTACTCAGCTTGCACGGTTGGTGCCTATTGTGTTTGGGGACCAGTGATGTGGCTTCTTGTCCCTTTGCTCCATTGATTTATTGATGTGGAGAGGGACCAGAGCTACAAGTTTACACTGCATTGTGATGGCAACTTGTTACATCTGCTGCATACTTCATGCCTCATTAGTTATGAGGATTTACCAAATTGAGAAATTTTATGATTGATTACTCTTACTAGAGTAGGTTAACAAAGAGAACATATGATGTGACAGTGATTTTATGATGTTTTACCTGAAAGATGTATTGATTTGAGTAAATTTCAATTAGGCTTATATTTTGTTGAAGGAGTACACATAATTAGGAGCAGCATAATCTCAGTAATGATACCTCTGCATCTACTGGGAATAATGGACAGTCAGTTTTGTTGATTATTGATTATTTTGCTGTAGTTCATTTTATTTACCTTGGCAAATAAAGGGAGATGTTTACTGCTTGTTTGTTCTTTCTTACCTTCTTTGCTAAATGGCTGAATTTGCAGTAGTACAGACTGCCCCCAGCAGAAGATTCATGTTCTATCAAGATGGAAATGCATCAAACACAATTACAGCAGTGAAACTTGTTCGTAAGGTGAGATGATTTTTGTCTGAATACAGGAATCTAAGAATTACCATTTCTTTTTTAATATATCAAGAGAGAAGCATAATGTAAATTAGAACCAAAAAAAAAAAATGTCTATCTGAGAGTGCAAGACCCAGTGCAGGGTAAAGAAGACAATATAAAGTGACTGTGAATATCAATGAAACAGAAGCAGCCACATTACACTTCTTTTTCAATTCATTAAATGTTGTATCTCATCTTCTTCAAAAGCATCATATATATAACAATTGAAGGTCAGTTTCATTTGTTTGCATTTTTCTAAAAGTTAGTAAAGTCAAAGTTTCATCACTATATTTTCTAGGAAAAATAAACCAAAAAAAGAAAAGCAAACAAAAAACAAAAAACAAGTAAGATAGTACTGTGTTGTGGATCCTTAACATACTAAAGAGTGATGTCTACTTTTAGGCTAAAGGAAATAATCCTATTTACCAATGCAACAAATTTTATACAGCTTTCCATGTCTTTTTTTATTTCATTTTTTTATTTTTCATCTCTGTTAGCCAAGTCATCCCCTGTCAGAGTTTGTTCACATGTCTTCTACAAAGTATCCATAATCTTACTATCCTCCTGTTCTAGAAAGTTTATCAATGATACTTGGCCAATGGAAAGTATGTGGAGGTCTGCAAAAATGTCTTCTGATAGATCAATCATCTCATCTAATAAACTACACTTTATTTCTTAATTTCTGACTATAAATTGAATCCTGATGATTGCTTATGGTCTTTCAGAAGGAATCTAAAGATTAGCCACTCCTAGTGGTGCTTTGACTCTGCCCTAAGGAGTGTGTTAACTTGGTGCCGCCGTTCATCGTGATATAGCCTCAGCAGCGTTCATGGGATAGCTGCGATCAAATCGCAAGTCACCTCTGGGCAGTGAGTCCGGCTATAGCTCACCGTATGCACGTACACGCCCTGCAATCCATCAATCCTTCACTGCGCAGCTTTTTTCCTGACACATGCAGGTAAAAGAGCAACTCCCTTAAATGTGAGGCATTCCTTATCTCTTTCCTTTTTTTTTCTTTTTTCTTTTTTTTTAGGGGGGTGGGGCTCTTCTGAGCTATACAATTCCCTTTTTTCCCCTGTAACCCCTAAATGTTGGAGAAGAACACAAGAAAATCAAGTTTATTGGCCTGTTTTAGCTATTTTGACAGTGAAGGATAACAATGATGAAACATTCTGAAATCAAAGAATATCTTAAATTTCTTGAAACTTCAAAAGTATTTTTATGACAAAAATGAAGTAAACTGCATTGAGCCTTTGTGAACTGTGATTAAAAAAAAAAGCTCTTTGCCTTATACTGGGAACATGTAGGAAATATGAGTAGATGACTTTCATAAATGGATGGATTTGACTCCATCGTAGTGAGCTAGTGCTCTGTCTGTCGTTCCTCAGTAGATTGGCCTTTGCCTTGTTTTAGCTCAGCTCAGGAGATCCAGACTAAGTTCTGTGATGAAATTCATAGCTGTGATTGGGTTTCAGTGATCATCTGTCTGCAAAAGGATGATATATCTTGACGCCCATATCTCAACCACTCATCATTTCAAACTGACATTTGTTTGTAAGAGATACATGCAAATTAGCTCAATATCAAACATTCTTCTGTCTCTCTCATTCTCTCTTCTCTTTTCCTCATCTGTCTATCTGTCTCTCCCTTGCTCTCTACTTCCTGTGTGTAGCTCTCTCTCTCTCTTTCTTAACCCATTGAAAATGAGCTGATTTTGCCACAATGCACATTTCTCATAGACACCTTGCTGCTGGAGTATACTGTAAAAGTGGAAATTTTCGCAGTGTTGAAATTTTCGTGCATTTCCCGCAACCAGAAACTAGTGCGAAAATAAAAGCACGCGATTATTTTTACTTGTCATATGTTACAGTAGCTGATGTTTTGATTCTGCGGAATCAAAAACCCAAGAAGCTTTTCTTATCCGGCCGAGCGCGAAAAATTAGTCGTGCTAAAATATCCACTATTGCAGTACTTGGAACTAGTCTTGCTGTAATGTTTATATGCTGCAGACTAGTAAAATTTGGTTCATTTCATTTTTCAGATCCCACGGGGTGGTGATGTATCCCAGTACATGGTGCAGAGTGTGGTCACCTGGACAATGAGGCATCTCTCTACTGTGGCTGACTAGAGTAACTAAGGTTGGTGCATCTGATTTGCCTTAAAAAAATCTACAAAAAGACCTTCTAAATGTCCTTGAAACTAAATTTCGATCTGATTCAGTATTTCACGTTTATTCTCCTTCCTCAGAAATTTGCGATTCACTGCATACCAAACTGCATATATTTGGATTACATATATTACATGAATTTTGATAGCATGACTAAACTGCACAGATACTTGGAAATCATGATCATACAATTACATAAATAACACCATTTATATTTGTAGGTAACAATTTATGCTTTACTGCCTCAATAAAGTCTTGAAGACTAATAATAAATACATCACATATACATTAAATTTTGATGCTGCAAATTGTTTATGAGGATGTCGATAGTGCATTATTGATAATACGACAACAAGAATACGCAGAATAAAGTCTCCACTAAATGGCAATTACAAATTATGCAGTTATGTTCATTTGTTGACACTTTGATTTGATGCACACACACACACACACACACACACGCACACAAAGAGAAGATTTTCGTTTACACACATCTGCATATCTACTTTCCAGGTACAATAATCTGTTACAAGCTGTCAGATTTGCAAATGTTTGAAAGCTGATACGAGTTCATAAATGTAACATAATGTAACACATGATACTGTTGCCACCTACTTAAATCCTGTATAATTGTCTTAAAAATCTGTTTTATGCACACCAATATGTGCACAGTCACACCTGAATTTGGATACGTATTTCTTTTGAACAAATCAGTTTATTGCTTATTTATGACACCAAGTCATTACAATAGTTTCAAATTATAGGAACCTGTGATATTGAGATACATAATTACTACATTTGCACCATGTAATCAGAACAGCTGCACCAACCACAATCTTTGTGGCAGCTCATATTATTAATGTCATGTGGTCGTCACATACATGTAACATCACATTGCTGTTCTCTGAGAACTGTAACACAAAAAATGGCCATGTTGAAGAACAAAATATGCTTCTCTTTGTTTGTCTTTGTACTTGCCAAAATCTTATGAGATTAGTCTGCATAGCTGGGACATCCGCAAACTCTGTGTTTGATTTTGCCTAAGAATCCATATTTTGCATGTCAACATCATCCTTTACTGAAGAAATATTTGAGTCTAGAGTTCCTTTATTCCTAAAGAAACTCAACTCTTGCATGAGTTTAATGAACAAGTTCTTTGCTAACAAAGTTTATGTAGCCACTCCATGGGAACAAGTCATTTGAGGTACATGAGTGTTTCATCTTGTGGTGTCATGTCATTAGATACATTCACTCATGAAGGCAGCTGTGTTGTTTAATCACTACACCTCGAAGGCTGTGTTTACAACAATTCCCTTTGATAAAGTGGAATGGAATAATGGCAGGCTGCATCCTAAAAAGCACTCTGAAATAACATGTCTTTAAATATTAACCTTCCAAATGGGACACAGATGGATGGGCAACCCCTTCCTTGAAATATCAGAGACATGGAACATCAGAGCCATAAAACCTTGAGTTGTGATTAGAGGCCTCTATATAAAAGCTATCATTGGCTGTTAGAAGAGCTGAGTAAAGCACGCGAGACTCCTCCTTCAGCCCCCTCCCCCCACACATCTTGCCTTGGGTCTCCAGAAAAGTGCGGCATAAACTCGACCGACTGCTCTGGCTAATTCATCAACGTCGCGGGCGCGTCAGCGCTGTCTCCCTGCACGCCGGCCCTCCATCAAACCAATACTCAAAACACATCCAAGGCATCTCCTGCACAGACACTTGGCATCTTGTTCCTCTTTCTCCCCGCCAGGAGATGGGCTATGCTGATGATGTGCCATGGTGATGATGAAGCCACCAACAAAGGGAGGAGAATCAGAGAAGTGGAGGATGATAAATATTGGTCGCCTGCTGCTATGGGGTGGGAGAGTAGAGGAGTAGGGGAGATGGCCGGAGCCCTGCCATGGCTCCCTCGGACTTCCTGTCCGCTAAAAGTGGAAAGTAACGAGGTGTAATTGACACACGCACACTGGGGAAATATTGATGCCGGGAGCCGCAGGTTTACCCACTGACATCAAATTGATGGTCCCGTAATGAAGAGTCTATTGAGCCGCGGACTCTCTAGTGCTATGTAAACCGTGTTTGGCACCCGATGTCAATTCAATCATCATGCATGCATTTTGTTCCTCTCCCACAACTTTTCCTCTTACATTCATGGTACTCAAGCACTGTTTTATTGTATGCTGTATCATTTGTGTTTGCTCAGTACTCTAAAAAATTTTATCACCCTCTCTCTCGGCATGATCAATGACATTTGAAATTCTATTCCTGTCCACTCTTATTTGTGTGGTACATGTAGCTTACCAGTGTTTATTCTCTTAGATCCATGCACTACATACAATATTACTGTATATCATACTGATACATTCATTCATACTACATTCTGTTCAATCATATCTGCTTCTCATTTCTCTCTTCTTCTTCTTTTATACTGTATTTTGTGTTTTGCTTTTGTCACCTGTTTACTTTGTGTGTTTTTCACATTTCTCATACAACATTATTCCTCTCCTCACTTTTTAAAGAATATTTGTCAAAGTGGTTTCTTTGTTATTTCAGTCTGCAGGAAAATATTCTTTATATTTATTCTTATGTTTGCTACTTGTTTGTTTCTTTGTCTTTTTTTAGAGGGAATGCTGTAACTATGATCATTAATCACAGAACCACTCTACATCCTTTGGGTATATCTAGTTGCTTTCTGCTTTTCACAACTGCCCATTAAAGATGATGTCATTCCCTGAATGCTATCTCACTCTTGTACACTTGTAAATGTTGTACATGGGGAGGAGCTGTTCGTTTGTTTCTGAGATATCCAATCAAGTTTGATGTCCCAGTTGGATTCTTTTTTTTTCTTTTCTTTTTTTTTGCAGGCTGTCATCTTTTGATGCAACACCTCAACATGTTGCATGGTCTCAACAAACTGAGCATAAATGTCATCATATTAGTGTAACATACATCATGTCTCCAGAATCACATCCAGATTTATCACACCCAATTGTCTCGCAAATCATGTTACGGAAAGTTTTAATGACAATACTGAAGTACTGTATTTGATTAAAAAGAAACAAGACTAACATCTACATGTAGCTGATTCAACACAGTATTGACTGTTTTTACCATAACTGTGAGGCTGGTCTTTTTTCATTTTAAAGTTATGGCAAAACTGTTCTGGGTTGTGGAAAAAGAAGAAAACCCTGTTTGCGTCAAACTTCATTCTATTTTACGATGACAATTAACCACCTACTCCCATTCAATTCTCATTGGAACTTAGGGCAGCTAGTAACAAATAATACACATCAGTGTGGGCTGTAGTAAGAATTACCTACACAGGGTACCATTGGAACAGTCCAATATGCCTGAGGCAATAGCCAAGGGTGTTTGAACTGTTTTGATGGTACCGAGTATGGATAGTTATGCTAATGCCTAAACAAAATGATGTGTATTACTTGTTTCATAAGATGCTGAAGAAGACTTCTTCAGTTGAAAGAATTTCAAATGTATACGATATTTCAAATTCCATGGCAACCGTTTTCACAAGTAAATAAAGTGATTGTATTGCGTTTCATCGTATCTCAATTTGTATATACACGTATTCCATAATCGAATCTATCTTTCCAATTTCTTCTTCAGCGCTCAGAAACATTGTAATAAGCGCTTTATAAATTATATTTATTATTATTATTATTATTATTAAATCTCGCCTGGTCACCATTGTGATGTGAAAGTGATAATGACTGGTCATTATACTTTACTTATGACTAATCATAAGCAAAATTACATGTAAGGCAAAATAAATGACTAGTCATGTGTAAACTCTGAACCAATCATTTGATGGGGATCTGCTTCACCATTTTACACCAGTGATTGATACTGTAGCTTATCAAATTGTTTTCCTTCAAGCAGCTTAATTTCTCCCATTGTTCTGGGCTTTATGATCAGTTAAGACCAGGCTACTCTGTGGCACTATACTTAAATGTAATGTTTATTATAATGACCTGTTACCAACAAATGTCTGATAAAGTTGCAATGAACAATGATATTCTTATTATGATATTATAAAGTTCTTCAACCTCTAAGCTTTCCATTGATAAATAAACTGTTCCAGTTTATTTCTGATAAATCAATGTCAGAATTGAAAAGAGCGGTATCTGCCAGAAAATAAAAAAATATATATATACTGTAAAACGAGGAATGTTCGTGTGCATTTTAATTTCGCAAATTTTGCAAGAGCCAAGATTCACGAAATTAAAATGCGCGCGAAAGTTCTTACCTACACTATATGCATTAGATGCCAGAGGCAATTCGCGAAAATTTCATGCCACGAAAAAGGCTGTCGGCTCCAATTTGTGAAAATTTCATGCCGCGAATATATCATGTTTTACAGTATATATTTTTGAGTTATAGATGCAGTCAAGCATTTGGCAATTGAACACAGTAGGTCGATTTTTAACATGAAAGTAGCATGCATCCTAAGAACTGAAAAGTTTTGAATTTCAAAGCATTCTCATTGATTAAAATTTGGATGGTAGAGAGATGACATAACATTTTCTAATTGGAACAAATATCAAGTTAAATTTGTGGTTAAGAACCACAGCAACAGAATTAGAAGTAAGTTTTATCCCTTTTGAGAAGTATGACAAAGTGATTTTCAACCTTGGAAATAATGTACACTGCATTTGTCTTACAAAAAAACAACAACAATGTTTAGATATGTTATTGGTTTTACAAATATTTTGAATATTGCAAAATTTCTAATAGTGAAACCACAGTGAAAAACATGGTTTATACTGTATTTGCAAGAAGAAGGAATCCACATGACCAAATAAGAGATTGCACCTATATGTTTACTACCAACAATTCTCAGTGGCACTATAGTGTCTACATGTTGTTCTTTCTCAATGTCTCCCTGTTGTTCCTGGAACAGAGGCATTCAGAGACGTATGGCATTAAAATGTTCTTCTTTGATTGGTTTTCTTTGTACCTTCAATCATTCTAGACACTGTGATCAGCTCGCATAGGCATTGATCCAACAGTCAATTCTTGCGAGTGTTGTGCAAATGCTGTTTTAATTCATTCGTCAATTATTCCCTCTGTGATCGGCGAAAGCGTGGAACGAGCGAGCGCTCGATACGCTCTATCTCACCTGAACAGGTGTGTGGGGAAATATATCCTTTTGAAATTGGAGAGACGTCCCAGATAACTTGGGACACCTTTTTGTTGTGCTACTGTTAGTGAGCTTATGCAGTTTGTTTTTCTCCTAGCACTCTGCATGCGAAACTAATTTAAATCACTATTTCCAAGAAGAAAGCTGGCAAAACCTTTCTTTTATTTGACATTGCTGGCAATGTCTCTATTTGAGATATAACTCATTGAGATTGATTTCTAGATTGTTTGTAAAACTCCTGTAAAAGTCTCTTTTTTTTCATAGCTCAATATCTTTTCAAACATGCTACTGAAAAATAGATCTTTCTAATGTGTTCAATCTCTCAAACTAAAGCCCATATCATTCACGTAATACTGTATATCAGATAGATCTAGGTGCGTCATGATTGTTTCCTGGATTACTCAATTATGCGCACCTCTATTGAACTGTAAAGTTAAGCTTCTGTTACTACTGAATAGTATAAACAGTTGACTAGCAGATACTCCTTTTTTATGTAAGTTTGTGATGAAGATTACTTTTTGATCATGAAGCGTGACATATGTTGTATCATGTCCAGCTCACTAGGATGTACATTGTATTTAGTTTACCTGAAATCAATCTTGTTCATTCATTATATTTGAATTAAAAAAAAAAACATATAATAAAAAAGCTATCATGTTGCCCCTCTGAAAAAAAAAATCATTAAATACATTGTGTGGTTTAACCCAGTGAGGACAAGCTGATTTTTTCATATGCTGAAGCATGCATTTCCCATGGACACCTGCCCATATTTATTAGGGACTAGTCTGCAACGGGTTAATCAAATAAGGTGCAATACAATACAGATGAGTTGAGCCCTCAATCTTTCATCAAGTGCTGTGATGAAAGACCAAGAAATTTCCATGAAACCTGCATACCTGTTTACAATATTACAAGGATTTTTTGAGTGATATAGTGTGGATTGTTTCTTTGTTTCATTTTTCCATCTGAGAAGATGGCTGGATAGCCCATATTCAGCTGCACTAGCTGGTCTTCCATGGGGTCCAGTTTGATGTGAGGTGAGACCACTTTACTGGGTTATGCACACTGCTCTTTTCAATGAATGAATAAAGCAAGATCCTTTTGATACGTGCATGAGTTGTGACTCTCTCACACACGGAACCTCAATTTAATGTCCTATCCAAGGGACAAGTATCTTGCCTCTTGCTAGAGGGGACATTATGATTACACACAAATTGCTCAGATAGACTCGAGAATTGAACCCCGGTCCTGTGGATGTGGAGGCAGACGCGCTACCAACTGAGCCAAATTACCACTCTTTTCTGTATCTTGTACAGCAATATTTATTGTTTATTTGTGTGTTGCTCTTTCTTTTGTTCTTTTATGTGGCTTTGATAGATCATTATGCAACTTGGACAAATATATCAGAATTTACTTTCCTTGACATGTTATTTGTTTGTTTGTTTGTTTGTTTGTTTTTTGTTTTTTGCAACAAGGTCATTTTTGCAGGGGTATATTGTGCAAATCAGGAAAACTTATCCTCAAGAGAAATTAACAGAGACCTGGGGCCCATTTCATAAAACTTGTTATCAGTGACAACTGCCACATTTCTATGACAAAGTTGCTCTCAGCCAATCAAATGCAAGGATTTCAGTAGCTTGTCACATCTATGACAACTTGCCACTGATAACAAGTTTTATGAAACGGGGCCCAGAAGTAAGAATCATCTGTGTGTGCATGAACATGCATCACAAATCTCACAAGAAATCATGACAAGTTTATTATCCAAGTAGACCTGAAAATATGCATAGGTATGCAACTCGGCTGATTTCTGGTTCTGTGTGTTTTCTATAATAATTAACCTTTATTCTATCTAGATTCAAATTTGAGAGCATACAGACTTTGAATACCCATTTTTTTTTTTTGTCTCAAGTTTGTTCTCTGCTTTTTTTCATGAAGCATGTGAAAGTATGAAGAAAAAACCTTTGGAAACTTTTAATGACAGTAAGCATTATTTTTCCAATAGTAATGAAAAAAGTTATGTTATAGAGTGTGCCAAGTTTTTATGTTAAACTCCACACCCTGTAAAGTGGTATGTAGACACAATGTGCTCGAACAGACCCTAAACATCACATTCCTTTTTATCACAAGAGCAGCATTCCAATATGTTTGACTTTTTACCATTCATTTCAGTTGGCTAGAAGCATCATATTTTCAAGATTTCCTTTGTCAGAATTTGACCATATTTAAGAAATCTTGTCTTGTGACCTTCTGTTGGTTTTGTTAATCAAGGCCACACATGTATCAAAAACTATGAACACTCTCACATGTACACCATCATTTGAACTGTCACTGCTAGGGTTGTCTGAATAAGGATCAAACACAACTCCATCTTGATTCTGTGTTTGACCAGTGTGTATTCAAAAATATCACCCTGACACAAATTACCTTTATCTGCTCCTGTGCAAGCAGCATGGATGGAGTGACTTATTTTCAACAAGCCTAAGGATCATTAGCCATTCTTACCACCTCCTGCTACCAGATCATCCTCTCAGGGCATGGAGGATGTGTTAAATGTCCAGCAGTTGACTTTTCCCTCTTGTCAAGATAATGAATAACTCTCTGTCCAACTGGCACTGGTATTAATGAATTATTCCATCGCCACTTTCATATTTCCTCTTGGCTGAAGGGGGGGGGGGGGGGGGGGGGAGTTGGGTGCGTGATAGGGGATTTAGAAGCAAAATGTTAAATAATTCACTTTTGAAAAGAGAGCAAACATTAAGCATGGTATCTGATGGCTTTCAATTGCTGTCCAATATTTCTGGGATGTACTGAATAATTTACCACAATTTCTCTCTGGGCCCTCGTTTTGAAGGAAATCAGAAACTCTGCATCCATTTGCACTCTGTATACCCAAGCAGAATCTCTACTCGGTCTTTTTTGTTCATTTTTTATTGTTTGATTTTTTTTTTTTTTTTGGGGGGGGGGGGGAGGAGGGGGTTCTGTGTTTAATATATACCTCCCATTTCATACATCATAACTGTATTACTTTAACCACTGCCATTACTTGAGTGGAATAATGCAAAGAGTTGATTTTGCTTAGTTGCTTTAATAATGCTGATTTTTTTTTTTCTCATATTTGTGCAGTAGATTCCTTCTGCCATTGAAAAAAATGCTACAGGATGAAAGCACTATCAACAGAAGATTTTGATTTGTTATTGCTTTGAAATATTTACAAATGTTGAATTATCAACTCAACATACTCATCTAGGTACTGGATATGTTGAATTTTACTAAAGAAGGAAACAAAGATGAACAAAGTAATGATTCAGTACATCTGCTGCAGTGAACCAAAAGTCTTTAAATTCATAATTTTACAATGTAAATTCATGTTCAGCTCATTCCAGTTGTAGATTCTGCAAATTTCAAATTTGGTCACAGAAATTTATCTCACAAATATTGTGTAATTATAAATGTTTATGTTAATATGTATCTGTTATATTTCAGTGTGGTTGCGTAGTGATGCTTAGTAACAGAAAGCTAATGACACATGGCTCTCTCTACAGTATATATTGCATTACACATGACATGATGGTTGGTTACTACCTTCGCTTAGCCCCACCCCTCTACACACACACACACACGCATACACACACCAACAAACATATGTGCACACTTAAGTACACTAAAGTATCCCAAATAACAGCATTGTTTGCTTGATCTTATTCCATGTATCATAATTTTTCTTTCTCACCCCGATATATTTTAGTTTGATAGACAACTAAGCCATAAAACACAATAACATGCTTGGTGATGAAAACTGGCAGTAGCCCCTAGATTAGTGATGAAACACCTGTTTTCTTGTTGTCGTATTTTTCAATCTTCCTCTCATGTGTGTTATATTCAAGTGTAAATTGATTCATGTACATGAAGAACAAAATGTGTAATGTGCCCTTTGAAGAATGTGTGCACACTTTTGTTTTGAATAGGTCAACACATGCTTTGAGGCTTGTAAAATGTAGTTTCACCGATTTAGGGCTATTACAGGATGATGTAACACTGACCAAAAAAAGAAAAAAAGAAAAACATCTGAGCTAGGACATACATTCAATAATCTATTTCAATCCTTATGAGATTGTAACATTTCAGCACACAAAACTAACGGTCTATTTTTAATAATGACATTACCTCAAGGGATATGTGCAGTTTATGTGACCTCGCACCGCAAAGCAGTGAAAATTTGGCAGAAAAGGTGTTTTGGTCTACTCTCTTCATTTGAGTGAGTAGATCCCTAGCTTTGACAAGAAGGATAATTCTTCATATCACTCCAACCTAACTGAAATTAGGAATAGAGAACTGAACTTGCTGTAAAAGTCACTTTCCACAAAAGAGCTGTGAAGTGAAAGGTCAGGGGAAGGACACCAACTTCCATTTTACAAGTTGCCTTCGGAACCTTTGCAGATCCTGTACAAAGTCATTGAGGATTCCATCATCTTGTAGCAAATTGATTAATTGTGTATGCAAACATATATATACACACACACACACACACACACACACACACCCATAAAGGGATTTAAAGATGTATCATAACCACCATGGAAGGATTACCAGATTATAGTAAAATTTTACGTACTCCCAGGACGTTTTTTATCAAACCATTGACCAAAAAGTATTTCAGTCCCGTTAGTGAATTGACCAGTGCAACTTTGTGTGTGTGTGTGTGTGTGTGTGTGTGTGTGTGTGTGTGTGTGTGTGTGCGTGTTTTGTCAGCATCATATTTGTTCACACAACCTATGCAAGTCCATGATTGAAAGAACAGTCAGTGGATTGGAAATGAAGAGGTCAAAACTCCTAGGAAGATTCTGCGAGGAATATTAGTTCAGTCACTTCATAAGACTGCATTCTGTATATCTCTCTCCTGCATACTCTTCCAGCTTTTCTTGATGAATGTTTGTGTAACACACCTTCCAAATGTACTCTTCTTTGTATTTTAGTATGAACAAAACCTCTTACTGAGTTTTGGTAATTTTGGCATCATAACTGTCATTTTCTGCCACATTGCAAGACATTGGAGGGAGAGAGTCAAAGTAGCTTTGAATTATTCAGAGGTTGCTACTACAGCGAGCTCAGATGAGAGAGGAAGGCTGAACCGAAGGGATCGTTAAAGAGAAAAGTAGAGTATATGTTCCAAACTCTCCTGTCATGTATTCCTTAGATCTCTCTCCATATCTCTCTATCTCCCTCTGTCTCTCTATCTCTCCATCTCTCCATCTCTCCCTCTCCATCTCTCACATACTATCTCTCCATCTCTCCCTCTCCATCTCTCACATACTCTATATCTTTCTCCATTTTTTGTCTATTACTCTGTCTCTGTCTCTCTCTTCTACCTGTCTAATCCGTAATCTTCTACTTTTTTATGTTTCCTATCTTTCTGTCAGCCTGTCTCTTTCCCAGCATTGTGACCATGATGTTTTCTAATGATCAAACCACTCAATCCCATTTTCTGTTTAAATAACATATTTAAGTCCTGTATTTTCCCATTTTGTTTGGCCATTGATATTTTTCTTTCCTGTATTTGTATTGTAACTGATTTCTTATTCTTTCCAGTGAGACCTTAAATCATTAGTTGCATATAGATATTATTGAGAAATCATTCCTGTCTTAAACAGAGATATGTTCGTTTCCCTTTCCTTAAGAGTTAAAGTACATATCAGTAGATTGTAGAAAAACAAAATCACTAAGAGTGATGTTATTACAGCAGGGAATTTATACCAGCATTGCGGAGATATCGATGTTTAAAAGAGAGCATGTCAAAACGTCTGGGAAATCATTGTTTCGAGAAAAGCGCCCTAAAAGTTCTCCTTGCGACGCAATCACAATCAAGAGACACGCAAGTCAGTATTCACCTCCGGACAATAGAAGTTAAGCCCTAGCAACCCCCGAAATGCTCATTCAAACACAGCGTCGGCGGTCTCCTCACCGACCAATCAGTGACCAGGATGTCAGGAGAAGCGGCTAGGCATAGCGCAACCCGCACGCACGCACCAGTCGACTGGGCAGTGTGCGAGCTTCACGCTTCGGTTAGCGGCAAGCAGCAAACTGACCAATGAGATCACTCTGGTCGTCGTTAGGGGCGGAGCCTATGTGTGGCACTCAATCCAAATGTTCGAACCAGTTTCTGCTTCGTTGAAACGCCAAAAAAACATGGCCCAGAAAAACGCTATTTTTTGGTCTTTCCTTTCATCATTTTACTTCAAAATTTCGACAGATGATAGAAGCAATTTAGTTATTTGAAGTTACAAGCTGGCTTGATTATCTTTTTGTAATATCATATCTCTTGCATTTTTTTTCTGCATATTTCACAATGTGTTGGCATGTTTATCATTGTTTAAAACTAACACAGCTTATTTCTCTCTCTCCTCTTTTTTTTTACTACTACATATTCAATATTTTCTTTTGGTGACATTAAGCAATTTTGCAAGCATCATGTCAAGTGGTTTTTATCATTTTCTTGTCACATTTATTTCTGCTTTTCAGCAGAAGCAGCCTCATAAGTCCATCTGTAGTTTTCCTGTTTTTCCTGTCAAGCTATTTATTTGGACAGAGGCATGTTACATTCTCTCTCTTTCTCTTTCTCTCTCTCTGTCTCCCCTCTCCCCTCTCTTCAGGTTGGTCATGTGACTATGTTCATCAAGAGGTGCTGTAGTGCTGCGTATCGCTTTTCTCGCATCGCTATGGTAATGCGAACTTCACTTTAATGGCCGGGGCTCTTACTTTTGGCAAAGGCTCACAAAACGATGCATGCAGAGAGCTGTGCCAGACTCGTAGACATGAAAATTCAGGAGAACACAGAAAGAAGAACTTTGCAACCGGCGAGAGAATAGAGAAGGGGTTTCTTAAGTGTCAAGCAATCATTTCTCTTTCTTTGCACGCAGTGTGCTGACAAGAGGAACTGTGCAATTGCAGGTCTTGTTTCATGCTTGGCATTCCTTTTCTTTATGTATGGAGCACACAAACAGTTACCTGGTATAGATTTTCCCATCGACCTACTTTGTTGGTTATGTCGTTTGGCCATCCCACACCAAACAAGGGCCAAGTAGGTAGCTCACTCTGTTTTGCTCCACATAGATCACTACCAAATGCTCTTCGATCCAGATTGCTGAACTGTTTTCCTATTTCTCATTCTAATTCATTGCTTCAAAAGTAGGGAGAAGCCACTTTCCTGTCTTTCACACTATGTAACTTCATCCATTTCTAAACATATTGCATTCAGGATGGGATGTCTTAAAGTGGAGTTCTCAAATAGGAACAGTCTTCTCCGTCAGTTGAACTTGATGAACCTGTGACACATCGCGAGAGTTTGACTCATGGTAGCAATCAGGAAGTTCTCATCAAACCATTGCTTTGCTACAAAATATGCAACTTACTATTTCACACCTTTGTACATCCATCATCTGTATTCTCTGTTTTTATGTTTCCCACACATATTGCTGGCAGTGATTCATCAAAGACTGGAACACTACCTGGCTTAAGATATAAAAGCCCAGCAAGTAAAGGAGTTTAGATTATTCATCACTCTGTGAGATCTAGTATGCACATAGAATTGTTCAAATGGATACAAAGTATTGACATTGGCTGCAAGCTTTTGCTCTACTTCTTGCTACATTCAGTGATCTACCTTAGATATGAAAACATAAAAAAATCATTATCACAGTTCTTTTTTCTCATCAGTGTAAATTACATAATCTTTGCATATGAAAGTGGCATAAAGAGCACATCTGACTCTGAGGATGAAAATCATGCTAAGTAAATTTGATACTGCCTGCAAGTATATGCAAAACAAAATTCAAGAGTCTTAGTTTGTGTGCATATTGCCTGAATGCTTGTGTCTGATAACAAAGGTTGCAATGAGAGTGGTTTGTAATATATTTCAGATGTAACGAGATCATTTGTTTTTTGCATAGTAGTAAAGTTGACCCATATTTTTTTTTAAAATCAAATCTGGGTTTGCCCTTTAATGACTGTGTGGGAATGGCATATAAGGAAAGACAGCATGTTTACTGGCTATGTCAAATGGCAAATGAGAATTTTGCCTCTTTCATACAGATATGCAGCAACAAGCACAGGTGAAGTATCATACTTTCTTCATTTTTTTACACAGTATTCTTAACATATGCATACCCCTCTCAAGGCATCAGAGTAGTTATCATCGACACTTGTTAGAATGATAGATTTCAGCAAGAACTTTTATTTCAGAAAAATGGTAGCTGCTTCTGCAACTTGAGGCAGTGACATCGAGAGTACTGAGTTATAATGTCACTTTGTACATAGTGTATTGCACAATTTTTTTTTTTGCCTTCACCCTGTAAAGTAATAAGATGAATTGTTTGTACCATCCCCTAAGGACATGATGAATTAAAAACAAAGAAGACGATAGAATGAGAGAGAGGAAGAGAGAGAGAAATGTCCGTTAAAATGTCACACTGCACCTTTCCTGAGATGGAGTGTGTAATGCCATGTGTTGGGTATCAGGCCGAGGAAGAGGAATCGTAACAGTGGAATATTGCACAATTGTCTTCTAATTTCATGGCCCTATCCTTCACCTGGCGTGATCCATCTCAGCCAGCACTCTTGTCTGGCCTACATAGTCTCCAGTTACTATCATTCGAGGCGAGCGACACGTCGCGACCTGCCAATCTTCCGGGCAGCGACTGTCAAGGTTTGTCACCGCGCCGCGCCGTCCGTCAGTTTCAGGTGGCTGCTGTGCCTGCATCTCTGACACAACATTCACGTTTGATGAAACACATTGGGCTTTGACTTTATCACTGCTTTTTTTTTTTCTTTTTACCCCTAAAACGAACCATGTAAAAGTGCTCCTCTCTCTAATCAGAAGTGACATGTTGATAAAAGGTGTGTACATCTGTTTGAAATGAGTATTTGGTAAGTCAGTAGACCAGATTTAAAAGGGCAGTGTGTTATTATAACAGTGAGTAATGGCCCAAAAGTGTAGTGATGCATACATCTGCCGGACAATTGCTACTTGAAGCACTAAATCTGGGTTGTTAGTTGCCACTGTGAAGAAAACACAACTCTGACATTTACAGTTTAGTGTCCAGAAATGACAAGTTTATTCACACTAACATTTTTGTTTGGTCACTGTTCTTTCTTTTGATTAACTAATTGCCGATTTAGAAGAACATCATCTTTGATCCATCCTAATTGGAAATGATTTCAGTTTTTCCGCATGAGATATGCCTGCACTTATACCGATCAGCCATCCCTTTCATTATCACATTACAACTAGTATTGCTATATCTTAGATACTGAAGTGTTCAGATGAATATTACAAGGGGTTTAATGTATGCCCACTGCTAGACCTAAGTAAGGGAGGATATTATTGCTGATCTTAACCAGTTGAGGATGAGTTCGGAGTATACTCGGGCAGGTGCACATGGGAAATATGTGTTGTAGTGAAATCAGTCCATCCTCAGTGGGTTAATATGATTGCTTAATTGATCCCTCAGGTTGTGCTTTTACCAAGTTGTCCTTTGTAAATCAATGAATACTACAAAAATTATGTCATGGTTGCACAGGAGATTATATGGTTTATACCATCTTTTTTTTTTTTTTTTTTTTTTTTTTTTTGGGGGGGGGGGGGGGGAGGGGGCATGATTAGCCTCATATTTGCCAGAAAAGAATTCTAATGATATACTTAAAATCTTATTACCTCTAATTGAAAACTGACACCAGGTATTGTCCATTTCTACTTACTTGTTTTTATTGTTTGTTTGACCTATACAAATGCTGAGACCTAGAAAAAATATCAATTATTATTATTTTTTGTATCATATTATAACTTTTATTTTTTATTAGGTTTACCCAAAATGTTTAGATGTTCTCATTGTCATAATTGTATATTACCGTAATATACTGTAATACCTTCTTTTAATTTTGATGCATTGATTACTATCTAATGAGGTGTCTAATTACAGCTCATATGTACTTTTCTGTTCTTTTCTTTTCATCCCATCACAAAATAACATAAAAAGATCCAATCCATAAATTGTTTGTTTGTTTGTTTGTGTGTTTTTTGTTGGGGAGAAGGGGTAGGCATTACTACACATGGAACCTACAAATGGGAACAAAAAAAGAGCAACCACACAAACAATTACAGTGTTGGGGAATGAAACCTAAATATTAATATGAATTGAGAGAATGCAGCAATATTGGCAGAACACATCAACTTTGAGGAAAATCTGTCAATCCGTTCAAAAGTTGCAAATTTTTAACTTTTGATGCAGCCATCACTGGATGAGAAGACTATAACACTTTATGACGTCACATATGGAAAAACAATATAAAGAAAATACAAAGAAAAGTCAACATATTTTCTCTTTTGCTAGCATAATAAAAGGGTATTAATGACTTGCATCTTTCAGAAAGCTGGTGAATAATATTACCCTTAAAATGTATCAGGAACAAGTTGTTTTGTTTGTTTTTTTTTAAGTAAATTTTTGAACGGATTGTCCAATTTGCCTGAAACTTCACTGGCATGTTCTACTGAATATTGCTGCAGTAACTCAATCCAAATGTTCGTTTGGGTTTTCTCCCCCTTTAAGACAAGAAATCCTTGATAGTGTACATTAGATTTGATGTTACATATAAAGTATTTCTAAGGATCGATAACACCTACATGGTTGGAATAATCGTATGTTTGCATGCTTTCTTATGTACAATATGTTTACATGCACCCGTTCAATAATGATTCTTATTTCACACTTGTTTGCACATTCAGACTACGTCAGAATGAGTCGACCAAAGATATCATTGTCTTTTCACATGCCTCAGTCTGCCCTCTCCAAACTGCACCAGAAATGTCTTCTGGTGCGAGTTTCATACGTCACACTCTGAGTAAGATGCCAAATTAGGAAGACGCCCTTTTTCTCTGGTTGCACAAGTAGTGCTGAGAAGTGTTCGCCCATTCTACGTCTCACGTTCCAGAGTTTGCCCAGTCCAGACTGAGTGTATCCAAGTCAGCGTGGTCCATTGTATCTCCGCCCTAATTGTTGGTAGACCAAAATATTTGCAGAAGTTATTCAGATGGTGAAAGAACGCCATGTTTTTGCAATCCAAATTGAAACCGTTACAACTCTTTTTTTCTGTCATCTTTTCACTCCAACTGCTCTCTTTGTCATCGTTTCCTTCTATATTTCTATCTTGTTCCTCTCTCCCTCTCTCTCCTGTGTATTTGTTCTTCTTTTTTTATTACCCGTATCATCTCTCAGTCTCTATCTCACTGTTTTACTACCTGTGGTGCTGGTAGACATGTAGTTTCTCCCTCCTCTCCAGTTAGTTTTGTGCGTCATGTAATCTTCCATCAAACACTTTCATATTTTTCTATGTCTAGCTCCTCCTTTCTTTTTCCTTCTTATCTTGTTCTACTTCCTCTCATTCTTCCCTTTTGTTTTTCTCCATCATGGCACATGCCGACATGCGAGTCACGTTTGCATACATGTTTTATTTCACTGATTTTGTGGCGTGAATCATGAGTCTCCCAGGTTGTGTGTATTCTTGTGCCTCTCTTTGTCACTTTCTGCCTTTCTAATGGGCCACGTTGTCGCCAGGCATTGTGATTCATGATGTAGTCTCTATTGTTAGTCATCATTGGTGATTGTGGACCATGTGTTTCGCTGCTGGTGCTGACATGATGTGCAAGTAAACTCATCAAAACCATCAACAGTTTTCACATTAAGTCAAATCAAACTTGATTTGAAATTTCCTGTCACTATAAGTCTGTCACGTTGATGCTTCCTTGCTCTCGTTAGCCCTGAAGACTCAAGTTTTACATGGGATTTTATCATGTTTTGATTGATGATGCGGACCTCCCAGAGCCGAAGGAATGTGGTATTCCATTCATGTCACCATCACGTATCATATATTCATGTTGTATCCAAACCACATTCTATCAGTTTGTATGTATTTATTTTTCATAATTTTGTTCTTTGATGTTAAGGTAAGTCATTATGGTAAAGTTATCGACGGAACAACTACATATTCAAAGAATAGAGTTGTCCTTTTCCTTCTAGATATTCTATATCTGATTTTGTTAAAATTCCAAAACATTGTAACATGCTTTTGTACTTCAATATCTGAAGTCAAATGTTTCTGTTTCAGTAGGGATACAATGAATATTTGATTATGATCTCTAAACAAATTAGCAACAAGATTTAAGATGGTAAATAATGCCTAGGCACCTACAATATAAGTGCATGTGTGTCTGTGTCTGTGTCTGTTTATGTTATGAAGCTCTCCTTAGTTTCGAATGATGTTGGGTCTCTGTAATTGATATGTAAACTGAGACAAGTACTATAACTACTAGGTGTGCAGTTATACTGTTTATTCAGTGTGTAAACAAACATTGGAAATCCATTTTTACCCCAGTGGGTAAAGATTATTTATTCATAATCTTTTCGTCCAAAGAAAATTGGCATTAGCCATAAAATGCTCTTTGTGTCGGAATGTGTAATGAAATTTCTTTCTCATGACCAAAGGAGTAGACGTGGAATAAGGTAATTGTACAGTTGACCAATCACGCTTGAAATTAGAATGCAGAAAAGTGATCACCATGCACCATTGGAGATGTATGAGGACTAGATGGTAGAGAATGTCTGCTTTACACACTGCTGTAGTGTTGTTATGCAAGAGGGTTAGTGTGTAGATATGGAGGTTAAGCCTTGTGTAGATTATCTGTGTATGCAGTATGCTGTTACTCAATGGTTTTTGAGTTATCACAAAAATTACAAAAAGATTGTATACACAATGTCTTCAATCATTTAAAGTTCATATTTTTCCTTAATTAAGGTACTTAAATGTTGCTAACTGATAAAAAATATAACCTAATTCTCTCCTTGTTTTCCTATATTTATCTAGTAAGTACACACAGACACAGACACACACAAAAATACTTAGACAGCCACATCACACCTGTGGACAGTTGTTATGTATTCCTCATGGCTTAAAATGTATTCTCTTTGGACAAGCCGTCTTGAACAAGTTGAACACTAGGAGCAGATTGGTGCATTCACATTGAGGCCAGTGGATATTACACAGAAGAAAGAGTGTAAAAAAATCCCTGGCATGTATGTGCTGAAGAGGTAGTTAAATAAGGAAACAAACAAACAAAAAAGAAAAACTCAAAAGAAAAACAAAAACAAAGACACATGCCTATGTGCTATTTAGATTTTTGATTATCTCTCTATTACAGAAAGTGCTGTGGAGAGGAATGTCATACATTGTCAATCATCAGGGCTACCACGGAGGACACCTATTGTTCACTGTAATCATTTTCTTATCACTCCTAACTTTTGTTAAGTCTTCATCTATGATAAATTTGTAAAGTCACAAATGTAACTTTATCGATATTGTTTGATGTCATACAAAATAGAACATCAACCTTTTTATATACCTCTTTTGATACAGACTATATCTGCATGTTGCCTGCAACAAATGTTTTAATCTACCTTTAACCCATTGAGGATGAGTCCCAAGTATACTCAGGCACGTGTCTATGGGAAATGCATGTTGTAGCAAAATCAGTCCTTCCTCAACAGGTTAATATGAGACCTATTCAAATTGGCAGCCATCTCCCATCAGCTCTGGCTTGAAGCCACTTCTTTGAGTGGATTTCCAGTAGGTTATTTTTAATATTTGTTTAAAACCCTTTCAGGACGAGTACCGAGTATACTCGGGCAAGTATCTATGGGAAATGTTTGTTGGAGCAAAATCAGTCCGTCCTCAATGGGTTAAGAAAAGCCAATGTATGACACCACTTCAATTAAAGATGAGAGGCAAGTGTTCATACTGACATTTGTCGTACACCACTCACAAGCCACGTAATAGCTCCAGAGTCGATGAACGATGTTTGGCCACTGTGGATATATGGTATATACATGTATATGTTGAAGATATCATCACTCCCTGTCAAATTAGTTATGTGGTTGTTTTGTCTTGATTCAGTCCACTGTTCCCTTGTTATCACAGACAGTGTTTTATACTGTTTCCAGTTTTGTAATCAACAGCAATGACAACTACAGTAAAATTTGTGAAAATTTGTGAAAATGGAGCAATTAAAAAAAAACTGTGGTAAAAAAAACGAAAATGGTGGTCTAATGCTTTGATCAGTGAAAACGTGTGGATGACCAGACTTACCACTTAGTATCCTCACAGACAGAAGTTTTAGTATTGATGAACTATTCTGAAAGTGGTTTCCTAACATTACAGTATTTATTCATAGATATCTTGATAGGGACAGCACATACTTTGTTCCTCCACAGTATTTCTTCATTCGTTTTGACATCACTGTACAGCTTCTTTATTATTTTTTTTCAATCAAGTCACCAAAATATTTATCGTGATCAAAGTGCATTATGTATCTGATAGTGATTACCTTCTTTTTATGCAAGATGTTATGATTTTGTACAATGTAGATAATATTCAAATAACATTTTGTATGTGATTTGGTCTGGAGAATGCTCCATGCTTTCTTTTGAAAAGCAGGACTGTTGCAGAAGAAATAGAATAAGGAAAACTTTGATGATGTCATTCAAGACATTCAAGAGTATTGGTGTACAAGAAAAGATGACACAATAAGATTATGTTTATATCACTGCATGTGTATGTAAGTTGAGTGTGTTTTTTGAGAAAGATGGCATTCAGGTAATACAAAAAAAAAATCACATTATGCTCAGCCACCTGATTACATAATCTTAAAGATATTCATAGACAGACAGCGTGTCTCACACAAAGACGTGGTGTCCATGGTTTCCTTTTTACTTCAGTCTTTCTTTTATCACTTGACCTTATGCGGCATGCTCAAAGGGCTGCCTGCTCACGTAAAACAAGATGGAATCAGATCTAAGGTGTATTAGGAAGGAGAGAGGAAAAAATATGATTCAACTAGGATCCTTGAAAAAAGGAGAAAGAGAAACATAGGTAGACAGAGATAATGAGAGAGAGAGAAGGAGATATAGATAGATAGATAGATAGATAGATATACGTATAGGTAGAGAGAGAGAGAGAGAGAGAGAGAGAGAGAGAGAAGACAAATCAGAGATTGTCACTGTCTTGCATGGAGTGTGTGAAATTGTTTCAATGTATGAAGTACACACCAGTCTCCTTGCTCCATGACTTGCACACTTGCATGTGTCACTGTACTCTGACAATGATGTGAATGTGATGCGAATAAATTACTGCGGGAGTGATTGCATTTAATTAGGTTTCTTCAAAGAAGCTCGTCAAGGGTATTGTGATATCTTCACACCCAAAGTTACGCACAATCACAAACATATTTTTCAATGAAAGCAATGATGCTTCTGTTTTAATGACACTAGTACTTTACCGGTCCCACACTCCTGCTAATGCCTGTGGTAGTAGACCTATTGTATTCTTTCACTTGCACTTATTATGAATGTATTCTTACCTCTGTAATATTCCATATCCTCAAAAGAGCTCCTACCATGTACTGTAATGTTTCTTTTTGTACTTCTTCGTGCTTGTTCTTTTCCTAATTTTTGTCTTTATCTCCATCTCGTCACTTTCCTCTTGTGTTTATTTGCCACTTGACGAGCTGAAGAGATGCTTGCCCTACTGCCACTGAATGCTATGGAAGGAGGAATATGGATTTCAGTCTTAATAATCCTTCATTAACTATGTGGGACTCAAATATCATGGCCACCTCCAATCATGGGCCTATTTGCATCTGCAGGTCGTGATTGTGCATTCTAATGCTGGTTTGGGTGTCCAGCCTTGGACAAGCCTCGACACCATGGAGATAGGGGGAGGAGACAAGAGAGAGAGAAAAAAAACAGCAGAGCTAGAGATGGAGGGAGAGGGAGGTGGGGAAAGCTGAGGCTGGGCTGCATTACATAACACAATCCAATCAGCTCTCTATTAAACCCGCTGTAATTGCTGTCAGACTAATTATCCACCATGCGGATTGTTTACAGTGTTTGGCCCCGGCCTGGCCTTATCCCTACAGCAGCCCAAGTATCTTTGCTGATTGGGTTTTATTGTTTGTAATCAAGACACAAGGTGTCTCGGGCACAGACTTGTAACCGGGTATCATTGCATGACACTTCCGTACCCTCCGACAAACATGTTAGCCTACTGGTGCATGCATGACCTCACCGAATGATCTCCATAGCCGGCAGTCTAGGGGGAATAGCGCCCTCTGTAGCCGGATTTGATATAATTGAGTGGTGTTTGGATCTGCATTGCCTTCAAGAAGTGTGAAGTCCGTCATGGTATTGAGCATCTAATTTCCCGGGGCTGACATCTGCAAGAGCTATCCATCAGAGCAATGTTAACCTCTTGTTCAGGAATATGAATTAGTGTATCAGACTGCCATCAACAGGATCCCAACTTTCATATCTCTTGAATGTATGTCGACATAACAATCTTTTTGAAGATACCAAGAAGCCAATTATTGTGATTGGAATTGTGAACTGACATCTCATCAAATCCATTTTGATTATCCTTTTCCATAGTGATACTCAAAGTTTTGTTTTGTTTACTGAATTATCATCCTATGACAATAGATTTGTAGTGCAGTGTCCAATATTCCACATTCAGCTCTATGTCAAGTAAGCACAGAAATATAGGCATAGCAGTAAAGATTAGTGAACTTGCCATGATTAGTAGAATTGTTTTGTTTTTCTTTGACATAGTTAACCCTTTATTTGCTCTGTCATTTACCCCATTGAAGACTAGTCCCGAGTATACTTGGGCAGGTGTCTATGGGAAATGCATGTTATAGAAAAATCAGTTCTGTCCTCAATGGGTTAATCATAACTTGCCAAGCTGTGTCATTACAATTCATTGACCTCCACCTTCTTGACCTCATTGTAAGTTAGCCACCTTATTTGGGCATGTAATTCAGATGTTGGTAATCAACCCTAGACATTTAGCTTACAAACTTGACCTTCATTGTAGGTATAAAGTTAGCAATGCCCCACAGTCCAACAGGAAACCCATGGTGACACAATAGGTAGGCCTATACAGTGTAGGTAGGTGCAGTAGGTACGTAGGTCTATAGGATAGATAAGGTGATGTCTATTCACAGCAAATCAGTTTTGAGATATCAGTGGAAATTTGGGACGTAGGTAACAAGGGTATCTCATTGGCATAGAGACTATAGGTCAAGAACTAGTGGTAACTCAAGTCTTGCTGGTCCAGGAAACTTCTCCACAACATCTCTGCATTGTCTCCTGGAGACTGGCCTGGTCCCTGGCAAGTTGTGAGAAGACATGATAATTACCGGTATGTTTATTCTTTTCATAGACTTTTTCCAGTCTCCAGCTGGTCTTGAAGGCATCTCTGTAATGTTTCTGCACTGTCTCCTTCATTGTGGCCAAGTTGCAGAAACTAATTGTCTGAGACATCTTGGAGATGTCTCTGCAACCTTGTGGAGACCTACAGTGGTGTACCAGTGATGATGTGGAGACATCATGGAGATGTTGAGGTGATGTCCCCATGACTCAAGGGCGAAGAAGTTGTCACCTTGTTTGGAGACCTTTCGGGTGTCATCATGGGGTCACCTTCTTTGTGAAGGTGCAAGCCATTTTGGGGTCTTTTAGGTTACACAAGTTGTGGTGATGTCTCCTCTGGTGAGTTAGGCCCTTAAGCACCCAAGCAGTGCTAAACATTGGCTAATGAAGGACAGAGAGAGCTAAGATATAGTATTTTGCATAGTTTGAATCAAATTATGACAAGGTTAGATTGGAAAGTTTGGTAAAATGAGCTGTTTTTGTGCCAATGACTATTTGAATGACGTAACAATCTGGGTACTTTTGCAGATATATGTAAGTCTTGTGCCTACTATGTTCCATGCTGTGCTTTCATGCACTGTGAGATTACATAGTCATATACCAGTGCCAGTATACATGCATTCTAATAACAGATTTTACAGTACCCCTGATGCTGAAGCCACCAGTGACCATTTTGATATTTTTTTTTACTTCATGCTTAATGGAAAGCATGTTGTTGCAAGCATGGATGATATATGTATCATTGATAACACTTTTTAGATGCTGCATTTTTATTTCAGTCATGCTAAATTCAGTGCATTTCTTTTTGACCAGCCTCATTTGAGGTGTCTACACCAAGGTTCACACACACCTCCACTGAGCGTCGTCTCACTCTTTGACTTTTTGTGTCAAGTGTCAGTGGTGCACATTGAATGTGTTACAGCATACAGCAGCACAACATTCACTGTCTGAATCACTTTCATGCACCTTATCAAAATGCCAGATAAGCTACTTTGATAATGATTCAGGCCAATATAGATAGCTTTTGTCTTTCTTCTTTGTCTCCTTCGTAGCCCAGTCAACCCTGGATTCTCTTTGCCCCATTTCTCACTTGTTTTCTTAGTCCAGAAATCTCTGTGACACTGGGACTGAGGATCTTTGTTGTTTTCACTCTTTCAACAAATTTACAACCCTATATTATGTGGAGTATAGGCCTAACAGATATTTATGAAAGAAACTCCTTCACAGCAGAGATTTGGCAGAATTTTCAAAATAACCGAATGCTTGCTTATATTTCCATTGAGGTTAAAGATTGATGTTCATAAACACTGCATGGTATCCCACCCCTCATTCCCCTAGAGTTCATTTTCACCCCTTACTGGCATATCTAGCACAGATTCCTCTTAAATATCATTAGTATGCTTTAAATGAACTTCAACTACACTAGTTGCATGGTCGTCATCATGATTTGTCAGTGCAAATGAAATGCTCAATAGGTTTGTGAAAGAATAGCTGGTCACATGGTGATCACATAATGGTATCATCCTAAGTGGCTTTAGAAAGTAATAAAAAAAGTGTTGCTATATATTTCCCTTGGGTGACACAACAGTTAATCCTGCGACAGTTACTCCAATCTTTTTTTTCCCCAAGGACTCAGGGTTAGGGTTAGGGTTGTGATAAGGTTTTAGGTTTAGTTTGATGTGAGGACAAGAATTAGGGTTAGAGTTATGTTTGTGGGTAGACTTTGTTTGGCTTTAATAGCGTGCAGATATTTTGTAGGAGCAAATGTCATGGAACCATTCCCTTGTCCTGCTTAACACATTTTTCTTATTTTGCTCATGTGTTCATCTCTTTGCATAAAACATTTTATTATTGTCTGATCACCTCTAGCATTTCACTCCTCCACACACTAAGATGGACAAGAAGATTGAAAAAAAGCAAGGACAAAAATACAGAGAAAAATGATTATTAAGTTATTTTGCGTCTAGTAGGTTCCTCGGATATTGTGGCATTATCAGACCAGAATCAACTAGTAATGAAAGTGCTGAGTATGCAACAACCTTGGACATGGCACCAAACAGTAAAAATCTCATAACAGCCATCAAAAATAATAGGACCAGACATCTCCCCGTCACATTCAAGTTTGGAGTAAATTTTGGCAGACTGGCCAGCCACAGACCACAATATCCGGTTGTAAATTTCACCAGTTCTTATATTCCATGCTTTCTTTCTTGATTCATTGGGGGGGAAAAATGAAATAAGTGATAAGAGAACCCCCCCCCCCCCCAACAAACACACCACTTCTCACTGCTCCTACCAACTTCTCCATCAAAAATAAACATTGTAACTTAAACCTCCCTTTCAGCAGCTGA
The DNA here is from genome assembly GCF_040938485.1 of Diadema antillarum. Taxonomy (NCBI): domain Eukaryota; kingdom Metazoa; phylum Echinodermata; class Echinoidea; order Diadematoida; family Diadematidae; genus Diadema; species Diadema antillarum. The sequence goes on from NW_027271302.1 coordinate 388,787, forward strand.
AATGAAATTATCTCCATTTAAAGTCATTTCCTCCCAACTCTTCAAATCTGCTCTACACCAATATTTGGCTTGCAAATTCCAAGATGCCTTAAAGAACCCATGGTGTTAGAGAGATTATAAGGCAGAAATTTGATCTGCTCTCAGATGGTCAAAGAGGGCGGGAGAGACCAGCAGAGTTGGAGGAACAAGAGAAGATGGAAATGCCGTCAATGGAAAAATTCTGATCATAACCCACGTCTTTTTTTCTTTCTTTTTTTGAGATTTTTCATAGATGATTGTCTAAGGTTATTTCTCCCATACTTCTTCCCCCTTTCATTTCTTTGATCTTCTTGTCCATCTGAGTCTGGAGAGGAATGAAATGCTAGAGGTGTGTCAGGCAGTCATAACATTTCCCATGCAAAGGGCAAGCCAAATAGGGCAGCAAATATGATGGCAAGAATGGAGCCTGTTCACATTTGAAATCCAATCTCTCTCCAGATTAAAATGTTTTTGTTTTCTTTCATTTTTTTTTTCTTGTGTGAGCCTGTACATAGAGACACATTTGATGTTCTATATTTATCTAGTTAGGAAATTTAATCAGTGAAACTATAAAATGTAGGTTTATTGATAACTTGTAATAGCCAGGAGCATATCAAATGTATGTTCTACTCTCTATTTAATCCTGGAATTCAATTTAAAAAAAAATCATTAAAAAATACTATTTACACACATGTTTAATTTATTTGCACACATAGAACACCATTCCTTGACCGTAAGACCAGCAGCAGTGTATTTGATAGAAACTCTGGAAAGAATATCTGAGCAACTGAATACTGTTCATGATTTCAGCCTACGGAGAAGAGAATATGGACAGCCATCCTGCAAAACAAATAGTTACAGGCATTGAGTGTGGGTCTTTCATTTCAGTTTTCAAACTTGATAACATGGAGGGCATTGGATTGAGAGAAATTTCACCAAATTTGTCTGCTTTGCTTTTAACTGTTATTTGTGACTATTTAAGAGGCGAAGTATAGATTGTATGTACAATGTAAATTGAAAAGTTTGTAGACAGTGTTTGTGAATTAAGCCCTCAGCTAGTATTCATGTAACATATCTGTCCTACAGTGTGTTCACAGTTGGAAAGAGTAAAGTGCCTCCTCCTCTTGTGTACAAACATCCATCAATAGATTGAAACACTTGTCAGTTTTCTGAGGCTATGAAACAAATCATTCATGAGCTGCTCTCTATGTTAGAGCATTTGTTTGTTTGTTTGTTTGTTTGTTTGTTTTGTTTGTTTGTTTGTTTGTTTGTTTGTTTGTTTGTTTGTTTGTTGGTTGGTTTGTTTGTTTGTTTGTCATTCTGGGGATTTGTGAGGTGATGTTTCAATCTTTTGATATGAAAGGAAAAGTAGTTGAGCAGTACTGAAATATAAATCTTAAAGAAAACAATAACATACCATGGGGTAAATGCAGACTATGTTACAAACACATCCCACTGGATGTATTCTAACTAGATAATTTGAGCAAGGGAATTTTGAGAGTGCATACGATTTCTTACGGGCTTTTGACCCTTTTCCAATCTTTGCATCTGGAGGAAAAAACTTTAACAAATTCTTTTGTATCAGTTTTTTACTTTATATCTATTCAAGTAATTATTGTTTTCATAGAATGATAAAATCATAATTCCATACTAATACCATGACATTATTTCAACAATTTTTTTTTCTCACAGCTTTGTCTCTTTGCTTGTCTGCACTGTGATATAGTCAAGGTTTTCATGATGGAAAATAATATTTTCCTAAGAGTTGTCAACTCTGTTAAAGTGGGGTCTGCTGTACATAAGGATTCGGTCAAATAATAATGTGTTTTCCTGTTCATCAGCTAAAAAGAAAAAAAAAACACTCTAGTTGCACAGCCCTATATAGAATTACTAACATTAGTAGCGTGAATCATGGATTCGGAAACAGTTCAAAGGCTTAACGGTCTGTCTGTCTTCATTCATCATGTGACATCTATCCTGACATATCAAAATAAGCAGTTATAGAAATCCATCAAGCAGATCTCTTTACAATGAAGCTAAAGAGAATACTGACAAGCCTTAACCAAGGAACTCCACTAAGTGACAGAAAAGCAGAAGCACTTTACAGTCTTTGGATTAAATGTTGTTTGGTTCCTCTTCTGATAGAGCTGCTATATTGGCATTAACACTTGAGCATTACAATTACCCTAACCTTTAGAAAACTCTTCTTGCTCTTCTTCATAAAATAGATCAAGAGAGAGCATCATTTCATTTGGTAAATGCAGCATGAAGATTGATGAAACCTTCATTTGCTGAACTTCAGCAACATTTACTCTGTACCTAGTAAAGTACCTGGAATAGCATTTGTCGAAGTAAATATCTAACTGACATCCATTTAAGCCAAGAGAAGCTACATTTAAGGTGTTTCATTATTTCAGACCACTGCACATTGTCAAACTATTTAACTCATTAAGGGCGAGTCCAGAGTATACTAGGGCAAGTGTCTATGGGAAATGCGTGTTGTAGCAAAATCAGTCTGTCCTCAACAGGTAAATTGAAACAATATTGCTGATGCACATATGACATGACTAAATATTTTATAAGGAAGTACTAGTACCACTTGCATTGTAAGGGATGATTCCCTACAAGTGACTCCTACAAAGCGACATTAGTTGTATCAAAGTAGCAACAACTAGGAATTCATGTTTGTGCAATTAATCATTTCCAAATTTTGTTTGCAAGGTTACCTCGGCTAGACAGCAGTATGTGATAGAAACTCTTTTGCGTTTCAACATAAAACTAGTGCCAAAAAAAAAAAAGCTGTGTTATATTTGACTGTGCATCACAAAACCAACAGAAAGTTGCACACCCCAATTTTTCTTTTTTTTTCTGTCATATAGATAGGTTTGTTGGGAAAGTTGATTTGTATAGAGTTATACATCATTTTAAAGCTTAGAGTCTGCTCTTTCATTGTTTGCTTTTATTACTAAAAATCCATGTCTGGTGACTTTTTGTTGGTGGCTGTGTGATGCAGGGTCACATATTTAATATTACTTCATATCTTGATTCCATGGAATTAAAAACAAGCAAAATTCATCTCACCGGAACAAGTGTGAAAAATTACTCTTGCAAACATTTCTTCTTTAACAGTAACCAGGACACCTTCCTCTTATCTGTGAGTGTTGAAATATTCTCCCTGTGTTCAAAGTAAATCACATCTCTCTGCAGTGTTGCAGGACCTAACTGATTCATGTCATTGCTGAAAAAAAAGTAGTAAATTTATTTCTAGACTTTCCAGTCCCTGCAGATATACTCATCATGATCTATATTTCACCTTTCCCTGACATGTATCCTCAGTTGGAACAAGTCAGCTACGACCCATCAGGAAAATATATGAGCCTATATTACTGTGACTGCTCATTCAAACTTGTGAATTATGTCTTATAACAAATCACAGATTGCTTAAAGAAAATGTCAGTAACTGAGCAAGTCTTTCCCTGCCTTAATGTGCGAAAGGGAAAATGGGAAGATATATTGCAACATAGGAAAAGGACTTTGCTCTGATTTAAGCTGGGGTTAGAAACTAAAAAAGTTTGGTGATTACCATTACCTCTACCACCAAAAGAGATCACAGATATGTATTTCCTGAAGCAAAATAAGGGAATTATACACCAGTTTCTTCATATTGTAACACTCCACATGGATGACATGCATGTGAAGGCATTATGCATAGGAGTCTAATTTGATGACATATTACTCTATGCCTTATCACGCCAACATTTTGACAACATGAACATGATTATATATTGCACATGTTACAGTCCCCCAACATTAGCTAACACAAACTTAACTCTTTGCCACTACACCAACATGGTAGTTCCTTGTGCATGTAATAATCATTGACATATCAGGCATAACAACATTGGTCTAACATTAGCCATACACACACAAATCAATTGCAATTTTTTCCTCAATATTATACAATCTGGTCACCGACTGCGACCATGTTGATCATTGCCAATGTAGACCTAAAGTAGGATAGCCAACCAATATCCAACATGTATCAGTAAAAAAAGTAGGACAGTGGCCCAACTATGAGTCAATGTTAGCTCACCGACTGCAACAGTGCCGACCATTGCCAACGTTGGCCCAAGGTAGGCTTGCCAACCAATATCCACCCTGCATCAATGACAACCGAGATACAGTGTAACAATGCTGTGTTGGTCCGACATCGGCAATGGTTGCATTATTGCATTCAATTTCTGATTTAGGTGGCAACTGCCCAGATAGCAATACTATGTTGGCCCGGTGTCAGAAACATCAATGTCAGAAACATGATGTTGGCCCAACAGTGAAAGATTGCTATTGGACCAACGTTGGTAAAATGTTAAGTCAAATATATCTTTCTTTACTGGTGGTGATGTTCCCCCAATGTTAGACCAACATTATATCAACCACTTTTCCATGTTGTTATGATGTTGTCCCAATGTTAGACCAACATTATACTACCAACCTTATGGCATTATCCCAATGTTAGACCAACATTATACTACCAACGTTATGGCATTATCCCAATGTTAGACCAATGTTATACCATCACTTTTCCACCACGTCATCAAGGGGCAAAAGTGGTTCCAGTCTCCAAGAGATGTCTCTGCGACGTCGTCTGGCCACTTGTGATCAGCGGATACTCCAGTCGCCACCAGGTTGCCACCAGGTCGCCACCCAGTCTCCAAGCCAATGAGATACCCACTTTATGTAAGTACAATTTGTAACAAAGTTCAAAGTTTAATCCCGGCATAAATGTACTTTTAAATCAAATATCTTTTATGTATTTCCACTAGTTTCTAATTTGTTACATACATACTACTACTACTACTACTACTACTACTACTACTACTACTACTACTACTACTACTACTACTACTACTACTACTACTACTACTAATAATAATAGAAATATAAATGCAATGATTACTATTATTATCATTATTATTGTTATTATTATTATTATCATTATTATAAAGTGCACTGGTGCTATTTATACAAGAAAACTAGAAAATACAATAACATAAGGACAATGCAAAACCATAATAACAGTAATGAAAAGAAGAAGAAGAAAAAACAATTTATGTGATATGGTGATACAATACTTAATAACTGACTGCATAAGCCTACCCGTCTTCACAAGTCCGGTGGAGACAATTTAGTACTGATAAAGAGAAAAAGGCTGCTGAATAGTAGGCTGAGTAATGTTATGTTATTTTTTTCTGTTGTTTCTTCTGTCATTTTGGTCTCTTTTTGGTACCATGAAAATGACTTGACTGTGGTGTGTTACCATGTCAGGAACATGACTTCTCTATTCCAGTACCACCTCTGTGCTGCTTGGCAGGAGATACTGTTTTTACTTCCACTATGGCAGCATCATTTATGAATCTGCACATCCCTTTAAAGGGAAGCACTTGTTTGTTCTTTGAAAGTACATTGGTGGTCTGATTTGTTGATTTGATCAACTTCTGGGTCTGAAGTGGGCCTTGGCGGCGCGTAATGTGCGAATTAAAATGTGCAGTCCGTGCTTTAAGTAACCTCGCGGAGAATCCCTATGAAAGGACGGGAGATAGAGTTTCAGGGGAAGGCTGGCCCTCATCAAACAAGAACAGCCGGGCCTTGGTTGCTGGGGCGGAGGAAAGGACTCTTACTCTCCCCCGTGGTGTTAGATGGGTTTTTAGAAGTGTGTGTGTGTTGGGGGGGGGGGGGGGGGGGAGTGAGGGGAGGGGGAGGGGGAGTAAGATGGTCACATTGTGCAGGGGGCATCTAGTGTTTCATGCAGAGCTAGCATTTAAGAGTAGGATGGGGTTACCATACTTCTCTTATTCTCTCCTCCTTTTTCACTCCCTCCATGTTGGAGGATGAGTGGAGGATGGTATGGCATTGTCAACGCCCCATTCTCTCCATCTACTGTAGATCTTGTCTCCTTTCAAACAATGTGATGTATGATTTAATGGCATGAATACCACACTGCAAGCCACACTGGAGAGAGAGACTTGGGGGGGGGGGGTGGTAAGGAAGTGGGATGGAAGTGTGCATAGCATGCACTGACCACTTTTCTGCCACTATTTTGGTCACACATTCCAAATACACTGTGGTTTTGTGCAAATTTCAGAATGGTCAGGGTTCGTTCAAGAGGTGAATTTGAATTTATTTCTATCAAGAGAAACAGAATGGAAGTGAAATCATATGAAGACATATCCACTGGTCACTATTTATTTTACTTTCTTTCTTCCCTTCATTGATCTGCTTGACATTGGTACGAATGATAAGTTTACTTTTTTGTTATGTGTAACAATTACTCACTTTCTTGTGACATGGGCCCCATGACTGGAAGCTTTGGCTTGCAATGAAATGAAACTTGAGATAAAAGCAAGTATCGTGTGCAAGTTGCATTTGATCACAATTCAAATTTAATTTCTGTGAACTACTCAAACATAAATCTTGGTGGATGAGCCCCATTCTGAAACTAGCCAAAATAAGTTTTTTTTGGATTGTTTGTTTCATTTCCATCTGAGAAGATGGCTGTATAGCCCATATTCAGCTGCAATAGCTACAACCCGTAGTCTTCCATGGGGTCCAGTTGGATGCAAGCAGGATGTGAGGCAGGACCACTTCACCGGGTTAAACAACCTGCTCTTTGAGATGAATGAATGAAGCGGGATCTTTTATGTGCATGAGTTGTAACTCTCTCACATGTAGGACCTCCATTTTATGTCCTATGTGGGGGACAGAGTGTTTTGCCTCTTACTAGAGGGAACAGTCAGTACACACAACATCGTTCAGTAGGACTCGTGAATCGAACCTGGGTCCTTTGGATCATGAGGCAGATGCGCTTCTGACTGAGCTAACTCACAGCCCTAAGTCATTGTGAATAGCCAGCGCATTGTCTGTACATAGCAGCAGATGATGATGGCAAGTAAAAAGTATGCTAGAATACACCATCTGTTGCAAATACCTAATTGAATAAAGTTTTTTTTTGTTTAACTCTATTAAACAGGATTAAAAAAGGATTAAAAAGACTATAGGCTACCTCAATATTTACAGAATTTTATCAATGAATAAACTTCCCTTCATACCGACCTCAGTCCCTGAAAACACATTCTTTAACCTAATGTAATATATCGGTTAATGATTAACAAGGATTGCATTTATTGCAGCTTGTGTAAATTCTTGATAGATTTCAGACATGTATGAATTCCGATCTTTTATTTTATGTCTTCGATCTTCAAATGTGTAATTGCTGTATCAAAAAAACAGAAAAACAACTTTGATGGTTGCAACGAGAAATATCACTTAAATTTCATAGGGGTTGTCATTGCAAGAGCTGTGTGTGTTGCTAAGACACAGCACGGCATATACCTCTATACTGTAAAAGTGGATATTTTCGCACGACTAATTTTTCATGCTCGCGGGGTAAGGTGCTCTGTCCAATTGTGCTGCATCCCCCAAAAAAGTCAATATTCTCATTGTTGTCATGGACAGTTTTGAGTATGATGTGTTTGAGGTGAAGGTAGATGTGATTCCAAGACTTCATTCATGGCCCTCCCCCTTCCCCCCCCCAAAAAAAAACAAACAAACAAAACAACAACAACAACAAACAAATTGACAAACTCAGAAACAAAACCTACACACAAATGAGTCCACCGTGTGAAATGACAAACACAGTTTGTAAATTTGTATAGTTCTTTTTTATTCCTAGACTGAATAGAAAAAAAGTTGAAGATAGACAAGGTGGACAGATATCATTTTATTTCATTTTGTTTATTTACTTTCATTTTCAACAAATATGAGTGTGCCAAACATATCATGCAAAAAAAAAACAAAGTAGTTTACATATATTGAGCAGCCCAGATGCATGCTAAACAATGTTGAAAATGTATAAAGTGGAGGGGAAGCTAAAAGGCAGAGCTTGTAACATGCATTTTCCTCAAAAGTCATCATTACTAAAGTTACAGAAATGTTTCCACATATGGGCAGATTGAAACATCAGACATGGGGTAATTACATTTGAGCATAATGTATTACATTTATCTTCTTTAGATTGTGTGACCATGGTGGATTAAACTTTTGAGATATAAAGACATGTAGATTCTCATTACAGATTGACTGGATTTGACATTCAAAAGAATGACATTTAGCCATATGTTCTTCAGGATTAGCAAAGCTAGCTTTCAGAATATTTCACAGCCTTCTCAAAAGACTCTCACTGATCTGCTGCATTTCATCTTGATGAATCAAAGTGAATAAAACTGGACACCAGCTGACATAAGGTCAATGACCATAGCTTGCACAGGGTGACCGACACAGTTAGAAGACAAGATTATCGTGCAAGATGAGAAACTTTGACAGAATCTCTTTTTCAAATATAGTGCCATCATGTGGAGTGACTGATTTCAAAGTCAGAACATTTACCTGATTAAATGTAGATCACCACGCAACTATGAGTCACAGAAGTAGGTCGTTATTTTGCAGCACTTAAGTCCTTCAGCCGCAGCAACATGCAAGGCAAAGTCCTCCATTGAATTCCTCCATTCCTTCCCCCCTACTCTTACCCATTCTCCTTCAAATATACAATTGTAAACATATCTTCCCTTCAATTTAACGATTTCAGTGCAGTTCACCTCTCAGGTTTGGTAATTTCCATGCTGTTTGATTATCAAATCATTTAAGTTCTTCTATGATGCAAGAGCAACTCATTCTGGAGAAGTTGATTTTCGGACTGAAATTCAGCATATAAATGAATAATGAAGATGAAATAATTTCACTGAATACATAAGGCAAAACACTTTTCATTGATGGTTTCTTGTATCATATCTTTTTAATATATCATGAAGTGTTTTACATTCATATCACACTGCTGCTAGGATCAATCAGGTGCCCAGACAGTTGATCAATTATCATTGTCTTGATGGAGTAAGACTGGATCTGTATTTGTCTTCTTTTTTTTTAATGAGGAGGCTGAATTATTGGAATCCTGTCAGTGATTTTTGCATATTCTTGTATAGCCAGTTTTAGATTGAATGATAATGTGAACTTGAACTTGTCCTGATCACATGGCTTATGACATAAACCTCTCTTCTTTCTCTTAGACTCATTTGCTCTTTCCACGAAAAAAAAAAGTATTGATGAAATGCTTGATTATATTTCACTTGATTTATTGGGCGGTAATCATAGCATTACACCACATGAGAATATCTCCCACACCATTTACCAAATATTCATTGCTTTTTTTGTCTATTATTGGTTGTGAAGAGAATTAGTGAGAATCATCCTTATTGTCCATTACAATTGTGACTTGTTGAGTGCATATGATAAGCTCTGCGCTGAGAATACATCCAAGATACCCTGACACACATGGTGATAAAAGTAGATCTGATAAATGACCAATGAGAGCTTGTCATAAAGGAGCATACAGTATTCTTAGTAGACCGATCAGGTTACCAGAAAAAAAAAAATTAAGCTATCACAAAGGAAAGCAGAAGAATTTTTTCTAACTGCTTTTAAAGGTGAAAAGTCATCTGTAAAATGTGATTAGTGTTTTATAGAATATCATTTGAACATAAAAAATGAATAGCTCACATTGCAGATGTAGCAAGGAGCTATGATGATATATTGTCTTTATTTGTTACCACATCTTTGAGTGCATTCACAGGTTTCCAATAACATTGTCCATATTTTTTTTTCACCATACCTTTTGATCAATGAACAAAAGACATAAATACATATATACCACCTAGGTTCTTTCCTGCAATTTGATTGCCTTGTTTAATGCCTCATAGTGACCATGTGTTGAATGGCATGAATTCCCATTAAAGCATGTACAGCATGTATGACTCCCTGAGATGCCAGAGAAACTGGGGGTCACTACCTTAGAGGAGCGTGCTCTAGCAGGAGATGACATCAGCGTTTGATCCAAACAATTTAGCGGGAAAAAATTGTATGAGAGTCACAAGGCCAAACAAAAAGACTGATGTCACAGGACTTGGCCTCTTATCTTCATTTCTCTCTTTCTTTTGGTTTTGTTGTCGGTGTGTTTGAAGCAAGTAGTTTGATAAAAAGAAAAAAGAAAAAAAGTAGGTTTGATGAGTCAATGATGCTTCCTGCTAAACGTGAGTAATTTGTGTCTGGTCTTAAAACTGATCCCAGATCTAGGCCAATGATGAGTCTGTAAAGGAGAAGATTTTGTGCCTAGAAGGATTAAATAGAGCATGACTAAACAAGGTAAACACTATGATACATGTCAGTGCACTGAGTCAAAGGACTTGACACATCTTATTATTTCATTCACATTCTCTTTTCAAGCTTTTTTTAGAGTAAGCATATATCACCTTTGATTTATCATTTTATGGAGGGTGAATTCTTTTAAAAGCTACTGAAAATGCCTATTACTATGCAGGCTTTTTATTTTCATGATTTTCTTCAAGTCAGGTGCTGTTCGTGAAGTTTACAACAGGCGATAGTCATAAATTTCATCCCGACGTGAATGTGACATACATGCGTACATTTCTCTATCCATTACTGTACTCCATGATCATTCAACAACATGCAAAATTGTCGGGAAGTCCCAATTGCAAGAAATGAGACTTGCGTTTATGTAGCATATACAGTAACTTGTCCTAGCTGGGTGCCAAACTTTGAATACACAGTAAAAACTTAAAGCTTATATCTGCAGCCACCTGAACATGTGATACCTCACACGGTATACTTCTCACTCTGATTGGTTTAAAACTAAGTTATATGTGACTATAATGTCTGATTTCAAATGTACCTTTTATGCAAGGGACATGCAGGATAGCTGTACTGAGAGAATTCAAAGTATTTTCACTTTTTTAACATAATGAAAGTGCACTCGACTTAATTCTGTCAGAAACTGGGGAATGATATTACCCTTACATTTGTCCCTATCAGGTTGAAAGAATGTGTACTTTTCATCAAAAATTTGATTTTGTGGGATTTTTATATATATTTTTATATTTTTTTTATTGCCTTGCTGTCACATCACTAACTGTAGTAGTCTTCTCATCCAGCCATGGCAGAACCAGACTTTAACCCATTGAGGACAAGTCCTGAGTATACTTGGGCAGGGGTCTAAAGGGAAATCCATGTTGTAGCAAAATCTGTACGTCCTCAACGGGTTAAAAATGTATAACTTTGATTGGGTGGTAAGATTTTCCTCAAACTTCAGTGATTTGTTTAACTGATATCGCCACTTTTCACTCAAAATGCATGTATGTTTGGCTTCAGTCCCCTTTAAGTCAGTTTTATGTGGTGACCCAATTGCTCTAATGGATGCATAGCTAGCTAGATGGAAAGGACATTACAAACCTCAAATTACATCTGCAGCATCATTTCACATTTTGATGCAGCACTTATGCTTTCTACCAGGAAATGTTTTGTATCTTAAAATTTTGCTTCAGTGCAGAAAGAAGGGGGGAGGGTACCATAATGTATATTGTCGCATCAAGCAATAGTAACCTATTCGCACTATACATAACAAGACCACTATGTTTGCTATTTGATATTATGATCTTCAAGCAAGAAAACAAACATGTAGCTTAATGGACATCACAAGTGTGTTGTTGCATGACAGCAGCCTGTAGGGCATGACTTTCAGCAGAAGTTTTCGTTTAAATCATTATCTTTAGAACTGCAAAGCGATAGCGAAGCATGTCTATTTCTGATGCTTTGACATCATGCAGTTCAGTAACCCCCTTGCCCCTTCTTTCAGACTCTATCCTCTTTTGACCTACCCTGCCCACCCTGGTCTCATTATTTGATTAGCTACCCCCCTGGAGCCAGAGCTCTGGATATGCCACATTGCCTAATGGCTGGAGATCGGGTAGCATAGGGCTGGCCAGTGATCCTGGGCAGCATAGCTCATCCTATTAGCTATGGCTCAGTTTACTGGTATGTCCCAAGAGGGGCGAGCATTTCTCCCTTACTCCACCACTCCCCCCCCCCCCCCCCCTCATCCATCTCTGATATGTTTTGATTCCTAAAGTCATTCTCTCTGTTTATATGTCCGTCACTCATTCTCTCTCTCTCTTCACACTTTCTCCATGGCTTGGTTTGATGATGTCCTGTGTAATTAGCAGGCGTGCTGGTAACAGTATATGGTTTCATGTGTGGTACTTTGTCCCAATGTTGTGGTACTCACAACTCTTCTTCATGTGATGGTTATGATGATTTCTATCATTTAGTAGTCGTCTTTTCTCTCGAGATTTTCTCTTAATGAAAATAAGTTACATTATGAGTATATCGTTATGCTCATGGCTCTGTAAGATTCAACAGATATTTCGGTTGTTGTTATAAATCAATTCGTGGTATAACACTTCAGAATGCATGGGGTCTTGAAATACATAACAAACAGGTTTTCTGGATGTATGTACAAGGACATCTGCAATTGTTTTCCAGCATAGTTCTTCTGCAATTTGTTTAACACTACACTTAGGTTTGCAGGTGTATGATTACAAAACAAGCAAACTAACAAACTCCAAGGATATGAGTGGAACGCATTACCTGGAAACAAAAGATTTGAGAAGTTATGTAATAAAGGGAAGAGATATGAGGACAGATGCTCAACAGGATGATCCTTGTCCACATCCCACTGCCTGCACTGACAAACTTACCCCTCCTCTCAAGTCTTCTATTAGCTTTTATCTGAGTCTTAAAGCAAGCGTACCATCTGTCTCTCCATATGTCATGTCAGTCTCTCTCTTATTGTTCTCTCGTTCTCTTTCTTCTATATGCTTTATACCTGTGTGTTTCTATGAGTGCATAGTCTTTATTCTTTTTTTGTTCTCTTTCCTTTGCATTTGCTACATTCCTTTTGTAGTGATCCATCTTTGAATGTGATAGATATATTATCAGTCTACTCAACTGTCTGAATTTTTATACCCCCGCCAAACGAAGTTTGAAGGGGGTATATAGGAATCAGCAGACGGTCGGGCGGTCGGGCGGTCAGTCAGGCGGTCGGTCGGGCGGTCGGTCGGGCGGTCGGTCGGGCGGTCGGTCGGGCGGTCGGTCGGGCGGTCGGGCGGGCGGGCGGTCGGTCGGGCGGTCGGTCGGGCGGTCGGTCCGTTGCAAATCTTGCGTCGCGAACTACTTCCTCAGTTTTCAACCGATTCCCATAAAACTTGGCACAGATGTGTGCCTTGGGTTGTAGATGTGCAAGACGTATTTTTTGACAGTACCCAAAAGTACGTTGCCATGGTAACAGCATATTATGGGCAAAAATGGGTACAAATCTTGCGTCGCGAACTCCTCCCACAGTTTTTGATCAATTTTTATGAAATTAGGTACAGATGTTCATCTGAATATATTAATGTGCAAGACACATATTTCCGCAGTGGCAAAAAGTGCGTTGCCATGGTAACGGCATGTTATTGGTAAATATAGGGCAAAATGCTTCATGGCAAAACTGCTTCATCAGTGTTCTTCCAATTCTCATGGAATTCATATTGAATGTTTGTCTTAGGATATAGGTCAGCATGACACATTTCTTGACAGTGACAAAAAGTATGTTGCCATGGTAACAGCTCACATATTATGAGCCAAAATGATGGAAAATTTTGTGTTGCAAACTACTTCCTCAGTTTTTGCCCAATTTCCATGAAACTTGGTACAGATGTGTGCCTTTGGTTGTAGATGTGCAAGACGCATTTTTCGACAGTACCCGAAAGTACGTTGCCATGGTAACGGCATATTAATGGCAGAAGATCAAGGAAAGATCTTGCGGATGTAACTACTTCCTCAGTTTTTTGACCAAAGCTTATGAAATGTTGTTTTGACCAAAGCTTATGAAATGTTGTTTGGTGGGGGTATAACCAGTCGCTGTAGCGACATTTCTAGTTTTTTTTTGCTGCTTGTGTGCATAGATATTAGGGGCAGTAAACTTATGTACCGTAAAGTTCCGTGTATAAGACGCACCCGTGTATAAGACGCACCCCTACTTTCGGACCTAAAATAAAAAATTAAAAAAAAACACGGAAATTTCCACGCAAATATTGCGTGTGTCATACATATTATTTCAGCTCAAAATTTCCCTAGAATGCAGCATGTATTTGCTCAATTTTTCGTTTCCTTTTATATTTTCTTTTAACGGTATTCATCGGACATCGGCAAAATATGGAAGTCGCAAAATGCAAGACTTGTCTCGGTACTCACTTGCTATTGTTTTGCCTTTCAATCGTGGTACATGTGTCATGCATATCGTACTCATGAGTGTACAGTACGATCTTTGCTGTCATGATAGCAGAGGGTCTCGCATATTGACGCATGTCAGACTGGAAGGTTCATTACAGAAAATAAGAAAAACATCAACAAGTGTAGCAGAGGGATCATACGGCAAGACGTACGGTGCGTACGGTAGTACACTCATGCACTACCAGTAACGTGTGTCTCTTGTACCATGCTTGTATGCACAGTGCTAGCCTTTTGCAAAAGGCAGCTCGCTATAATTTCAGCACACACACACAGAGAGCAATGGACTTGCACACACAGCGCGCAACGGGCAAGCGCGCTTCGATCCAATCGCTGTGTGCACGCGAGTCCATTGCAAAAGCCTCTCTGCAGCTAGCTGCTGCCTTTGCTAAAGGCTTGCTAGCTAGCTACAGTGTAGCTAGCTTTGCTATCCTAGCTGGCCTCGTGAAATGAAGAGCAAACGAACGACATGGATATGCATGCATGCTTCACACATCGTTCATATTTGCGGTGACATAGTGTCGATCCTATGGCCATATTGATACTAGTACATTGATAAGTTTTACGGTATCGGTAATTTAGTAATGATACCTGTACATCGCGTATTCCAGCTACTAGGTTGGCTGTTGGTAGCTTGGTAGACTGACATCGGTAGCATACAGCAGTGCTGTTACAGCTGTTGTCTATGGCCAGATTGATACATCGTTACTGCACAAGGCCGATGTAAGTTTATCTCATACTTGCAGCTCTTGTGTGTATCCAGATTGAAAGATCGCTAATTTATCCATAAGTTTTAGTGATTGCTTACCTTCCAAACGTCGATGGGCATACATGGCCCCAAGTTGGCCTTATAAAATTGGGTGTACATGACGGATTTTTTTTCTGTGATTCAACTGTACCCGTGTATAGGACGCACCCCCGATTTTCAACGTTTTCCGACGAAAAAATAGTGCGTCTTATACACGGAACTTTACGGTAGTTCTTTTGGAGATAGTCATTTAGAATATTCCTTTATTAGATTAGATTCACATTTTAGTTTTATCACAAGGTTTTATCTCCATAATATGCTTTGTTGGTATGACCCCTTGTTAGAACAATAGTATTGTAATTGGCAAAGCTGAGCGGACTTACGCCCTCTTTTCAAAGTCGTAATTTTGTACTGTGAGTGCCCCCTCCCAACTCACACCTTTCACACATCTCACATACATGCACATGAGGGCAACCCCTAGCCATTTATGGGACCAAAGGGTTATTTTTTTTTTATGATGTCATTATATTTGCTGGTCCATCTGTTAGTCAGGTTGATTATGATCAACCAGAACGTCAAAAGTGACTTCAGAATTACATAGGACAGACCAATTGAAACTCAGTATGCACTTGTTTAATGATGCTAGTGAACTCAAGAGATTTTAGAAGTCATGGTATCGCAGACTGAATGTCTCAGGTAAAGGTATGATGTAAATAAAAAGAAAGCTTTTTCATGCTATTCAAAAGCACAAAGAGCATTGTATGAGAACATGGAAAGCATCGGTAGCACTATAGGGCATGAGGGAAATCAGAGCCAAAAAAGTACTAGTAGGTTCATATCTAATGATGATATCCATTATTTTTACAGGATATGTACTGCATAACCAAAAACATTCACTGCATGGAACTTTCACGAATTGGAGATGACAACCTGAAACTTTCTCAAATTGCTACTGGCATTCAGTGCATTGTTTAGACACAGACTTCACATCCTTTTTTTTTTCTTTTGTTTTTGCAAATCTTGGCTTCTCACGAAATTCACAACAGTTTCATGCACATGAAAAATTATGGTTTTACAGTACCTTGTACCAAAGAGTGAGATTTTCAGTGTGGGGTGAAGTCAAATCACTGATTTGATGCTTTCAACAAATACTACCTATGAAAGAACTTAACTTTTTGTGCAGGATTATTGTCTGATATTCACCAGTTAATGTTATCAGAAATATGTAAGTGTGACATTGGTAGAATTCTTCTCTGAAATGAACCCCTGCTCAAACAAGTTTGAGAGGGTCATTTAGAATTAACAGTCAGGTCAGTCTGTCTATTGTAAACCTTGTGAAGTGACCCACTCCTGCTGTTTTGAAGTGACTAAAGTTACCTTGTTTAGATGTCCTTCAAAATAAAGCAGTAACATAAGTTTTTGAAATGTGAATAATGAAAATTCAATAGAATACTGCATGACTTGTGCACTACAAGTATAAAGACCATTTATAATGAAAGCAGTTGCAGTTAAATAAGAAAGACAATACAATGGTAGAAAAAAATACACTGAATCTACACTATTGACATATCAGATATCTTGTCATTTCGTATTCATTTCATTTATTTCCACTACCTAATCAAAACAAAAAAACATTGGATATACATGAAATTAAACAAAACTTACAAGTAACTTTAAACATCAAGTATGTAAACAAATTGAGTACCAACATAATTCAGATTGTAGTGAGATTAGCATAAGCTGTCAAGGGATGTGTTGAAGGTTTTTACTGTGAAATTACAATCGCATCTGATTAAACAAATATACTGATGCAAAAACAGAAAGAAAGAAGACAAAAGAGATTATAAGGAAGAGAAAAGAGGATACAAATTATACAAAAAGGATAAATCATTGATAGGAAGGATAAGTATGTAAAGAATCTGCTGATCTGAATCTAAATTTAGATTTAAAGCTAAATAAAGATTGGGAAGCCTTCAGTGATATTTTCCTACAAGTTGTTTTGTAAATAATTTTGTTTGCAGCTATTTAAGAATACTTAACTTCATTTTGTCTCTTTTGAACTTGCAACTTAGGATACTACCTCTTTTATACAGATTTTATATTTCATCCTTTTTTTACTGTCAATTCATTCAGAGATGAAGATATTGAAGCGAATCATACAAACTGTGCAAGATAATCAGAACAGTTCTGAGTGGAAACGGGTCTGGCGATTGGGATGAGAAAGAGCCAGCTCCTTTGCCCAGAGGGGGTGCGACTACCAGTCTTCACACAGATTAAGACAATAAAAAGTGTCACCAGCAACAGAGTCATGGGTCTGAGTCCATCACGCTAACATCTTCGTCTCCCGCTAACTCTAATGGCTTCCTCAAATTGTAGCCATCTAAATTTTCCCAGCCATTTAAACGAGCAAAAAGTAAGGGAAAACAGAAAAAAGAGAGATAAAAAAGGAAAACAAATCCCCTTTGCATTTCATTGATGAAGACCGTTTTGCATCTTATCATTACAGCGTCTCATGTACTTGCTAATTACTGTTCGAAGCTTGTCGTCAGGGCAAAATGGCTGGAGACGCCAGGTTGTTATTGGCCATTTCCAAATGATGTGCCGAAATGTAATGCACCATTATGTGTGTGTCTATCAAGTTAACTGCTTGGTAATTTCCAGTCCCCATACTTGCGTTACTTGTGATATTGTTTTAAGGCGGTCTTCTAAAAATTTGCTTGGTTCTTGGCTAGCTTGTCATAGACACACTTCCGTCATCCTCTCTGTCATAACCGACAGAGTGTGACACTGAACCTCCCCTCACAATATGCCCTCTTTATACTTAACATGTTCATACAGATATCATCACATGCTTAATAATGGCTTAACCTGCAAAAGCTGCAAGATTCTGATACCTCCATAGCCTTTTACACAGGATCCATTTAGTTTCTATGTACAGGTACTTAAATAGATCAAGCCCTTTGCATACTTAATGATCATTCCTTTCATTAAAATATTAATGGCTTCAACCCCCTCTCCCACATAAAAAGGAGGAGCTGCATTGTGTTGTTTTCTTTCTTTCTTTTCTTTTCTTTTTTGTTGATGAGATATATGTGGTTTAGGGTCAAGTGATATAAAAGAGAGAGGTTAAAAAAAAGACAGTCAACAACCATGCTTTTCAGATGTAGCACCAATTTAGTGGCTTTTTTAAGAATTAAGAACAGAAAAATGAATAAAACAGAATTCAGAGGAAAAAGGAAACATTTCAGATACATGTATGCTCACTGTTACTTCCTGAATATTCCTATCTATATGTTTCAAACTATGACAACTTCACTTATGTTTGGTTTATAGTCACTAAGTCTAATGCCAGTGGGTCTAGTTCCCAGACCATCCAAACACCAATATAGCTAAGCCCATTTCGTTTACACTAGATGAAACCATGTTGTATGAGATCAAATGGGCATTACACAAAGTGGGATTAGATCAAGTGATAACTCTCCTGATCTTATAGATAAAACTTACAAGCTTTCAATGTAATCATAGCATTATTTATCAGTGTGTATGTCTTAATGCTTTGAATCCTTTTCTGTAGGTCCAGATGACAATAATCAATATCACTGCTACCACTATCACATCAGTTTGCTGTTCTTGCCTTATATACTAGTGCAAAATAGTGAAAAGCTGTTAAAAAAAGAGGAAGAAAAGATAATTCATTTACTTCCCCAGAGGATAATGTTACTGATTATAAAATCCTTCCATTAGTACTCCAGAGCACTTTTGGGCTCATAATGCCACAAAATATTCTTAGTTTTATCATGGCTCCATATCTTATGAAGGAAGCTGGTTAGAAATGTCACGTGATTTACACATATGTTATGCATTTCCTTGTTCAGTAATATCAGTAAGTAATTTCTTGTAACATCAATGAAAAGAAAAGCTTCTTATTGAAGTCAATCTATGAGAGAAATGGTGTTATACTGACATTTCTGTATAAGCTAATTAAAAAAAAAATCAGTCACTTTTTTCATTGCAATTGGTATTTTGCAGAACTTGATAAGGTGTGCAAATAATACAGCAAACACATATTGCAGAGACTGGGCAGGCAATACACGTAGAGATAATGGTAAAAGAGGAGGTGTAAGAGTCTTGACCATCTGATCTTATGATATGCAAGACTCGAACCTTGCTTAGTCATTGCTGAGAGAAAGTTCATGGGGTCATTGCCTCTCTCTACCCCAGTCGTCCTCCTTCCAAACTCGTTACTGACCTCAAATATTCCCCCTTGTCCAGAATGCTTGCATCTGCAATTAAATCAATGGAAACTACCAATTAACAATCGTTCTAAATAATGGATGGCTTCCAAGATGGACTTAACAGCCTCGGAATCTCTGATGCAAAGGCATAAGACAGAATCCTAATGACCACTACGTTCCCTTGCCGCCCATCAAATGGTCTGAGTTGGAGTCTTCTATTTTGTTTTCTTCTTCTTTGTTCCTCTGTAGAGAAATAATTTCTTTGAGCTGATGAAGGCTTAGCTAATTTTTGTCAAATACAGCAAGGAGAACCCAAATGATGCATTACGATTTCTTTGCATAGATATTGGATTTGGGAGAAAAAAAAAAGTATGGTAGGACTAACTTGCTGGTTTAGAGGAGGAAAAAAAAATCCTGCATTGTGGTAGATGACTAACGGACCGAATCCAGTAACTGAATATTGCGCTTGTCACTCGCTGAATGTGATGGGTCCTGAATTATGCAGGAATTATCTGACTGATAAACTTGTCTTGAAACAACACATCTCTCTGGATCGATTACATGGCAGAGCTAATATCGCAGCAAACCCAATCTGTTTGGTATCAAACTTCAGCACACATTTGCACATTTCCCAGCTCCCTCACTTGATCCTCATGCCCCTCTCCACTCTTCTCCTCTCTTTTTTTTGTCATTTGCATTTTGTTTTTGCCTTCTGATCCTGTCAAGGCACTCACTCTGAATGTACTTGTGTTAATACTTACACATCAGGTTTGGCAGTGATGCTGTTTACCTGCTTTCACTCTTTCTCTCTCTCTCTCTCTCTCTCTCTCTCTCTCTCTCTTTCTCCCTCCCTCTCTCTCTCTCTCTATCTATCTATCTATATATCCCTGTATCTGTTTTACTTTTGATATCTCTTTCTTTCTCTGTTTATGCATCTAATCCATCCATCTATCTTACTATATATCTATCTATCTCTATATCTCTCTATCTAACTATCTATCTCTATCTACCTATCTATCTATCTATCTATCTATCTATCTATCTATCTATCTTACTATCTATTTATCTGTCTATCTATCTATCTATCTATCTATCTATCTCTATCTATCTATCTATCTATCTATCTATCTATCTATCTATCTTACTATCTATTTATCTGTCTATCTATCTATCTATCTATCTATCTATCTATCTTACTATCTATTTATTTATCTATCTATCTATCTATCTATCTATCTATCTTACTATCTATTTATCTGTCTATCTATCTATCTATCTCTATCTATCTATCCCTGTCACTCATTGTCATTATTTCTACTTTCCTTTTCTTGCCATAGCTTTACCCTGTCACAGATCTATTGTTTGTACATCACTTCTGTGTCTTTTTCAAAAGCTTTCCTCAAATTTATGTTTTGTATCATATTAGAATAGGGTAGTTTACTGTGATTAATTGTGATTTTGATACTGAAGTAGTACTTTCCCATGTCTGTTTTCTAGTGCATATTACATTTAAGTGTATTACCATGAATAATGGTGTATTAACTGCATTGATGTATTAAATGCACCCCCTTTTTTGGCCATTGGGGGAAAACATGACAGTCCACCAACAAGCGAGGATACTGCTATGCAGTGGGTTTAGATAGTGCTGACATGTTGGTTGAATTGAGTGAAATGTTTGTGGGAGAAAATGTGTTGATTTTTGTGCCATAAAAAAGAAGGTAGTGAACAGCAGAATGCTTACCAAAAGGTAAATTATTTTGAACATTGTCTGCACGATTTCAGTGAGTATTGACTGTAACAATGTATAAACCGCACCATGAATTTTGACCTGCTTAGTGGGGAAAAGAAATTGCGGTCAATACACCATTGTTTACGTTAATGACCCTAGCTAAAATCTTGTCATTGGATTTTTAAATTATGCTTCTTTCTGTTACAGTGGAAGCTTTTTACATCCTTCCAGGTCTGTAATTTTGTAGGATAACAAATGCCAGATGTGACATTTTGTGTAATCATAATTACTCATGTAATTTGTAAGTCTCCAGAGGTGCCCATACACAGTTTTGCTTTGATAGACATAGTAAACATGTGCAGTGAAAGCAGGAGATGTTAAAAAGAAATGTGGAAAAGAACTGAAGATCACCCATTTTGAAATATACTTGACATTTTAGTCATTTTCTCATCAGTACAAATGTAGGAGTAAAATGAGAGAGAGAGAGAGAAAGAGAGAGAGGAGATAAGATAGAGAGATAAATAGTGTGTTATGATATTGAATTGCTATAATAATCATCAGTGTATACATAAAGTTAAGGCACGTTATATACAATGCTATTTTTTGTGTAGGGCAAATGAAGTTACTTTGAGGAATCAAAATATCTGTCTAATTACATGTAATGGTAAAGGCTGTAATTTTTCTAATATGCATTTTTTCATGCTTATTTCCCTAGGGAATTAGGTACATTTAAGTACTGGAAAAAAATAGGGAGAGAGACTGAGGGAGAAAATGATGTGCAATGTAATGATAGATGTAATCTTACACTTTTGATGGATTGAATGCAAGATGGATCATTATTTGTTGACCCTGTCTGTTGTTTGCAGCCAGGCATGAAGATTGATCCCATGAATGAGTGGGGTTTCTCAAGCTCGGTAAGGGGGGAAGAAATCTTGCCAAAACAGAGACAAAATGGAGTGTCGGTTGCTACAATCCATCCTTGCGTGTTGATGGATTAATAAAAGATGAGGCTTCCGCAGAACTGAAAGCTGTTAAAACCAACCAAGCTGTATAAACTATCGGATTGTTCACACCTACACAAACAAGTGTTATGCCATCTTTTCGCAGGGACCAGAGATAATCTTTGATCAAGTGGTATTTTTGTGCAGCTGCAATATCTTCTTTTTTTTTGGCATCCTGCTATCTGCCTGTCTATCTTTCACCTCTCCATCTTATTATCCTTCTCTCTCTCTCTCTCTCTCTCTCTCTCTCTCTCTCTCTGTCTCTTTCCCTCTTTCTCTCTCTCTCTCTCTTTGCCTGTCTCTCTCCCTCTAACTTCTCTCTTTTCCTCTTTTCCTCCTCCTGCCCTCATTCTTCTTTTTTTATTTATATTTTATCTTCTTTATACTCGATTTTTACCTTTATTCCCTCACCCATCTTTTATCTTTTTTTTTTAAATTAATGTTTTATCTGTATTCATCTGTCTGTTTTATTGATGTATGTATGTTTTTCCTTTCAATCAGAACATTAATATAGAATTGTTGACCCAGCATCTCCTTCCCAATATGACAACATCTTTAGTGTTACATTTTGAATGCTCACAAATTGCCATTTCATGAAATCACTGGTTACCACCACATTGTATTTATCAAAACCTACATGAAATCAAAGGTACTAGTATCAACATTCATTGTTTGTGTGCTTACATCAATTGTTGTTGAGGACGAGTTCCCGGTATACTCGGGCAGGTGTCTGTGGGAAATGTGTGTTGTAGCAAAATCAGTATGTGGTCAACGGGTTAACATGCATATATTTGTAAACATTTAAGTTTAGCATGTGAACATCATAGAATTGGTGCTGTAATCCTCTTAGCAGAAACCCAATCAGATAAGATGAAATGGTTACAAAGGCACACTCACAATGACAATAAAGATGGAACAGTACATAGGTAATGGCTTGACCAGCCTACGGTGGATTATCTCTGAACCTTGGGCATGCCAGAGCTTACAGAGTGGCACAGATTTCCTTGTGAATATTTGAAAAGGAGGTTGGCATACTCAGTTGAAATCCCTGTCTCCAGACTGGAGGAGGTAGCGGCAATCTGCTGATCACACCCAAATAGTCCTCCTCGGTTATCCATTCCCCAGCACAAAGCAAACATTTGTTGAGGCAGTAACAACTGGGCCAGGAACAAACACAGGAGAGCATTTGTGGGCCACTGACCGCCAGCAATCCTATTTTAACTACTACTACTACCTTAGAGAATAGAAGATTTTTGACTTAAAAAAAAGGAAAGAAAAACAGAAGGAGACAGACTGGGGAAATGAGGTAAAGATGGGACAGGGGGTGGCTTCAAGACAGCAAGTGAAGTGCCATGGTTTTTAGATGGACAAAGACAATGTTCTACAAATATTTGCTTGACAATCAGTGGCAAGGGGAACACAAAATGGAGTGGAAAGATGCACAATTAAAAGATAGGGGGAAAATGAGTTCATGTTGACAAGTTGAAAGCTGAGAATTATGGCTGAAATCTATATTGGACTGTCTGTCTTCTGCCCTACATTTTCATAGACTTAAAGTGGCATCTAGGTCTGACATGGTTTCATTAGCTTTCTGGAATAACATCTCCTTCATCAGTTGCTGTTCATTTCTCTCCCCCCCCCCCCCCACATCTCTCTCCCCTCCCCTCCCCTCTTCTCTGCCTCTCCGTCTCTTTTCATCTCTTTCTCTCACAGTCTTTTTCTTTTTGTCACTTTCCCTCTCTAATTCCAGCTATTTTATCACTGTTGTTCATTCTTACCTATTTCTTGTTGTTTTTCCTACATGCTCGTTGCTGCATGACAAGTGCATTCTCTAAAGGAGGTTTGCTTGTGTGGCTTATTCTACAAGATACCTGAATTGTTTTATTAGCAGTGCCTTTATGTTATCCGTAAATTCAAATCACAAACCTTTTAATAAATGAAAGAAAAATATTGCCATCCATAGAGCACAGGGAAGACATCTCATTTTTCTGTCTTCTCTTTGGATGGTGTAGTGATTGAGATTTCATTATCTACTGTAAAACATGATATATTCGCGGCATGAAATTTTCGCGAATTGGAGCCGACAGCCTTTTTCGTGGCATGAAATTTTCGCGAATTGCCACCGATGGTCAATGCATGTAGTGTAGACAAAAACTTTCGCGTGCATTTTAATTTCGCGAATTTTGGCGCTCGCGAAATTCGCGAAATTAAAATGCACGCGAAAATTCCTCGTTTTACAGTATGTTGTTCCAGTGTGATTACTTTTTTTTTTGTTCCCACAAAGTTGGATACACTTTATACATGTTAATATCGATATTTGATGTAGCCTGATTATCAGTTAGGCAGAAAAAAAAATGAAGCTTTAGACAATGTGCTTATTTCTTGTATTTTAGTTGCCCACAAAGAAAAATTTGCATACAAATTTTTGATAATGCCACAATTAGAATGAGAAATATGGTAACAGGAACATTCTGCTTAAACTAGCATGAAGATTTAAAGATGCTGAAGTCACATGCTGTAAAGATGACATCAAATTCTTTCAGTGGCATGCTCTCTTTTGTACTACACATTTTTCAAAATCCTCAGTGGGCTTGGTGCAAGCTTAGAATGCTTCTTCAACTCACCATGTACCAACTTGATTTATGTTGTGTCTGCCAGCTACGTTGAACCATGGTGGCAAAAATGTTGAAGAAAGAACAGCTATCTGAGAAACCATGTTTACCATCTTCCTTGGAAAGCTTCCGCTGTCTCCCCATAATTCTCCCTCCTTTTGTATAGGCAAGATTCATTCAATTATCAAGGTACTCCCTACTCACCTCACCTGTGTTAAAATAATCTTTTTAATCAGCTGAAAATGTTATAGTTTACCGCATGATTTAGCGTTTGTCAGTACATTCTTCTTTGACAAGCATATCAGCAAATTGACACATAGCGTAAACAGAAATAAAATGCTAGCATTTCCTCCCCCTCCCCCATCTTTCCTTGACACTGTGAACCCATGCTCACATACTGCTGGATTATTAAACTGACTGAAATAGCCCAGAGAGAAGAAAAGAATCATACTCTGCACATCTTATACTTATGCCATTCATTTGATATGTTCTGAGTTGGCACTGCAGTCAAATTACAAGGTTATTGACAAATTGATAAGAATGATATTTCATGATTTCATGATTACAGCAACAATCGTATATAAAACTACCAAAATGACATCCTTGGAATGTGATATGCAGTACAATTACAGTAGTGACAGTATTGACAATAATTCAAATACTGTACCTTGTAGTTAGATTATGATGTCATTATAAGTTTTAATCATAATTGTCATTATAATTCCTCATAATTTAAATTGTCATCATTCGTGCCACAATCACAGTTGCAATTACATTGATGATGACAGTTAACATCAAGCAATTTACAGATTGTATAGAATAAAAATAAAATGCACTAAGGCTTGTAACTGACATAAGATGATTAAGTAAACCCACAATATGACAGCACGACTGCAAAATTGAAGTCATTTTATATGCTACATCCAATTTAATCAATGAACTTTTCAACACATGTCTTCAGCAGTACATTATAACTGTGACAACTTATACAAAGACTTAATCACTGATATCAGTTTCAGATTGCAGTTTAAAACACAGTTATTGAATTTTTATGCATGGCATGACTGTTGTTCTTGTATTGTGCCAACTAGAGAAATCTCTAAGCTGTGGTGTCTAGAAGGAAAGAGTACATGAGCTTCACCAGGTATGTTTCACACAAAAATCATCAATCACAAGCTCCATGTGTCATGACTGAAAAAGGGAATTCCATTTACAACTGGGCACCTCCTAATATGTGCTTGTTTTAACCCATTTTGTAGAAATCCATAGAAGATTTTGATTACAACCCACCAGATTCCTGAAACATAGCGGCACAGAAGAGTTTGAGGTTTTTGTGTCCTCTATTTACACATAAATGTGATTATGAATTGCTGTTATACCCTTCACTGATTTTAACCAAAGTTTATTATTGTCTCTCTTCTTTGTCTTATTATTGTATTCCTTTCTTTCTATTCTCTACTGGGAGTGTGACAGCATCAGTTGTTATCAGGAAGAATATTGAAGAGTTACAAGATCTCTCTACATATATCTATCTGTCTTTCTTTTTTCCTCTTCCTCGAATTCCACTCTCTAAACCAGCAACACTCATACCCGCCTCGCATACGATCTCCTGGTGACAATTGTAATTTGGGAGAGTAGGGATCCTG
This sequence comes from Diadema antillarum, assembly GCF_040938485.1. Taxonomy (NCBI): domain Eukaryota; kingdom Metazoa; phylum Echinodermata; class Echinoidea; order Diadematoida; family Diadematidae; genus Diadema; species Diadema antillarum. The sequence goes on from NW_027271302.1 coordinate 415,008, forward strand.
GAAAGATCTAGGGAAATACCGAAAGAGTGTCACATTCTAACGATCTCCCTCCATCGTTAATCTCAGGTTGCCGTTCCTGTCACGAACGTCCACCTCGTATCTGGCAACGAGTGTCTGATAAGCCCAGGACATTGACCCATTGATTGTCTGGCAGTGCCTGTGTCTATTCCCAGCCAGTAGCAGATTGCAGGACAAAAGAATGCCCAAACTGGGACGATGCAGAAAGCCAACCCCTTTGAACAAGAGGGGATGGAAGGTTGCAAATTTTGTCATCATCTTGACAGCGCCGTGAGAAACCCCCATGAGCATCTTTTCATTTAGAGCTCTACCACTAAACTGACACCTCCCCCTTGCCCTCTTCCTGTCATATCATGCACCTAATCCCTAGCCTCCCTCACTCCTCCTTCACTCACTCGTCCCCTCTTGTACTAGTCAGGGTGGGTCCACCACCAAAACCTTGTGTTGCAGTTTATTAATGCTAATGCGTCCTCAATTTGGAATTCGGAATGATCCATTTAAGACCCCCTCATGGAAGCATGTACTAGATGCAGACCTGTACTTGATGTCACTTCATCACATTATTAATACTCCACTTGATGTCAGCATTAAACAGCTTTGATGCATCCATTGTCAAAGGGAGATTAATTTGCTCCATTAAAGTATAAAGCAGATAATTTACGTGTCATTCAATTTTCACAAGTAGTATCCCTGCAGTCTTTAACCATCAAAACTTTCATTTAGTCCCAGCTGTTGATTACATTAGTTATCTTGAGCACTTCTATTAACACTGCTGACCAGATTGCCCATTTGAAACTCTTTTAGTATATCTTTAGGCATTAAAAGAAAACTGAGAGAAACAAGTCTACTTTCAAATGGATACTACGTATCTTTGGTCACTTTTGGAATTTAATGTTTACATCATTCTCTCTGTTTATGATACATGAATATTTCTTTTATATATGCATCATTTTACAAAGGCAGATTTTTGTAACATGCAAAGCACACTTTGTGTTGATGCCTCAAACTATTAGATAATAAGATAACTAAATAGAAACAAAAATCCAAAGGTTAAGAAAAGTAATCTTTATCCCAGTTGCCATAGCTGTACCTCATTGGGTGTAAACATGTTATCATAGACTATTAAGTAGGGTTCTTTTTCTTCAAGATGTTGTAGTGTTGTTGTATTATTAGTTCTATTGCTGAAGCCCCCAGGATCTCCATTCTATACGTATAAAACAGATGTAAATTTAGATTTAGATGTAACTTTTCCTCAAATAATTTATCTTGACAATCATCTCATGGAATGACACCACCACTCCTGTCTGGGCAGCATGTATGCTGTTTCTCTAAGCATAAAACATGTTTATACCAGGTGTTAAATAAAACACATTTATCAGAACATCCCAGAGCACAGGTTTGCATGATTTCTAGATATTGAGTGTTATCATTCACAAATTGCTGCCATGGTGATTGTTTAAGTACTGCAAGGATAGGAATCTTTTTACGTCATTGGACGCTAATGACAGAAAAATGAAATGATTTTTTTTTTTCTGCATCTAGTTTGTGTAGAGCAAATAAAACATGTTGTCATAGTGACCAAAATGTGTTCCCATTGTAAAAACTAAATCCAAACGACCATGTAGCTCTCCACTGTAATTAGAGCATGGTTATTGGGGTGAAGGGCAAAAAAAGCACAACTGTGATACAAAGTCACGGAGACATCCAACCAGCTTTGCATCTGCCAAAAAACAACAACAATAAACAATAGCCACAGTATCTCTGCCAATCCATGTTGCCTTGACAACTACAAATCCCCTCGGCAACCCCGGTGTTAGCTCCGATCCCTGTGGGACATTTTGAACATAAAGGCCACGTGTGATTGGTGTACTTGAGTTACAGATTCTGGTTGCCTCATTTGATTAGAGCATCTCATACTATCAAATGAACGATTAGATTAAAAGGTAGAACCACCTTTTTTTTCCTCTCTCTCTCTCTCTTTCTCATGGCTGTGTGTCACTGTCTAGGTTTCACCACTATTGCCAATGGCAGTGAGATGAAGCAGGAGATTTTGCAATCTTTTTAAGTCTCTTTTGGGGTTAGAAAATATCTCTGTTCTTCATATCAACCACAGGCAGCCTCATTGCCATTTAGCAGACACAGGAGACAGCCACTAAGTCCTAACCCACCACAGATTCAATTTTCCTCCACCTCTGTGCACAAATCCTGTGATTCAGCACTTTGCCTTCAAACTCACTTACAGGTCTCACTTTTTTGCCTCACAAATCTAAGATCACGAGTTACATCTCATTACTTTATGAATGTCTAGCCTTGAATCTCATGCGGAGCTTTAAAGCCACTGAAGTTTACAACACATTAAAAAATTGCCACAAATCTTCAACCACTTTCATTAGTTATGAATTATGACCATTAACTTCTGTTATTTAACAAAGATGTAACTCCATTACTCTTTTTGTGTCATGCTCGCACGCTTGACTCAGTCAGCGGCTCACCAACTGTGCATATTTTGCTCAAATGCTCAATACTGGATTCAATGTTCTTGCTGTTGCTTATAAACAATAGCAAAGTCTTCAAAGTTTTTTTTTTTCTCTTTTCCTTCTAAATCAACAGTATACTTTACAGTGTGGCTTGTATTTACAAATCACTAAAAAAAAATTTTCATGTATTAAACTTATTTCCCCTTCTTTTTTTTTTCACCAAACCCCTCAACCAATCTAAAACTCATTCAGCGACAGTAATCCTGTTTCCTGTCTAATATTCCTAGTGCCTAATTACTTCCCTGAGTCCAATGTGGCGATATATATGCCACTCGGGATCGCTCCGCGAGTGTTATTTGCTACTGCTGTAATATGGTCGTCTAGACCATCTAATAACCCATTCAGATAATACTTCATCCAAGCTAGTTATATATTCATCAATCTATCATCGGAATATATATCATCGTATCCGTCATCTCAAACGAGAGGATAAATCTCTCTGTGCGGTAAAAAGGCCAAGAAAGTATCTCCTTGTGGAAGGGGAAAAAATAGTGAGGCGAGAGATACTTTTTGATGATATTTTGTTATTCTTTGAAGAATGAAGGAAAAAATGCCTGTATAATGAAGTAATTGAAACAGAATTTGTGCAACTTTATCCCCAATACATAATATTGTCAGATCAAGGGATAAACTTTAGGTTACAATAATCCACCTGCAATGTGTGCACCATTTCTCAGGTGTACTAATTTGTATTCACTGCATATCCAGCACAATACAAATGGGGTCCTACTTCATTGAAATATAAATGCAGTCTTTAGCTGCTTGGATACTGAAAATTCATTATCACTTTCAGTAATGATGATAGTGTGTGTAAGCAGTAGGATGATACCTAAAGAGAATTAAGTGAGGATAGGGAAGAGATATAAGATTGAAACAAACAGTAACAACATAATAAAGTCCAATTCTAGAAATTGTTTGTGTTCCTGTTTTTAGTCTTTGATTTGTTGTTATTGTTTTTTGCAAGATATATACATTGTTTTTACATGTTTCTCTCCGGTCAAGAGATTGAATTTCTACCTTCTTCTATGTCTGAGATGAAATTGTGTCTTTGTTTTTGTACTGATCAAGTTATTTGTGTTTATTCATACAACCATTCACTTTTTCTGCATTGCCCCCATTTTTAGGTTGGTTAGGACAAGTTTTTGACTTTTCCCCACATTGACTGTCATATTATTGAGTTTCAGTCTTTAACCTTTGAGAGTTGATCTTTAATGTCAGAGGATGTAAGTTATATAGAACCATACTTCAGTAGAAGAAACAAGGGATAGCAAATGATATTATGATAAACTTTGGATATCAGGAAAAACTATTAATGTGAACTGCTTTTTGTAAGCTCTGTCAATCTCTACCACTTCCATAAGAGGATGCTTTTTTGATATCAGAAGAACCCACTGTATACCTGGCTTACATTTATGAATGAGAAATTAAAAAACAAAACAAAACAAAACAAAACACACAAACCATGCACTACTCAGGTTATGACCAATGCAATTATCACCATCATCATCATCATCATCATCATCATCACTATCATCATCGTTAGCATCAGGGTGTAGTATCAGCAATATAATTTTCATTACTTTTCATGATTGTCATCATTTAAAATGCTCTTAAATACATCGTTAATACTATGCACTTAATCAGACTGAGGAGTCAAATGAATGTATGTCAAGGGTGTCAATTATTTCAAAATACATTGTGCCACATAGACTGTTGTATGCAAAAGAAAGTAAATCGTTCAGTAGAAGCTCATCTTCCTTAATTTTGTCATATAAATAGTGGTTGAGAACTGGCAAAGGATAAGAAATCTGCCAGTTTTGTGCCTCAAAAGAAAAGAAAAGCAATCTTGGTGCTTCAGAAGGGCATTGCTCATTAGCCTTCCAAGCCACAGTGCACATTATGTCTGTCATTATCAGTGATGGCTATCCTGAATAAGCATTGGTTTTCACAAGGTTTACCCGTTTAGGATGGACTGATTTGGCTACAACACGCATTTCCCATGGACACCTGCCCGAGTATACTTGGGACTTGTCTTCAACGGATTTAGGGTTAAGATGGAAGGTCAAATGTCACTGTGTGTTCATGACTTTAACGCTAATATATTGATATTATGAGGTGCATATAACATTTAACCAATTTGATTAAGGGGATGAAAATATATGAACAGTGTATACATACAACATCATACAAAATGTCCTGGCAATGACAAAATGCTGTACTATAATGCAGAAATGCATCTGGAAGAAGCGATGTACAATATGAAAGGAAATATACAAAACTGCCACTGCCATTGTTTTGCTCTATGGTCTTGGAATACCTGACACTATAGGGGCATTTTTTTTCCTTGCAGCTCACGAGAAGTAGCAGGAGCATTTGTGAACCAAGGCATCAGAGATCCAAGCAAATGTCTATCTCTGGGATGTCACCGCCTTCCTCAGCAGATCACGTGCCAAATGATTTGTCGTCTCCCCAGTAAATTACCCACCCCCGTCAACTCAGGACAGAGACAGCCACAGACGAAATAAAGCCACAGTATCACTTCTTATCCGGTTTCCTTGTGTCTATCTCTTTTCGAATGGTACAAGATAAGAAAGAGAGAGAGAGACAGGAATGAAAGAGAAAGAGATGGAAAGAGTGAGAGAAAGTGTGATTGAGGGACTGAGAGCACAAGAGAGAGGGGGAGGGGGAGGGGAGAGAGAGGGAGAGGAGAGACGGTAGACATTATGCATGCTGTTCTCTATGGTCCATTAACTTTGTGACTGTTCATCAAAAGAGCAGTTTGGGGTTATTTGGTATTCAAGAATTCAACAATCATCGTTTGCATCTTCCACTAACCGTGGTTTTAGCTGCCAAGTCAGCACGAGTGTTGTATATCATCTTCATTACTTGTGCAGTGAGCACTTTGCCAGTTGGTTTGTTTTGATATTTTCTTCTATCTTTGCTTCTTTTTTTTTCATCCCCAGAACCCATCTCCCCGGGGCTAATACTTGCATTTCCCTGCTCACCAAAGATAGTATTTCACAGATCATTATTGTAATTGCTCTCCTTGTCACTTTCTCTATTTCTTTCTCTCTTTTTTTCTCTCTCCCTCTCTCGAGAGAAACAATGATTGGAATTAAGACTTCAAGATGAAAGTAATTCAAGAGAAGTTATATATGGTAGATGGAGTTGGTTTGAATTTTATATTGACTATGGGAAACACTGTCATTGGTAAAGGAATTGACTATGGTATGGCTATACCTGAAAGTGAAAAGATTCTAACCAAGATATAGGATGATGGATCTCCCTTGCTGCTGTGTATGAGCTGCCAAATTCACTGGAATGCACAGATTTGCATGCCTTTAATACTGAACATTTCCTCTACACCAAATGTACACACCAGATTCTTAAAAAAGCTAAAGTGACAGAATCGTTTTGGAATACTTAGAGGGCATTCAGTTGGCATATAATTGTATCAATACATTGTACTGTTTGGAAGATAATGCATCCAATGTATGTGATAGGAGGACTAAAAATGCAAACATAGAAGTATCGCATACTGTAAAAGTGGATATTTTCTTGCGAGTAATTTTTCGCGCTCGGCCCGTTAAGAAGAGTTTCGCATGTTTTGAATTCCACAGAATCAAGATATCAACTACTGGAACATATCACAAGCAAAAATATTCCTGTGCTTGTATTTTCACGCTAGATTCTGGTTGCTTGAACTGCGTGAAAATTTCAACACCGCAAAATTTTCCACTTCTACAGTACCCGTAGCTTTGCTTTAAACCTACCACTGAAGAATGAACACCTCTTCATGAACTTTGCAGCCCTCCAGGCACATTGGAGGATGAATGGTGTACAATGTTGTTTCTCCTGTCATCACATATTAACCCATTGAATAAGAGAACCTGGTGGTCCAGTGCAAATTCTATAGAAGTCTGAGAATCCTGAAAGGGAATGAGTTTAATATGATGACTCAGTGCTGTGTAATTGTGTTTAATTATTCATCACAAAATAGTTCATCACGCTGTGCTGAAGACATGTACAAAAATATATGTATTATATGTTTACAGTTCTATGTGTTTGAGTAAAATAGTTAGAAGTGTCACGAACAGACCTTTTCTATTACCATGCAATTAATGTTATGGGTAATCACTAGTACATCACTTTGCTGCTGTTTATTCATGGGAATAGTTTGTGTTTTGGTCATGTTTTCAAGTTTGAATGTTAGCAGGTTTGTAATGTATTGAGACTCTTATTTGTTCACATCGAGACTCAGTTTGGCTAAATCTGTAGCATTTCAAGGCAGTCTTATACATTTTAGAGGCAAAATACAACTTCTCTCTTTGAAATACACAGAGATCACTTCTAATCACATTCCAGCAAGCTTGACATCATTTGTGATCGTAAGCAAAATAAAAAAAGAAAAGAAAGAAAGAAGACACATTATTATTTTTACACCCAATATATCCAATTGAGTTAAATGATCATCCACAAAAGTGCCAGGAACAGTCAAACTTGTGCATATTGGTTGCATGATATAACACCTTGGGTAATCAAACTTATCGATGAATTTTTCATGGTGTGATATAATACAATCAACAGTAGAAGAGCTTACAACATAATGGATGAATTATTGAATGATTTGGATTAAGTAGGTATTAGCTGGCACTCAGAGATGTGAGTTAGATTAAGATTCAGGCTGAAAACAAAATTTGAAATCTGTATTCTGTTGTAATCAATCTTAAGTGATGAAACATTTATCATTGCATATATGCATCGTGTAATCATAGCAAATAATTTTTTGTTGGAAAGATTATATTGGCTGAGCATTATCAGGTGATCCTTAATATTATCCATGGAGAGGTTGATGCAGCCCAAATTTAAGACAACATGCATCATTGCAAGGCAGAGAGAAAAGTTAACTGGTGGACAGGAAGATTATTCCATCTCCAGTGTTTTTATTTAAAAATTTGAGAAATGGAGGTGGAGGGGAAGTCGGTAAATTGACATAAAATACATTAAAAATCTTTGCAGCTTTCCCTCATCTCCTTTTTAAACTTTTGTTTTTTTGTTTTTTTTGTACTCCCATCCACTCTCGATTTCCCTCCTCTGTCTGATCTAGTCCTGAGACAAACTTTACCTTTTCAGTAGAAAGGGAATGCGGACATTGCCACTTGGGGACTGGGTCGGTTTGCGGCCCGCTGGTGCGAAGCTGGAAGTGACACGTGTATACGTATGCGGGATAGGAGCTCGCGCATGGTCACGTACGCTGTGCTTGGAGCTGCATCATTAAGTATTCAACACATCTCGAATTTGGCCTATTCCCAACTGTCTTCTATGGGCTATGCCTACTGCCTTTGCGGAGACCTGCAATTAAAATGTCAATTTTGATGTCATGCATATGCTGGCATCTTGCGAAGTTTGCTGGCCTATCGGGCGTGCTATGATCATGTAAAATCCATGTCAATTACTTTTGTCTAATTAAACATATCAATGTCTATTGCATGCTACATTGCCAACTTGCGTCCCTCAGAAATTCTGTCTCATATTACCACGTACTGACTGACTCTGTTGCAATTTTAGGTAATCCACTGCAAACTCTTAGCAAGGTCATAATACTTCAGTGCAGATGTGTATTTTATCATAATGTCTCATTAACGACTGTTGGTGTGTAATGGTCACATTATTTTCATGCACTTTTCTTTGTGCATTGCACAATCATATAATGGTTACATAAACCTTTTGACTTAAAGTCCCTCCTTAAACTCTCCAGCAGAAGTGGTTGTGATACTGATAAATAACATTCAACAGAGTGTTGAGTGATTCTGCTCAGAAAGATGGCATCATGTTTCCAGCTAGAATACACATTTTGTCAATGTATGAGGGCTGTTGCAGACCTGGACTTATTAAAAGCTGATTGACATTTCCTTCATTTACTCTTTATGGCATATGTATTGTGGCATATTTATTTTCACAAATTCCGTGATTCGGGTGCTATTGGCAAATTCAACAACACACAAGAATAATACAATCTTATCCCAGCATGAATGAGACGTGTATGCATAATGTACTGGTACGCAGTACACGGTACATTCGAACAAGGTGTGCTATGATACAGTTAACTCTTCATGTGCCATGGTGGAAACCCCCTTTGTGCCACATTATTCTGAGACACTAATGGCATTCTGTTTTTCAAGTCTATGTAACTTCTATAGATTTCTGTTGAGCTGGACAAATAGAGAGTAAAGATGTAGAGAAAATGCCAAGCTTTGCTTTGATGTATTATTGTATGACAAATCTATTGTTTTTCTTTCACATGACCAGCCGGTTACATTACTGCTAATGCATGACTTTTGCACACAAAACAGTGACAGGAACTTAGAAATTACTCTCAAATCCAGTAGAGAACACCTCTTGATAGGCAATCAGTACAGGAAATGCAAACTATATGTGAGAGGAATGGAAGCTCGAGAAACACTTTCATTGTACCATGGCATTTGGCGATTTATCGATCGGATTGAGCGGATTGGTGCGTTTGAGCAGAATATGCGAAGTTGGCACGCTGTCGACTGAGTCAGACATGCGAACGTGGCACATAAAGTGTTAAGAAGGCCAGTTCTTAGTGCACCTAACGTGTGAATGGATGTATGCACTTTTCAAGTTTCCATCAGTGCTATACTCCTAAATCAAGAATCTAACCCTTCGGAAAATTGTTTGGAAGTCCTGATTTGTTAAAAAAAAAAAAATTAGACTCACTGAATACGTGGTATATACAGCACCACATCCACTCAGTGAATTGATCATTATACCGTAAAGTTCCGTGTATAAGACGCACTATTTTTTCGTCGGAAAACGTTGAAAATCGGGGGTGCGTCGTATACACGGGTACAGTCGAATCACGGAAAAAAATCCGTCATGTACACCCAATTTTATAAGGCCAACTTGGAGCCATGTATGCCCATCGACGTTTGGAAGGTAAGCAATCACTAAAACTTACGGATAAATTAGCGATCTTTCAATCTGGACACACACAAAAGCTGCAAGTACGAGATAAACTTACATCGGCCTTGTGCAGTAACGATGTATCAATCTGGCCATAGACAACAGCTGTAACAGCATTGCTGTATGCTACCGATGTCAGTCTACCAAGCTACCAACAGCCAACCTAGTAGCTGGAATACGCGATGTACAGGTATCATTACTAAATTACCGATACCGTAAAACTTATCAATGTACTAGTATCAATATGGCCACAGGATCGACACTATGTCACCGCAAATATGAACGATGTGTGAAGCATGCATGCATATCCACGTCATTCGTTTGCTCTTCATTTCACGAGGCCAGCTAGGATAGCATAGCTACACTTTCACGAGGCCAGCTAGGATAGCATAGCTACACTGTAGCTAGCTAGCAAGCCTTTGGCAAAGGCAGCAGCTGCAGAGAGGCTTTTGCAATGGACTCGCGTGCACACAGCGATCGGATCGAAGTGCGCTTGCCCGTTGCGCGCTGTGTGTGCAAGTCCATTGCTCTCTGTGTGCGTGTGCTGAAATTATAGCGAGCTGCCTTTTGCAAAAGGCTAGCACTGTGCCTGTGCATACAAGCATGGTACAAGAGACACACGTTACTGGTAGTGCATGAGTGTACTACCGTACGCACCGTACGTCTTGCCGTATGATCCCTCTGCTACACTTGTTGATGTTTTTCTTATTTTCCGTAATGAACCTTCCAGTCTGACATGCGTCAATATGCGAGACCCTCTGCTATCATGACAGCAAAGATCGTACTGTACACTCGTGAGTACGATATGCATGACACATGTACCACGATTGAAAGGCAAAACAATAGCAAGTGAGTACCGAGACAAGTCTCGCATTTTGCGACTTCCATATTTTGCCGATGTCCGATGAATACCGTTAAAAGAAAATATAAAAGGAAACGAAAAATAGAGCAAATACATGCTGCATTCTAGGGAAATTTTGAGATGAAATAATATGTATGACACATGCAATATTTGCGTGGAAATTTTCGTTTTTTTTTTTTTTTTTTTTTAATTTTAGGTCCGAAAGTAGGGGTGCGTCTTATACACGGGTGCGTCTTATATACGGAACTTTACGGTACAATCTCGAGTTTTTATATCCCATCATGCAATGCGCACATCACAACAGCGAGGCCTCTGCGAAGAGGTCCTTCACCTCTTTGGAGCACAACAACAACAGCGCGCGAACCACACCACTGACGCGTAAAAGACAATGGACAAAGGTAAGTGCGCGCAAGCAGTGACAGAAGCCGGGTTCACACGTACACCAATTAGCGGGATACAAATCTCGAGATTTGCATCGCGATCGTCATCCCTAGTTTTTTGCACGTGTGGACAGAAAAAACCCGAAAATTAGCGGGATAAGCATCGCGATGCTAATCCCAAGAAATCTTGCGCTGGTTCGTCAATTAGCGGGATAATTGGCCGCGCGCTGGTACGTGTGAACGGTCGGGATTACAATCTCGAGTTTTTACATCCCATCATGCAATGCGCACATCACAACAGCGAGGCCTCTGCGAAGAGGTCCTTCACCTCTTTGGAGAACAATAACAACAGCGCGCGAACCACACCACTGACGCGTAAAAGACAATGGACAAAGGTAAGTGCGCGCAAGCAGTGATAGAGAAGGGCGCTGCGTGACCCAGTTTGCAGGCTTTGTTGTTGTCTCTATCGGCACTTAGCGGGATAATTCGGTACGTGTGGACGCTCGCCAAATTAGCGGGATACCGATCGCGATCGCCATCCCGCTAATTTGGTACGTGTGGACGCTCGCCAAAAAACTCGGGATGAGCATCGCGATCGTCATCCCGCTAATTTGTACGTGTGAACCCGGCTAGAGAAGGGCGCTGTGTGACCCAGTTTGCAGGCTTTGTTGTTGTCTCTATCGGCAATTAGCGGGATAATTCGGTACGTGTGGACGCTCGCCAAATTAGCGGGATAGGCCTACCGATCGCGATCGCCATCCCGCTAATTTGGTACGTGTGGACGCTCGCCAAAAAACTCGGGATGAGCATCGCGATCGTCATCCCGCTAATTTGTACGTGTGAACCCGGCTATTGTTTTACACTAGCAGTGCGCACTCAGTTGTTACAAGTGCGTCACGCGCTACTATACGCGCTGTCAATCCTGTAAACAACTTCTAGTTCGGGCCGCGGACTGCCACAACAGCCGGTGTAGCGGCAGATAGCGTTCCGCGGCGTTTTTTTTGTTCTAAAACAGTATCCGCCGGCAGATCGTGTCCTAACACTGGCGGATACTGTTCTGAAGCGCAGGTATCGTTACTATCGTTGCTTCTCACTGTGGTTTCTTCTTTTCGCTGATTCTGCCAATGCGCCCCTGCTTGTTCGCTGCTTCCATTTCGAGTTTCACGTACAATAACTCTATATTTGCTGCTTCCGCCCCTCGCTGCTGCTGTTTCGCTGCCTCCACTTACACTCCAGACCGGTATTCCGAGGTTACAACAGCTAGCTCTGGTCCGCACGTATCTTTTTTTTTCGTAGCCATGCGAGAAATTATCTTATAGATATATGCTTTTGAATAGCATTATGATCCCTCCCCCTCCCTCCCCCACCCCCTCCCCTCGGCTCCCCCTCAAACGAGAAAATGAAAGGGAGGCAGAATTCACTCCAGTGCACATGGTGCAGGTATCATGCCTAGGTGAATGCAGCACTTTGCCTACTAAAATGTCCGCAGATTATAAAAATATCAACAGATTATAAAAATGTCAACCGTGAGTCCCTGTAACGTATTCAAAGAGAGGAATAAGTCCGCCCTGTTGTGTATTCATAGGGAGGCAGAATTCACTCCATCTCGTGACGATTCATGCAGCATTTTGCTTACTAAAATGGCTGCAGTAGCCACTTGGAACCTAATCCGCGCAGCGCGGAACTCTTTCGACACAGTCCCTGACGAAGATCACGTGCACGCGGCAGGTTAAGCAACGCTATTACAACGTAGTAGCCTGTACGTACAAAATCCGCCGCTGTACAGTATCTGCCGTCACTAATCGCGGCAGATTTCAGCCCATGTCGGAACGATAACTGCCGATTGAAACGATAACTGCCGGCGGATACTGTTCTAGAACAAAAAACGCCGCGGAACGCTATCTGCCGCTACACCGGCGGCCTTTCTTGTGCATAACAGTACGTGGCGTACGTATACTCTTATACATACGTACAGTACTTACAGTGTGCGGGATTTCCGAGTGCGACGTGCGTAAATGTTTGGGACGAACATCTTCGGACATCTTGACTTTTGAGCGAGTGCTACATGTAGCTGACTGGTATTGACCCACAAAGGTACGTGAATAATGCTGTTAGTTTTCGACCCATTTTATAAAACTAATGATGCACAGGATTATTTCGTGGCGTTAGTGAAGGTGCGGCTCACTCTCGAGTATTGACAACGGTTGCAAACATGCACTCGGCTGCGCCTCGTGCATGTCGCACCATTGTCAATACTCTCGAGCGCGCCGCACCTTCACTAACACACTCTATCCTGTGCATCATTAGTATATTATAAAATGGGTTCAAGAATGTAGCCAAGTGGAAGCGCTGAAATGAGTCACGTGTGCGTGCATTATTTTCTTCAGGTAAGCACTAAGAAGAGTCTCTCTTCCACCTCCCTGGCCTGACGTACGTCACAATGTTTTACACTAGCAGTGCGCACTCAATCAGTTGTTACAAGTGCGTCACGCGCTACTATACGCGCTGTCAATCCTGTAAACAACTTCTAGTTCGGGCCGCGGGCTGCCACAACAGCCGGCGGCCTTTCTTGTGCATAACAGTACGTGGCGTACGTATACTCTTATACGAACGTACAGTACTTATAGTGTGCGGGATTTCCGAGTGCGACGTGCGTAAATGTTTGGGACGAACATCTTCGGACACCGTTTGAGCGAGTGCTACATGTAGCTGACTGGTATTGACCCACAAAGGTACGTGAATAATGCTGTTAGTTTTCGACCCATTTTATAAAACTAATGATGCACAGGATTATTTCGTGGCGTTAGTGAAGGTGCGGCTCACTCTCGAGTATTGACAACGGTTGCAAACATGCACTCGGCTGCGCCTCGTGCATGTCGCACCATTGTCAACACTCTCGAGCGCGCCGCACCTTCACTAACACACTCTATCCTGTGCATCATTAGTATACAAATGATGCACAGGATAGAGTGCGTTAGTGTAGGCGTAGTGCACTCGAGGGTATTTACAATTGTGAAACATGCACGAGGCGAAGCCGAGTGCATGTTGCACTACATTGTAAATACCCGAGAGTGAGCTACGCCTACACTAACGCCACGAAATAATCCTGTGCATCATTTGTTTTATAAAATGGGTCGAAAATTCGAAAACTAACATCATTTTTCAGCGTTTTTCACGTACCTTTGTGGGTCAAGACGTCCGAAGATGTTCGTCCCAAACTTTTACGCACGTCGCACTCGCGGAAGTCCCGCACATACAGTATCCACAGTGTGTATAAGTATAATGGGGGGTTGGGTTTCCGGACACCCGCATGAAAACTTACTTATTTTACATAGAATATGCACCCTTTACCTTAAAGACTTGATATAGACTCCTCATATAGGCCTACTAGACAACATACTCTGAAAACGGCGTGAGAATTAACCTGCTAAATCGTTGGATTTGCTCTTCAAAGTGACTCCATGTACGCGTCCGGTCCCAAACGCTTGGTCTACTGTACTGTACAAAGTGTACGTATATACAGTATACGTACGTACGCCACTATGTTATGCACAAGGGAAGACAGGCCGGCCGGCCGGCAGCCCGAACTAGAAGTTGTTTACAGGATTGACAGTGCGTACGCGTATGCATGCAATTCATCAAAGGAGCCGCCGCGCGCACAGACGATCGGCAATCTACCATAGGATTACAGGCAGTGCAGTTGTACTGAAGTAAAGGAAGGAGGTGTGTCTCATTTCAGCGCTTCCTATTGGCTACATTCTTGAACCCATTTTATAATATATTATAAAATGGGTTCAAGAATGTAGCCAAGTGGAAGCGCTGAAATGAGTCACGTGTGCGTGCATTATTTTCTTCAGGTAAGCACTAAGAAGAGTCTCTCTTCCACCTCCCTGGCCTGATGTACGTCACAATGTTTTACACTAGCAGTGCGCACTCAATCAGTTGTTACAAGTGCGTCACGCGCTACTATACGCGCTGTCAATCCTGTAAACAACTTCTAGTTCGGGCCGCGGGCTGCCACAACAGCCGGCGGCCTTTCTTGTGCATAACAGTACGTGGCGTACGTACCAGGTATACTCTTATACGTACGTACAGTACTTATAGTGTGCGGGATTTCCGAGTGCGACGTGCGTAAATGTTTGGGACGAACATCTTCGGACACCTTGACTTTTGAGCGAGTGCTACATGTAGCTGACTGGTATTGACCCACAAAGGTACGTGAATAATGCTGTTAGTTTTCGACCCATTTTATAAATCTAATGATGCACAGGATTATTTCGTGGCATTAGTGAAGGTGCGGCTCACTCTCGAGTATTGACAACGGTTGCAAACATGCACTCGGCTGCGCCTCGTGCATGTCGCACCATTGTCAATACTCTCGAGCGCGCCACACCTTCACTAACACACTCTATCCTGTGCATCATTAGTATAATTGCGTACCACTATAACTGAGAAACTACCCACCAAGTGCGACTGAGTATACCCGCGTATGAATTAATTAGCACGCTTGATGACCGCGCGCTGTCCATTTGTTTTGTACATGAAAATCGCGCAGTTCCCAGTCTTTTCAATTAAGCGTCTTTGGTACTATGCTATATCCAGTGGTTAGAGATCGAAGGATAAAACCCAAACAAACTAAGAGATGACGTCATTTCGATTCATGGTGCGCCGGACGTGTCAAAACTTGAACTACTTGAAAAACGATTCTTTGCAAATTTGCGGCTGTTTCATTGGTTGAAAGTTAAAATGAGGTCTGTATCGATATTCACAAGAGATATCGATACGCCATCTTCATTCTTTTTCTCAAGTCGAATACTGTATAGTCGAGTCGAGTCAAGATACAAAAATATGTCGTCAAAAGCGAGCCCACTGCTGAAGAAACTCATGGAGTCTCATTTAGATATTAGACCAAGTGACTTGATCATTATTAATGATAAACACATAAAACAAATTATTTCTGATTTACGCGATTTCTTTAATTTTAAAGTGTTTATAATTCCATTTGATCAATTTTTTTTTTTTTAAATCATGATGATTATAATTTCATAACCCACATGTTACCGGAACATGATAACACAGGAAGCCATGTACATGGCATCTGATATAAAGGTAAGCCCTAAGATTTATATTACTATTAGTCTATTCGAATTTGGAACAATTAAAAAAAATATATATTTATTTATTGTTTTGTGTTTGTTTTTATTTACATTTTTTTGTGTGTTGTGGTTGTAATAGAACGTGGCTCTAAAGGCAGTTTGGATTATTTAGGAATGGGGTGGGGGTTTTTCATTGCATTAGGCAGCTTTCTAACGCCAGACCGAACGTCAAGCTTAGTACGAGGTGACGTCTCAAATTCTTACCCTCGGGTCGTCTTCTAAATCTGAGGACGGGAGTCGGTGGAGATTTCCCCGATTCCACGTCGTCGCGACTTGTAACGACGTGAGTGACACTGTATTTCTTTGTAAGGCCTAGATCTATATGATTATGGATAATAATCTAATTCTGCTAGGTTTAATCTTCACGGGCCTAAAAGATAGATTGAAGTGTTAAAATTCACATAAGTTAAAGAGAGAGAGAGAGTGAGAGGGTGGGGGGGGGGGGTTATGAGGCATTTCCCCCATCAGAAATGTTCCCCCCCCCCCCCCCAGTTAACCCAAACACTAAAAATGACCTCTAACATGTTGTTAGAGACTTTAGAGGTCACAGTCGCCAATTCCCCCGAAAATGTCAATCCAACTTAACACCCCAGGTTCTTCCTTCCCCTTGGCCTTCTTCTTCTTTCCTCTTTTTTTCTCTTTTCCTTTCCCCTTTCTCTTCTTCCATACCTAAAGAAAATTTGTGACAAATTTTAGACAAGTTGTCTGATTTTACCAACATCAGCAAAGAATAAGGGGAAAGCACGAATGACAATAAATCAGAGCGAAGAGATTGTGTTACATGCAGTCTCTTCGGCTCGATAAGAAACTTGACACCCCACCTCTCTCCCCTTGTGGAAATTTCCACAAAAGCAGGTGCCACACCCAGGTGCGTGCCAGACGAAAGAATGCGCGCGCTGGAATAAACAGCGTGTAAATATCCTGGAAATATCGATCGAAGAACCAGCTCATTAGTTGAATTAAAGGAATCATTGCAAAAATATCGTGATTCTATAGCCTTTCTTTTGGCGCATAGTAGGAAACATCAAACAGTCGAATATAGTGTACTTGATCGAATATCTTATGTTCCCTGAACACTAAAAAAAAAAAAAGATCGATTAATCAGTCAATTAAAAATGCAATCACAGAAATAAAAAGGTCTCGTATGCCCAGAGAAATTCACTACGAGTAGGTTCAATGAGATGCAGTCATCACCTGGTTAGACAGCAAAATCGTGACAATTAATTTCAGTTCACGCTCATCATAACTGCTTATTACTTATCAAAGTTTTGGCCAGGGAGGTCTTTCTTCCACCTCCCTGGTTTTGGCTATCAACATTCGTTCGTACGTGTTTTTTGTTTGTTTGTTTGTTTTGTATGTTTTTCCTCAAGTGAAAGACGTAATGATTTCTTCGTATCGAACGTAGACTATGTTTACCGTTTATCCAAACAGTAGGCGCCTAGGCGTACTTTCTGAATATATTCAGAAATTTCTATCAACATTTTAAATATATTACAAGACTCCCAAATACCAGTTGAAAAAAAAATAAGAAATCGAATTTTTGAGATATGAACAACAACAAAAAATAACTAGATCTGTCGTCTTTGGGACACGATACATACATGGTATAAGTATGAACTTGATAGGCATATCACTTTCTGAGCTAACCTCTGCACAACTTTTGGGGAGAAATAAAGAAAGAAAGAAAGAAGAAGAAGAAGAAGAAGAAGAAAGAAAGAAAGAAAGAATCCGTACAGATACAGAAGGTGATTCGAGAGGATACTCGGATCACCTAAAAATGCATAGGAAAAGACCACTTCAACTTCGAATGACTTCGAATTTCTCAAAACCGTTCCCTAGTTCATGGACATCCCATAGAAACGCGTGTTTTGATATATAGGCCTACACGTTGCTATGGCATGTCCTCGAACTATTATATCTAGTTTCGCGAAACTACGGCCTGGCATGGCCACAGTAATTTTTTTCCGTAACCTCCCGCCTCCCCTTCCCCGATTCGAAAACAGCTTGATTGAAGCCCCTGCCTATATTTAAACACGAACCTTATTAAACCCTAAGTTAGGTACATGGTTTATATGGCTAGTGTTTGAATAGAATTTACTATTTTAAGTTAATAATACCGTAAAGTTCCGTGTATAAGACGCACTATTTTTTCGTCGGAAAACGTTGAAAATCGGGGGTGCGTCGTATACACGGGTACAGTCGAATCACGGAAAAAAATCCGTCATGTACACCCAATTTTATAAGGCCAACTTGGAGCCATGTATGCCCATCGACGTTTGGAAGGTAAGCAATCACTAAAACTTACGGATAAATTAGCGATCTTTCAATCTGGACACACACAAAAGCTGCAAGTACGAGATAAACTTACATCGGCCTTGTGCAGTAACGATGTATCAATCTGGCCATAGACAACAGCTGTAACAGCATTGCTGTATGCTACCGATGTCAGTCTACCAAGCTACCAACAGCCAACCTAGTAGCTGGAATACGCGATGTACAGGTATCATTACTAAATTACCGATACCGTAAAACTTATCAATGTACTAGTATCAATATGGCCACAGGATCGACACTATGTCACCGCAAATATGAACGATGTGTGAAGCATGCATGCATATTCCACGTCATTCGTTTGCTCTTCATTTCACGAGGCCAGCTAGGATAGCATAGCTACACTTTCACGAGGCCAGCTAGGATAGCATAGCTACACTGTAGCTAGCTAGCAAGCCTTTGGCAAAGGCAGCAGCTGCAGAGAGGCTTTTGCAATGGACTCGCGTGCACACAGCGATCGGATCGAAGTGCGCTTGCCCGTTGCGCGCTGTGTGTGCAAGTCCATTGCTCTCTGTGTGCGTGTGCTGAAATTATAGCGAGCTGCCTTTTGCAAAAGGCTAGCACTGTGCCTGTGCATACAAGCATGGTACAAGAGACACACGTTACTGGTAGTGCATGAGTGTACTACCGTACGCACCGTACGTCTTGCCGTATGATCCCTCTGCTACACTTGTTGATGTTTTTCTTATTTTCCGTAATGAACCTTCCAGTCTGACATGCGTCAATATGCGAGACCCTCTGCTATCATGACAGCAAAGATCGTACTGTACACTCGTGAGTACGATATGCATGACACATGTACCACGATTGAAAGGCAAAACAATAGCAAGTGAGTACCGAGACAAGTCTCGCATTTTGCGACTTCCATATTTTGCCGATGTCCGATGAATACCGTTAAAAGAAAATATAAAAGGAAACGAAAAATAGAGCAAATACATGCTGCATTCTAGGGAAATTTTGAGATGAAATAATATGTATGACACATGCAATATTTGCGTGGAAATTTTCGGTTTTTTTTTTTTTTTTTTTTAATTTTAGGTCCGAAAGTAGGGGTGCGTCTTATACACGGGTGCGTCTTATATACGGAACTTTACGGTATTCTATTTCTTTCAGCCATATGGATATATTTCTTTTACAGGGAGTTTCAGTTCATACCTATCAATATCTTATTCAAGAAGAGTTTGACATGTATTTCATCTTTATTAGTTTTTTTCTTTATATTGTTATTCTTTGTTAGTAGTGGCACAGTGTTGTGCTAGATTTATTGTTATTGTTCAATTGTCTGCTTTGTCTGGTAAATTTCTGTCATTAAGTACTTCCTGTAGATGTACACAACTGATCACCACCAGCAGTGCGTTAGGGTTTGTCAGGATTACATCAAATCACGGCTGGCAATTAATCCATCCGAATATTCGCAGCTCACCATCCTAGCATGTGAATTAACCCTGACGAGTACGTCAAGAGGGGGGGGGGGGAATCCATCACCGAGTTCAAGAACAGTTAATCAATTTTGCAAATACAACACAAGTGAGGCTGATCTGTTTCTAGAGGAATTCATTTCCATTCTTCCTCTTTGCTTTTTTTGTCTTACTTCCCTCCTTTATCTGTCTCTTCCCCTCTTTCTATCATCATCTCTCTACCTCCTCTTCCACTTTTGTTCTCCCCTACTCCATTCCGTCCCCACTGTCATTAAATGTCTTTCTCTGTCTTGCATGCTTGAGATTTCCTTCAGACTGCAAAAATACTCATACAGTACTTGTGATGCAGAGTTGCTTATGTGCTTGTCTGTGCTTTTGTCAATCAGAGACACTTAGTTTTTAGGCAGTGAAAAGAAGGGCCAAGTTTCAGTTGGTTCCAGCTTTTTCCCCATCTTCCCTAAATCGTTGAGCCAGTCTATAGTTTGCACCCATCAGTAGTGTAGTTGGTCCACTTTCTGCAGACAAACTATTTATTTATGACTATGTTCAAGTTATTTATGACTATGTTCAAGTTATCACTGACAGATTCATATGTCTGTATTGTTCTCATTGTGATACACAAATCTATGTCTTTTAATTAGGGAATAACAATTAGGGGTTAACAAATCTGAATAACAGTATAAATTAACATTCAGATCAATGTACTAGTAGTGCAACATCATAGTCCCAAATGAATGCAGTGTCTTTAACCCGATGAGTACGAGTCCTGAGTATACTAGGGCAAGTGTCAATGGGAAATGTGTGTTCTAGCAAAATCAAACCATCCTCAACATGTTAAATAAACAAAATAACACTAAGAAGTGTTACAGTTATATATATATATATATATATATATATATATATATATATATATATATACACTGTATGTGGTGTCTTTCATTATGGTTTTAGACTTTACATGTGCATTTGGAATTGCACTTTCATCTTGGGGGCATTGTAACACTGACATCACTTTAAAGAAAAGAAATGACACACCATGAGATATTAAAAGTAGTGATTGATTTGTGTACCTACTTGCCTTGTGTTTCCCTGACACATACACTCATCAATTAAAGCAATTGCATAATTGTTTCTCCTCACTGTTGGACAGATGTCACTTTGTGGAGAGATAACATTAAACAGCTTTCACTATAGACCAGAGGATAGAAGGCAAAGAGTAGTAGAACACATTTTGATATTTCGTTTTCGTTTGTGTGTTGTTGTTGTTGTCAATTTTTAGGGGGATTTGGTTTGCCAAAGCTCTTAAACCAACCAAAACCAATCTCCATCTTATCACAGCTGTCTCGTTTTAGTCCCCCCCCCCCCCCCCCCCCCCCCGTGCAATTTTATCTCTATGCAGTTAATGGAATGCAAGAGTTTGGAGTTTTATCAATTCTGCTCCTCATGCCAGCATAACTAGTTCAGAGTGAGCCATAAATGTTATATGGCCCCACAGTACTGAATATTGTAAAATGAGGAAGTAGGACACAGGAAGTGCCGAGCTTGATTTTACGGAAATTCAGCGATGCTCGCTGACTGCAAAGTTTCTCGGGGTGTCCTTGTCTTCAGTGTGGGATTTAGTGCAGTCACCATTATTTCTTGGCATGCCTCATCACGATATATTTATTGAGGCAGCCTCGTGTCTGCAGAGTCCCTCTCTCATCCATTTCCATAGCAAGCTGATGGTGATTTAAAAAGTGTGTCGTCAGAAATCGACGACTGTGGGCTAATTTTAAACAGTGCCCTTTCTGTTGGTACATTCACAGCCGTTTGCTGTATTTGTGCCTTTGCTGTAATGCTTCTTTGCATGATTTGTTTTAATGATACAAAAGTGCTTCATCTGACTAAAATTCGTTTTGTTACACTTTTATTTTTAAAGCTCAAATTTGATGACCTAATTCATTGATGTCACTCAGCAACTTTGTTGTATATCAGAAAGAAGTATTCATCATGATATACAACAGAATCAGCCTTGTTTAGTGATATCATTATATAGTTTTATTTTCCTTTCACTTTCAAGCAATGTTATAACCAATTTGTTTTATAACCAATTAAAAAAAACAACAACTGTGAAAGCTTATTTTCAATGATGCTGTGAGTCATTGTCCAAAATTTCACATAGATACAAAGGATAGTAACTGCCAACTTGTCAGATTTTACAGTGCTTCCTAGGCAGAAATATACATATGAGTGTGTGTGTTTGTGTGTTGAAAATAGGAATGCTTATTCTGTTACATGCTTCTATAACAAGGTTATAGACATAACTGATCTCTAAGATTTTTGGCATATTTACATGTCAAGAGCACATTGTGTTTCCTCACACCAAAATATTATCAACTACTCCTAGACAAGAGGTGATGGCATTGATGAGAATAGAGATTTGTGAAGTTGTAGTACCTTTAACCTGTTGAGGACGGACTGATTTTGCTACAACATGCATTTCCCATAGACACCTGCCTGAGTATACTCGGGACTTGTCTTCCACAGGTTAAGCAATTACATCCCAACAAAGCTCTAATGTAATTACTAACCAACATTCTCTGTCATGAAATTGGGATTATTCCACCTCTCCATGTTCAAGGATGGTTTATTATGTGGTCAAATGTCAAATGAAAAATTCATATTTTGTCTTCATTTATAAATAGATTTACCAGATGTTGAATGTTTTTCTCAGCATTATGCTCACATAATTTTATTAAGAAAAAACATTTAAAGTGTTTATGAAAACTGTCTGCATAACTTGATTACAGAACCAGATATGTAAAAAAAAAATGAGAAACAGAAATATTAACCCATTGAGAACTGATTTTGCTACAACACGCATTTCCCATGGACACCTGCCCGAGTATACTCGGGACTCGTCCTCAATGGATTAAAGGAAAATAAGAAATACAAAAGGAAAATAAGAAATACAAAGCAAAACATGAAGACGGAAATAAACAACATACCAACAGGGATCAAGTATGCAAGTCATTTATTATCAGAAGGCTACACAAGATGAGTGTCTACTCTCCCAGAAGGCATGTGGATAGTAGCACAGAAGGTAGACACTACACATAAACATACCATAAAGTCCTGCATTATTCCATCAGCCTCATACAGGACTTTAAGGAACGGCAACCAAGACACCTACTACATAGTAAGTTTGACCCCATTTAACCCATTGAGGATGAGTCCTGAGTATACTTGGGCAAGTGTCTATGGGAAGTGCATGTTGTAGCAAAATCAGACTGTCCTCAACAGGTTAAGATGGGTCATGGCTGGAGTTTGGAGATTTTTCACCTATTGAAAGTAATTAGTCAAGCTACAGTAGACTCAGTTGAGAAGTAATCAATGTCATACATTATCTGCAGTGTGTCCTATTTTTCCTCATGTTTGAATTATTCTCTCTCTCTTTTGTCTTTTTTTTTCTGCTTAACTACGATGTTCTATGTCAATTGATGTTGATTTGCAATGGCTGCAAATCTTTAAATGCCTGTATGTTTGTGTGTGTGTGTATGAGAGAGAGAGAGAGAGAGATACTGAATTCTATATAGATGACATTCACAAGTGATGATATGTCTGTCTGACATGTATATGCTATCATTAGAACCTTCATTTTACCAACTGCAACTTTATAGATGAATTAAGACATCTTAACCCGGGAAATGCATGTTGTAGCAAAATCAGTCCATCCTCAACGGGTTAAGGGATGTACTTTAGATTATACAAGACATGACCTCAATGTATTACCCTGATGTGATGCACATGAACAACTTCCATTTTATTTTAATCTACTCTGTGTCTAAACATGTCTCTGTCCATATGTTAAACTTGACACTTCTTGCAGTGTGTAAAATATCTCATATAAAACTTCCAAATCATTCCTCCAAACACCTCCAGACCAGCACAATGTTTCCATTTGATAATTTTCATAACACAGAATGAATATGATGATTTACATTGTTATCATATGCAAGGAGATTGGGGTGTATTCTATTAAAACACACATTGTTAAACAAGAAAGACTACAAAGCCTCGCTGAAAGAGTACTTAATGACAGTATGTCCTATTGAGATTGAGTTGTGTCCCAACTGTTAGTTTTACTAAGTCCAGAGTAAAAGGAAACATGCGAATTATAAGATTATTCCATATTCCTTAGCAGCAACGCTATTATCACTGGAGACAATATATGCAAAGCTTTCCTTAAAATTAGTCATTTATTTCACCACTTCTGTAGTTGATAGTGTTCATACATTTGAAACAATTTAATACTTAATCATGTTTTATGAAATACATTTTGTATGTTACTGACAGTTTTTATGGCTTAGGAGAGTTCAGATGCCATAGTAATGATGCTCCTTACTGGGCCAATATTGTAAATGATATTCCATACATCTCAGCTGTGTAAATGCCCCTTATCCTGTTAATCATGCTTGTACATCTTGATATGCTTGCATGAAGAGCACATGCATACACTTTGCACCATAGCAGAAGCAAAGTAATTTCAAAAATGAGCTGAGCCTCCTCATTCATGTACTAGTGGTCAAACCATCTGGATTACATAAGTACCCAGAAATGAGCAAAACTCAAATGCAACACCTCCAAACTATCACTATCCAAACATTTTGATCAAGTTTGCTTTTAGACTTACCAAAATACTTGATTGGATTAGCATAAACCATTTCATTGTAATTTTTTTTTATGCCTCTACCTGAAAGGGCTTGGAGTGGGCACCCATGATATGTGATCTTCCAGAGATTCAAACAGTAAGTAGCATACCAGTTTTTAGCAGACCTCAACTAGGAAGTTATTGCCACCTCGTTAGTGTGATATCCCTGGTCCTTTCCATCGCAGTGGATCAGGGGCACAACTTTGTCATGTGTTGTTGGACACAAGCCAGTCTTTTTCCCTGTGTAACCCAACCCGCAGATCCAATCTACCCCGTTTGCACGCTGTCAAATTCTCACCTGCACAAACTGGAGATTGCAGCCCCCTTTAATGTGCTGTTTACAGATGTCCTTAGGGCTAATATCATCCTCTAAGTATGATATCACTCAGGCCCTGCTCATCAACACGGGCTCGACAGATCACAGGCCAGACACGGGAGGCGGGATGACCGCTGAGGATGGCGGGCTATTTGGATCTCTAATCCTTGTGGTATTTCAGTCACCTTCCCCTTGGAAAGCTGTTATACAGACTCTGTTGATTTCTTTCTTCTTCTTCTTCTCGGGAGGATGGTGTGCTTCCACTGGAAGATGTGAGGGAGTGTTTGGCATCAACTGGGAGTATGTTCTGGCTAATCAAAAGTGCATGGTACTTCACCTCCTCAAAAACCACTATTAACTAGTGAATCTGTCATGAGATGAACGGACGTGAAGAAGCAATTTTGTGATTTTATTTCATTTGTGGCTGGATATTTGAGCAAGAAAGCACTTGTGCTATTTCTTTCTTTTTGTTGCATTTGCTCTCTGTCTTCTATATTTCTTTCCCCAAGTTCCATGTTATTTCCACTATTAGTACCACAATGTATAATTCCATGTTTCATCAATAATTATTATTCGTAATTAGTATTAGTGCCATATGATACCACATCTCCACTGTTGGTACCACCATGCCATACCGCATTATGTCCACCACTAGTACCAACACATGATAGCACATTATGTCCACAATAAGCAAGATGATGTGATACTGCATTATTTCCACCTCTACTTTTTATCATGTGATACATCATTATCTCTACCATTAGTTATCACCATGTCATATCACATTATTTCTACCATTAGAACCACCATGTGATACCACAATATTCATACCATTAGTACCACCATGTGATACCACAATATCTCCACCAGTAATGTCACCATGTGATACCACAATATTCCTACCATTAGTACCACCATGTGATACCACAATATCTCCACCATTAGCACCACCATGTGATACCGCAATATTTCTACCATAAGTACCACCATGTGATACCACAATATCTCCATTACTACCACCATGTGATACCACAATATTTCTACCATTAGTACACTTTTATCTCCATTATTACCCCTTTATATTTCTCTCCATCATTACCACCGTTATCTACCATTATCTCCACCACTAGTGCCACCATGTGATACCACAATATCTCCACCATTAGCACCACCATGTGATACCACAATATTTCTACCATAAGTACCACCATGTGATACCACAATATCTCCATTACTACCACCATGTGATACCACAATATTTCTACCATTAGTACACTTTTATCTCCATTATTACCCCTTTATATTTCTCTCCATTATTACCACCGTTATCTACCATTATCTCCACCACTAGTGCCACCATGTGATACCACAATATCTCCACCATCAGTACCACCATGTGATACCACAATATCTCCACCACTAGCTAGTACTACCATGTGATACCACAATATCTCCACCACTAGTACTACCATATGATACCACAATATCTCCACCATAAGTACCACCATGTGATACCCATCATCTCGATGTGATGTAGACTAGGTATCACTTTTTTTCAGTGACTCCCAAGTCCACTGTGGGTCACATCAAATCAATGATAGGTATGTGCATGATGCTCACGTGCACAAAATATGTATGTGTGTCTGTCATGTGCTGCAGGAGGAGGAATAAAAGGGGGAGGGGGTTTATGGCCCATCCTCCTTATCAGGTTTCTACCCACTCAGCCCCAACCCACCCTTAGTATGATGCTATCCATCAAAGAAACCTGGGTATCCCATAGGATAGATTTAAAATACCTTTTTATTCTTTGATAGAAATGCAACTAACTCATCAAAACGGGCTTGTACAGTAGACATCATTCATTTTATCACGCTCTACAGTTCTGCTTCTTGTATCATCAGTAGAATGTTATGTGTGTGATGAATAAGCACAAAAGAAATGACATTCAGCTTTACTTTGTGGTCACTAACTTTTACCCATGTACAATAGCATTCCTCCCCATCCTGACACGTTAGATTTCAGGGTAAATATCACCTCGGCTTAAAAAAAAAAACAACAAAGGCAGCACAAACATATATATCCATACTGATCCTACATGCTTCATGGAGAAGAGAAAGTGGGTGTTGTCTCGTAGTTGTCTCTCATCATCCCTCCTCCTCCTCCTCCTCCTCTTCTTCTGAAACTCTCTCTCCCACTAACAGCTGTTTAAAGGTGATGATGTGAACTTAGCCCTATTTCACAATGACTGCCATTATCTTGGCAGCAGATGGGGAGCAAGCAATTAGCTCTGAGCCGTTTTACCACTGCTTTGATAATTTTTATTATTGTAACTTACTGAGATCACCAGTCTCTTCTCATGAAATACACTCATGGAGCTGGAAAAGGGGGTCACTTTCTCACTCCAGTCGACCTACAATTTGTAGTCTCCTCTCCATCTTAGAGCTTTCCAACCATAATTCCAGGATGGTATCTTTTATAACCAATATCCTGCATACATGTGGCACCTCGCAACTGTTATTTGTCAGAACCCCTATTTTTGTATTAGGTAACAACAAAAATCTTTGTGCTTTTGAACTGAAAAAAAATCAACTTGAAGCCTATTTTCTCTTTTTGCCTGTCTTTCTCAATTCCTTTTTTTTTTCTCTCTCTTTATCAACCTAGTATACCTATATCTGTAACTACCTTGGACTGTGTATGTATCTGCATCTTTCTATGTTATATAAAGAAGTAACTGTGCATGTGTGTGCATATAGGCCAAATTAATCCATTATTTACCATCTCCAATGATAAACAGCTCACATTCTCTTTCCCTGTCTATACCATGCTCACTGCCCTCATGCACATAATAAATGCACGCTCTGAATAGCTCCAGATGAGATGACCTATTCTAGGTCACTGGTGCAGAAGGTCAGACAATACCATTACAAGGACTGACTAGACGGAAATTACTCACACGTATCATCCTGTATCTATTACCTGTAGGTAGAGGCTCTAACAAGAAACATATGTCTACTAATACTCAGTGTGAAAGCATATCATGTGTCAAGTGAAACCAAACAAACAAAATTTGCAAGCATATACACTGCACAATTTTATGATGATTAATATGTGAAAACCTGACATTCTTTTTTATGTGAAATGCTCTGAAGATCTCGTCAATTTTCAAATTCACTTCATGGCAGAACCTCCAATATATTCTTACTTGCAGATGGAAGTAACCAGAAAGTTTATTCCCCTTTCTCCTTCCTCTTCCCTTACCTCTGTACTCTTCATACCTATCCTCACATGCCTTGTTATTATCCCACTTCACACAGGTAGTGATAAGCTGTATGTAATCCTACCACCATTGACTTCTGTCAGACATATCTACTACATAGCACAGCATGCATAGGTCACGATGCATACCAATCATCACAGGTGTAAGCAACCACCCAACACATGGCTTTAATGCTCCATCACTGACTTATGCAGAAACAAAACTGCTTTGGAATAGTCATGAAACCAGCAACAACAAAAAAAAAAACTATGTCATAATGAATGAGAAATCTCAGTCTTGTCTCTAGAATCTTAACTTGATACAAATTGCCTCTCCTTGAACTCTTAGCGTGCCTTAATACTTGCGGTAGGAACATGAGCTGGCTTGCTTTCTTCCCTAATTGGTATTTGAAATTATTAAAACTATAGATAAACAGGGAATATGTAATCTATCAAGACCCTTTTCCAACAATTTGATATGTTAGCAGTAATATGCCTAAGAAATATGTGTATGTTGATGAAATAGCATAGCAATTTAATGTATTGGCATATTTTTCACTTATCAAATGCTCATGAATCCTTTGTAAATGTTTTCTCATGAATATTATGAAATTATATCTGCCTGGTCAGAATATTTTTCTCTCTTTTTCTTTTTTTTTTTTTTTTTTTGGTCTTTTCTGAATCAAAGCAGGTGTATTGTATATAGAATGCCATATGGAATTTTACAAACAAATACTAGTGAGGAATTGCATAAACATAATCACATGATGTGGGAACATTTCAAATGTTCTCCATGGGCAGCATATACTCGGATGTTTTTCCATCGGTTAACTTTTTCATGTAGAAAATTGAAAACAACACCTCTTGATAGACCAGTGGATTCAGATGCACTACTAAATGGATTTGTTTGTTTTTTTCATTTTATACAATGGTAAAAACCGAACTATCAATAATTTCCCACAAATGTAATTGTGACATAGGGAAGCAGCACACACACACACAAAAACACAGACATGCACTGTGCACATAATTGCCAAAACAGCAGCTACTTTTCTTGAAATGAAATGAAATTTGAAATTTATTCATATTCCACATGGTGGACATTATTATGATAAAATATACAGGGTATAACACATAGTGGACATTATATCAAAACTATACAAAGTATATTACAAGTACATACAAAATATAGTGATATTCTGAGATAGAATAACACCATATACAAATGTGGAGGGGACTACTTAGAAGCACTGCTTGTTAAATGTAGTCCCCCTACAGATTATAGACAAAATGATATCAAAGATAAGGCTGAGTGAAATAACAAAAACACTATATATACACTATTTATAAGGGCACATGAACCGTACTATGGATATACAAACAAGTCATGTATATGTTACAAAGCACAAGTTTATGTATAAAGTGTTTACAGTGTACATTATATAAAGTGTACCATTAGAATAATGAATGAAACAGAAGATAACCTTCCGAGTATACTTAATGAAAGTACTTCTAGAAAACATTGATTTAAATATACATACGTTTTATCACCATAAAACTGTTTATTAATACTTATCAAGAAACACATTTTTAGCTTATACTTAAAACTATTCAAGCTCTGAGCTTGTTTTAGTGAACGATCAAAGGAATTCCAAAGCTTAGGACCAGTAAACATGAAATTTCTGTTTGCAAAACTAGTTCTATTTTTAGGAAGATGATAATCATTCGCATACCTTGTTGAATAATTATGTATAACATTATTTTTTCGAAACATTTCCTTAAATACAACAGGAGTAGCGTTAATTTCTACATTGTACATAAAACAACCCAGCTGAAGACGATATAAATCAGTAATCTTAAGTAATCTTTTCTTTTATTTCTTTATTGAGGTGGCTCACTACAGTCGATCCATTCATATCTAAGGGAGATGTCTGTAAGACATCAAAAACATCACAGATAAGAGATCACAGAAAGTTAAAATGACCAGTCTTTGCCTTCAATCTTTCAAACACTCTGAAATCAATGTAGCAACTCTGATTGAAATGAAAATCATGATATTTGTAATATACAGTTACAGGAATATCATGATAATACAAAGAAAAAAATGAATGGTCCATGTTGCCGTAATACTTACTTTTGCACGCAGTGGGTGACCATCACACCACAACATTTTGTTTCTCCTTCTTGATTTTTTTTTTCTCACAGGGTTGCTCAGGTGCAAAAATCTCAGTGCAAAGATGCAATTCAGTTGAAAAGAAAAAAAGGGGAAAGATGGGAAATGAAGCAAGATCAGTGAGGGGAGCAAATTCTTGCCGATGCAAATGATACCACTTGTTAGACTGATTTGATTAGAGCTTTGTGGCAGTGTAGGCAGGTCACTATGCCTCAATAGTGGACCTTCACTCCCTGCAGTTTATGGATAATTAAGTTAGAAATCAGTAGATTAGTGTGACACTTGTCGAACATGATTACCAAACAGGTGAAGATTTAACCCATAGTGTCCCAGCCACTTATATTTTGGTCTTCTTTTCAGCTTGCATTATACATCTTTGATCTGGAATAGAGTAAGTTTTTTTTTTTCTTAAATTGGTGGTGTATCACTTCCTTTATTTGTCACCATAGTCCAAAAATTATATTTGTTTGCTTTTGTGGCCAGGAAGTGCTGAATAAGTCACCGAAAAAAAGAAGTTCATAAAATGAACTCTCTAACTAGGCTGACCAGAAGAGTTTACATTTCCACCACATGTGTGTGGTCTTCACAGATGCCATACCTGATTACATTCCTTGATTGGGCTTGAAAATTAACATCGAACTTTGCTCTTTAAAGACTATTCCATGTGTTGAATATCAAAGAAGAATATTCCAGGTGGAAATGAATCAAGGAGCCAGGTATTTGAATTACTTGTTGTTGTTTTTGGCATAAATACAATACTAAAAAAGGGTCTTATAAATTAGAGAATAGAAATGGTAAATTGTAATGAAAGAGTCACCATTTTACATTCCGTCTGACTAAAGTGGGTTAACAAAGGGGAAAGACTATGGCTCCAGGAGAGAGACCATCCTACTGTCACCAGAGGACCAGAGGGTAGTGGCATAGTTAGGGAATCTATTGAGGTAGGTAGGCAAAAATTAGAGGGCAATACACGGGAGGGGGGGGGGGACAGGATCTGACAATGCCTGCTAGTGTGATCTGTGATCTGTTGATGTGTGGCCAACCCTTTTATTCCCTTTGAATTATGCAACTGGGCCAGAGTGGATTCAAATTATCAGCCATGGGGGCATTAAGTCACCAACAGTGTCACGCCCAGACCTCATTGATCATTACGCTCTAAAGTGTAAGTCAATCAATGATTGTCATAGTACAGGTAAGTTTATCCCACCTTTAGGGAAGGTTGACATACAGACAGACAGACAGACAAAGGAAGTGAGATGATTTGTCTCTTCCCATGATTCTGTCTCATGTAAAAACAAGATGTGGCTTTATTCCCACCCCTATTCTAGGATCCAATCTCAGGGCTGCCAACACTGGAAACTAGTTGAGCGTGAGACTCCCATAGGCCAATGCTATAATTTAGGAGTCAAAATGAGTGAGATCAATAGAAATGCATGCAAATGAAATAAAGTTTTAGTGTGAGAAAGGACCAAAATGAGTGAGTCTCACGCTCAATGCGTGAGAGTTGGCAGCCCTGCAAGCTCTACACTCATTTTAAGCTTGCAGTTTATACACAAAATAGTAGGCCTATCAAAGTTTAGGGTAGACATTGCATTTGCAGTTGCTTAAAAAGATTACTGTATACAAGAGGAAAAGGAATGTCTATTGATTAATATGTTTGAAATGATACAGCAGAAAATAAAAAAAAATGCTAGTTTTTAAGTCTCTTATGAGTAGGATCTAAAGAAATGGCAGTGGCAGTGAACATTATCAAAACCCTCTTAATATCCACAAATTAGAATGTGCACATGACATTGCAGGTGTTGAAAAGCTGAAAAGCAAGTATGAAACTGCCTGCTATGGACAAGACGGTGAATTTATGTGGTCTGTGGTGGTTGTTCATGTAGATTTTGATGGCTATAGCTTGCATGCAAAGAAACCCATTCACAGATTACTACAAGTGGAGCAGGGAGTTATGTGGTGATTACAAAGCTCTCAGCTTTAGCAGTCACATTAACATTTAATTTCACTTTGATTCTCAATAGCTACACAACTTGCCTTTAAGAGGTGTCATTATTCATGAGGCAGCTTAATCAGATAAAGTCTCAAAAAACTATTGCCACTGGCCAACCAGAGTGACATGTTTTCACATGTTATGGTCAAGTGAGACTCTTAAACTAACAGACAACAAGCTGTAAAAGTGGACATTTTTGAGCAAATAATTTTTCACACAGTTAGGTAATATAGATATAGCTTGTCTTTAATTCTGCAGGATCCCAATATAAGATAGAATTGCATGTAACTGGCAAAAATGTGCATGATCTTATTTTTGCGATACTTCCATGTCATGCAGAATGCGCAAAAATTTCCACTTTTGCAGTAGTTGTCATATACCTGCCATGGATTCACCATATGGCACACGTGGGTTACATCTTACATGAAGTAGTCAAATCTCCCACAAGTCCTGTTATGTTTTAGCCCTTGTAGTTTGGACACAAAGAAAAGTGTGAAAAGAAAGCTGTGAAATGTGTTAAAGTATGAGAATATTGTTCCGGGTAGCCAAGCAGCCTATGTGGCAAATAGGCTTCCTGCTAATTACCATTTATCACCTAGTCTTCGTACAGACAAGTGTAGGTCCTACTAATTGTGAGAGAACTTTCCGTAGCAGCTGGCATGGCAGACTTTTCCTAATTTGCAGGCTTTTTTCCCCTCTACTTTACACTTTACTTTGCACTCAGTTTACCTTCTAGAAAGTGCAGGTAGCCCATGACAGTTTGATGTAGATGCAGCAGTTACAATGTACTTCCGCTGTCTCTGTATAACACAGACAGGCTACTGAGGTCTTACATTTAAAGGTCCTGTTTACCTTCGGGAACAGTGATTTTAAAAAAAAATGAGATATCACATTTGATGCCTATGTGTAGGTCTGTTGTATCACAAAACATCCTACCATATAAAATGTTTGCAATAAAGCCTAAAATATAAGGAGATACCTGTATTTTTCTCATTAAACCATAACTGTAGACGGTTTAGTCGGGAAACATTTTTGTTATAACTATTGTTCACATTTTGTATATCAACAATACTAAACAATGATTATACGGATTCAAAATTTTGCAGTGGTTGTTTGTATCCCTAACTCACATTTTAGAACTATTTTAAAGCGCTAATGCTGGGTTTTTGTTTCATCTGCAAATGGTAAATTATGCCTTTAAGCTTTGCGTCATCAGTAGACCGCAGTTTGAAGATATGCACTACTTTCTCCATCAATTTATACATGAAACATAATTTTGACAGGCAGATTCTTGTTAACACAATAACTGTACCTGCATGAATTCTGAGCATTAGGCACTGGATGAAATCAGAATGTAATATATAGGTAAGCAAAAACAAAACAAAACAAGACTAAACAAAACAAAAACAAATACAAGGAAACAAGCACAAAATAACAACAAATATGCTGAGGCATGGTCAGGTATTAACAACCAAGGTATCAAAACTTGATGAAGTTTGTAGGAGAGAATTCTGAATGCCAATACCCCCCCCCCCCCATCTACCACCCCTCCCACACACACACACACACACACATGCCATAGCCATCTGGCTGCTACGGTGATTTTTAAATAGCTTGGCCCATCTGACATGCCCTATTTGAGTCTCTTATCAATACCTTTCAAGATTCGTTCTCACATTCACTTCTATGGCATCAATGATGGATCCTATGCAGTGCTTTGGTAACCTATCATGGACTGAAATCAACCAAGAGGGGGAGGGATGCAAAAAACAATGAAACACAAAAATGAAAAGAAAAGAAAAAAAGTTCCACCTGAAACGGAGACCGGTAGACAGGGGAGGTGATACTCAAATTTCAGGGAATGCAGCTCCAATGGGGTCAAAAGATCCCCAGTAGTTAACAGGCCAGTCCTTATTTCTCTCGGCACTCTGCTCCGTGTGACCGACTTTCTTCCCCGGCCTCCATCTCGCCCCAGATCGATGGAAGTTGCAATATCAAACCAGTCGTTGGAGTGCTTTAGTTGTCAAATTTGGCAGGGCCAATGAACAAGGTGATTCGTTGCCTCACACCCTAAGTACCTCTACCTGGTGCATTTCTTGTACCCTTTCCCTTTTCATGCTCACTAAACATGAGCAACAGGTATGCAGCCTTCACAGTAGATATAGCAGGGTTTTTTTGTTTCGAGCAAGTGGTCAATTGGTGCTGTGGTAAAACACCTAAGATGAGGCATAGTGAGGTCATTCTGTTTGCAAAGACATTTTTAAAGGGAAACTTTACCCTCTGTCCAAGTTGATATTAATATGAGGAGAAATGTCAAGGATGCAGAAGAGTAAATGTGTAATGAAAATAGAACAGTAAAAAGTCATGTTCACATGGTGTATTGAAGTTTCACATGTATTCATGAAACATTGATCTTTGTCACAATTGCATATGCAAATTAGCCAAGGTGATGAAATTGTCACCTCACAGTTCTATTTTTTTATATATATTATTGAATCATTGTTTTTATCAAATTGTTTAGTGGATGTTGAAAACCCTCTCTTCTATACACAGTCATCATAGCTAAACTGTACT
This sequence comes from Diadema antillarum, assembly GCF_040938485.1. Classification (NCBI taxonomy): domain Eukaryota; kingdom Metazoa; phylum Echinodermata; class Echinoidea; order Diadematoida; family Diadematidae; genus Diadema; species Diadema antillarum. The sequence goes on from NW_027271302.1 coordinate 449,698, forward strand.
ATTGTTAACAATTTGATGTGAAACATATTATTCCTCTTATATCTGTGTATAAAACAAAATCGAATGAAGATTTCTGAGCAAGTTAGGGAACATGATGCTTGTGAGGCCATAATGAGGCCTTGAATTTGCACATATGGCTGTAACCATATTTCTACAAAAACATAAAACTTCATCATTCAGTATCTACCTTTGTGTTGTGTGTGTGTGTGTGTGTGTGTGTGTGTGTGTGTGTGTGTGTGTGTGTGTGTGTGTGTGTGTGTGTGTGTGTGTATGCAATGAAACACTCTTGTCTGTAGGCCTACTTTCACTTTCATTGTAAGTCTTGTTTCAAGCATATTACAATCTCTAGGTAACTGAAATTTGGCATACTCTTTAGAAATATTCATTTTATTATTACTGTAAGTGGCAAAGCTGTTCTTGACTGTTTGAAAAGTTTCTTTAGCGCTATTTGCATGCACACTTTCAAATTTTTCTTTTCCCTGGCAAAGAAAAAAAATGGAGACAAGGAATGTCAATCTGAGAAATAAATAATCTGGACAAAAACTCTAAGAAAGCACATTTACTTGTTTATATGTTTCAGATTTATGTTTAAAAAATGTTATTTGAAAAGTTGCCCAAAAATAAAAATTGAACCTTGTGGACCCAAAATACATAATATACGGCCGACAGTAGAAATATGTGTATGTTTCATGGTAGTGGATGACTCAAGAGTCTGTGACATTCAGTTACAGATACTGTTGAGTAGAGATGTAAAGGTCTTGTGGGTTGCTCATTGAGCATTCAATATGAGAGTCTAGGATTCAAGCTCTGCCTCCACACTTTCTTCCATGAGCAAGACACTTGAGCCACAATGCTCCACTCTACTGGGGCATATGATTGGATACTAGTAAGATGTTGATTTTGTTACTGAGGTTGAATCCACAGCATTTGAGCATCAACAAGTAGCATCCTGACTGGTATGCTCCTGAGGACATGGAGTAAGTGCACTGCAGGTGCCATATAGATTCCAATGATTGTGAGATAATTCATTGCAAGGCACATCAAAATCATGTCAGGCAAAATAATAGGTGTATAAGATGTGATGGTCATGGTCAGGTTATTATTTTCATTATCATTATCATTATTCTCATTATTACCATTATTAAATTGTCTGAGAGTTTGCATGTTTTGTTTTGTTTTCTTTCTGTCTACACCTTGTCAACAAAGATAATTTTTGTGATTTTTGCTTTTGTTCTCCTTGAACAGTGATCAACAGACTATCCCTTGCATTTTGCCCATCAGTGACTGTCTTAAAGGGAAAGTGAATGTATTTTTTAATTCCATATTTTCATCGTACCTATGACTAAGTTGATCACAGGGTAAAAAAATAGAATAACATAGTTAGAGTTAAAGAGTGTATTACATCAAATAATTAACATATAATGAACATGGAAAGATAGATTTATGCTAGTTGGGCATATGTTTGATATGTTAATGCATATTTATATATAACAATTTGTTGTTTTCTAGAGGGGGTGACTGCGCGTATCTTTTTTTTGGGAATCTGCATTAAAAAAAAAAATCATTGTGTTTGTGACAGTAGATGGTTGTTTTGCTGAGGACAGGATCAATTTGTTTGTCCAAAGGTAACTCCTGTGAAGACACCCCCACCCCCCCCCCCAAAAAAAAATGAATAAATAGATACATTCTTCTACCTGTATACTTCAAGTTTGCCCTGACAACTCTTAATTGAACAGATTGGTATTTGTCTATTTTGTCGAGAGTATCCTGCAGGTGGCCAATTTGAGGTCAAGTATGCCCCAACAGGCACGACGTCATTAAAGCAACGAGTCAGGCACCCACAGATTCAGAGATTGTCTGTTCTGAATGTGTGTCGAAGTGAACAAGCTCATGATACAAGCAAGAGAAAAGGGTGCAGAGTGTATCAGCCCTTGTGGGCATCGTAAATAAAAAGTGACGCCAAGACGCACCCGAACTTGGTATCAATTTTGGATAATTGGTCACTCTGGGCAGCTCCGACTGCGGAGTGTGGGAGCCAGATTGTTCATCGTGGTAAGTAAACACAGTGACACCATAAAAGATGTAAAATGAGAAATATACTCAAGTAAATTATTGTGGAATCTGAGAGTTGGTGTCAGGTATTCCTGGGAAAGCAGGATATAATAAACCTCAACAGAAAGCTGGCATCCTAGCTCAGCGTGTCACAATTTGGGAAGATTATCTCGGCTGTAATCAAGGGGAGTGACCATGCGGCTCATTACAACAAGGATTGTGTTTCAAATATTTTTCTTTCTTTTTTTCTTCACTCTCTGATGAAATGTCTTCAGACCAAATTTGGCAGCTGCCCAAGGGATAAGCGGTTAATATAAGACAGAAGTGATGGTGTACACTCCTAATGGGACGGCCTTTTATGGTAAGGAGTTCAGTTTTCACACAAACAGATGTATGCTTAGATCAGTGCTAATTGTAACCAGTGGCAGAGAGGAAGAAAAAAACAGAGAGAAATAAAAACAAAACAGAGTAGAGACAGAGAATAAACCTTTATTAGGGGGAAAAAAGATAAAAAGGGACAATAAAACGAGTGGATGAAAAGCCCCATGCGAAAATAATGAACCTGTTGTTTTTTTCCTGATTGATTGCTGTGAGACAGAGCTAAAGGATTTCCAGATGACGTCAGAGTCTACTCATTTGCAGAAAGATAGACCTATTTACAAATAAATCAATTTTTTTAATGCCCACAGCTCATCTTGAAAGATCAGGGCAGTAAAAAAACAAATGCAATAAAACAAAATGACATTTTTAGTGTACAAATCCAAAAGAAACTTCATTTTGTTGTTTTTTGTTTCTCTCTATCTATTCTCTTCTTTTATTCTTCTCTGTCTCAGTTTTCCTTTAATTCACATTTCTTTTGTAACTCTTCACTTCAGTTTGCTATCCCTTGCCTTGTAACCTTCATTGTCTTCTTCAATTCTTCACATCCTCCTTTCTGCTTTAATAGTAGAGGACCTTCTTGGGATAAACCAAACAGACAGCAATAGAATCTCATTTCACGTCTTATCTGATGCAATGTCATCATCATAACGTTATTGCTAAAATAAAAATGAAAATATTTTCTGTTTGCTCAAAACATACATTTTCCCATCTTAAATACATTGCTTTTTATCAAAGTTTTTTGAGTGTTTATGACTTCAAATCTGGGTAGTTTTCAAAGGGCGTGTTGGTATTTAAATAGTGTTTGAATATTTGATGATATTTGTACTTGGCCCTGTATTAAACTGTAAGCTGTCTTTCATGTCATCATTCTACCCAAATTTTATTTCACTTTAGCTCTGATATGGAGTGGGACAAAAATGTCATGATTTGATATCACAGAACATCCTACTGGAGAGTTCTGGTCTTGAAAGTTGAAAAGAACTTGATGAACTGTACAACATCTCTTCATAATCTGACTGCAAATGCATTATCATTATGTGGCCTATTACAATTTGAATTTAATTTCTAAGAAGTAGAGTGTTACATGGTCATCATAGTGAGTTGATCACTTTGGAATGTAAAAGGATTATGCTGTGCAGGATATTACCTCAAGGAGAGTCTGTTTTTTGGTTTGTGTAATTCATGACTGTATTCATCTCACAGAAATAAAAAAAAAAAGAATGCATAAACTTATTAATTTCAGTTGTGAATTTGACTATAAATGCTCATTTGAAATTTCAATGTGAATGAAACAGCATATACAAGCAATCAGTATATATGCTTTAATTTGATCCAGGGTGTATCAAAGTCATGAGTATGTATTATGTATACATAATAGATAGATAGATAGATAGATAGATAGATAGATAGATAGATAGATAGATAGATAGATAGATAGATAGATTGATAGAGAGACAGAGAGAGAGAGATGTATTCATACATTGATAGAGAGATTATCTGTGCACAGGCAAATAAAGTTAGTTCTTAAGAGATGGTGTAGGGAAAATGACATATGAAAATGCATTCATGTCCTCAATCTGTAAAGACAAAATGTTTGTATCACTGTCGTAGTGGAAACTGCTCTGATGTCAAAAGCGCTGCCATTCTCACGTTGTTCCATCATCCTGTTTGGAGTGATCACTTGTTTCTCGGTTTTTATCTGATCCTGTACCAGGGGATCACTGTTGCAGACGACATCAATCTAAATGCCCACGTAGCTGCTAGCGTTATGTATTCTAAGAATGCATTTGGCTGTTTGCGTGATTGCAACTGAATACCACACTTTTATGGAGAGTATCATCATGAAATATTAAGCCTGCTGTCTGCACAACCCAGACAAAGACTTGTGATTACTTTTCATGTCTTTGTAGCATAAATGGTTATCAAGCAAGAAAAAAAAAATGGTTTCATCAGACAAGAATAACCACAAGCAATTGGTGAAAAGAAGACAAAAATAAGCTCTTCTTATTCACTTTGAGCTGCACTATCATGAAACACTTATTATGCAGGTAATCATTCATACATTTGTCACAATGTCATAACATCACTGCATGACAGTATGTGTGGTAGTCTAAGGAAAATATCATTTTAAGAGAAGCATATTGTGCAAAGTCATAATGGTAGCTCATATGTTGATAAATGAGACACTGAGCTTATTACATATTTTTAGCCCTCTGACATCATGACCATACACTAATATGAATGGAAATTGTGAAACTTGGGAAAGTTTAATGTAAGGAGAGATTTCTGGTTTTAAAGTAATATACGGATTTATGTCAAATTGAGATATGATGCATATGTAAAACCACCTGTAGGATTGAAGAGGTATTTGTGTAAGATATCATTTATCTATAGGCCACCTCACTAGTGAGTCTAAATCAGAATATGTCTCTCCATCCTTAGTGAATTGACATGAGAGTGAGGGTTTCATACTTTGAACAGACAAGTGCCAATTCATTTTCATTGCCCATCAGTGGTTTTCAGTTTCCTGGGAATATTGGGCAAGTGGGTTTATAATACTGTCTATGCCACATAGCAGTAAGTCTTATTTTTTAAAATGAATAGTCACTTCCTGACAATTTCCTGAGTGGATAGATTCACAATCATGGAGTGCAGTCGTGAAAGGAGAAATGCATGCCAACACACCGCACTCATAATGAGATCAGAGTTAATATTTTTGCAATGCGTTAGATTCGTGAATATTATCCGACTCACAAAATTCAGAAAATAAAAACCCTGCAAATTATAGAGTATATGCAGTGCCCTGCAATCTTTGAAGTACACAAAAAGAATATTATCATAGTTTGTATATAGCTCTTTCAGAAATCATGGTTTTAATCCAAGTGAACTTGAAAAAAAAAGAACAACACTCACACAGAGGGAAAACTAAGACTACCATATATAGATAGACAGTTAAAAAGCAGCCACCACTGAGACTATTACTGACTATCATTTGTCATATAAAGGAATATTGGTTTAATGCCCCGACTAATCATAATTCATTCTTTTTCCCTCAACTCTTTGCTGTTGTTTTTTCTGCATTAAACAATTGTGAGACAGAAATGACGTCTGCATGGTGTCTGCAAAAATGTTCAGCCAAGGCAGTAGGCCTGAGGGGGGAAAAGTAAAGAAGAACATTTTCCTGTGAGACTGGCCTCTCTCAGACATTTACTTCGCGACACTTTTTAACATAATGTCTCCCTTTTGCCCCCCTTGCTCCCTGCTTTTCCCCCTTCGCTGAGAGTGAAACTCTTTTCCCATGAGATGAACATTAAGTCCTACTGTAAATTAACCTTATCAGAATCATTCAATAATTTTAGACCCAGTACTCTCTATCACTTCTCGCTATCATCTCTTCCCTCTTTTTTTCTTTTTTTCTTTTTTTCCCCTTTTTTTATTCAGGCTGTTTACTCATTTGTCGTTAGTGGAATAGCAATAAACAGCGGCGTCAGTCCAGTGACAAGTGTAGCAAGCATCTGTCTCCATATGTCTCTGAACCAGAAATTTATGTTGGGGGAAAAAGGCGGCTTTTTAATGAACAAATGCCACTAATCGTGTCTTTCTAACAAGTTGTAATTTGGTCATGTCTGAGTACACAGTGTTTTTTGTGCATCTGTGAGAACTCTTGGCTGTGTATCAAATAGTGATGATGACTTTCTATTAGCTTCTAGCTTCAGTCACAGAGGAAAGTAGTTGCATTGAAATTTATGGGTTTGTTTGCGTGTTTTTGTTTGTTGTGTATAGGGAAGAAGTCTTGTACATTGTAATTACTATGTTGCATTCAAACATAAGCATGTATTGAAAAGGCTTGCAGTAAAGGTAAATGTATCGTACCAAGATTTCAACGCTATTTTCTCACCTTCCTCTGGATTTGCAATGTGCGTATCATAGAACAAAATAACACAACAAAAATAAAGTGGAGCATGAGAAGAAATTTGAAAACTCCAGGTCTGTTATGCTACAGTTTCACAGTAAACATTTTTTGTGTGTATCATTTAAAAGCTGCTATCACATGGAGCATAGTTTGATCAACAACACACAGAAATTTCCAAGAAGCAGAAAAATATCCCAATGCAGGCAGTTCGGTCAAATATTGGTGTGCAAGCCAACTGAAAAGAAGAAGCCCTATATCACTTTCTTTCTCCAACCATCATAAATATGCATTACCCCGCCAAGAAAACACAGAGATGAGGATATATAATTACCTGAGATAAATGGCAAGAGGGGTTGATGGTGCGAATTTATTGTTCCCTGGTGGCTCTTAAGGGGGGCGATGTTTTGAAGATGAAATATGCCCTGCCTGATATTTGCAGTGTGATTCCCCAAGCACACTGTGACTTGGGTCTGTACACTAGATTAGAGACGTTTGTTGCTTTGACCAGATATCTGGCACACATCTATTCTTGGTGAAAGTCTACATAATGCATTCTCCTTGATGCTTTCCTTCTCCCATAATCTATGATTTCCTGAATATCAACAATTCATCACATTCTTTTTGTCAAATATTGGTCGCTTCCATCTTAGCTCTCATTTCTACGCAGGCAGAAAACTGGATTGAATAGACTGGAGACTGAATGAAATTTACAGTAGTTGAGATTTTTTTTTTGTTGCCATTCTTCAGAAATAAGAACTGACAAAAGTAATAGAAAAATGGATACGTAGCCTATATAGAATAAGCAAGCCTACTCACATGTAGCAATGTGCCTTAGTCCAACAGGAAGGCCATAGTGACACAATAGGGATTAGGGGGATTAGCTAATCTATCTATTCATTGACAAGTAGTTTCCAGACATTTGTGCAGGTCATCGAGGAAAGTACTCCAGGGTTCATACCAATCAGTGAATAAAGCAGGGTAAGGGTTAACAGAATAAATCAAGATGATGTGTCATATGATTACATCATACAGGAAGTAGCACACTTGTACAACTGCCAGATTTATCATCAGTGCTGTCCAACTTGTTGTACGTGTTGAAAATTGATGTATTTCTTTTTCATTCTAAGATCACATCTAACGGTGTTGTTGTCAGTTGCCTAATGTCATCTTTGTATGAAATCACCTTTTTTTTTCATAAATTTTACTTTGTAATATCATATCCCATTATATTTCATCATGATATAATGTGTTATATCATATCTTGTTATATCATATCGTACTATATTTTTTTAATCAAATTTTATATCATATCATATTATATTATATTATATTATATTATATTATATTATGTTATATTATATTATATTATATTATATTATATTATATTACATTACTTTATATTATATTATATTATATCATATTATATTATATTATATTACATTGTATGAAATCAAATTAAATTATATTCTTTAATGATATAGTATAGTATGTTACATTATATTTGTTATTTGTCATTTTATCATTGTATCACACAGAATCTCTCTCTTTTTTTCTATACACCATTGCTTCCCTTTTTCCTTGCTCCACACCTCTCTCAAGTGTTCGTAAAAACATGGAACAATGTATGCTTTTCAGTGTTGACAGGTTAGATAGGATACTATGTTTCAATCTGCACATCACCATACTGAAACCCAACCAGTTTGGCTGTGAGTAGCTTACTCTTATTCATGGCTTAGACCTTACTTGCCTCTGTTTCTGTGTGTGTCTGCTTAGTTCAGTTTCCTATACCATTTTTTAGTAGTTAATCCATTGATATTTGTGAAAGTAGTATTCATCTTTTTTTCCTCTTTTTTTTGGGGGGGGGGAGGGGCCTTCATGTTAAATGTAGAGATATTCCTGTTGAATCATCCTCTGGTTCTCACAGCACCTCAAGGTGTTACAACATCAACACGTTACAAAAATAGGTGGTTGCTCTTTCAGATTTCCAACTTTGACCAAACAATCCATTATCTTTCTCTACATTTATCCAGATGTAGTCATTGCAGGGTGCCATTTGCACTTTGCAGAGAGGGACTGATTTCTTTCTATTAACTTTGCTGAATTCTTATCAAAGATGTCTAGTGACTTTGTGCTGCTGGTCTCTTATTTCTCTCTCTCTCTCCAATCTTCTTTCTCTCAGGGGTTGCAAAATTTATCTATTTTTTAAGGGGGGATGTGGGTCATAGAACCCATGACACCTTTAGAAAATATTGGTGTTGGGATTTTTTTTTCAGATTCCCCCGTTTTTTTTTTTTTATAGACCCCAGAGAGTGAGTGTGTGTGTGTGCCCCCTCAGTTCTACTGGACACCAAGACAAAAGTGCACCCAGAAGGAGACACAAGGACTGCTTTAACCCGTTGAGGACGAGTCCCGAGTATACTCGGGCATGTGTCTATGGGAAATGCATGTTGTAGCAAAATCAAACCATCCTCAATGGGTTAAGAAAGCCCTAAGCGCCTGCCATATTGACCACCGACAATGGACTGCTATCGCCTCTGACCGTACATCTTGGTGCCTTACTGTCCAGCAGGCTGCAATCTTCCTGAAAAATGACCTCAGGGCCCACCTCAATGGAAAAAGACAAAGGAGGAAAACCCCCAACATCCAACCCCAACCAACAAATTTTCCTATGCAACTGCTGCAACCATGCCTGTCCCACAGCAGACTCGTCAGTCACATACAAGCCTGCAACAGACGTGGACTACACCCTCCATAAATCTTCATTCACAAAGCAAAGCCATACCATACTACTATTCTAGGAAATCACACTATAAACCTTTGATAAGTACCCACTAACCACTGACATCCTGTGTAGCAAAACAGGTGTAAATAGGCTGGGGATCATTTTTCTTTGCTTCTGCATTCTCTTTGCTTCTGCAAAGGATCCACATTTGTTTTGATGTAAGGTGATCCATTGTATGAATACTACAAATGCAGTTATTATTGCATGATGTTCACAATGAATCATGGGAGTTAGAACTCAGTTTGATGCTCAGTTTGCATTGGCTACTGGAAATATTATTTGATAGTGTTACAAGATTCCATCAACACTCCTAGCTGCCATCTGTAACTCACATGAGTCACTCACAGTGTGCCAGTGTGCTGTCTTCAGGAAGGTAAACTGACATGTATGTTTTGCATCAACTTGTCACAGGTACATCTCAGAGCATAAAGTGTGATTATCTTCCTAAGATATGAAATCCCCACCAGTCGGTAACTCCTCTCATCGCATTCTGACTTGCGTGGCCAGTCCTTCAGTGCATTGTTGCCATTATGACAGACTGTGCTGGAATCTTTGGAAAGATATTTGTCAAACTTCAGGTCCCCTCCCCCATTTTCATCCTTTCCTCCTGCAGCATGTTTCAGCACTAGAAAGTGCATCCATCACCACCTGTTCCTAGTCTGTCCCGGTACAAAGGTCTCCCCCTTTTCTGCCTATTTCAGCCCTGAGTCATTGCTCCAGAGGACAGGAAAAAAAGCTTGCTCATGCATAGTGTCATTACTGTAATCTTCTCTAACAAATGCAGCAACAAATACCGTACTGATTAGCCTGATGCAGTTAGAGAAGTTCTTTTCGACTCTCTGGAGTGTGAAATTGTAATCAGAATCATGGCTCACATGGGAGTCTGAGGAAAAGACTAGACTGGATTAGGAATAGGACTCGTGCAAGCCGCTCCGGCTAGCCAAACACTCCCAAGCGTAAATAAACAGTGGGGATGCAGGGAAATGGAGACCTGTGAATTTATGCGAAAATAGTTGGGCAGTGACAGGTTCGAGTTGTCACAGACTGAAAAGGTTACCGCGATGATTGACACAGTGGGAGGAGGTAGCATTGATATGTATTGGTGTAGGATCAGGAATCACTACAGGACTGGAGGATTTTGTGCAGACCAGAATCAAAGGCAGAGGGATGATACCCATTGTTTGTATCTCTCTTGCCTGAGGTAACCCTTTCAGCTCCTGCAGAGTTGATCACATGCACAGACAAGTCTACTCTCAGCTCTCTGAAAATGAGAAGGCTTAATTTGAGACTTCATCCTTGTCCTCAAAATTCTGTGGTAGAGGTGGGATTAAACTCCTCGATGACTCAAGCCCAGAATATGGCTTCCAATCTTGGATTCAAGAGAAGAGTGTTTGTAAAGATACCATGAAAGCTGGACCGTAGATCCTTCCTGCTCTTTGTGCCTTTAATTACACAGGGGCAATATACTCTCAGCCAACTTAAACTGACATGTGCAACTTTAGTTCATACAATTCTGTCTTGCATTAACATGATAATTTTGTCAAAAAATAAAATATTAACCTCTTTTTTTTTTCATTGCCTGAGTTTTGTGCAGCTTTTCCTCAGATAAGTGTGCTGTTAGTCCATCATGGCAGCAAATTTTGTCAATAGTTTTCAGTCCTATGGCAATATAATTTGAACTGATAATTGGACAAATACAGGTCACTTTATACTGTGTCACCTGTGATTTTCTTCTTTTTTTTTTGCTTTCTCAAAAAGCACTGTCAGCTGGTTTATTATCTGATTTAGAAATAAAGCTCCTTCAAACTATGCCCCCACAAAATAAGCGTGAAAGAGAGTATGAAGTTGTTTTTGTTTGTTTGTTTGTTTGTTTGTTTGTTGTTTTTTGCGGGGTGGAATTTTTGTGCAGTTCACTGTTCATTTATAGAAATATCAATTTGCATGTTAAATTTCCTTGTTTCTGATGACATGAATGTAAGTGAAGCTTTGACAAGAGATTCTATGGAATAGATGTCTGGGGTCACAGAAAGGTCACCCAAGATCTTCATGATTACGTACAAGCTTCCCCATCTTCCAATGGACCATACCCCCCTCCCCAACCCCACCCCACACCCCCGGGAAATTCAATACCTCTGGGTGACTAGATGCAGAAGAGGATAAGGTTACCATATTTGGCTACCTCAGAATTACCACATGATCCACAAAACCAGGAAGTTTGGATGCAAATGCAGTAGTCACCAACAACTGTTGTTGTCATGCAGTGGTCCATCATCAATAGCTTTCCATCATTTATTAATGGGATGCAATGTCTTTCTGATCATCAGTTGCATAAGTTATCACGGGGCATAATTACATCCACTCGAACACCAAATTCAAGAGTTCCGCCGGCGCTTAATTCCTCGTCAGGAAGTACCAGCGGCTGAGGTGTCGATGGAGAGCGAGTGTGAATGTTAATTCCATATGCGTAAAATGTGATGTCAACACTACTGGGAGTGGGCTTTGGTGTTGAGGTGAGCTAAATTATTCAGATTAATTAGAAAGCAGGAAATAACAAACTCCACTGACCTGTCTCTATTTCAGAACAGGCAGAATTATACCAGTGACAACCAGCTCCATCTTACATCAAAGATGTGTGAAACCAGCTTTATTTGAATGCAAAGGACTGAGGTTTGGAGAGATCCTCGTTATGAATTTTGATTCACCTTATAACACTATATTTTCTTCCTGCTCAAATTTGATACATTTGTTTGCTATGATATACCAATCACATTACTTCTTCTTCTTCTTCTTTTCTTTTTTTTTTGCAATCATGTTATGTAAGGACATACACAAACACAACATGAAAATCATCTCAGTTATGGTATGAACAGATGTTATCAGTGCATTTTTAGCTCACCTGAGCCAAAGGCTCAAGTGAGCTATTGCGATCGCCCTTCGTCCGGCGTCCGTCGTGCGTCGTCCGTCGTCCGTCGTCCGTCGTCCGTCGTCCGTTGTCCGTCGTCCGTCGTCCGTCGTCCGTCGTCCGTCGTGCGTAAACTTTTTACATTTTCATCTTCTTCTTGAAAACCCCATGACCGATTTTCATCAAACTTGGCAGGTAGCATCCCTAGGGGGTTAGGAACTCAATTTGTTAAAATGGGCACCATGCCCCACCCAGGGGGCCCCCAGGGGGGCCCAAACCCCCCAAAATTAAGGAATCTGTAAAAATCTTCTTCTCTAGAACCAGAAGTGATAGAGCTAAGTTAATACTATGAGTTAGTACATTGATGACTGTAGTTTCAAGTTTGTTCATGGCAGAATCAGGGGTGCCCCCCTTGGGACCCAGGGGAGGGGGGTGGGGAAGGGTTCTAATGGGGCCTCAATTGTACATTTTCATCTTCTTCTTGAGAACTCCATGACCCATTTTCACCAAACTTGGCAGGTAGCATCCCTAGCGGGTTAGGAACTCCATTTGTTAAAATGGGCACCATGACCCACCCAGGGGGCCCCCAGGGGGCCCAAACCCCCAAAAATTAAGGAATCCGCAAAAATCTTCTTCTCTAGAACCAGAAGTGATAGAGCTAGGTTAATACTATGAGTTAGCACATTGATGACTGTAGTTTCAAGTTTGTTCATGGCAGAATCAGGGGTGCCCCCCTTGGGACCCAGGGGGGGGGGGGGGTGGGGTGAGGAGGGGTCCTAATGGGGCCTAAATTGTACATTTTTATCTTCTTCTTGAGAACCCCATGACCCATTTTCACCAAACTTGGCAGGTAGCATCCCTAGGGGGTTAGGATCTCAATTTGTTAAAATGGGCACCATGCCCCGCCCAGGGGGCCCCCAGGGGGCCCAAACCCCCCAAATAAAGGAATCTTTAAAAATCTTCTCTAGAATCAGAAGTTATAGAGCTGAGATAATACTATGAGTGAGTACATTAATGACTGTAGTTTCAAGTTTGTTCATAGGCGATCCAGGGGTGCCCCTCTTGGGGGTAGGGGGGGGGGGTGGTTGGAAGGGTCCAAATGGGGGCCTGAATTGTACATTTTCATCTTCTTCCTGAAAACCTCATGATGGATTTTTGTCAAACTTGGCAGGTAGCATCCCTAGGTGGTCAGGATCTCAATTTATCAAACTGGGCACCATGCCCCACCCAGAGGGCCCCAGGGGGCCCCAATTCCCCCAAATTAAGGAATCTTGAAAAAATTGGGCCCTTATTGTACATTTTCATTTTCCACTTGAGAATTCCTCGTCAAATTTTGGTAGAGCTGTGAATAATTTAGATTAGTGACTGCGTGAAAGGTGAACTTGCGATACTCAGGTGAGCGCTAGACCCGCGGGTCTCTTGTTGGTGTATATGTTTGATATGTTCGATAATTTGATTTTCTTATGTCTGTATATGAGTGTTAAGTCTGTATATGAGTATATAAACACACACACACACACACACACACACACACACACACACACACACACAAACACACATATCAAAATTTCTATCCAGCCACCAAATTTTCAAAAAGGCTATCTGGTGGTGGCCCAATCAGGCATTGAAAATGAATTTGTATGTTTCCTTTTATTTATGTCAAATTCAAAGATTTTGATGGCCCAAAAGGGTCACTTGAGAAAAAAATACTGTTGAGGCCTTTAGGTATATTTTTAAAAAATACACATGAAGTCAAATTTAGAGAGCATTAGAAAGCTTCTGTCAAACTGCATAGGCCTACAGTTTGAACTGTCTGTGGCTTGTAGACATTTATTAACCCATTGAAGACGAGTCCTGAGTATACTCGGGCAGGTGTCTATAATCATGGGAACTGCGTGTTGTAGCAAAATCAGTCAATCCTCAATGATTTAATAAAATAGAGTTTCCAGCTTGTATTCTTGCAGTGTATGTCAATTGCCGTCAATCCCTCTCACCTTTACTTTCAAAAATCAAACAAAACAAAACAATGTGAGACACCGAAGTGCTGTAGTTTGTAGCTTTTATTTATCAAGGAAGCTAGAACATGGGCATTAAAATTCACAAGAAATATAGGAAATTTTAAGAATTCAAGAGAGAGAGAAAGAGAGTAGGGAGAGAATTAGGAGGTAATGATTGTGGGTCCTGTGATTATGTAGACGGTAGGACATTCATCATTTGTGGTCTGTGATGTCGCTCAAGGAACAGAAAGTAAGCTGGTTCTGTCATAACATTAATCATGGGGTGTTTGTGGTTTTGAGTTAATTTTGTTCCCTGCGGATGAAATGGGATTCTCTTGTCTTGCACCTTTTTTTCCCCCCAAAACATTGGGAGATTAAAAGACAGACAGCACTTTTTAGGGCACACTTATGATCAGCATTCATTATTTTTTTGGTTGTTATTGTACTTAGCTCACATCAACAAATCCTACTGGATACAGACTGTAGAGTGACCACCTAGTAGGATTAGTTGTAAATGTTGTGGCTTTACTCTTGATGCATTACATGCCTATCACTGCACAAAAGACAGTCAACCTTTTACATCTTCCTAGCACTTTATCTTATCAACTTCTGACTTATATTTAGGCTGAGGTTCACACACACACACACACACACACACACACACACACACACACACATACACACACACACACACACACACACACACACACACACATACACACACACACACACACACACACACACACACACACACACACACACACATAAATCATGTTACATAAAAAAAAATCAAATGGTGTTCAGTATGTTAAAGGGATCGTACAGTTTTGGTTGAGACCTAATTTCAGGTTTCTAACATTTTGGTGAGATAATGAGAAACCTCTTATAAATATGACAGAGCGTGTAATTCTATGAGGAATTCAACGTTTATTTGACGAAAATGGGTTTTGAAATGGCTGAGATATCCAATAAAGAGCGATTCTAATGAAGTGTGGGACCCACACTTTATTACGATCTCTTTGCTTTACTTTGTTTTTGATGTTTCAGTCATTCCAAACCCGATTTTCATCAGATAAACTTTGAATTCCTCTTAAAATGGTATGGCTGTAATATTTCATAAGTGTTTTCTTGGTGTCTCACAAAAAGTTAAAAGCCCAATTCTCATCTCCACCAATACCGTACCATCCCTTTAACATATCCCTACTGGATTCTCAATTTGTGTAGTCTTGAACAGGATTCAGTTGATTACCATTGATTATGGGTTTAGTCCATTTTAATATCCAATTGCAAGATGATTGAATTTTACTCTTTTCAACAGAATAAAAACACATGTAAAAAGCGAAACTGTAGCTAGAATTTAGATACTGTTGATCTAGTTCTGTTTCGAGTTGATTATTGTTTATCTAAAAAAAAAAAAAAAAAAAGAAACTTTTGTCAAGCTGTGATACGTGTATCGCAGCTGTCTCCTTACAAGATCTGTGCAGGCAATGAATAGTATCCCATCAGACTATTTTCCTCATTTTTACGTCACATAGATGTTATGTCATCATTAAAACTTGTGCTGTTGTAGTTGGCATGGAGAACTATTCTATTTGATATCATCTTGACCATTTATATTCTCATGTTGTGCCATCTGCTGATGCTGTCGTTGTTTGTGGTAATATAACCATTTGTTTTGCTATTATCTGTTTTTATAACAATGAAGTATCAGATTTGAGACATTTATTATCTTCATAATCAGAGTAAGCATTCACTACTGTAAAAGTGGATATTTTCGCGCTTGGCCGGGTAAGAAGAATTTCGCGTGTTTTTAATTCTGCAGAATCAAGACTTCACGCACAGGAACATATGGCTAGCAAAAATATTTGCGTGCTTTTATTTTTGCGGGAGTTTCTGGTTGCGCGAAATATGCAAAAATTTCAACACCGCGAAAATTTCCACTTTTACAGTATTATTTTACTTTTCCTCCAATCAAACCCTACAACTATCCTCTTGGAAATGCATTTGTTTGATGGCATTTTTTTGTCTGCTATGACACAATTCTTATTACTTTTGCTTTGTTACTGAAACCCACATTGTATAATGGTTTTAAGCATGTTTCTTCAGTGGGGTGAAAGAAGGTCAATAATTCGCTGCCTGCTCTAGATATTCCAGATCTATTTCCCCTGCCTTTCTGTCACTATCCATGGCAGAAGATTTATAGAATGAATTGAGGGTGAAAAAAAAGTACTTCGCACATCCTTAAATATTTTATGAGAGTATGTCTGATTTCTCCCTTTATATCATACCCCTTTCTCAGCACCACATTCAAAATCCAGACTACTAATCCATCATTGAGTAGAATTACCTCAGGTTTTATGACGTGTAGAGTCTGTCTCTTCAATGCTCATATCGATGCAAAATACCTCGAAGGAGACCGTGAAGAGGCATAATAATGAGAGTCAAATTGGAGATGGCTCTTTTATTTTATTTTATTTTATATTCCTTTGAGACATTAAGAAATTGCTACCTCAACTTCAAAATCTGCATTGGAAAAAAAAAATTGCCTTTATACAAACAAAGCTGATTTTCAAAGATTTGACAAATGTTTTTACGTAATTAACTACATTTCATTTTTTCTTATCACCATCCCAGGGATCTTGCATGGAATCCAACATAATTTGAATAAGAGTTTATATTTGCCTAATGTATTAGATTAAGGAATGCCTTTTGTGTGATACATTTTGTGGATAAAGAGAAATAATGTAGGCCTACATTCATTCAAATATGAGTGGAATTATCCTATCAAAATGAGATATATGGCTAACATTTCTGATCTTGACTTCTACGTATGTCAATTACCATAAATATGGTTTTCTCTGCCTTGTACTTTGCAAGCATCAAGGTTTAACAGTTAATGTTCTCTTTTGTCACTTAATGCAGAAGGTGTCGCAGGTCATTCCTACTGCATTGGGATCTGTTAAAGTTAGTGGATCCCTTTTGCAATCATCAGTAAATGGTACATGGTTGTTTCCCAACATTGTGTATGAAATCTTACAGTAATACACCTCAGAAGTTTTGGAAAAAGAAATGAAAAGCTAAGTACTACTACTAGATAATACGCTCCCCTTTTAAACTGCAAAGAAAGGTTGGAATTTCAAGGGTGGGGGGGGGGGGGTCATGATTAAGATGTATTTGTAAAATGTTGGAAATTATCTAAAAGAGAGGTAAATAGAGAGATACAGCAGGACCAGGTAAATGAGACAGATCTTGAATGCAGAGTTTTATGCACAGCGTCTGGCATCTCTCAATCTTTGACAAATAAATCTGAATATTGACAGTCTGGTGTGACAACCACAGAACTCGAGATCACACTGTATCTCAACCTGCAATCAGCTCACGCGTAATTACCCGTTTACAGACAGTTGTCAATCTTTCTGTCTTCATGAATATTTCATGTCAGTGAAGCGAGCTCAGTACTGGAGTGTGCATCAATCTGAATAACTTTCCCTCACCCTTTTTTTTTTCGTCTAAAAACAGGCAAATTCAGACACACTTCACACAAAGCAAAGTGCTGAAGTTATTTGCAAGTGTGTTTCTTTGTGATTGATTTTTATGTAAATGAATATAGAAATGTGCATATTTTGAGTCTTACCTCATTGTTAAGATTTCATCTCTCCTGTTGATCCTAGATATTATGAATTAATGTTGTCACTGTTTTTGTGCTTGTTTTGACCACTGTTGGGATTTGCATTATATCTTTATGTGCCATGGTGTAATTACAAACCCCCTGTGTGCCACATTATTCCGAGACAGCAACATAGTCCTGAGACAGCAGCATAGTCATGTTTCTTTCAAATGACCAGTAGATACATTATTGTCGAGCCATGACTTTGCACACAGAACAGTGAAAGAAAATTAGAATTAACCAGCAAATCCACTAAGAAATACTGCATGACAGTCAGTCACCGCATAAAAATGCAAGCTACATGTGACATGATTAGAATAGGGAAAAAAAACTCAATGTACTGTGGCATTTGGCGATTTTTCGATCGGTTTGGGCGGGTTTGTGCACTGTTTGTTTGCGAATTTGGCGTGCCATCAACTGAGTCGGGCATCCGAACGTGGCCCATAAAGAGTTAAAGTGCACTATTATTATTGCTTGTTATAGTGAGTACTACATTATATTTTATTATCCTTTTATGTATTTTGTTTATATAGTGATTGAACTGGAACTTTTCTGATGTTTTTATTAAATTCCTGACAATTCCAGACAGTATTATTACCAAATGATGCCATGTTTAAGTATGAATAAACTTTTAGCTATGACAACCGCAACAACAGTGGGGGAAAAAATATGCACGTTTGCCTTTAACTACAGTGATCGTCTTGTAATCTTGTAAGCAACATAAACTTGACTTAATCACTTGTACTGTAAAAGTGGAAATTTTCGCGGCGTTGAAATTTTTGCACATTTCGTGCAACCAGAAACTAGCGCGAAAATAAAAGCATGCGAATATTTTTGCTTGCCATGTGTTCCAGTAGTTGATGTCTTGATTTCGCGGAATTGAAAACTCCTCTTACCCGGCTGAGCCCGAGAAATTATAGTCGTGCAAAAATATCCACTTTTACAGTATATTATAAACTACCTTTCAGCTCACTTGACTGATGACATAGATTTTGCTTTGTGCTCTATTGCTGTGCTTGGGGTTTCAATCCTGATAACTTTAGGCGCAGATTAGCCTATTTGACTTTTTTTTTTCAATACGTATTCATATAAAATCACCATCTATATGATCCACAATTTTCAATACCTGTGGATGTTGAATAAGATATAAATGAATATCATATGTCACATCCAGTCAGAGTTGTGCATAAATATATGTATGTATGTTTGCATGTATATGTATTAAATCTGAATTTCTAATGAATTCTTAGCTATACATGTCTTCCTAACCATTAAACATGAACATATGGTGATATATCTATCAGCTGAATCATGAATTCCAAAGAAGCCTCGGAATTGAGCACAACCAGTGCCACCCAAAAATAACATAAGAATAACTTGCAAATGTGGAAACATTTGCTGTCTATTAACTAAAAATTAATTTAAAAATTACCAATGGAAATGTGTGACATCCCCCAATAATGCATAACATCACAGTCACCATGTGCATTTCTACACATAGGACCTAGTAGTGTATTAAAGCAGTGGGCTGATGGAAGGGGAAAGAGAGAGAGGAAAAAAGGAGAGATAAAAATAAAAGTCGTAGGGAAGTTCAATGTTTAACCTTGGCAGGAACTCGGGTCTGAACAATGAGTTGGGTTTTCCTGCCAGCCTTCCACGGAGCTAACAGCGTGAAAAAGCATGTCATCGTTCATGACAGGCTTGGAAGGAGCCGAGACAAATAAGGCAAGAATAGAAATGACAAGGCACAAACAAGACACAAAAAAAGGAGAAGAAGAGAAGGTACCCAGACAACTCTGACTACTTAATCTGATAGTCGGATTTAGTGCAAGATTACTTGTGTTTCTTGTCCCACTCGTACTTGAATGAGAAATGCTTCTAGACGTATACAAGCAACAGATGATTTCTGCCCTTTTCACAGAAATTATCCTCCCCTTCTCCTCCTGAAATAGATGCCTTGGGAGTGGTTTTTTTGTGGCTTTATGTATCTTATTCAACAGTCTTTGATATAGGTCAAGTCTAGGAGCTTATCACCAGAGTAGGAATAAACTGATGAAATCAATCCCATCCAGCCAGTGTTGAGAAAGCTGTCTTGCTGGCTTGAGAGGTTTCTTCTATGTTTCACTAGGAATCCAGGGGAGGGTACACATCAGGCAGGTGAGGATCTCAGTGGGATTTTACACACTGCAGTGGTGCTGATTTAGGAAATCTCTTGATTATCATCTCTTTCTCTTCCTAAAGACTTGTGGAATCTTGCCCATTTTCTTTCTTTTGAAGTTATTTCCCCCTTGTATTGCATTTCTCCCATCCATTGTCACTGATGCATAACTTTTCCGCTGCAGACTAATGACACAGATTTGACCACGAACTTGGGGACCACTGCAGCGTAAACTGTTGGAATTACTTCCACTCTTGTGAACTGATTCGCAAGCTGAAATAATAGGTGTTTTCTTGTCCCTTTTCTGCTTATCTTTTGATGGGTTTCGTGCCATGCCTGTGTGAACACGATGAAGTGAAGACGTAGGATGATAAAGAGATGTAGAGTAGTGAAAAATGCAGCTCTGAAGCCATTCCTAGATGTAGAGAAATACATTGATGGAAAGTTCAGTTTTGTGTTTTATTGTTTTCCTGTCCCTATCTATGCAGGTTGGATACCTGTTACTGTATAGTCAGCCAGAGTACACCCACAGTAATGTTTGAAATCAGTGGACCATCTTAAAAAAAAAAAAAAACTTTTCTAAATTAGCCACATTGATGGAATTTACATATCTAATGTATCATTATTGAATGTTTTGACAGATGTGATAGCTGAATCAATTTTTGTCAAATCTATTCCTTGAGAAAAATAAGTGTAAAGCTTGACAAATTTTCCCCTCAACTTGCATTTTCACACCTTTCTCTACAAACAGAGGAGGAAACACTTCTTGTGGTAAAAGGCTATGACTAATTCATGAATAATTTATATCTTTGCACTCACTTCCTTCTGCAGCTTCCTAATTTGTTTATGTTTTGTGAGTCTATAATGTCTGTTTTTGTCTTGATGTGCCTATACTCTGTCCTTTCAGCACCAATGTGTTGTTTTATGCAGCTTAATCATGCACAGTGTGCCACAAAGTGTGAATGTCTGGATGATGACTTAAATTGTTTGTGGATCAAAGTCTTCCTTTTTTAGTTTTAGATTAAGGCATCTGGCACCATGAATTAAAGAAAAAATGTATGTAGTTAAAGTTTATTTTGTTTTGTTTTGTTTTTGTCACAAATATGTATGAAGAGCATGGTGTGTGTTTTTATTTTTTTTCTTTGACTAACAACCAGATATTTCTGAACACCATGCTGGGTTTTTCTTTCATCAAAGTTTATGAATTACACCAAACAACCTGACAATGTACACAAAAAATATAGAATTAGTTTGGTTACTTTTCGAGCCATATCCTGTTTACATGCAAATATCACACTTGAAGCATTATGTAACACAAGATACCAGATTATGAGATGGCTTGTTTAGCAGTATTTTGTAGTGCCTGTTTTAAACAACCTGCCTCAAAAAATAAAAATTGTATACTTTATTTTCATTAATTTACAGCTACATGATGATTTATTTACATTTCCCCCCTACATTCGTTGTGTCCTCATATCCTACAGTTCAAATATTGAGCTTACTCTTGTTTTGTAGTGAACTGTACATGTATGTTTAACATTCCTGCTTCTGTTAATCAAATCATGTTTTAAAGTGGTGAATGTCATAGGTATTCTTTCCATTATAATGACATTTAAAAAGGTTGTAAAAACACAAAATTCCATAGATTGATTCATAAATAGTTCTTCTGTGATGCTTTGAAGACCTTACTCTTTACCTATCTAACTGGACATGATAAAATATAAGACAGCAATGGACAGAGGAAATTATTTAAAGAAAAAATGGGGATGGGGGAGATGGGAGATGGTTCAGCATCTGTACCCTCCCTCCTCCAGAATGAAGAACCAATCAATTTCATCCAAATTGCCCGGCGATGTGTGAAGGCGATTTCACTAAAATTTGCCAGCCTGGCTGAATGAGTGCACGAGGCATGCACAGACTGCGGGAGGGAAGGATGCGGCAAGTCTTCCATCGGCGGTCTGGCATCTACCCCCACCAGTCAGGCAAGGCCGGTGATGATGCAGGCATTAGATGATGCAGGCGTAAGATGATGCGGCCGTGAGGTGATGTGGCAGAGAGATGGGATCTGTGATCCTCAGCCCTCTGACAATGAGAAGCAGAAATCTGCCTGCACAGCCAAGTCATATCACTACATTACAATACAAAATTATTTTTCTCATCTTTTGTCACTTCCTCTTCCTTCTTCCCCTCAATGTTCTTGATTTTTATGTCTATGTATCTTATTATCTTTATTTCTGTTCCCAGTATCTCTCACAATATCTAGCTTTCCTTGTAAATGTGTGTCTTTGTCCATCTGCCTTTTTGAGTACCTGTGCATCTCTCGGTGTCGACTTTTTTGTTTTTCTGTTGGACAGATAATGCTTATTGTTTACTTTGAAATATAGAGAATGCAATAAAGATGGTGTGTTCTAACAAAGTTTAAATCATTTACAACCAATGGATATGAAATCAACAAATCAAAAGTTGCACCTATGATTTTTTGTCTGGTATACTGATTTATCTGTTTTACATTCTTCGCAAATTGACTGAATTTGAAGGAGCCATTTGTTACAAGAAAAAGTGAGCTTGTTAACGTTTCATTGTTTCTTCAGTGCAATAGGAAACATCTTTACATAAAACTATTTCCCTTTACCTTTGCCATTTCAATGTCACAAGCTTACCACATGGCACACTCAATTCCCATAACCTGTGGGTTAATTGATTCATTTTTTGGGTCTTGTTTATTGCTCAGCTGAATGAAACCTTAATGCATTTGTCTTTACTTAGTCAGGAAGCATCTTCCCGTAAGGTGCAGTGATACCATTTTTTTTTTCAACGGGTGATAATCAGTTTTTCTGATAAGATGTTTCTGCACAGAATATCGTCATAGAGGAATAAACTGAATAATACTTGAAGTTCCTATGGGTCATCTTCCTTAATGCCTCATCACTAGCATTGCTTCCCCGGGAGTGTACCTTTTTTAACCCTCACATGACTGTCATCATAAAACATCAAAGGCATTACACACAAAGCTTTCATCAGTGGTAATATGAGACTTAAAGAGATGGACAAGTGAATAAGTGATGGTCAATCACAGACCATCATACCTGGCCTTCTCTTCACAGTGGTCAGTTTGGGGGGGGGGGGGTAATCACCCCATCTTACAATGTGTTTGCTTTCATTCTACAAGGCCTTTGTCATGTCCTCGGGAATGCATTTCAAGGATATTAGGTGGAATCAGGTGGTCAAAGCAGTGAGTAAGTGACGGTGCATTACCAGGTCATCTTGTTCTGACTGCATATTTCAGCAGCTTGACAATACACATCTTTTCTTTAGTTAAGTTTAGATCAGAGAGGGAAAGGAAGAATACTCTTCACCAAACCCTCAAGGGGCTGAGGCATCTTTTTTTTTTCAGTTGACCCTGTGAGACTGTTATTGAGGTCAGTAAATAAGTGATGCTTAATCTCAGGCACATAAATTCTGTAGCATTTGAGCCTTGAATTGAACAACATTTGTCGTGACCCTCCTCTCACAATATATTTATCTATTATACTCCTTGCACTGGGTGTTAATAAAGTGAGCCTTGCAAATGGTTGTAGGACATTGCCACATGTTTCTTTGCCCTGTGATCTGGTCATGTACTGCTAAACAAGTATCTGTTTTGAATGTTTATGTTATCAAATGATATGCCTTAGAATCTACAAATCAAACCATGCTGTTTATGTGGTATGTAAACAAAGGTATTGTCCACAGAACTGTCAGTGCCAAGAATATCGCTTCCTTTTGCCCACAGCACATTTCCTCCTGAAATGTGCGGGGATAAATCCGTGCTCTCGACTGGAGGTGGCGATGAACATGGACGAACGTCTCTCCCTCTTGTTTATGGTTCCTGTCAAGCTGGAGAGGGGAGAGGAGAAAGTCTCATCGGCCACTGCCTCCTCCTGCCCACCCCTACCAATCATGGCATCCCCTAAGTGTTCACTTAAACAATTCAGTGGAGGGGGGAGATGAATTCGGTGGCAGCAATAAAGACTCTCGAATGACATAGACACATTAAGGGAGGAGGGAACATGAATGAATTGAAAGCAAAGAGGAGGCTGGGAAAGAAATATGGAACACGGTCCAGACGGAGCATTACCGTAAATTTCGCAGAAGCTGAGCTGGGGCAAGTCACGGACCGACCCTTTGCGGTGAGGTGTGTGTTGTAAACAATTGGTCTGGTTGCTAATCAGAGGGGGCCATTAAATAAATTAAGATGAATTAAGTTGGGAATTACAAGTGAGAGGTGGGGGGATTTGTCATGCACATATACAGCAGGCTTTCCTTGCCACATTCACATCCCTCAATTCATGGAGGGGAGGAAAAATAGGCTCCCCTTAATGATTTGTAGAATCCTATTCTCCTTGCTATTTTGTGATGGCAATTTATCTCATGTTGATATTATGCAGCTATTTATACATCTCTGAGAGTATAAGCAGATCACAGCATCTACTGTTATATGAGAGCTTTCTCACTAAGCTGGAATGCTGCTGCCTAGCAGTTTTGATGGCCATATCTTGTGTCACACAAGAAACTTATTCTTCCTCAAAACATCTTGTCAACACTTTTATATGAGACTGCATAATAGGATGTCCTGACATTTTAATTAGAACCGAGATTTAAATCAGAATGTTTAAATGGTGTTTCCTTTTGTCACATCATTCAACATGACTGGGTTCCTGTATTACCATTTTTTTCTCACAATATTTCCAAAATATAACAAGAGTCTCTGAAGCTCACTTTGATTGCAAAAGACTAAGTATTTTGGGGAAAAAATGCTACTTTTTGGAACATTTTGATTTTATATCATGTACTTGTATGTCATTGCTTTTATTACACTCGGCCAAATGACTGACATTAAACTACATCACATTTTACATTGCAATGCACTGCATGACATAGCAATGCATGAGATTTCCCCCAATCTGTAAAACAGGTATAATTCATCTACAAATATTGTTGTATAATGAATGAATGTTAAAGGTGAATGCACATTGTCAGTAAGGAATGGTGATGACATTACAGTTGAATGATTCTCTTCATGGGAATTAAAAAAAAAATAATACTATGAACAGCTGTGCAAACATCTCATATTCAGAACATCCTTTTTTTTTTACCTTAACTTGATATTCACAATGAGCAGATACTGGTGATTTGATGATTTTTTTTTTCTTTTGATTCGAAGTAGGATCATTCTTTTGAATTTCTAACATAGAAATGCAATGGCAAAGCGTGAATCTGCAGTGAATCTGAAATCTACATTTTCAACAACACACAGCTGCTGGTGTCCAAATTATTTGTTTATGGCCACTTAAGTTTTGAGTGGTGAAGGATGACTGCATAATTTCTCGTAACTGCTATAAGGAAAAATCATGGTAAAAAAAAATGTACGTTCTATGTAGTGCTACTGGGATGTTATTGAAAATTCTGATGATATTGTAAAACTGAATCAATCTGTTATAAAAAAAAAGAAAGAACAGTTTTAATTTCAAACAATCTCTAGCCGCCAATTCATCTTGTATCTTGGCTATAGGTAAGGCAGAAAACAACGCACAATCAGTACCGGTATTCTAGAAAACTGTAGGTGTATAAATGAGAAATATTGATGCTGTGATTGCTGCATGAGAGAATATATAATTCGTCCAGCATCTCCGAGGCCGTGTGGTAACCTGTACAGCTAAACTACAACTTGCTTGGAGGGTATTTGTGCCTTAAGAGGGCAGCACATTTGTTAGCCTCTAAAATACATTGCATTTTCTGAGTTTGATAGCATCATGTGATGGCCATGCCCTTGCATTGGTTTTAGTGGGCAGTTTTTGAAATGAAGTAGAATCTACTATATATGACAAAATACAATGAGGGTAGTAGCCTTTGAAAATGAAGAAGATATTCTTTTTTTTTCATTACATTGACAATTTGGACATACAGATATGTAGGCTATTGATATCTATAAATATCAGTTTTATCATCTAGATGAAACTAAATCATATTTTCATTATATCTCATCAACTTTTATGAAGCCAGTCAAACATCATGGGAAGTGTATGGAATGTAAGTTGCTCTTTTTTCTTTTTTTTTTTTTTTGGGGGGGGGGGGGGGGTTGAGGGTTGTTGCCAGTTGAGAAGCAAAAGGACATAATCAATGGATTGATATTCTAAATGTCAGCAGTGAAATTATACAGCCATTTATTACTCTAGTATGATTATTAGCACATCACAATGTAAGAGCTATGTATAACATTTGCTTTACATTACTGTGTTTGTAGATCAGCTTTAACCCATTGAGGATGGACTGATTTTGCTACAACACGCATTTCTCATACGGACACCTGCCCAAGTATACTCGGGACTCGTCCTCAACGGGTTAAGCTTATCAAGCATAACAATTCATGTGGTTAATGCAGAATTGTTGTCAACGTTGGGAATTCACTCAGCATTTTCATTTAGATTTGAATTAAACTTTGAGTTGATAGACCTTTTGTATAAAGCATTTGTATAAAATGGAATAAAACAAATTTGTTGGTTTATTTCTCAACGCTTTGCCTGTGAAAACTAAGACCTCTCACTAGGATGCCAAAAATTGTGTGGCATGACATTTTGTCAGAAATGTAAGGCTTTGTGCACTAATGCATACACACTTGGAAGACCTTGGAAGGTGTAAATGGTGAATGATCTTCTTCAGTCTTATATTTATGACAGCAACAGGCCCAGACATTTATGCATTGGAGAAAGAGAGATAGAGAGAGAGGGAGAGAGATATTCCTTGGTGAAACGTGACATGGCCCTAAGGAAGCTCATAAGAAGCAAGTGCCATAAATTCCCCTTGTGGGTGTGTGTAGGGCGTGTGTCAATCGGCACACTTTCACAACCACTTCTGAGTCTGGCTCTAGAATGTGGTGATCCTTGTGCTTTCAATGCAGCCATGATCCTTTTACTAACAGCTTTGTCTACACCGGAAACATGCCCTGTAGGAGAATTTTTTTTTTCTCTGAATATATCTAGAAAGAGAGTACACATTGTCTGAAAATGATCAGAGTAAGGCAGTTGATATCTTTTTTAGTTGTGTCACATTAGCCTGTCATTTAATGTCTCTTTGAAGGAACAAATCAAGCAGATGTAGGCCTACATGTTTAAATGGTATTGATTGTGACATGATTCATATTCTTGTCATGAATTGATGACAATTTATTATGCTAGTGCTGTGCTAAGAGAAATTATACTTTTTCTCTTCATTAGAATGGCCAACATTGGTTTGTGTATGTAAAAAAAAAAAAAAAAAATGTTTTCATTTTACACACTATGAGAATTGTTTTTAGCAGATACATGTGTAATATCTGTGTCTTTGTATGACTCCGCTATCTGTAAAGTGAATTGTGTTTTATGTATTGATAATCCATTTGATATCATAATCAAGATTTTCCAACTCCACTCAATCTTTACTACCAAATTAGATGAATCATTTCGCATTTTATGCCAGTTTTATAGAACGTAACATTTTTCTGCACTCTTTCTTCACAAGAATATGTCATCTCCAACTTTGTTGACTGACACTGAGCCTTGTCTACATTATATCTCAGATAATGCACACTTTACTTTTATCAATTTAAAAATTAGATTGTTCTATCTATATAACACAAACTGTCAAGTTCTGCCATTAATTTGGAGTGCAAGATATATAACACATTTTAGGATATTTTCCTTTTGTTTCTGCCAATTTGTGTATGTTTGAAAAGGAAATTCAAAGAGAGTCACAATGAAATGTGTGTACTCCCAATGAGAGAAAAGAAAAAAAACCCACCCACGAACTTAATGCTAGAATGCTACATCAAAGACACTTAAAGAGTTTGAGTGAAACTAGTGCTTGAGATCACACAGTGGTATTGAACTACCTGTAGATGTGGATCGCTTGCATGTGTTGCATTTATAAATCACACTCATTGGACGTCTTAAAAAACCTGGCATTGCACCATCTCATCCATTTTCCTCGTTCACTTAAACAGAAAGCTGTTAGCACGAGGATGTGATTAATTAGTTCTTCCCTAGAGGGTCCATTTTAAGTAGTCCCTCATTCCCGGAAGGATAGGAAGGGGGAAAAAATGCAAGGAGGAGTTTGCTCCAAGAGGAAAGATAAAGAGAGCGGTTAAAAAAAGGAGGAGAGATAGAGAGAGATAAGAAGAAATAGTGGCTGGTGTAGTTAACATGATATTTGTCACTTGTGATTACTGACCGGGTCTCTCGTGAGGCTCTTATGTTTATCAACCAATCTCTAGTAAGTTAATCATTACTAGTTTTGATGTGCTGGTAAGTTTCAGATTATTTGTTTTGCTTTCTCTGGCCATTTTACATGATGAATGGAGTCCCCTGTTGTCCCTCTGTCATGCTAACTTGCTTTAAAGCCATTTTCCTACTCTCATCATTTGTCATGAAAGCTTCTTCTCCCTACCAGCATATTGTAGCCTCTTAGAAGGAAATGCTGTCACATGATTGTTCTGTGTCCTTCAGTTTTCTGATCATGTTACACTATTACATTCCATATTGTATGAATATCCTGTGATCCTCACAAAATACCATAGTTTGATTAGTGGTAAACAAACATTGGGGCTATGTTATTATGGATCCCCATGAAAACTGTTACAGACTTCATAGCCTTCTTCCATTTCAATCCTATTTGAACCATTGTTTAACGGTGCAGTTCTTGAATCTTTGAATGTTCATTTGTGTTTGTGGGAGAGATGTTAATGCTTTGGTTTGAAATAAAAAGCCATAAAAGGTGAAAAGGGTCAAACTTACATAGAACAAAATAGAATAATGACAGCATACAGAGTTTCTAGAAATCATTTGAATATCACAACTTACGGTAATGTTAGCAGGTTCACACAGCTAATCTTCTTGCCAGTGTTCCACTCTTTCATCCAATGTTATCTTGTTCCTATCACTTCAAATGTTAGGTCATTGTTTCTCACTCTATCCTTCCTTACTCCCTCCTCTCTTTTCATCATCATTTCGATTGGACGAAGGAGGAAGACCCAAAGAGAGGTACCTCTAATGAAGGATGGGTGATGGGAGAGAAGAGTTGGTGGAGATGAGGGGGAGATTGAGCCATCTCCTGCAGAGCACATGCCTCATTGAGCTGATGAAGTTTCTGGTCGAGCGCTTCCCAGCTCTCTGAATCATCAGCGGAGGGTGTCCATTCCTTTGTCATGCGTCTATCACGGTCCAGCGCTTGTGACAGGATGGATATATCCTGGTCACTTCCTACTGTACCCCCGTGCTTACCTGCAGACGGTGGTGAGACTGTGGCTTGAGGAGCGGGAGAGATGTGGCGATAGCATCACCGTTGAGTCCCTCAAGATTATCAGAGGCGACCGCATATTGCGCTGGGGAGGAAACGGTGTTTCTTTTTCTCATGTGGAAGTAAATCGTCTGTGTTTGGAGACCAGCAAGATGTGCACAGGAGATCTTTATGAAAGTGTTTCACATACTAAAATCTCTGAAATTGTTTCTCTCACTCTTGTGTACCTGAGGGTTTAAAAAGCTGCTTTGTCTATGAAGTAGTTAAATGGATTATTACAAGGTACATGATCTTTATTCACTCAAATTTGTTTGGGGTTTTGTTTTTGTCTATTTTTGTTTGTGTTTGTGTTTGTTTGTTTTTTGGATGACACTCATGCCACCATCTCTCTAACACTAGACATTTGTTAAGACATTTTATTTTTTCTTCCTTTATTCCAAGTGTGCCAATGCCTTAATGTGAGATGCTAAGAAATGACATGGTATGTTGATAAATGGTCGTGTTAGACTTTTGAACTTCTTGCAGTCCATTTATACAGCAAAGGATGACATGGCTGGACTCTCATTTTCTTAATGCCTCCTCAGTGTATGAATAGCAAAGTTTCAGTGAGAAGTGAAACCACTAGCAGTAGCTGTCAAGAATGGTATGTGTACCTTTAGATGCTCAGAAATTAGAGACCCTGAGCAGCTAGTACTAAATCATTTCTTTGAATTAATTTGTCTATATTGCTGTGAAAAAGACTGTATTAAAAAAAAAAAAATGTCTGGTGAATTCATGAAATTATTAATTTGTATGTGTTTGACAAAGTCTGTTGCAACAAATTAATTTGGATTTGGATAACAAGCCAGACATCTATTAGATATGTCATGTATTTACTTTTCCTGTGGTAGAGAGTCTATGGAGGAATGTTAAGTCGAACAGCTTTAGTGTTCAATGATACATCAATTAGCTATGCACATTGATTTATGTTGTTGTTGTTTATAGAAAGAAAGAAAAGAGAGAAAATTGATTTATGCCCACTCCATCATAAACAGTTAAAGAAGAGATAAACATAAAGATAGCTACTCTACACTTCGATATAGATGAGGTGAGCATGTGTCTATAGAGATTATCATTTAAGAAATGTTTTTTGTTGGTATAAGACTAAAATGTTCAACAGGTGGTAGTTAATTATGAATTGAAAGCTGCACCATCACAGTTGATGTACTCACAAAGCTAGAGGCCTGTCCCCTGTCCAAAACAGTTTACCTTGACTTTCCTCCAGAAGGAAAAGCCAGTTTAACCTGTTGAGGATGAGTCCAGAGTATACTCGGGCAGGTGTCTATGGGAAATGCGTGTTGTAGCAAGATCAGTCCATCCTCAATGGGTTAAATGATTTTTCACCGATATTTTTTTGTTTAATGATAAAACCAATAAGTTGAGACATGGTGATACAAACTTTACCTAGGGTACAATCCCACCTCTAGACTCAGTGTGTTTGAAGAACTCTCACTACACTGTACAAACCAGAATCATTCACAAATTGATGACAGGCATTCAGTGTATTGTGTAAACAAAAACTATCGTGAATCTTAATTGCTCCTCGTAAAAGTTTCATGCATGAGAAAAGAAAAAATGTATGGTTTTACAGTATCAGTTCATGAGTCCCTTGACCACATAAATAATACTTTGACTTTTGTTTATTTTGTCACATATTTTGTCACACTTTCTTTTCCTCCCAGGCACTGTTGTTTTTATATTACTTTCGGTGACAATGAATGGAGTACTGGGGAATATTGCACGATGCCAATATTGCATGAATAAATGATAAGTGCAGTATTGCCTAGGTTTCGGTGAAACAAAGCCATCCAATATAATTATTACTATCTATATCAAATCGTAATCTAGAGAAGGCATACGCAGTTGTAAAAAGCAGTTACTAGAATTTGAAGTGGATTCTAAGCTAAGTTGTGACATGCATTTGTAGCAAGTAGTAGTGTGCTTGAAATGTAGCAAGAGTTTGCACACGTAGCACTCACACACGCATTTGTGTAGCAGACGAGACAGAATATGGTATATTATTGCATGGCCATTTACTACAGGAGCCTATTTCATTTCCTATTTGTTTCATTGAATATGCTCATTGAATATGCTCTGCTATTGCACATGAAAATCAAAGAGGACAAAAATGTGCATTTTTAATATGCTCCTATGATGCCACATAATGATATTCTTTATTTTCCAACTTCTTCATTTCATGGAAGTCATATAGTATTACTTTCATTATTGCACATCATGCAATGTATGCTTACACACATACACATTCCAAAAACACTCTCGAGAGTGAAATTGATTTAGAGAATCGAAAACTAATTTCTACCTCACAATATGTGATTTATTACACATTAGTCTCTGTTGGAAAGTGAAAATGTATTACCTTTATGTCATAAAGTCCCCACACAGCTATTCTCTCCTATACAGTGTTCTCTGTGTCAGCACCACATTCCTCTCTCCCTTTTCACTTACTGAGAAAATTTCTCATGGAATGAATCATCTCTCAACAGTGAAAGAACAAAATCATCCCAAGTTTGTCTGATAAGAATGCAGTTAACATTACGAAACTGTAATTGCTGTAAATTGTTGTAGATTTCCCACCTAGCTATTGTGCTGGGTCAGTCCTTGTAGAATGTCACCACTGTCAGTGTCCACTCATTTATCCTCTATTTTTCTCTTCTTCTATCTTTCTCCATCTATTTCTACCTTATAAATCTCTCTCTATTTATGTCCAGCCACCTCTTTGTTATGTTCTCTATCTTTCTCTCTCTCTGTTTATTTTTCCATGGACCACTTTCTATCCTCTCTCAAAATCAGCCTCTCACCTCTTGTTCCTCATTTCTTTCTCGCTTTCTCTCTTACAGCTTCCTTCTCTTCGTCCTACAGACTCCCTAACGCCGGCCTGGTGCAGCTTCCAGCCTTTTCACAGGCAGTGTCCCTTCTCGTGTGACACAACAAATCACATCACGGCTGCACCCTGGTGCTAAATTCCACCTAAAGCTACCAGCATAAAAGGGCCATCGCCCAATGAGAGAGGGAGAGAGGGAGGTGGGAGACGAGATGAAAAAAATATATGTATGGTTGCTACCATATGAAAGGAGAAGAGATGGTATACCATCTGGAGGCTGTGAGTGGGGCATTCTCTCTACTTCAACCTAACTAGCTACTGTGTGCCATCTTTGCTGCTTCGAGTTTGTCTGTCTTATATCTCATGCCGCCCGAGCTGGCAGGCGAGCCGGGGAGGTGGGGATGCTGCGGCTGAGAGCCTGGATACGGTCTCCACGGCGATAAGCACATTCCAGGAGAGGGCATCCCCTGGCAGGCAGCAGCTCTCATGTGTGCCAGCACCCGCTGGAAGCGGCATGTGCATGCCTGCATGTCCCTACCGTACCAAGTC
Source organism: Diadema antillarum (assembly GCF_040938485.1). Classification (NCBI taxonomy): domain Eukaryota; kingdom Metazoa; phylum Echinodermata; class Echinoidea; order Diadematoida; family Diadematidae; genus Diadema; species Diadema antillarum. The sequence continues at coordinate 482,289 of NW_027271302.1, forward strand.
CCTTCTCTTTCTCTGTCTGTTTGTCTGTCTGTGCAGAGTGTCACCATGCCACACTCCCAGTCTTTTCCGCTCCACCTCTGTACCCCAACACTGGCCGTCATCCTGGCGTGGCGGCCGTTGGAATTCTGATTGAGAAAACACACTTCCTAATTACAAAGTCATCAGATATGTAACCAGCACTGGGATGTGATTCATTCCATTTAGAGATTACCCCATCGCAATGCATCTGTCAAGTGGAGTACCATGCCACCTTCTTCCTCTCTTGCTCTTTTTTCTTTCTCTCCTCTTCTTTTTATTACTTTTCCTTGTTTTAACACCCTTTTAGCTCCCTATTTTTTTGGCTGTTTTAACTGTCTTTATTTTATGTACCTACTTTGTTTTCCTCAGTATGAAATGTGCTTTCAAAAATATGAAGATGAGAAATAATCTGTATAAATTTTATGAAATGTCATGGCAAATAGGTAACAAAGAATGAAAACAATGTTTGATACTGCATTTTTGTGCATCCTCAACAACTCTTTCTCACAACATTTGATGTGAGGTTTTCAGCTCAGTGGTTTAAGATTTCTGAGTAGCACAGTTTCACTACACAGAATCCCCCAGCATTTATGGGAATTTGATTTTTTTTTTTTTTTGTGGTTTTAAAATTGAAAAGAAATAGGTTATGTTAGGTAGTGCACATAGTTGAAATATGCATACATCTTTTTTTAGCAGAACATAAGCTCCCCTTGTCATATTTCACTTTCCATTTCTGCTAGCATGAAAGGTAAAGAGTGCACTAATAAAGCATGCAGCAACCTGACAGTATATTCCTTTTGTCCATATCGTATGCATGTTGGGCAAGTATGTTTGTCATTAATATTGTTATTAGGTGCATCAGAAAATAAATGAGCAGGTTGGAGTGAACGTTTCTTATGACGTACCTACCTATGTTGTAATCGCATTCTTTAAACATACAAATATTTTCAACTGGCTTTGCTAATATTGCTTCAAATTGATCATGTTAGTTGACATCACTGAATTATATGCTATTAACCCGTTGAGGACGGTTTGATTTTGCTACAACACGCATTTCCCACAGACACCTGCCCAGTATACTCGGACTCATCCTCAATGGGTTAAAGTTGACCATCTGGTATCTCTGAAAGCTCATCCATTGATAACTGGATACACTTGTTATTGGGGAGAGAAATAAACCCAGGTTGTATCCATAATAATGAGCTGAAGATGGTTTTAAATACAATCCCCAACACGTTTGGCAGACATCCATTACATTGAATCAGTGGATATGATGTCAGTTGGTCACATTTATTTCTGGCTCTGACCGCACATTTGGCATGTGAATCAGTTGTGAATATTAGATGCTGAAGCAGAACAAACAGAAGCAATCCGATTTCAAATCATTGAAAAAGTGTAGAATTGTATTTTGAAGAAATAAGCAGGTAAACCCACAACAAAGATTTTACACAAATGCAGGAGTAATCAAATTTTGTGAGATTCAAAAATGAAAACAGAAATGTGTGAGTAAATTGTAGTAAATCAGTTGGGACCTGCATAGAAACAGAAACATCATAAATATGAGGAACACCAATAAAGCAGAGCTGCCAAGTCTCCCTGATTTTATATACTGGAGACTTCCTGAAAACTTCAATATCTCTTCATGTCTGCATGAGAGAATATAAAGTTCTCTCTGATTCAAGAATCATCTTTACCAATTGAGATGCAAGTGACATGCAAGTATCTCCCTGATTGCTCTCTGGAATCTTCCTGACTTTGATGGGTGAATGTTGGCAGCTCTGAGAAAGGAATGGTGGGAATATGCCATCGGGGTTGGAGCTGACAGGGCAAGGTGCACCTACATGTACCACAAATGGAATCATTTGTAGTAAAGCCATGGTTACATAGGTGCATATTCATAATTTTGTATATTTCTAAATTAGCTGAGTAGACATGATTAATGAATAAGGTTGTTGATGCCTTTGTGTAATGATGTTGTTTTTTTTTCAGTTTGGAATTGAATTGTTTCTCAAAGAGAGAATATGATTCTAATGTCATCTTACAGGGAAGAAATTATCCAAATCTGATGGACTGAGACACTCTTTCACTAAAGAGATGTGATATGATTTTGTGAATTTGGCATACCTCATAATAAGAAATATACTGAAAGTAAAAGATTTTACTTTGAAGTTTTGAGGGCAGAAGGAAATATCATATCTTAAAATTTATATAGCATCTTTTGAATTTTCTTACAAAGGCTTGACAAAAATTTAAAGTAAGATATTACAATACTTTTGCATTTTGTTGTTTGGGTAACCATGCTATGTACTATATATATTTTTTCTCAGCTGTTGTTGTTTATTCTGGGATTTCATATCAGTAGCTTGGTTGATGGATCATGCCATGAAAAATTCTAAGTAGCTGTTGTGAATACAAGATACAGTACATAATCACTTTTTTTTACAGGGACTTGAAATTTAAATAATTTTCAAAAATTAAATTTCAGTTTACCAACTGAAGTGACAATGGATTATTTCTTTAATCGTTTGTATTTTTGTTTTGTTTTGTGTTGTTTTCATTTTGTCAATTTACTAGTAACATTCTTTGGTTGATATTCAAGTGCTGAATTGAGTATGAAACACAATACTGAAATTACACAGTTGTAGTCATTCTAAGTTTCTCACCTCCAATGACCTGCATGAAGCTAAGTGGAGAGTAAATGTGCTGCAAACTCACAACAAGATGCTACAAATGTTAGCAAGAGTCTCCCAAACAACAATAGAATCTGATTACCTACTAAAGATGAAAAGTAGGAAACTTAAAGGGAAGTTAATGTGATTGTTCACTTTAACCTATTTCAGAGGCACCTATTTCAACAAGAACAACACCAAAATATGTCTATTATTATGCTCTATCTAGTTTAAGGATGAGATATTGAAGCGTATACACACATGCACAGATAGCAAAATAAATGCACGAATAAACAAAATTAGTTACAAGTAGTCTAACAAGAGACAGTCTTGATTTTTACTTCTACATATTTTGTTATCATGATGTCATTTGATAGCCACATAAAAATTTACCTTCGATAGCTTCAGCAGCATGCAGGAATGCCAGTCTGTCTGGCGCTGACAAAGATTGTAACCAGATAACATTAGTGTAAGTTACAGCAACATACCGACAGGTAATAAGCCATATTACATTCCTCTCTCATTCCTATCCCTCTCTCCCCCTCTTCCCATCATCTCTCTCTCCTTCTGTCTCTTTCTCTTTCTCTTCTCTCTTTTCCAATATATCTTTTCTCTTTCATCATATGTCTGTTTGCCTATCTGTCTGTCTGTCTGTCAGTCGTTCTATCTTTCCTGGTTTTCTTCTCTGCCTCTTTCTCTCTATATCTCCCTTTCTGTCTCTATATGTTTCTTTCTCTCTCTCCCTCACTCTCTCCTTCTCTCCATCCTCCCACCTTCTATCCATCTATCTCAATTCATTTCAATCTGTCAGAATACTTCCTGTGCTAACCCAGTGATAATGTGGATTTCAAGAAGATGAAGAATTACGGTTCTACCACATTTGTGAAATACCCCCCTCTGTTGGTCATGTCGTGCCAGGCAGGACTACACTGCTCTCCTTGCCGACTGCCTTCTTGCATTGGGTTTTAGTTGATTCTTCATCTTTCTCTGGTTTAAAAAAAAAAAAAAAAAAAAAAAAAATCTGTGATTTTTTTTTTCAATCATGATTTGCTAAATTGCACAAATGTATGATATGCATAAACAAATATTGATCCGCGGTTTAATTTGTTACCATTTTGTTTGCTTGTTTGTTCAGTTTTGTTTGTTTCATTGTTTGTTTGGTGTTTTTTTTCCATTTGGAGCATTACAGCCATTATCAACAACAAAAAAATAAATAAATTGAATTCACCTCTTAATTGGACTGTAGATTTTGGTTGTTGTTTTCATCACAAGATTATTTCCATATTACATTTGTTATGCTCAAATTATATTACAAGACAAAGCATCTCATAGAATTAACTTTCTTTGCCCCATTTCTGTCATAACAGTTTAAATGATTATGATAATAAGTGCTTTAAAAAACAGGCATATCCTGAGTTGGCAGACTATTGTACACATCATCAGGCTATGAATTTATTCGATGTTATTTATAATTAAAGCATAACACAAGATTGAAGATATTAGACAAGATATTTATTGTAGATGATTAATCATGAAGAAAACAAATGACAACAAACTTGACACCAAAGAGTCCTGGAATATGTGGCTGCTTATTCTTTGCATTATCTAACCATGCAGATATCACATTACATTGACAAGAAACATGCCTACCCATAGTTCATGGTAGGATTCTGAGAGTTCCAGGAAATGTCTGCTGCCTGTCTCAATGCCAGCTGTGATCGTGTCTTTAGTCCCTGATATACAATCCTAGGGAGTTCGCATACAGTGTGATTATGTTCCACTGCCCAAACCCAATGTACGTCCATACTATTAGAAAGTTGAGCATTCGTAGTGCTTAGAAAGTGCACTGCAAAAACATGCATTCATTCATGCGGTCGATGGGCCTATAGACCAGTGTTAGTGCATCTGCTTGTTTGTGTGAATCTCAATTCTCAAATTCATGCAGACCAATCTGATACTGTGTATCCTGTAAGTGTTTCCATGAAAATACACCATCAATATATGTGAAATTTATCCTTCTATTAACTGTCAAAAATATTTGTTAGTATACGCTGAAAACAGGAACAAAACTGATTTAAAAAAACAACAAAAACTTTCTAATGTGAATCCATATTGGAATACATACCAGCTAACCTAGGACAAAGACTAAATGTTTTTGTTTCCTTTAATAGGGCGTAGTAGGTGTAATAACCTTTAGATTATGTCAAACTGTAGATTGCATAAAGATTTAAATGTGGTCCCAGGAATAAACATGCTCTTGGCGTAGAACCACTTGTCTAAATCAAAGAACATAAGAGTAATAATGCTTAATGTAAAAAAAAAAAATGTCTCATTGTTCTTATTTTTTTTTCATAGGGTACAAACTTCATGAGTACGATCTCAACAGAAGTATGTCATAGTTATTAACAGATTATGAGCAGAAAGGAATAGTCTCTCTTGTATCTAGTTTAATGAGTGCATTCAAAGTTTGCATCAAAGATGGACTTACTTCAATTTGAGAAACAAAAACACGCACACAAAAAAATTCAAACTATGATTGTCATAGATGTTTGAGCAAGGAAAGACAAGGAATAAACCTACCAGACGCAAGGTTCCGATTGAACAATGTATTTTTGAATGAATTCCTGGTATCACATCCTATAATGTGTTGTTGTTTTTTTGTATGTGTGTCTGTGTCTGCTGTGTGTCTGTTCACAAAAGTGCAGGTATGATGAATTCAATGATGTGAAAGCCAGAAATATACATTACTTTGTTCTTTTATGTATGGATGGGGGGGGGGGGGGGGAGAGATTAGAGGTTGTCTGATCAGCAATCATGAAGTAACCAGTGACTCCAGTACTACAGACAATGCAACACTGAAGTAATGGATTAAGATTATGTATTGCACATCTAGATTTTCAGTGTGTGCCCCTGATCACATGCTCTCTCTTTTCCATCTGTTCGTCAATTCTTTTTCTGTTCCCTACTTTCTTTCACACATGACTGTAAGGTTTGATTCATTACTTTTTGTTTCTTTTCTTTTCTCCCTTTTTCTTCTGTCTTTATTACTCGTTCATTCTTGCCATCTCTTTGTTTTCTTTGTCTGTTTTCTTTATTTTACTTTTGCAGTATTTCCATGTCTTTCTCTTCTCCTCTGTCTCACTTTTCTGTCATTATTTGTGACTCCTTTCTCATTGTTTCATCATCATCATCATCATCATGTTCTTCTTCTTCTTCCTCTTCTTCTTCCTCCTCTTATTTTTTTCTTTTCTTCATCTTCTTCTTCTTCTTCTTTTTATCTTCTTTTCCTCTTGTTTTCCTTCCTACTCAGTGACATATCCAAACCATTGTAAAGTTATAGGAATTGTTACACAACACACACCTTATTTTGCACTTATTTCAAGTATTCATTATCTCTAGTTATTAGCAGAGGAATCCTGATCATAACATGCATATTATATATTCCTGATGTAACAAGACTTGCTAGTGGAAGATATACATGCCAGGTCTGTGGTGGGAGAGTATCTAGGCAGTTGACAAAGCATACCAGCAATTGTCACTAAGTCAAGGACAAATCCATTTCTTTGCCATTATAGGCCTCAGTATACCCTGAGAACGTAACTTTGTGTATAGTTCGATGTCTGCACATTGACAATTCTCCTGTGCGGATAAGCCATAGAAAAGATGGTTCCTTTTCCATCCGTATGGAACATGGCATGTGCAAAATCCACAATGGTAGTAAAATGTGCATTTTCAACATTTTCACGCCATTGGTTAACAACCATTACCCTCAGAAAATAATTTCCAATATGTATAAAGTAAAGGATAATTAGGATGGACTCCCAAAATGACAATTTACAGATTTGATACAGAAGCATGAGACTCATATTCTTACCTGAAAAGAAAAGCAAAAAGTATAGTGTTGTACTAGGGCACGACAAAACATGAAAATTGATCAATATGAATGTTATTACAAACTACTTCATTGTTCACTTTTTATATTTATATTGCAGACATAGGTACTCTATTTAACTGTACTTGATAGCTCCCTTTAGATATTGAGGGAAATGTATCAACTTAACTTGTGCCTTCATTGCTTAAACATTTGCTTATTAGAACTATGAGTGTCTTAAATACTGAGGTTGTGAGGAAGATACAGTTTTGAAAACAGAGTTTAAAGTGAAGGTCATCTTCTGCAATCGGTCACATTTCCTGTCAAAGTTCTAGTATAGGTATCATGTGGCAGATGTACCCTTCTTGTCAAAATGATTGCCCTGTACTGCTGGTACTCAGGGCTGCCAACTCTCACTCATTGAGAGCGAGACTCACTCATTTTGGTCCTTTCTCACTCTAAAACTTTATTTCATTTGCATGCATTTCTATTGATCTCACTCATTTTGACTCTTAAATTACAGCATTGGCCTATGGGAGTCTCACTCTCAACTAGTTTCCGATGTTGGCAGCCCTGTGGTACTGCTTTCTGATCAAAGAGGCTTGGGTAGGACGTTAGTGTCCAGTCTTCACAGGGAAGTGATTTAGAATTCTTCTCATTCTCATCAGTGTTGACTTAATGCCCTGAAAATGGTGCTCAGGCTACCCACAGGATTACTATCACATACAGTAGGAATTAGGGTTTTTACCAGCATATGTAATGAATTGTACCTAATTCCCTGTAATGATGCCCATCTATCAGCTAAAGATAGCCAGAGCTGTGGGCACATGTCAGTGCACTATTAGTGCCGTACATCCTACAATGTGAACCACATTTATGGGAAGTCCATGCTGGTTGGCACATCCCCCTACCCAGCTGGTGTGTGCTCAAGTATGGCCTGCTGCTTTTCATTGAATGCAGCAGTACACAGAGGATTTCAGTAATAATCAAATATCCTCTCTTGGTAATAACAAGTACCACATCTATAGAGGCTGTCCCTTTTCCTCATTCATCATAACATGTGGAAGCTTGGACTTACCTCTCATAAATAGTCTCAAGGGATGAGGGCTTTACAGAGTTCACTTCAGTGTGACTGCTTATGTGGGATATATACCATTACAATCATTAATGATTGCAGCTGGAGAAACTTAAGTACAAATTCATGTGATGCAAAAATGCAATGTGACGCAAAAACTTTTTTTTTTTTTAAAGTAGTATTCACAGCAACAATTATTTGTAATAATTAGTAAGAGTCAAATTGTGATCCATGCACCACTAAAGATTGAACATTCTTGAGTTATTTTTTTTTCTTAATAATTGTGATTATTTGTGATGTGTGTACAAGTGCTGTGCTAAAATTGCACTGGTTATTTATATCCCACAATGGAAGTTGTGTGGAACAGTCAGGTCATAGTCAAACTCCCAGACTCACCGCTGGGCAGTTTGGCCGTGCTTGATCTGGTCCGATTTGAGTCACAAGTTTTCTTTGATAACCCGTGCAATTTAGATCATGTTTTTGGTTTTTTGTCTTTCACCATGTACGTGTAAACCAGATTGCACCCCCCCCCCCCAAAAAAAAAAAAAGAAAAGAAAAGAAAAATGTATGATTTGAATCATGATTCAAATTGCACTCTTTCATTGTGTGTGGATGAGTCAAATGCCTTGTTCCAAAAGGCATACCTTGGTGTCACAATAGGGATTAGGGGAATTAGGTAATCCCTATTCATTGACAGTTAGTATCATGGATATCTGTGCTAATCGGTGAAGAATGCACTCCAACATATGTGTCAGTCGGAGAACAGAGCACATTAAGGGTTAAGTAACAAGTACATGAGTATGCCGGTGGTCAAAGCATTTAACCCTCTCGCAACCAATACTGTATGAACACCTTCTTACATGTTAGGCAGTATAGGTGCTTGCAGTCATGAAAGAGTGTAATGATATCCTGATTTGCTGTAATTTACCTGACTATTCATCGATCTGCTTGAGCATTCCAGCCATGATCTGGTCCAGAGTGGACATTTCTGCCTGTTCAAATGTCCACAGGGTTGTCCTCTTCTTTGCACCTCATTAGGCTCATGTGTCTGAATATTAAACTTAATGAATTGGATTGATACTTACAGTGTTACTGTCAAATAAAGATAGATTGTGAGGGATTTACACCTTGACAAGTCAAATGTGACTTTTAGATCTACTAATGGCAACCCCTTGTCAACATAATGTGCATGCTGATAAAATTCAGTCCATTCATTGCAATACATTTGTCAATGATGTCAAAATTTACCACTTCATGAGTAATTTTTACTAAATGAAAATTACAAACCACACCAGTATCGATGTCTTGTCAAAATGTCAACACAAATTAAATCTTAGGATTTGCCTGATATCATTGCATTTAGTTTTGTATTACATTTTTTCCTTGTTTTACATTGAAATACGATTGTTTTTTTTCTCTTTAGTGCAGTGATGTGTATTGTATTTGGTTTTCTTGTGAAATATGAGAATAAATTCAATTCAGTTCAATTCAATTCAATTCGTGTCATTTCCTTGGTATGCTGGCTGTACTTGTATTACTATCCAAAGATAATTCAAGTTTTTAAGTCACCTGTTAAATTCTCCCAAAGCTATCACATCATTTGCCCACATGCAACTCACATGATGAAAAAGTGCAGCTTTCTTTCCTGCATTTAAGTTTTCATTAAAGTACGTATATGTACAATACATATAATTTGACTCATTCCCTACTGGAACCTGGTGGCCTGTGTATCAAGTCTATCTGGATTTCAGAATTCAGTATGGAACAGGTTGAGTCTTGTTTTAGTACATCTGGATGTTTGTATCTAATTCACTTTTCCAAAATGAAATGTTTCCTTTGTTTTCTTTCTGTGCTTCTCTACTCTATATTCCACCAAAGGTAAAGCTTGTATATGTTATTGCCTTAATTTTCTACATTTTGTTTTCATTTTGTTTGTAACTGTGGTGTTTGGAGTTCATTCATGATAATATATCATGTGTTGTGTGATCTGTGTATTCAAAGGATGACAATAAAGTGCTTTCATGTTTGAGTAACTCATACCAGATGATAGTCAACTGATGTTAAATGAGTACACCATCTCTTCAAGATGACGTAAAAGATGAATTGTGCTGTGTGGTCTTGCCAAACTATGGCAAGTAACACATTGACTTGTCCATTTCAAAACTGGGCCAAGTTCCACCTGTCGGCATAATGCTGGATGTAACCATGCCAACATCTTTTGATATACATCATTGGTTTAATAATAGTAGAGGACTGAGATAAGAACTGAAGTGTTCACACTCCTTACTAAACACACTGAACACACAGCAGTGTCAAGAAATGGTGGGAGAGATCAGGAGAGCTAGTGTATCACAGTGGATGATCCATGACACTTTCCCATGTGGCTTACAATGGCCACGATGCGATTGCTTCAATTACCGAGCATCATGTGTCAGTGGGAGGAGGGTTGGGATGCGGTGCGACTGGGAAAACATCCCCTTGGCTATTGACCTTGGGCCAAGGCCACTGCCACTTCAAAACCAGAATCAATGCGTATTATTGCCTGTATCCTACCCATGGAGGTGGCATTCCCCTCTCCTCCCATGGCTCCTATGTATTCCTCTGCACATGGAGTCTTCATTAACGTAGAACCACAGCCCCTAATGCCAACCGGGTTAGGATGGGAATATGGTGGTATGGCATTCTCTTACATATTCATGATAATACCTTCACCTATGCATCATTCCTTTTTCTGAGAATTTTCCAAGGGCAAAGTCACTTTGTATGCAGAATGTCTCCATCATCCATGACTTTATGTGCTTATTGGTGTCATCTAAAACAGTAATTGTGCAATTCTTGAGCAGACATAAACAAATATGCAGAATACTTCTATGATTGTTTTTGTTTGTGTGATTCCATAGTGTTATAAATAAACATAGGTTATTGTGCTCTCATTCATTGTGAGTGCACATTTGCCACTCTAAAGGCAAGGCAAAATATTTGACATAGTTCTAACTATGGATTACTATATATGCCATATATTTAGCAAGTCTTATGTTTCAAAATTCACAGTCTAAGTACAGTAATGGGCAGAGAAATGTATGCATGCCTATCACATTCACGTCAGGATTGGAGTTAATATTTTTGCTTCTTCATGTGATTAGAATCCTACTCTCAAAATTTACAAAAATAAAAACCTCACAGAATATATAGCATATACAGTCTCTGTTTTAATGACAGAATTTACAGGTATCAATCTTGGATATTATAATAATATCTCAAATATGTAGTTTTAGTGCTTCAGATGTTGTTGCAGTTAATATTCCTGTGTAACCACCTTTTGAATGAGTTACTTCTTTGAGAATCATTCATAGAGGATGGTTTATACATATGATGCAGTTAAAATTAACATGATCACAGGTAAGTGAACATTGCAAATGATCCTACTATGACCAATATGTGCACTAAGTGCATTTTAAGCACAAGATTAGAGGAGGCATTATGGCCTAGTAGATAAGACCACCATCTCTCAATCTCGAACTCCCTTGTTTGAGTCCACTGATGGCGACAATTTTGTCTTTAGGCAAGGTAATGTAAAACCAGAAGTTTTCCACGGCATGGAACTTTTGCAAAATTCACAAAAGTTTCATGGAGGAGCTAAGACTCGATAAGGTTGGTTTGTTTGTTTGGTGTTTTTTTTTCTCTCTTTTTTTACACAATTATGTCAAATGCCAATGGCAGTTCAGGAAATTTTCATGCTGCAAAAAAGGACTGTTGGCTCCAATTTGCAGAAATTTCATACAGCAAATGTTTCTGGATGTATAGTATTTTATGTTCATTGCTTAGTCCCATGAGGGAATGGTGAAGCTGCTCGTCCCATATTTTCTTCTTGTGAGCATTTTAGTATAAATCAAACATTAGGCTTACTAAGTATTTTCCACATACATTAAGCAGAAGCTCTATTGACAGGTTTTTTTTTTAAATTAGGTTTTATTTGCATATGTAACATCTGATCTCAAATATTTCTGAGTGAAATCTTTGCTCTAGCTACCAAAGGACTTTCGAGTGGAAAAAAAAGTGGTCATATGGTTTATCTATTTATATAGTTCAGTTAATCGTTGCATGATAACATCAGATTGAATAAAATAGGAATACCATTATATTTATGTTCATGAGACTTAGGCACAGACAGTGAAGAATTGTACAAATACTCATGGATTAAAATTCAGACTCCATTTCCTGAGAACTTGAAGGTTACTGCATATACAATGTAGCATATATTTTGTGAGGTTTTTATTTTTGTAAATATCACAAGTCAGATGTCATTTGCAAATTTCAGAACTCTCAAATTTATCAGCACTGATCCTGATATAAATGCAACGTGCCAATGTGCCTTTTTCTGTTCATTGCTGTACTCCACTGTCGTAAATCTAATCACCTGTGGAATTGTTGGGAGTCCCGAATTGTGGAAGAATAGACTTGCAACATATAAGGCATATACAGTATTGGATGAAAGGTCCATCAAGGACCTTCTTTAATCAAAATAAAGAATGGTAGAGGCGTGAGAGTGGTAGCCTTTAAGCTTGCATGTACCATGACCCTGAACTGACTTCTCTAGGCATCCATGCTAATCTATAATCGTCCAGTATCCCAGCCAAATAATGAGCCAGGAAAGAATGAGAACCATGTGCTCGATTAGTTTCATGTCATTAGGTATTGATTGATTGATTGAATGGTCGCTGGCCGGACAACGTTGTATTATGTAATCCCAGATAAACAGCATGCTTGATAACGAGCCTCATGATTCAGGCCTGGAGGTTGTATTCATGGGCAGTATCTGTTAATCATCATCTCACAATGAAGCCATAGAAGAAACGGAGAGAAGCAGAGGTAATTTGTAGTTTGGATGTGATGTGTGTAAGCTGATATGGGTCATTCAGGCACTTTGAGTAGACAAGTAAATTTGTGATATTACAAGCATAGCTGTGCCTATTGGTCTCATTAAAATAGTAGGAGAGCATTAATTGTTGTCAAGTCATAGATGAGTTTAATTGTCTGTATATTTCTTTGGTACCGTTAGAAAGTAAAACAAATGGTTGATTGTGCTGTTTGTTTTTTCATGATATGGATCTTGCTTATAATTTCTTCATTGACTTCTTTCTCACTTTGATAATACAAAACAAGTAATCTATTCCCATAGAAAATGCTCAAAGTTTTTAAGTTGTATTAACTTTATTACCTTTCTTGTGAATCTTTAATATTTGTATTACATCGCATCATGATTTGACTGTTTGAAAAAACAAAAACAGTTACTGTAGTCATAGGTTTTTTTTTTCTTCCTTACAGGAATCTGATTTTTTCATAAACTATGATTAGATAGGCATAATTTATAGTGTGTAATCCCTTCTCAACACACTGTGCATTATTCATTATTTTTGATGATCTCTTGCTTTTTAAGATGCTATATCAGGGAATTTTGTATATACTTTTTACACAAACATGCTCATTTCCTTTGCTTCATGTAAAAACTAGATTACAAAGGTAAATATGAAATATTTATACTAACTTGTCTGCTAAGATATCTTTGAACCATCTGACAAAGCCATCTGGTTGAAGTCAAAAGACTGTACATACAATTTTGGAAAAATGTTCTAGATTTGAGTTAATTTCTGAAAAGAGTCTATGCACATGTTACGTGTCGTTAGTACTTGTGCATTCCCTATTGCACCATAAGAGTGAAGGGATCGTTATCTTTCAATGCTAGCTTATCTCAAAAGGAGATAGAAAAAAGAAGATACTGTTTAATTACAAGCATTAAGGATCCTTGTTAATGCTACTCTGCTATTAAAGGGAGAGTGGTTTGTGTGTTCAACAATGAGTCCGTTCTTGCATGGAATAAAATTTGCACACTCCAATTGGCGTCAAACTGACTCTGTGACAAATACAAGTGTACATGATTGTGGCACGTATAGAGCTAATAAAATAGGCTGGTGAATTCTCTATTTCCACATTACAAGTAATAATCATATCCAACGCAGAAACTTCATTGCATTTATGTGGTTTTGTCAGTCATTTCAAACTCGTACAAGCTGCAGCGTGATTTCTTTGTCCAGAATCACATTTCCCAATCATTCACCAAACCGACCATGCCTCAATAGTCATTCAAGACCAATTGTGCAGATGCATGATTTCTCGCAACTTATTTGCTGAGCAAAATGGAGGGGAAAAAATAACACCATTTGATTTGCAAGGAAGAATGTCATATTACTGTTGCTTGATCACTCTTGAAAAGATGTGATTGGAGCGCTGGAGAGTTTATAGTGCCGTGGCTTCCTCCTTAATACACCTTTTCACGAGAATTAGTCAGGCTCTTCAAGGAATAAGCACTCATGCACAAATGCACAGAAGGGAAGAAATATCATGCTTATACAGATTTAGATGAATTAACATGTTCAGCATTCTCACTGCAGAGGAGTTGTCAATTTTTTTGACATGTGCTCAGATATGAAAACAAGCTGACAAAATGCTTTTTGAAATGATATTTCTTGACATGATTCCCTTTACCTAACTGCAAGGAGTAGAAGGCTCCATATAAAAGGCTGTCATTGTGAACAGAGATGATAAGTAGAATTTCTTGGTCTGGGAGAAAGTGTGTGTACATGCTGGATCATAGTTTCCTGGTCTCACTGGATTATACAAGTTCATCGCTTGAAAGAAATATTTGAAGGGGTTACTATTACTTATGTACACCTCTATCTAGTCCTTGATGTGTATATTTCTGTCTCCCACTGGTGTCTTTGTGCACAGGTGAAGAAAGAGGTCACTGTTGTGGTTAATTCTCTGCAAGGAGTTTGTGTCTGGAGGAGGCTGCATAGTTTTAGTATTCCAGATGAACCTTGCATCAGGTGAAAGAATGGCCGGTGATGCGGTATGTTACGGTGGCTGCCTGCACAAACTGTATTCCATTAACTGCAGTCAAAGCCAGCAGATTAAAACAACAAAATACAGGCACCCAGCGAGAATGTGACTTTGAATCCAGGAATCTTGTCCGGAGAACCAGAAAGGTCAAAGGTCAGTGATATCATTGAAACTGTTGAAGCTCAACTCTCAAAAAATAATCCTTGAAAGGAAAACTTTCTGTTGTGGTTAATGGTACCAATGATACTTATTACATTATAATTACAGAATACATGAACTTTATCCCAATAATGCTGCTGATAGTAATAATAGTGATGATAATAACATTAATGATAACAGCAATAACAACAATAATGATAATAATCACAATCAATATGATATGAATGAAAGCAATAATAATGACAATAACAATAATGTCAATAAAATAAAAACATACACTAATGCTTCTTTCCAATCCCCAGTCAAGAGAGACAATGAGAAAGACGAAAGTAAGAAAGCAGATAGAGTTTCTTTGATTTGAATTAAATTGATTTGATTTGACTTGATTTGATTTGATTTGTACATTCTTTTTCTTTTCATGCAAGGATATAACACAAAGTCAATTGAACAAAGTCAATGAGTGATATTTGAACAGTGGAAATATATGGAACCAGGTAAATAATTCACTTAATGTACAGCACTGCTTTTCATGATAATACAAATAGAGACAAGCACGATTTTAAAGAATAACTGTGCTAGTGGATCTGTGCATGTAATATTCATTTCGAATAAATATTTATATGAAAATGGGGACCTCGTGTAAACTGTTCACTGTAAGGGTGTGAGTGAGAAATGCATAAATGCATGCCAGAATATCAATATTAAATACTTACATGTAAGATTAGCGATGTATAGCATCTATCAGATGGTGGGGCAGCCAGTGTTTGGCAACACATGGTAATGCCTGTTCTCCATTGCTGTGACGTGATCTATCAATTCACTCATTTTCTTTTCTTTCTTTTTTCCATTTCCCCATTTTTTGCTTTGCATAATTTGCAATGATATCCCACTGGAATTTGTTCTGTCCGACTCTGCTCCAAATTGTTAACGCTCAGCTATTTGCTGTCTGCATGTAGATCAAATATGCGTTTCCCATTAGTGCAAAGATTTATTGGAACCGAGACAGGGAGAAAAAATTGCATTTCTTAATATGAGATATGTTGAGAAACTTTGTGACTTACTCTATTTATGGACCTGTGAATGGTTGGCCCATCCATCAAGACTCGTCTTTAATTGTCATGCGAATCACTCTTTATGATCTCAGCTTAGGCGTATATGTATAATCTCAGCCCCCTATTGTGCTGTCATGATAGTTTTTAATAAAAAAGAAAATGAAATCTCTAGTTCTCTGTCTTTATCATTGCTTTTATTTGTTCCTGTTTCAAATTCCATGGCAACAAGAGGGAAAATGGTGCCTTAGCAGGCTTTCCAGTCTTTATGCTACAGATATTCAATGCTCTCCTCTGTGTATACTTATTTTCTCCTCCTATCAGTGATTACATAAATACATTCAAGCAGCACAGTATTTGTTGTTTCCACCAATAGGCAGAACAGTGGGTGTGCCAGTTTTATGAAAACACATGGCAAATGACAATACCAAATAATATACCACAGATATATACCACATATATACCACAGATATATATATTGATATAGGTATATATATATATATATATATATATATATAAAGTAACAAAGCTGCAACAAAGTTCATGCTGTATTCACCAACGGTTTATTTCTTCACACAAATTTTCGGGCGTCTCGCCGCCCTTTCTCAAGTGTTGAAGTGTGAAGAAATAAACCGTTGGTGAATACAGCATGAACTTTGTTGCAGCTTTGTTACTTATCTTTTTATCTTGCCAACACGTGGACTACCTTATCAACATATATATATATATATATATGTGTATATATATATTTTTACCAGAATGGGTAGAATAGTTGTATGTAGTAAAGACAATGCTTAAAACTGAGGGACCTATAATGTGTAACACACATGAAAATGTGATTTAGCAAAGCAGTGTAATAAAGTGGTTTCTTTGGATGTGAAAGGCAGAAGCTATGCTGTTCTATGTACCTTTGGTGATGCTGCAAAAAGTGCTTCAATGTAGAATCAATGCAGTGAAAGTATAGGTTCTCAAATGCATTGACCAAAACATAAAATATGACCAAGGTCAGAAGTTTCACTTCAGGATTGAAAATGCTAACTGAAGGAGATAGAAGCAATTTTTAACTCTTTGGATGATATGCCAAAGCTAATTGTCATGATTAAAAACTTACTGAAATGCTTCATCTGTCTGCTCTCATTTTTCCCTGTCATATATTTCTGATATACACACATACATGCATACATGCTTTCATAGACATATATATAATGTGTTAAAAAAACAACAAGATATTAAGACTTTTTATGCATTATCAAAGCCCTTTAGTTCCAAACTGATAAGCTGGATACAGTCTGTCCATTTGCATATTTTCAGTCAGTTTGGAATGCACATTGTGATATATATAACTCAGCATTTAACTATTAAGATCCTCTTGATATTAGAATGAGTAGAGTAGTTTTTGTATGGTATGACAAATATGCTCACATGAATGATGATGTACGGTAGTTTCGAGGAATATGTTGATGCGTGTCATTTTCAAGTGAATTATGAAGATACTTCTTGGCTGATACTTTGTTTATTGAAATTGATATTATATTCAATTTTACATTCCCTGATTAATCTGTGGGGAGCTTACCAGCCTCTGATTTTGAGTATCATTCCTATACTTTTTTCCTCAGTATAAGCTCACTAAATCAGTATCGCTTTCAGATTTGAGTCTATATTTTTCTCCTCAACTTCAAGCTTTTTTTTTCTTTCTCTTATACTTCCTACAAAGACACATGTCTGTTTAATGTTTCCTTCTCTGACTCTCTTTCTTTCTCCTTGGCAATCCCACAATGCAGTGGACAGTGATTTAGCCTGTGACTAATTTATGATGGCTTATGCCGAAATTGTTCCCCCTCCATAAAGCCATTCATTAACAACGTTATTGCCATAATTCTGTCTTAATAACAGAGTCTTCATGATTGCTCATAATTTATTTCACGATTTCCCCGAGCTTCAGTCATCCCATTTCATTTTCCTCGATTACCATGCATAGCACCACACACACCCTGCAGCCTGACTGTGCATGTTTAATTAGATCTCAATAAACATTCAAATCAAATCAGTATAGGTTTGATTCTCTTTAGACTAACAAGTGTCTCCATCTCAACAGAAAATGTCCATATTCTATTTTGTTTGCTTGCTGGGCAATGGGGCAGCACAAGTTATTACACTTTGTTTCCCTCTTCTCCTTTTTTTTTCCCTACAATAGGCTTATGTGCTATCCTGGTTATAATACATGGTGCGTCATCACGTTGCCCATATAAAGTCGGAGATCATAAAAGGACGAAAAATGTGCATAATGCTGACATTGGCAATATAACCATTACAACTTTCTAACTTTTGATAATGGTTTTGAATATTTTCCTTGTAATGAAGAAGGGCAAATTAAACTGTATGAGCTGTAATTTTCATGTACAGATATTTTCACAAATGAGGAGCTCACAGACATTTTTGCGAGATGTTGTTTTCACGAATTGACACCAATGCTATCGTACATGTAAATGCACTATTAGCCTTGCGCATTGCAATATTTTTACATGTTGTTGAATTTGTGATCCAACTGTCATTTTTGAAATTTACAAAAATCAAACCGTCAGGGAAAATAACAGCTTTTACAATATATCAATTGAAAGTTTAGCATCTGGGAAATTTGTATTTGCCCAAAACCAAAGAATTATTTGTTCAACATTATATGACTTTCATGCTGATGCATCACAAATGTATTTGACAAATGCAGACAGAGGAAAAAGGTGGATTAAACAGAAAAGTATGTATAGACTGTGTTTGAGTGTGTGTGTTTACTGAACAATCCTAAGATATGCATACTCTCCATTAAGGTGTGTTGTTATTGTTGCTGTTTTGGGGTTTGTTTGGGTTTGTTTGTTTGTTTGTTTGTTTGTTTGTTTGTTTGTTTGTTTGTTTGTTTGTTTTTGTTTGTGTGTTTGTTTGTTTGTTTGTTTGTTTTTTTTTTTTTGGGGGGGGGGGGTAAGGCCAGGAATGAAATAGTAATGCAAAATAGAGCTCTTATCAACATGTATTTTTTTTTCTTCTTCTTTCATCTTGCCTGACATAGCAAATCAAACACCAGAGTGCTTTGAGACCCACTGATATACTTCTAGCCTGTGGCTTCTCTCTCACTGTGTGCAGAGGGTGTTAGTGGGATATCTCCATCTTCTTCATCTCCCACGGCAACCGCTGGGCCTGGACACTGGGCACAAACATGCGATTAACGGCTAATTCTCTAGGAGATGCAATTTTGGCTAATTCAGGCCCGAGGACTGGCTACAGTCCCATTCAATGGGATTATGCATCATCCTCAAATTGCTTTTTATTGCCATCTTTGAGGTGACAGATGTAAAGAAAGAGAGAGAGAGTTGGGAGGGAGAGAGAGAAAGATGGTGGGATGGAAAGAGGTTGGGGAGGCAAAGCAGCCTAACCCCCAAATAGGATGCATTTACCAGGAAAAGGAAACAATAAGTAAATTGATTTAATCTTTTTAGTCCCAATACCCTTTTTTTTTCTCATCAAAGGAGAATTTTAGTATGTGAATCTTCCAGAAATACCAGATAGTGGAATGTACGTGGAGCATCTTTATGCCTAGATAATTTGCAGAAAACTTTAATGGTTCTAAGAAGGCAGGACGTTGGAGCCTAACAAGATATGAACTCTTGTTAAAAACCAATGACAGGTCTAATAAGATGTGATTGGAGGGGAGAGAGAAAGAAGATATGAAAAGTTGGTTCAGATTTCTGTTGTTTTTCTTCTTCCCTTTGTTTCTCAGTCTTTCTACTTCCTGGAGATGGATTATTTTCTTTCACTGCCAGATTGGTCCACTTAAGCCGATGATATCAAGTTGTCAAATGAATTACGACATAAATAAGAGCCTCTAATCCTTCTCTGCAGTTGATATTGGAGTCTTATAGCACCATTTATCATTAGAATGAAGGCTAACAATATGTGACAAAAGAAAGAAGGAAATTCTGTTTTGTTGTTTTTGTTGTTCTCTCTAATACTTGATATTTAGCATTAGTATCATCGGAATTGTAGACCTCTTACATGGCAATGACCATAGAAGTATGATGTGGGTAACGGTAATGATGATATCATTAAGAAAAAGAGGATCAAATTTAATCACTGATCATGTTATTGCCAGTATGATCAATATCGTTATTTCTAAACTATTCTTGCTATTGTAAATATTAGTGGTTTAGCTCCCTTTGTTTTCTCTCCCCCCCCCCCCCCCTCTCTCACTCTCTCTCTCTAAGGCCTCAGCTCATTTGTCTTTTGTGTGTATTGTGATAGTTTTTATATGTTTATATCTGTCTTTTCCAGGCATTTTTAAGATTCTTTTGTTTTCACTTATCAGAGCCTTATTCAATATATATGTATACACATACACACACACATGCACATATATATATATATATATATATATATATATATATATATATATATATATATATATATATATATGTATATCCATACACTAATTCCAGCTATAAGTTGATACCTCTCAAAATACAGCAATTCTACTTGACTCAACTGCCAAATATTTGCTGAGAAAAATCCTCTGTGCGCTAGCTTTGTTCTACCCCATTTTATGGATTATCTTCTTTTTTTTTTATCTTCAGTACTTGAGACATTTTATTTTTGGTTGTTTTGTTCCATGTCCCTTTTTTTTTTCCTCACAATCACATCTTCATATCTGATGTTGCCAACCCGGTGGGAACACTTGCAATTATTATCATCCACAGCCAGACATGCCTGCTTGAGTGTTTGAGGCTTTCAATCTATGCCATTGTCACCGAGGGGTACAGAATAAATACCTGTGGATCAGCCTCTGCTTTGTTTTAGGGGATTCTCTCTTCCCAGCTCTTTCGTCACCAGCAAACACAGACTCTCTTCCACTTTCTCTCCTTTTCTCATTCTCACTTCTCTTTTTTTCCCTCCATCAGAGTTCTTTGTGTGCTTGTCTATTCCCCTGCTGCAATTGCTGCGATTCTTTCAATTAGCTCTAAGTGGGCTTTTAGACAGCTGTACAGAAGGGTGCTCATAGTATTTTTCTCTCTTTTTTTTTTGGTTCCATTTGCTGAATCACACATTTATTTTATTCATTATACTTTCTTTATGGTGTTAGGGCATAGATTTGGATTTCTGTTAAAAGAATTTTTGCCTTAGTATTTGCAGTGGAATTAAATTGATTTCCAGGTCCATTGAGAAATATCACTATATTGGATTGAATTTATGCTGTCACTGATTCAAGCGTTATTGCTCCCTTTGTCTTGTATTTACACTTTATTCATTTATTCCTTGTAAGAATGTTCTCAATGGAATATAGTCTCTCTGTCCAGAATCCATCCAAAAACCTTTGTTTATATATATCTAAATCAGTGTGTCGGCACCAGTACCAATGCACTTTCAAATTGGTATATCGTGACTCTATAGTATATCTTCAGTGCAACAGTGTATTTGCTAATGCCTGGAATGTGTGAATCTGTCCTTTCAATATATGGCTTGCTTACTATTTTTGATATGTCTTGAACTTTTAAAATATATTTTGATTTTATTGTGGTTAATGCTGATGTCCAAGGTTTGACTCATCACTTGGGATTAAAATATGATTTTCTTCAGTTATGGGGGTAGTTTGGCCGCAAAACAGGGTGTTTTTTTTCATATATTAACCCATTGAGGACGAGCTGATTTTGCTACAACACGCAATTCCCATGGACACTTGCCCGAGTATACTTGGGACTCGTCGTCCTCAATGGGTTAAGCAATATTCAACAAAAGTAAAAGAATATGAAGTATGCATGATAAAACCTACTAAAGCAGAAATAGATATTGCTTGATGGAGTCCAAAGAGAAGATGCATTCTGTGCTGCTTGTATTATGTTTATATCTGAAAGCTGTATCTGGAGTTAAGGTTTTCATCATGGGCTCAGAAATTGGTCAATGTTTGTCAATTCAATTCCTTGATAGGATAAATCATTAACCCTCTTTGTGTCACATTAACTTCTTGTCTGTAGGTTGTGTGTGAAATTTGTGCACATTTGACTTATTGGCACAGAATGGGTTAGCCTCTCCCTTTCAGTATTCAGCAATCAATACAGAATTTGAACAGGATAAACCAGGCTGCCATAAACGATGGGTTAATCTACTGAATTTAAACCTCATCTTCAAGGAATTCCCCAAATTCAAATGTTGTATGTCTGTTTGCCCATAAATAACTTTTACACCATTCAATCAAACTGACATGAAAAACAAAAACACCTTCTCTTGGACCTTGAAGTTGGCTCATGTTATTGTTATTCAAATAAATCCTGAGATAAGTTGATGGAAAAAAGAAGGCTTCAAAGTGAATGGTTAAAAGCTATTATGAGAATATATCACTTTCTTTTTTTCTTGCAAAATACAAAAACAAACATTTGAATGAATAGAAGGCAAAATTTCAGGATATTTTGATATCAAGAAACTAAGATCAATTTTCAATTGCTGTGAGATGATTTGTGTAGGGAATTCATAATGTAAGTAATTGTGTGGATAATCACATTGTGGAGATTTTTCTGTGGCCATTGATGTTAGTGGTTAGGAAGTGATTTTGATGAGTCATATGATATGTTACATAAAGCAGAAGATTGCATGCACTGCTGTGAAGTACAGGAATGATTTCATGACTTAAATGTTCGTGGAATTTTGTTAGTATATTTTTCTTTTTCAGATTTGACAGTCTGTTGTACATATTTCAAATCAGTCAGTATTAGTTTGTATGTTCTGAATTGAATTGAATGTTTTATTGTCCACAAGTATGAATGTGGAAATGTGCCTTCCACTACTGTTACATACAAGAGATATACACAAATGACAACAGTTTGAAGAACAGCATGCATAACACACTAAACAAAACACACACACTAACACACTAACAAAATTCTTTACTATAATTGTTACAGAAAATAGTGCAAGACAAAGTCTTTGTTAGCATGTGCTTATAGCAGAGCTGCCAAGTCTCCCAGGTTGTCAGGGAGACTCCCTGAAAATCGACTGATTGTGGAATGAAAAATTACAGATTTTCAACATTTTCCTGGTTCATAAATTGATTTTCTCTATTGGATAGTGCATGCTTGAGAAAGATATCTCTAATTTCTTTGTAAATTTCCCCTTAAAAGTGAATATTTAAGTCGGCAATTCTGTAATAGATATGCTAGTAAAACTGTCAATCCGTTTCCTGCTTGTTTTTAACCGATTATGATACTAGTAACTTATAGTACACTATCCCAGGTCTACACAGAATCACATCACAGAAAACATTCAAGGTATAGCCACTCATCAGGGTGGTAATAACCTTCATGTTCACATAAATATTGCCTTGAATCCATATTCATGTATACTCAGCAAAAAATAACATACACTGCACCATTTCAATGTGGTGGGGTGACTATTGACTGGTATTAGTTCAAGGAAATCTGTCTAAGATATGAAAGTATTGTTTTAAAGTGTGTGTATATCAGGACATATATTCTTCAATGTAGGTACACCTGAGAATATATGTAGATAGATAGATAAGATAGATAGACAGATAGATGGATAGATGCTGGATAGAGAGATAGATAGATGGATAGAGAGATAGATAGATAGATAGATAGATAGATAGATAGATAGATAGATAAGATGACATAGATAGATAGGTCAATAGATAGATAGATAGAGGGATAGATAGATAAGATGACATAGATAGATAGATAGATAGATAGAGGGATAGATAGATAAGATGACATAGATAGATAGATAGATATAGAGATAGATAGATAAGATGACATAGATAGATAGATAGATAAGATAGACAGATAGATAGATGGATAAGATAGATAGATAGATAGATAGATAGATAAGATAGATAGATAAGATGGATAGATAGATAAGATAGATAGATAAGAAAGATAGATAGATAGATAGATAGATAGATAGATAGATAAGATAGATAGATAGATAGATATATAGATGGATAGATGGATGGATAGATAGATAAGATGACATAGATAGATAGATAGATAAGATAGATGGATGGGTAGATAGATAGATAGATAGATAGATAAGATAGATGGATGGATAGATAGATAGATAGATAGATAGATAGATCAGATAGATAGATATAAGATAAGATAAGGAGGGAGAGAGAGAAGGAGAGAGAGGGATATAGAGAGACGTATTTTTTTATATTGCCAGAAAGTGAAAGAGACACATTGCAACGATAAAAAACGCATACAAGCAAGCACAAGAAGGGATAATGTCAGCTACAGTGAGTGCTGATATACCCTGGAGCTCTTATCATTTGAATGTGAACATGTTGTATGAGCATGTGTCTACTGATATGTCAAAAATCTGGTCAAGTATTGCTACTTATTATGCATTTATTTTCTCCTTCTTCACTTTTGATAATATTCTCATAACTTACTTTGACATCTGTGTTTTTAATGACCTCTGTCTTCAATAGGTTACTGTATAAGCTATTACTTTCGCATACAGATAATTTTGCAAATTAGGAGGTCACAGACATTTTTGCGAGATGTTGTTTTCCCAAATCGACACCGACACTCAAGGTAAATGCCCTATTCCTGTAGCGCAGCATGGTGACATTTTTATGTGTTGTTAAATTTGCGTTCCAACCGTGATTCGCGAAATTCAGGAAAATTAAACCCTCGCGAAAATAACAGCTTATACAGTACCATAAATGAGATGTCTTCACCAGACACACAAGTACATACCTTCATAACTAGTGTGAGAGAATGCAAAAATCTTTGATACAGGAATTGATTCAGATTTTTTTTTTAATGACTTGCTCCATTTTCCACAAAGTCTGCATGCACCAGACTTCATCATGGCTGATGAATTATTCTGGAAAGCCATTCCCTACCATCCAGAAGCAGCTTGTTTAGACAATTGATTGTTTCCTTTCCTTACTTGTCAAATGTAATGAATAAGTTTCAATGATTTTTTTTCCTCCAACTATAAGCATGATACAACATGATAGACAGGATTTTATTGTATCGTTCATAAAGTAGAGTACTGTAGATCATTATTCATTTCAAGTACTTCAAAAAGGATGGAATTGCATGATTTCATTTTGCTCACTTTGCAGGATCATGGTTGATTTCTCCACATAATCTATCTTTTTTTTTCTCTCTCTTACTCTCTAAAAAAAAAAATTGAGTGAAAATATTCACTCTTAAAGGAGTGAATACAAAAAAAGAGTGAATTTAGAGTGAAATTGGAGTGAATTTTGAGTGAAAACGTTCATTTTCACTCATTTTGGAGTGGCCTCAGGGATCACTCGAAGATTTTGGAGTGATCCCTGAGGTCACTCCAAAACGAGTGAAAATGAACATTTTCACTCTAAATTCACTCTTTTTTGTATTTACTCCTTTAAGAGTGAATATTTTCACTCAATTTTTTTTAGAGAGTACTGCTATAGTAGATGAGGGATGAACAGAATCAAGTGCATTTCAGAAATCACTTGTTCATGCACTAATATTATCATCCTTGGGGACCTGCCATTTGTTAGTAAAAGCTCAAAGCCTGTACGACCAGTCTTCACACGTTTAACATATCTATGAATGAACCAGTGTAATGCAAACTGTCCCATTAAACTCTACAATTCCCTCAAACCTTCCCCGATCCCTTCAATGACGATAAATTTCTCTGGGTGATACCATGCATTTTTGTCAATTATGATATTGAAGTGATGCAGAGCTAATACACTGTCATTAGCCTACTTCGAAGTGGGCTGAATCGTCTTGATGTGTTTCGTCCCATTTATGCATCCGTTCTTTCAATTATGTGAGAATTCCCGCATTAATGTTTGCCAGGAGGGTATAAACAGGGCAAGGTTCCCACTGCGGAGACCATCATGAAATATGAATATAGTCAGAAGGAATCCCTTGTGGGTACATATTGAGCCAGGGTTCCAGATTTTAAAAGAAAGAAAAAAGAACAAAACAAAAAAAGCACGAAGGGTTTCTCTCAACATGTTTTGAGGAGGTAGAGAAACCATTTCATAACTTCCTACAGAAAGATGGAAGAGATAGATTAAAAGATGTAATATCACCTAAAGACTTAGTTTCAATGTTGAATATGCTTTACAATCACACTTAATGTGGTCCTGTGCACATTCCTATTTCGTTTTCTTTTCATAGATTGGACATATACTACCAGTACCCCCTCCCATATTAAAAACAACAACAACAACAAAAACCCAAAATTAATGTGAACACATAGGGACAAATATATGAAGACATAAACATCCAAATTTTAACACAAGTTGAATATATGAATGTTGTCTTAAGATTATTTGCAGAGAAAGCCATGGTGATTATTTACTTTATATATTTTACTTGTTAGTACTTGGTCCTCACAAATCTATGCAGATGAACCAAATTGTTTTCTTTTATATATAATTGTCTGTTCTATTTTGAGCCAATAAGAAATCAAAATGTCCTATCAGTGGAACATGAGTGCCACAATAAGTTAAGATCAATGTGCCTCAGTCATAGATAGTGATCATGCATGGATCAGCATGATTTCGTCAAGTAATAAGCCATTTTATTTCAGATTTGCCCCATGCCTTGCTCCTTTCCTGTTGAAGCATACATGAACTTCCTCAAAATGCATGTTACCTTTAAACATGCCATAATTGAGATACTGGAAAAGAGAAACAGCATAGGCTTTGTGTAGTGTTCCAAGCCTCGTGGTTCCCAGGTTTAGTCCTTGCACTCTTGCCAAGTTACACACAGAGGTGTGAGATGTCATGTACCGGTAGTCAGATGCCTCATTGCACTACCGTGTGTATTTGAAGGAGGTTGCATACCAAGTACATCAGAATGAGGGGCTTGTACACAGAGAGGCGTAAAGGGTGGGGACATGCAGATACCTTGGAGTAAGTATTGCATGTGGTGTGTAGGTTAAGGTGTTTAGTTCATGGTGCGTGATGTAAGTGCAGTGAGTGAGCTGGGTCACAAATTTGTTACCGCACGTATGTAAACACCTCTAAGAATGGTCAGAGTGGTATGTGTGCATGGAGGGCGAAAAGCAGAGTAGCTGCATGTTTTTTGAATGCCACTCTTTCCCCGCCCCCCCCCCCTCTCCCCACAGCAATAATTCACTATCAATTTGTCAGAACAAGTCACCATAAAAACCAGGCCGGGGCCTTCATGATGAACACTTCTTCCATGGACGGCCAAGACTTGTGGAGCACCTCTGCACCATCTCCCAGGCGTGCAATCGCAAATGATTTTCCTCTCCCGTTAACAGCACTCCAAAACTATTTGTCAAAGTCGCATCATCCCGGGCCCTCCGTGCGTGTTTCAAATTCTCCCTGTCGGAGCATGTCTCCCTCGCTTGCCTGGCTTCTTCTCCTCCTGGTCACATCTTGAGGACGGAGAGATGGAGTGGAAGACACAGAGAGATAGAGAGAGAGAAAGAGGGAGAGAGAGATGCAGACAGAGACTCAGACGGTTGTAATTTCCCAGCCACTTACATGGCATTGATGCTGCCAGTAGGGTGGATAATTGCGATGAGGAGAGATACCTGGTCTCAGGCAAGGGTGGAGTGGGGTATAAACCACAGAGTCTACATCAGGGCCTGGTACCTTATTACTAAATGGCCATGCTGCACTGGTAGCAAATAAAGCCTCCACACACTGAGGATAGTTAGACATGAAGGGAATGAGAAAATATAGATATTAAACTAGGTTGAATAAATACCATACTGATATTCCCTTTGTAAAAACAACATGAGAAAATAAGACCTCAAAACATGTGAGTCCTCATGGAAAAGATTGTTAGATTACAAGGCACTGTCATGACAGCTTTTCATAATATGGACTGCTGGAAGAAGATACCACTGTAAGCTTGTCACTGGGTCCTCTTGCATAACAAGTTGAAATCAAACATAAGTTTGGTATCTGCCAATCAGAATTGAGTATTCATAGACTTCAGTTTGATTTTCTGACTTGTTTGATTAAAGCTTTTATGCAACAGGGCTCACATCTCTTATTTCTACTTATATGTAATTATATGATGATTTGATATGTCATTTTTGCATCACTGAAATTCATTTGGCAGACCTTATCCTTTTCTTGTTCTCCTTTCCTTTCCCCTCTTCTGTTTGTTCTTGTTTTGTTTCCTCTTTTAAAACTCACATATTCAATTGTTGTTGTTGTTGTTGTTGTTGTTGTTGTTGTTGTTGTTGGTGGTGGTGGTGGTGGTGGTAGTAGTAGTAGTAGTAGTAGTAGTAGTAGTAGTAGTAGTAGTAGTAGTAGTAGTATTTACATTTCATGCTTTGAGTAAATCTTCAGTGCAATTTGATTAATGTATACCTTTCACAGTATTTCACAAATACACTGACTAGAATCCTAACATCCTAAATATAGCCTGTAGGTCAGTGCACATAGACATCGAGTGACCACTGTAGGCCATACCAAACGTTAGTGTTTATTATGTAGACTATAATCAAATGATATGAAAATCTTAAGGAGTGCCACAAATACTCTGTTGCCCATAAGTGTAATACACTTCACACTCTTACATTCCTACTGTCCAACCTATTCCTTTTTAACAAGAAATGTTACACCTTGGATTTGTATTAAGGCCTTACAGATGAGACATCGAGGATTGAAAACAACAACATTTCAAAATAAATTTGCCAAAACAGTGGTAATATATCAAAGTTGCTGAATAGACTTACTGAAATTATTGAATATTTTTTGGTGTCCACAGTAACTAGGATTTCGCCTGAACTTTTGATTAGCAACTTTAATTGCGTTATTGAAAGTGCGTCCTCAAATTTTGTAGCTTAGATCAACTCATGGAATTTTCAGTTCAGTGTCCACCTCCCCCAACTTGTGTAGCATGCATTACCCTGACATGAGAGACATAAGAAATAATCCTCAAAACTAAACAAAAGCAATATTTCTAGAAACAAAATGACCACATACTAAATCCAACTTAAAAAGAAAGAAAATTCTGTTGGCTTTGGAAATGAGGAAATTTCCTGACATCGCATAATGTGATTCAGTCTTGGAGCATAGAGTACTGTATAAGCTGTTATTTTTGCAAGGGTTTAATTTTCGCAAATTTCGCGAGTTACAGTCGGATCGCAAATTTAACAACATGCGAAAATGTCATCATGTGGTAGGGTAACAATGCGTTTATATTTTCATATGTACAGCTATACAATTATGTTATTCTCTTTATATGTCCCTCTGTGCCTCAGAATAGGCCACTAGATCGATGGCACATTACAAAAAGCTGTGATTAATATTATTGTTATTATTGTTATTATTATTATCATTATTATTACTATTATTATTATTATCATTATCATTATTATTACTTAAGATAGCATCGATATCAATTTGCAAAAACAACATTACTCGAAAATGTCCATGACCTCCTCATTCGCGAAAATATCTGTATGCGAAATTAATAGCTTCACAGTATCGACCTACCAATTTCTATGAAAACCAGAGCCACTTTCCGCCACATGTTGTGGGTTCATGCCAACATGGGGAAGTCTTTACAGGTTAGAGACCAGTGGAGAGAGGATTGTTAGCATCATCTTTCCTCAGGCAGGCCACCCTGCGGAGACCATCACTGGCTCATGTTTCCAAATATCAGACATATCAGAGATAGATTTTTAAGGGTCCAGGTTTGACAACAGGTATTGTTTACTCCTACAGACAGAATTCAAGAGGCATTGTTTACTCCTACAGACAGAATTTTATACCACTTATCCCCTCCTACACTCTCAAGGCTTAATACTCATATCAACCCCACCCCCTCCCCACTTTATATTTTCTTTTTACCTCTAGGTCCCATATGCTACCCCCTGCCTGAAATCTCAGCTCCTTCCCTCCCGCTAACCCATCAATTAACCGCTATTCCTGTGCTGGGATGTATCTGGGCAGGTGCTCAATAAACAAGGTCATTATCTATTCCCATTACATGCCAGTGATACACTTCCATCCAGATCAGCCATGTGAGTGTGAGGTGTATAGACCTCACAATGCCGAGTCTGATCACATGACACCATTCCACTGCATGTCTCCCGCTGGTATCCATATCTTATATTATTATTTTGTAGTGGACATTGGTCAGCAGATGGTCATTCTTTGTGCTCATTCCATTATTGCTTGCTTGCACTGTTCTGAGTTCTGAGATTTGTCATTCATAAATATCTGTTCCTCAAATTTGCCTCAAATAAACAGATTAAGTGAATGCAGAAAAATTAGTTGTACACATTAGTGAATGTTTAGGAAAATCAGACAGTCCGTTCAAAAGTTTGTTCAATCCATGTGCCATCATGGCTTCATAATGAATTATGTTTTGTTTTATTAATCCACTTATTCATATAAAATACTTTTAATGTCAATTACTGCGCCAGTACCAGTGGATAGTACATGTGTTTGGCAATTGATTCATTTGTGCTCCAGACCCTTACTTCCTCTCCAGTAGGCCTTACCTCCTTTCTCCAACTACCCCTTCCCATTATCTCTTGTTTTTTGTCCTGTCTATCTCTTTATTTCCCTGATTTTTTTTGTGTGTGTGTCTGTGTCTGTGTATGTGTTCTATTATGCGCTTCCATTCCGTTATTTTTTTCTTCTTGTATGTTCAATTTTGCAAGTGTACCACATCTCTACAAAGATGCCTCTTACATGGGCCTCTCTTTTCCAATATTATGTACACCTTATATTTAGTGAGTCCAGTATTTCCCAAATCAGGATTTCCGGACAATAGCGTGAGTGATTAAATCTACAGTTGTGGAGTACAGTACTGAATGAAGAAATGCATGCATGCATGTCACATTCATGTCGGGATCAGAGTTAAGATTTCCATGTGTTTTTAAACCCTAGAATAGCACCCAACTCTTGAAATTAGCAAAAATATAAACCTTATGTAATATTCAGCGTATACAGTAACACAATGATTTTCGAACATACAGTGTAATGTAGATTTTACACTTGCTCATTTTTTCCCATTTTCAAATGTTTATTTGTATATATTGTATTACATCAATTTGTTGTGATTGTTGTGTTTGAAAAAAAAATGTGACACTGGAAATAAAATTTCATTTGTATTGAATTCAGTTAGAAAAAAAAAAAAGTTCCAAGGTAAGAAGACTATAGCATTTAATACAAAGGAATATAAAGAGAAGTCCACAAACTATTGTTTCATGTTTGAAAAATACACATTCTTGCTACTTGTTACTTACTTATGTTCTTGATAATCATATTCCCCCTGCCTTCTGACAGAGGTATTGTACAGTCAAGTCCTCTTTCATTATGCTAGAAAAATGTGAATATGATGGATTCTCCGTATTGTAGGAAAATAATGTTTGCACATGGATTTAACCAAAGCTGTAAAAAATTGTAACTTATTAACTGACTGTTCATTTTTTTTCTACACTTCCCTGATGTGTACAGCTAATATTTCTGCATCCAATAATTCCACATATATGATTCAGATAATTTCCACTTTAATAGGAGGTTACTTTTTCAGCTGTGAGTCTAAAAGTAACACATAGAAAACTAATCAAGAGTGAATAAGTCTTGTAGTTCTGAAAACAGGAGGTTTTGAAATACAGGTGAGTGTACAATTTCTTACTCAAAGTGTGGATATTGAAATTCACATGAAAATCAGAACATTTAATCAAATCTTAACATTTTCTAAGTTTCGTGAGAGAGTATTTAACTCAACATGTATGTAATTCATAGTTTGACAGAAATATGTATATCAGACTTATGGTACCTGATATTACATTCAAATTGCATCAAGAAGTGACGTACTTTGTGGTACCTGAAATATATAAGAGACTCTGCTACCTGCCGAACAGATTACTAGCAAAAGTGTCTTCCAAATGAAAGCATCAACTTCGTACACAATCAATTCTGATTAGTAGCTCTCAGACCGTTATGTCTTGAGGTGGTTTGTTCTACCCAGTAAATCCTTTACTTGAAGAGATTTTTAACTATCTTCCTCTCCCATTCTATATTGCCTAGGGCTTCATCTTTATGAATTTTAGATTCTACTACTGGGAAAGGAATCATTTAGAAATCAACCCAAAGCCTAATGTTTGTACATTATCATACAGAGGGTACCGACAAAATTTTCTTGATAAGTCTGTGAAGTAGTTTTCATTGAAATGTACCCTTTGAAAATGATTGTGAATATTGGAAAAAAAAATACCACAACTTCAGGGCATAGCAAAGCCTGACTAGAGATCGTCGGCTCCTATTTCAAGTGGAAATTGGGAGTGCATGTGAGCCAGGTTTGGGAGCTGTACCCAATCAAATAGTGATCAGCGCTGACAATGAATAAATCTCATATTGTGACAGCAGCGGTGTGGCCCAGCTACACATTTGTGCCCTGATGAATTCTTTGGTAGAGAAAAAAAAAGATAAAAGAGAGAGAGAGAGAGGAAAATATCATTGCAAAAAGAGAGGTAACAATGAGAAAGTCAAAGTGTCCAGGCTGTAGGCCCAAATGCCTGATTTCCTCACATATTCTCTCCAGCTATCAAGGTATGGCCTCACCAGTCCAGCTCCATCCCAGCACCCAGCAGCAATCAGCATTACTTCTCTGCAGATGAAACGGGGATAAATAAATGATGCCGAGAGCAATATGCAGAAAACATAACAGAACGATCATTGCGTCGGAGCACAAACAAGGGGTAACCACAGACATAATACGATCATAAATGAATGTATACGGAGATGGTGGAATGAAAGAGAAAGAAAAGGAGTTGGAAGGAGAAAGAAAGGAAGCAAGACGGAGAGAGAGATGGAGGAAAAAGAGTGAGAATTGGGGGGGGGGGGGCAGTGGGGCACGGCTGTTGCCGGGAATGGTGTCAGAGGAACCATCTCTATTGTCGGCAGTTGATGAGATTTGACTGTTATCCAATAGCAGGGCTGGCGGGACGTTAATGGGGGAGAGCCTTCTATGGTGAATTCCAGCTCACTCTGGTGAGTTCTAGCTATTGTTCATCAATTGGACAATCATTGGACGGCCCGGTGTTCTACCAATGCACCACTGCAGCACTGAGTGTTTTGCACAGGGCGGCGTTCCTTTGTCGTCTCCGAGTACTCACTTTTTCATTCATTCATGTGCAGGCTTTTTCTCCCCTACGCAGAATGCATTCTCTCTCATTTTGTTCTTGTTTGGGTTTTCCTTTCAAAAAATGCATTACTTTAAAGACGTAGTCTTTTTTACCAGAAAAAATTGTATGTCTGTATGGATTGTTCCATTTTTTTTTTTTTTTTGGCTATTCTACTCCTGTCTCCCAAGGTTTTTTGTTTTGTTTTGTTGTTTGTTTTGTCTTTCAATGAGGGCTGGTTTGACCTTTTGACTCTTTACTTATGTAATGGGGACAATTCTGATCAAAATGCAGAAGGCATAAAACTTTGTCCTTTATTCATCTCTCTGCCTCTGGCTATGTGTTCTTTTCCAAGTTTCTTTTCTGTATTTCAATATTTGTTTCCTCTGTTGTTGTATCACAGCTCAAGAAATGACACATCTTACTATCAAAAATGTAGACCTACAATACTGAAATACAATTAAAACCCATATGTTTATCTGTGTTTAAAATATGATTACAACCTGTTACCATGTCTGTTTTTCAGATTCTACTGTATGATTTAGGGGGTTTCACAACAATTTCTGACATCAAAATAGTGCAATGATATAAACGAAAATTAGAATATGTGGAGTTATTTTTAGATTTTCGTTTCACATTGTTCCACCACTTCCAAGACTGAAAGCTCAAAGTTCCAGTGTGTTCTTCAGTCTGATGGATATACATCTTGGTAGTATGTTTGTGGTATGGAAAAAAAAAGGAAAAAAAATCAGACAGTCCATTGACACATTATTTGTATGCACAAAAAAATAATGATTTCCATCATGAAAACCATTAATTATTGTATGGACCCACATATTTTTTTTTTTAATCTGATTTGCACAAATTATTATTATTTTCTTTTTGGGGGCCATGTTTGAATTATGGAGAATAAAATGGAACTTGCAACACGTTAGTCAAAAACTGATAATTCTTGTGTGTGTGTATATGGACCTAGTGTATTAATGGAAGGGTTTGAGTACAAGCAGGTTACGTTACCATCGTATCAGTCAGATTTCTCGCCAAGTTTGACTCTGCCGCAAAGTAGTGACCTATTGTAAAACCAGAAACATCGGTGGCATGAAACTTTGGCAAATTGGCACTGACGGCCTTTTTACAGCATTAGGCTTTTGCGAATTGTCGACCATGAAGAAAATATGAGTATACTACATGTGTACACAAAAAACTTTCATGAATCTTCGCTCCTCATGAAATTCACAAAAGTTTCACACACACGAAAATTTGTGGTGTTACAGTGTATATCTTTAGCAAGACCAGAGTTGTAGTGTATCATAAAAATTCAGAGTTTAATAGAACATGACATTATCAATCAATATGTTATTTGTCTCTACTGGATCTCCTGATATCCCATTACTTTTCCCCAAAACAATCACTGCCCATGATCATATATTGAACAATTTCATTCAGTCACTAAAGAATCAATAAGTATTGGTGAAACAAGTGGCAGACTTCTTAGATGTACTGTCATCACAACTGTTGTCAACCCAAACATACAATTCATGTTTTGTAGCTTGGAAGTTTTGGTTGGTACACATGCATGCACCAGGTTTTGAATCTATAGCTCATCAATGTGGTGGTGTCAGTCCTTGTAGGAAAAGGGGGAGTTTGAAACAGAGCTGCCTGTTTATCAAAAATATATGTGTTCCACCGTTTATGTTTGTGTGTGCAGTGGTGGATCCAGAGGGGGGCGCACTGGGCATGCCCACCTGTTTAGTTTTGGTTAAAACAAAAAAATACAAAGAAGAAAAAGGGGGTGCACGTGCCCCCCTTTAATTTTGCAAAGGCGCCTCCCCTTCACGGAATTCCTGGATCCACCCCTGGTGTGCATTTGTGTGTGTGTGTGTGTGTGTATGTGTGTGTAGTTTTGTATATGAATTACCTGTGTCATTTAGCAATCCTTACATCACACCAAGTATGTTATCTATGCTGTGCTGTAGTCAGAGTCACGATCGAAACTCAAAACATTTTACAGGGATTTTGAACATTGTACTCTACCTTGAATGTAGGGACACCGGCAAAAAGGCGAAAATCCTCCAAATCCATGGTGTCTGTTTGAAATGACTCACATCCTCCATCCGGTGTCCAAGGCAAGCATGTTTTGGGTATTGGTGAAATACTAGCTAACTGTCAGTGGTGCGGAACATTTAAAGGGAAAGTTTACTATTGGGAGCAGCGATTTAAAAAATGTTTGAGTTATCACATATGATGCATATGTGTAGGTCAGTTGTATCACAAATCATCCTCCCATTTAAAATGTTTGCATTAATACCTAAAATACAAGGAGATATCACTGTGTTGTTGTTGTTTTTTTCTCAGTAAACCATAACTGTAGTTGGTTTACTGTAGAAACAATTTTATTATAACTATTGTTCACACTTTGTATACTGATTAAAATTTTTACATTGGTCGTTTCTGTCACTCACTAACTCACATTTTGGAACCATCTTGAAGCACTAAAGTTGGGTTTTTGATTCATCTTCAAATGGAAAATAATGCCTTTAAAGAGAAATTTTACCCAAATATGCATTGTGCATATTCAGTGAATGCAGTATTAGATATAAGTTAAACACTTGGTGAAGAATGAGAAAAACTTGACAATCCCTTTAGTAGTTACAATTTTTAAAAGTTTGGTTGATTTCTGGTGTTTCCTGCTTTAGATGGGAAAATTTATGTACAGATATATAAAGTGGATGTTTCAAGATAAATTTAATCTCTTGTGCCATATTTTTGTCATACATTATCAACTTTCTTATTCTTTCTCATAGAACAAACAAAAAGTGCGAAGAAATAAAAAAATCAAACATCCTTTTCAATTTGTGTATATGAAATCTACAGTGTATATTGAAATATATATAAATACATATGTGTGTGTGTGCATGAATGTATATGGTACAATTACACAGATTCTGAATCTGAAGTAATTTCTATTATCTAGTTTCACAGTATAATGTATTATGTTGGCTTGAGGTCATTTCTCATCCCAGGTTCCTCTGAGTGCTGTATATGCAACATGAAGCTGTGATGCACCTTGCCATCAATTTACTGGTAGTGGGTCAAAATCAGATTCTTTTTCATAAATCATTACAGGTCGAACACAACCTGTCAAACAGTTGTCAACGACTCTCTCTTTCTCATCTTTGGAAATACCTCCTCCCCCTCCCCCTCCCCCCCCCCCCCCCCCAAAAAAAAAATGGTGATAATAATCAGGATCAATGAAGAAACATGAATCACTTGTTCTTATCCAATCTCGGTATGAACGAACATGACTCCGGAGACTAAGGTCTCGGAAAGCTTCTTTGCTGCGGCAGTGGAAGTGAGCTAGGGAGAAGGGAGTCAGACCTTTATTAATTTCCATCGGCTATTGAGAATGTAGTGACGAATGACAAATCGGATTGTAAGCTGCCATAACTGTCCATTCTAATTAATTGCCTTTGTGTTTGCGCTTCTTTCCTCGCATTGTCTAGACCCAATACAGGTCTTAGTGCTTCGGCAAACATTGCTCTCTTTTTTTTTATGCACCCTTGTCACTCTCTTTTTCTTCTGCCATGTTCATTAGAATGCAACTTGATTAGACAACTGAGGACCAAGCATTCTGAGATACTTAATATGCTGGCATGCGGTCAGGTGCCCTCTTTAAAGGGAGCTCACTGTTTTTATGGTTCTTTTACAGACATGTGGATGCTTGAATCCTCATCATTTTCAAGTCATTAATTTTAATTATATTTACTTTTGACCCAACAATGTAATGTATTTGAGAGGCAATCTTGAAATCAACTTAAGATGGTCTACAAAGGGAAAAATATAAAGGCAAAGGGAAGTTTCTTTTCACTGAATCTGCAGTCATGTAGTATTATCTTATCTCCATGTATACATGATACTGTATTAACAGTGGTTGCATTAGGAAGGTTGTGGTGCAGTTTACAGAGATTGCTGCATTCAATCTCATTGGCAGCTCTTCATTGGTAACATGGGGTTCTTACAGTTTTTCAATAACATTTTTAGAACGATGGTTCAGAGAATTGAACTGTATGTTTTAAATCTCATATGTTTTATAGCGAGTTCTACCAAGCAATCATTTTATGCATTTGAAATCTGATTTTAGAAAGCTGAAAAGGTATTTGTACCTTTCACCAATTTTGATGATTTGCAAATTGCAAAACTAGTGTTAATGTTAGATCTTCTTCTTTCCAAAGTAAGATCAGAGCTGCCATTTTATGTTAGTTTAATTGTTGTCTTTGTCATCATCAACAGTAAAGATAGTAGTAGAAGTAGTGGTAGTAGTAGTTCTTGTAGTGATATTGCAAGTAGGAAAGGCAGCATATTGTAGTTGTAATCACAATAGTAGAATTCCATAAATTGCAATAATTCCATTACAGTTTTGTGTCAATACATGAATAATCACTGATGAGTATGTATTACATTGTGCGACACACTTGAGTATCATGAGCTTTTCCCTCTTTTCAAGTTACTTTCTATGTTCATCTTATTGAGACTTTGTTTCTAATTTGCAATATATCAGAGGACTTGCCAAGGGCTTAAAGCAAATTTACATTAAGGTAAAGGTTAGCAGTTCATGTTGTCAATTAAAATTTGATGTAACCAAGCAGTCAGGCAAAAAAAAAAAAAAAAAAAAATGAATGGACTGATGGGTACACACATTGCCAGAGAGGGAGAAAAATGTCCTTTGTTTTTTTGTCGATTTGGGTTGAGCATGGATGGCCCCATGATGAAGCCGTGTCATCAGGCATCGACCGCGACCGACACATTGTTGACGTTCTGTCAAACTCCGGAAATTGCTCCAAATTTTCGGTCAAAGTCATGAGTGCATCCCGGAATGACAATGCACAACCACTTATGTGAACATGTTTAGGGGCCCGGAGAGGAGGGGGAGAGAGGCGAGAGGACCGGGTGTTGCGGGGCATTTGTGAAAGCCAGTAGCCACCTGGTAATCTGGTTGTGAGGGGGGAACTTCCCTAAAACCACAAGCAGATGACTTGAGCACTTTAAACTCCAGCACTTCACCTGCAGAAAAGAGTATAGAATAGAGATAGGGAGGGGGTGAGGGGTGAGGGAGAATGGCTGAGGGACGGAATAGGGGAAGGGATGGGGGAGGGGGGGGGAGCTAATCATGTCTGCCACCTTATGACCTGTATGGTTGCACTTGATGTCAAATGAGATTAAAGGAATCAGTCTACAGAGTGAAAGGTATATAGAAACTAAAAGCTCTAATAATCTGCCTGCATTTTCCACATTCTTTGTTCAGTTTGTGAAGGTACCTGTACAAATCATAATTTTTTATGGTTGTGGCTAGCCCTCCCTAATGGAATCAAAGAGTTCCTTAGCTTGGGAGTCACTTGTATATAACAAAATGATCATTGGAGGAGAATACCATATTTCATGTTGTATATGATCTGATATGAACAAGTGATTTTACAGATATCTAGCAAAGTCTACATTTTTAAACTATCACCTTGAGGATGTGTTGTGTACTACCCACAGCACATCTTGAATTAATAATTCAGGAGCACAAAGGGGCACTCGGTTTATATGATGGATATTAATATTTTGTATGGACATTAAAGCCATATTATTTCTTAGAAAGTGAGCTTCGTTCATAAGCCTAGATCAAAAATTGAAATAAGGCCACTGCTAAGGGATATGGATTCGAAATAAAGATGTTGATTCAAGTAAAAATAAGGACAAAAACAAAACATAGATGAACTATGCTGTAT
Source organism: Diadema antillarum (assembly GCF_040938485.1). NCBI lineage: Eukaryota > Metazoa > Echinodermata > Echinoidea > Diadematoida > Diadematidae > Diadema > Diadema antillarum. The sequence goes on from NW_027271302.1 coordinate 520,928, forward strand.
ACACTAAATGTATAGTATGTTTAATGGTGTTTATAATTGCTTGATTACAAAAAGTACAATGGCTATGATGAGGAAGAAATAGATTCCCCTCCTATTGACCTAATTATGCATTACTTTCAGCCTGTCCACTCATCATACCACATGACAGCATAGGCAAAGAGTGTGTCACATTCTGTAAAATGAGGAATGCTCCTGTGCATTTTAATTTCACGAATTTCGCGAGCGACAAGATTCGCGAAATTAAAATGCACGCGAAAGTTTTTGTCTTGTCGAAAGTTCTATATGCATTGAATGCCATTGGCAGTTGGCGAAAATTTCATGCCGCAAAAAAGGGCGTCAGCTCCAATTCTCGAAAAATTTATGTCGTGCATATATCATGTTTTACAGTACACATAACATGATTGTCAAATTTGTGGGAAGTTGAAAATTGAGTCTACAAAAATAGACTAACTAACATGAGATTCGCAAGGGGAAGGAGGGAGGGGTGTGGAAGCCAAATTACTCCAGTGTAAATATCAAGAAAAGGGGGACGCAGGTGTCCTGTTATATAGATCTGCCATCTGAAGGGGTATGGAAATAGAATATAATTTCAGACTCAATATAGGCTGTACAAAAAGACTGCAAATGTAGGTGGAATACCTGTCACATATGTTTCAGAGGAATTATTTGTCAGGCTCTCGCAGTTGTACTGAGTCTGGCGCATATCTTTAAATGCCGGTACTACTGACCAGTATTTTCACATTGGTTATATGACTTAGTATTGCAGCAAAAGGGTCTGTTTATTTTAAGACTAGATGAAACCTGGGAGTGCAAGGTGATTGTCCCTGTTCACCAGAAAACAAAGCCTGGGTCTGGCCCAAATAAAGCAAATACAGTGATTCAACACTTATCGCCGCCTGGCCACAAATTGGGCGGCAGACAAGGAGATTAATTGACTGGCTATATAATGCTGGGCAGATATTGAAATTGCCAACATTTGACACAACTTCCATGACATTAGCCATGGAGAAAGACAAGTGAAACATGTATGGCCCTATTTCTAGAGAAGATAATTATTTATGTGTGGCCTTATTTCTAGAAAAGATAATTATTCATTAATTCTATCTTCCCTGTGCCATTTGTTATGAGAGGAAGTTGATGGTATCAAATTACATAGTTATTTCTTATCATATGAGTCATGAAATATGCTAATAACATCATCAGTTTTTGAAGTAATGATTAAGTAAATCCCATGTATATAGATGCATAGGGAAAAATGATCCCATTGTAGTTCTCTAGTGAATAAGTGTATTATACACCACTAGGTATTTCCACGCATTCTAGGAAGGTTGTAATCACAAAATCCACAATAGCCATCACTACTCTTTCACTTGATTTAGCACAAAGTCAACTCTGCTATGGTTATTTTATACAAAGGAGATCTCCGCATTTGTGTTCATGCGAGGCCATGAAATCATCATGACACCGGTGCTCTGATCTTGAACTCATCAAATCAGACCGACGGTCATCAAGACAAAATACATACCTTCTGTAGGGAGGTGCTGATGCAGAAATACAAAGCCTCGAACTCCAACCCCGCCACTGCTAACTGGATAACAGTGCATGGTGTGAAAGATGCCACGAGCCACCACCTGTCTGTGAACCAACCCGTTCCATTGTGCTGATTGGTGGAGACGCGTGCCTCTCGCTATTGTGTCGTGTGCCCTGTGGGTCCTGCGTAGTCTTTTGAATTCAGCCCACACCTCCCCCTCATGTCCCCGTACCCAGCCTATCACCAAAAGTGCCAGCGTTGAACCTCAAAGTAGAACCTTAAATCTCCATCAATGTATTCATGTTTTCTTGCTGTAGAAAACATAATGTCGTGGTGACCCGTAAGCCATCACCTGTTTCAGGCAAGTCCTCAGATTTGCTTTTTCTCTTGCTCCAGTTATGAAGGTATTTAGATGCTATTCAGCCTGCACCCCAGCCACTGGTGGAGGAAAGATGTAATGCTGAGCAGCAAAATTTATCCTAGGAAATTTAAGATTGGTGCATGCACAAGAAGAGAAAAAGGGCTTTCTTTTCTCAGAGAAAGAGCGAGAGAGGGGAAAAAAATGTTGCACGAGGGGGGTTCTTCACTAACTTCTGCTAAATTGTTGCGTCCTTAGAGTCATCATCGGCCCCTCCAAGCAGTTTTGGCAAACCTGCAAGGTAAGTACTGGGAAATTGCATCTGAGCCATTTTAATTTTGTCAAAGACCAATGCATCTCCTGGGCATGCTGGAGTTGCATACAAACTGTCAATTATCATAGCTGTTCACAGGTACTGTGAAGTTTAATTTTCTTGTTACAATGTACATAAAAGACGACCATACATAAATGCAACAATTACGACAAATCGCTCAAAATTGTTCTTTTTTTTTAAATCTAGGTGACTGAAGTACAGTAATGAGTGAAAACTATTGCCAATTTTTATATGTGTTCCCATATACGCTTCTCTTTGTTAGTACATTTGTAGCTATTAGAATGCATGAGTGCATGGTGGCATATGTTTAAGGTTACGTGTACTCTTCTAGTCCATTTCATTCTCTGCCATTTTATGCCTCTGTCATGATTTCTGGTTGTCTGTCCATCCATCCGTCCATCCTTCTGTCTGTAATTGATTTTTTGGATAGTGTAACTTAGGACCATTGGCATATGTGACTTTAAAGGTCCCAATAATACCAATGAAATTGACTTTTATATGGAAAAGTTGTGCCTAGAAACCTTTGGATGCACATGCTCAAGGTCAAAGGTCACAGTAAAATTCTTAAAATTTTGCTATTTTTTTCCAAATCTCTGCAATTCCTGAAGGTATTTCAATGTATACATGTTTTACAAGGTAGGCCTAATGAGTATTCAGAGTAAGTTTTAGGCCATGGGGTCAAAGTTCAAATGTCAAATGAAAATGCTAAAATTTCATGTTTTTCTCCATATTTTGGAAATGGCTGATGTTGTCTTCATGGAACTTAGTGTACATGCATGTACTGCCTGAAAATGATTCTCTTGAGAATTCTTGCATCATGGGGTCAAAGGTCAAGGGTCAAAGGCCAGGTGAGAAATCCAAAAATCTGCTATCTAATGCTGAAATTATACTATTTTCTCCATACCTTGATAATCACTCAGCATACTCTGCATGCACTTGATTAAACTATAGGCAGGGCTCCATACTAACTTTTATTTTTGGTGGCCCGATCGGGCCACCAAAATCATTGACTTTTATTTTTTGGTGGCCCGAAAGGAAAATCTGGTGGCCCGAAAAATATTTCAAGAAAAACATAAGAAAAACTAAATTGGTCCTACTAAACATAGAAAAACAAATATTAAGCATTACTCAAGTGATACAGGTACCCATGTCTGAAATAAATGAATAGAAAATTCAATCATCTTACTGTTATTCTGAGTTTTAAGATTTATCAAATTGGCTTATAGATTATTATAAAAGTTGATGCTTATTTAGGTGGTCAAAACCTACGTTTGAAATGAGAAAGTGGGAACATTTGCAGACGTTTGTAAACATCCGACATTTATCCTCGTACAGAGCCGAATGTTACTGCTGTCCACTTCCGAAAGTGAAATGAATCATCTGTTAATCATTTTAGCATCATACAGAGCCGAATGCTACTGTTTCCATTTTTGAACGTCAAGGCAGACATGAGACATTTATTTTCCCATCAAACGCAGCTGAATGCTACAGTTATTCATTTCGAAATGTAATAGCAAATATCCGACATTTATTTTAGCATGGTATGGAGCAGAATGTTACTGCTATTCACTTCCAAAAGTAAAAGCAATCATCTGACATTTTTTTAATCACCGTACGAAGTTGAATATTACTGTTATTCATTTCCAAACATCAGAGCAAACATTCAGCATTTATTTCAGCGTCTTCCAGAGCTGAATGTTGTTGCTATTTACTTTCGAGCATAAAAGCAAACATCAGACATTCATTTTATCATCGTACGGAGTTGAATATTATTATTATGCATTTCTGAATGTCAAAGCAAATATTCAACATTTATTTCAGCATCCTCCGGAGCCGAATGTTATCCTTATTCATTTCCGAACGCAAAATCAATTATCTGACATTAATTCAAGCACCGTACAGAGCTGACTCTTACCGTTATTCATTTCCAAAAATATAAGTAAACATCCGACATTTATGTTTGTGTCATATGGAGTCGAATAGTATTGTTATTCATTTCAAAAATTAAGAGCAAACATCTGACATTTATTTTAGCATCTTACGGAGCCGATTGTTACCGCTGTTCATTTTCAAAAGTAAAGGCGAACATCCAACTTTTTTGGTGGCCCAATTGCCACCAAAATCTTCATTTCTGAAATGTTGGTGGCCCGTGCGTTTTTGGTGGCCCTGGGCCATGGCCCAGGGCCACCGGGCCACCGTTAGTGTCGAGCCTTGCCAGGGATGCCAAGTTCAAAAAGATTTTAAGAGTGAGATTTTCATGACTCGGCATCTCAGCATGCGAATGTGCGTGTGAGCGAGGGTGTGGGAGGGGTTTTTCCCCCCTGTGGCCTCCCACAGTAGGGAGCTTTTTCAATTTTTAGCTCTTAATGGTGCGATCAGATGCATACTTAAGTGACTATTTTTTACTTATTTTGAAAGACAAAATTGCAACTATCACTTTAATCTTTTGAGCTATGCTGATTATTAAAGGCCCAAGTTGCAGACTTTGCCCGATGCGTGAGAAAAATGGGTGCCATGCATGAGATAGTGAGATGGCCCCTAAATGCTTGAGTCTCTCGCAGAATGTGTGAGACTTGGTAGCTCTGCCTTGCTATAGGTATCCTATACTATAATACTCGAAGTTGTTGTTGTTGTCGCGGCCTAATGTATTTCCTGTTTTATTCCGGCGTTGCTGGATTGTCTATCTCCTCCCGAGCCGTCGGCTCCGGGCAGCTGCGACCGGTGCCGTCGGCCGCAGGAGAGTATCCTGCATCGAATGGCGCGGGTTTCGTCCCCTCTCCGCCTCCGTGTCGACGTCGAGGACGAAAAAGAAAAATTAATTAGCTACATGCATAATGCATTTTTGTGCGTGACGAAAGAGCCGAGCGTTTTAATATTCACCAATCCTGCGCTGGACTCCTACTTTCTCGATAGTGTATCATTTATCTGGCAGAGACAGTGGGATACTAAAGATGATGGGTGCAGCGAAATCTTTGACATCTTCCGGCGGACACGCAGGCACGCACACAATGTACTCTCGGGTGGGCACGGTACGCCAGTGTGTGACCTGCGCCTGTGTGTATGTATTGACGATGGTTACATGAAACACTATCTGCTTTCGCGTGATGGACTCTCATATCGTATAATACACGGCGCGCGCGGTCATACAAGGGCATTTACGTACAGTGACGTTCGCCATTGGCATTGGCGTGCCCTAATGAAAACAACGAATGCTGTTATTTTATTGTATTTTGCACAACTGCAGGATACTATACATATGCAGCTCAGGTACGTCATTTAGTTTACTCTCAAGCGGGTATCATTGTACTCAGACTGTTTAGGACGGCTAAATATCCACTTAAATTTTGTCCTTGCCGATCGTATCCTTCCATATCAGATTACACGCGCCGCTGTCCATTCATTTACTGTAGGGCTGCTGTAAACATGAATATTCATAAGATGAGCGGACGTAGAGGAAACCCTCGCTTTGCCGACCGCTTTTTTTTTTTTTTTTGAATTTCCAAGTGGAAATAAAATGGGTAATTCTATGGTCCATCACACCAAGTTTTGTTGATAAAAATAAAAAAGAGGGAGCAAATGAAGACAAAAATATTCTTCTTTCTCCCATAACGAGGGAAAAGAGTTAAAGAAAAAATACGAGGCCCTGAGATGCATGGATTCCAACAGGTGCCTACTTATTAAACCCAATGACTATAATATGATCTCCCCCTCCACAAATAATAGTGGAGATTATAGTGGTAATATAATAACGATAATAATAATAATATTAATAATAATAATAATAATAATAACAATAATGATAATAATGATGATAAAATGTACCTGTGTCTAAAGCAGATAAACGGGTGGTTCTATGATCTATCAAACCAAGGTTTGGTGATAAAAACTAAAAGAAGAGAGCAGTATAGTGAAGACGAAAATATTGTATTTCTCTCAGCACAATAGCAACAAAAACACAACTGGGGTAGTCCTGCTCAGCACAAGATTGAGTATGTTAGTGCAGTGAAGCAGTTTTGGACAGTTTGCGCAGGACTGTCTTCAGAAAAGCTTTTTATCAAGAGCAGAAAAATGGGGGAAAGAGATTTTTACAATTCTTAACAAATTAACATTTCTGCCTCCCTATGTTGATCATCCCTATATTATGACTCTACTCTCTCCTCTCCCCTAATGATGCCTCGCTCGGGTGACTACATTTGACTACATTTGTTTGACCAATATTGCAATTTTATGTAGCATTAAATCCTTGAGTTTTTACCTTGAAAATTATAAACTATTTTGTTCATTCCGTAGATTTTATTATAATCTCGACATACTGAATTTCGCATGTGTTTCGTCATCTTTCGTAATTAGCATGTTGCACTAAACGCTTACATTATTTCTTTGGAACCTACATCCTACAAGCATTGCTTTTTAGTAGGTTCCTCATACACATCATTGTATTACATGTCCTTATACATTTGTGAAATTATGTCTAAAATTGACTGTTGTGTTAAACATATTTTACTTCAAAATCAAATGGAATATGTAACCTGAATATGAAATGTGAAATTTGGAACATGATTAAAAAAATAATAATAATTATAACAATGTTAGTAATAATAAAAAAGATAATAACAATAACAATATTACACTGTAATAATGATAATAAGAGAATAGGCCAATACAAATTAATGGGGAGGGGTGCTATAATCCATAACTAAGAGTGGGCGGAGGAGACGCAAACAGGTACTGGATTGTTTTAATGTTTAAAAATGAATATCAATGATAACGAAGCTATTTGAAATAAGTAACCTTGAGAGTAACCTTGACATGACGGACAAAAAGATTCACTATCCTTGACCGATAAACTTTTTTTTCTGAATTCCCTTGAGTCATCCTAATGTCAATGAATTATATAAAATAGCAATGAAACCGAATGACTATGATCTCCCCTCCCTGAAAATAATAATAATGGTAATAATCATAATCATAATCATAATCAATGATTATAATGATAGTAAAAACAATAAACAGTATCAATGAGATAAACAGGCGGTTCTAGATCCATCAACCCAAGTTTTGATTATGAAAACAGAAATGAGGGAGCAAATGAAGACAAAAATAATCTTTGTGTATTTCTTCTGTCATAACGTGGTTGAAGAAATATTAAAGAAAGAATACGAAGCCCTGAGACCCGTAGATTTCCACGGGTTTCTTATACTTATAAAGCCTAATGACTATATGATCACAATAATAATATAACAGTAGGAGCATAATAATGATAACAATATGATAATAATAATGATGATGTTTAGTCTGAAGTATATAAACGGATGGTTCTCTGATACATCGAACCAAGTTTTGGTGATTAAAAACAAAAAGGAGGGAGCGATTGAAGACGAAAATATTATATTTTTCTCTCATAACGTGGGAAAAGAAATAGGAATGAAAAAAAAAATGCGATGCCTTGAGACCAGCCGCGGATTCGCTCGGGTGCCTGCATGGATGCAAGAACAGGGGGTATAATTAATATCAAAGTCATACAGTGTATAGCATCTCCCCGTTCAGACGGGAAGAATCTGTGGGCAGAACTTTCGGAGAATCTCATCAAGCGTTTTTTTTTGGTGATTTTTCCCTGAATGTTTGTTTGTTTGTTTGTTCTGCGAGGGTGAAAATGTGTGTGAGGGGATGGTGGTCATGAGTAGAAGAGAGCACAAGTAACTGTTCTTTTTATTTGATCAATAAAAATGTGTAAAATCGTATATATGAGAGGGGAAAAAAGAGTAAAACCCCTCAGACCCGTGGATTTCCACGGGTGCTGCTAGTACTATAGAATGATGTGAGCCATGGGGTCAAAGGACTGTTGGGTCAAAGGGCAAGGTTCATAAGTTAAGTGAAAATGCTCAAATTCCCAAATACTTGCCCTCTGAAACAATTTAGCCATCCAAATGAAATCTGTTTCAAGGAATGCATAAACACTAATCACATGCTGTGCCATCAAACTTTGAAACATGTCATTTTAGTTTGTCACTAATCATGTGAAATTATTGTCTCACACACTGCCAAGATGTACAACAGACATATTGGAAAATAATGTGATATGGCAGAGGCATACCAGTTGCCATAGTTACATTTCTAATTTTACTTTTTCTACTGCATATTGATCATTCAAAACAAATTTTATTGTGTACACATAAGAATTCATGACTGTTGGCAAAAACAAAACAGTGCTTGTGTTTTTCAGACAGGTGACTGTATGTACCATGCAAATGTATGACAGTAGTTTGATAGATCTGAATGGAATGGAATAAATGTATCTTGATTACAACTGAGTTAAGAGACTTAAGAGTTAGCAGTTTAGAGTCATCTGCCATGGTTGTCCTTGTCATGCAGGAAATTTAGATAGAATGGTGTTATGTTATATATTGTGGCATGGGTAAGGCTATTTGTGATCCACAGGGCCTACATCATGGGAGTTCATTACCTTTGCCTTTGTGTAGAAATCACACATCAACCCACTGAAGCTTACTCAAAATTGCACATTTAATGCAAAAGAAGATGAATGAAAAAAAAAATCATGTTTCAACTTCAGTTCATTTCAGTTCAATGACTTATTTCCAGCAAACGGTATACAAATAAGTACAGATAACAATGTCATCATTTTGAAAATGCTGAGGGCACATATCTAGAAGTACAAAACTTGTTTTTGATCTACAATCTAGCAATTTCAACCCCTCCCCTAATAGTCATAATTATTCCTTGGTTATATTGCAGCAACACATATTTGACAAATGAAACATTTTTTTTTCTTCTTTTTCATTTCAAAATGGGAAATCAAGTGAAGGTTTGTGTCTAGGTCAATGAGAGACTTGTGAAACTATGGCATCATCACATCATCTAATTAGCATAATATATTTTTGCCACTCATATCACTGTTTAAGGAAAATGAAACTTTTAAGTCATGTAATGGTACTATACCATTACCCAAGTTGATCAAAGTTCTTCCAGTCTGCTTGTTTGATTTTATTCTGTCTGTCAAAGCTAGCCTAATTGTTGTGCTAGACTCCACTCTTAACTGAAAATAAGTGACTGTTAGTTCATGGAAATTTGTATTCCACATTTTTCATAAAGAGTGTATTGGCCTAACTACTGTGTAAAAACAAACAAACAAACAAACAAACAAAAAAAGACAGAAAATATGTTAATGAAGGAATATGTATACACTTCAATTAAATCATGGAGTACCACTGGTGACATTTGTTTTGTTTCAGGTTTTTAGGAAGACATGACAATAAAGAAGAGTTACAAAACAATGACATTTGTTGTCACAAGTTTCCTTTTTCTTCACTTGATGATTGTATATCATCTGTTGCATGATAGAACATTGGCTTGTATGGTGCAATAGATAGCCCCTGAAGTTATTCTGTTACATATTAAACTAGATGTGATAAATGAATAAAGTTCACTGTTCTTTGCCAGCTAGTCAACCGGAATGTTATAAACTCACCTTGCAGACTGAACAATGAACATGCATGACCACATGACTGTGAAAATTGTAATCTGTCTTGGTATGAAATGTCACTATTTTTACCCCAAATGTTTCGTAATTGTGAAAACAGCAAGACCATAAGAACTGAAGACATTTTCCGTATGAAGAAGATACAGTCGTGTGAGCTTCAATGTTTCCTTGTTTACTCTACTTCTGTCTGTTTTTGCTCATTTCTTTCTAGATTTAATTCTGTTATTCATTAGTTGATTTTTTATACCAGTTTCTGTAAATAGTATATATATATATATTGCACCCCCATGTAAATATTACAATAGCCCCCAAACTGAATGAGACTGATACAATTGTCTAGGTTAGTTGTTTTATATCAGTGGAACCTAAAATAGAAGTGATAACTCTGTACTTCACTGTCATGACATTACATTAGTGCAGAAACTATCAAATTGAGAGTAAGATTCAGAATGAATGAAAAACAAGAAAAGCATCTCTGGATAGCTGGGGCAGATAAATCCTGCCTCATCTTATGATGAACCTGTTTGTTTGGTTTGGTTTCTTTTTATTTCAGATCCAACCAAGATTTGGTTATTTCAGATGATTGCTTGCTCTTATTAGTAATGCAATAGATTAAATGGTAATTTGATATGGATATTGTATTTGATATTAATGGAGTTTTGAAAGAGTGAGATGGTGAGACAGAGAGAGGGGGGAAGAGAGGGAGTGGGGAGAGAGAGGGGGTGAAACTAGCATAGAGTGAGCTCTGACTGAATCAAAGCAGCCAAACTTTCAATGACCAGCTACTAACCTTGACCTAGTACACATTGCCTCTATCTGATTGGACTGTCTGAGAAATTGGTGTCTGACTAATGTAGACTAACATCCCATTTTCTACACAAAGTCAGGCACAGGAGCACTCCTGAATGGTAGTAGTGGCCACGCGACACACACACACACACACACACACACACACACACACACACACACACACACACACACAGAGGAACCCTTTCTCATGATGACAGGGAGGGAGAGGGGGTGTGAGAGACGATGAAAATTATAGGAGGGAAAACTAGATTTTTTTTTGTTCCAATATCACCCCCCCCCCCCTTTTCTCTCTCTATCTCTCTCTTCCTCGTACATACTCACAAACACATGCACTCACACGCTGTTTGGGGAGTCCAATTGTTGTATCTCCTTTGCTCCTTGCTTTTACAAGCCCGACCCCCCCCCCAAAAAAAAAAAAAAAAAAAAAAAAAAAAAAAAGAGGAGAAATTTCAGGCAGTGTTCATTCATTGTTCAGCAGCCTGTGAGAGAGTTCGTGTAGGCAATAAACTTTAGGACAAATTAGCTCCCCCCATAGGACATTTAGCTGTTTATACCTGCATACATTCTCTGCCATTGTCAGGTAAGGTTCGGCAGGAGGATTCCGGGTTTCATTGAGGAGAGAGTGGAATAGGAGAAGGAGGAAGCAGAGGAGGGGTGGAATATTGTTTGGAGAATGAAGGCATTAATGGACCAGACAAGTAGTATGAATGTGGATAGGAATGGAAGGAATCTTTCTCCCCTACCACTGTCACACACCACTGCTTTGCATCCTTTCCATTGCATTTAGGACTTTTGTCTTTCCTCAATGACAAAAAAAAGTGTAACATCTAGACATACAGTGTGAGGTACAGCGAATTCAGTTTCTCTGACATCATCTAAATTTCCAATACACTTGTCCCATATTCTGTACTCTTTTTTTTTTAGCATTTTGTCTGACAGCATTTACAGAGTTAACACTTTGACAAAGGTATTTGAAGTTTGGGTAATAATGTCTCATACACCAATTTTCAATGTTATTATCAAATATTTTACAATTGGGCTTTTAGGTGTGTATCTTTTATTTCATGGTTATTTAGGTAAAACACAGATGCAGCTCTTTGAAATATGACTGACTTTATTTCTGGGATATGCAGTATGATTGAAATTTCATCACATGCATTCTAATCTTTATCCTCTATTTGAGGTTTTGTCCATACATACGGTGCCTATGCTTAGTGATGAAATTTCAGACATGATTATTTTGAAATGGTTGATTTTCATTTCTAATTGTTATCATACCATAACATGATTTTCTTCATTGTTTTACAGTCATCACTTGGAAAGTAGGTTTGATGTAGCCCAGAATTAAAACATATGAGGGTGCATGTATCCCAGGAAGTGTTGAAGAATGAACTTGTGTCATCATCAGTGTCAAGAAGCAGTGTAAAGTCATAAACGATGTTTCCTTTTAGTCTACAAGGAAAAATAAGTGGGTAATCAGACAATATCAACGATGTTTTCTCATGAATAGGATTATGTTGATATTTCATGAGTTAATAATATTAAAACATAACTTTGTCAGTCAATCTGAAAATAAAAATAATGAGAGTTAAAAGCTGATAGACCATCAGTGTTATTCTTCTGAACATCTTGCTATTTGAAGCAATATTCTTCTAAGCAAATAATGAGCCAGAAAGCAGGAAAGGATTAAGAACCATATCTGTAGAGCTGAACTTTATGTCTTAGCTGTAACCAAATATTTTAATCTGTAAGGCAGATTAAGTGGATATATAATACTGTATAGCTATTTGAAATGAAATACTGTAATGTTATAGATAATTGAAGCCTGCCTGTTCTAAATGTTAGAAATATTAACTGAAACATAGTAGGCTCATCAACAAATTGTGTATTCGAATTGGAATCCTTACAACTTTGTCCCCCTGTTGTAACTTCTGTGATTCATCAAAGCTTTCAAGCGGACAAACTTTAATGTCACCTATGGCCACCATTACTGGCTGAGGTGCTTACTTCGAGAGGGATTTGGCCCACATGTTGGCAGAATTCTGCCAAAAGACACCAAATGCCGAGGAAGTTATCTTCTCTGCCATCTCGCTAAGCGCCTGTATGTGGCAACTCGAATGCGCCGTGTCCCCCCTTGCCATTTGGCTGCCATTCCCGTTGCCGCGGTGACAAGTGCACGATGCAGAGGAGGAGAAGGATTACCCCAGTGCGGAGGAGGTTTAGTCTCCCATGGTAACGGATGGCTTGGGATAATGTAAGCAGTATAGAATCTGCGTCTTATATTTCTGGGATCAATATCCGCGGGTGCATGGGCAATGATGAGAAATATGAATAAATTAATGCCCCACCATCCTTGTGGAATACGTTGATATTCCTCCCTCTGCGCAACATATTTACACAACATTGGGGACTGCAGACAATGTGTGCGAGCCTTCACAGAATCAGACAAGTGGAATTTCACCCGTCCCATACCCTCCCCCCCCCCCAAAAAAAAAGAGACCATTGCACACCAAATACAACTTCTGTCAGTAATTCTATGAGAACAAAGACATGATGAAGACAAAATGTTCAAATCTACTCTTTCACCTAATAGATCTCATGTCAGCAGCTCAGCTCATATGGGACAGAAAACAACTCTTTCCAATGATGCATTCTTTTTTATTTCAACCTGAAGTATGAAGCATAATTTCACACGTTTCAAGTGAATTTGACACTGCTTGACAGTTCTGTTATTGTCACATTGTCTATTAATAGTGAGCTGGGTTTTTTTTCTTTCTTTCTTTCTTCGTCCTGAAAATATGATTCAGACAAAGACTTTTTTTTTAATAAAAAGAAATCTCACAGTTCAAGACCATTGTATACATTAACGTTACTAACCTGTTGAGGATGGTTTGATTTTGCTACAACACACATTTTCCATAGACACCTGCCCGAGTATACTCGGGACTCATCCTCAGCTGGTTAATTCATTGAGGACGGACTGATTTTGCTACAACATGCATTTCCCATTTAAAGACACCCACCCGAGTATACTTGGGACTCGTCATTACCAGTGTACGTTTTAATAAAATTTCAAGAGAATGCTGATATCATCAACAATTAGAATAGAATCTTTTAAAGAAGAATTTGTCCCCATAATGTTTCATATTATAGTTGATATCATTTCATTTTAGATGAAGAATAGTGCAATAAAATGATTACTTCCAAAAATAAACACTTTTAAAGAATAATTAAAGGATTTAAGAATATTTTGACATCATGAATGCTAGCTATTCCACTGACTGTGTCCTGTGGACTTTTGAAAATAGCCATTTCCGAGTGACACTATCAGGTTTTTTCCTACACTGCTGTAGGCCTATATGCCATATATTTAGTGAATTTAATTCTTTGCAAATTGGAACTTCGCAACAGTTTCATGAGTGGTCACTGGTGGTTATGTTTGTGATCGCAGATTATAGTAATGCGCAGAGAAATGTACATGTACACATTGCATTCATGTTCAGATCAGAGTTATATTTGTGCATGTTGTTAAATTTGCACACTTTCCTGAATAAAATGTGACAAGCCCATTTTTTGCACATTTCTAGCAAACAGGAAGTGATAATGTCTGAAATCATTGAAGAAAATTAGCTCTTTCTCTGAATTTGTGGACAAAGCAGATGAGGATCAGCATGGAGAAAAAGTACTAAATGAAGAAAAGTAACAGTCACATGACTCATCAGATAGCCCATTAGATAATAGTCTGACATTCAATTTATCATATTTCCCTATACCTCATTCAGTTTTATCATATTTGCCTTTACCTGATTTTATTCTGGGACCTATGACTGAATAACAAGTTTGTTCTTATGTAGACCCCATCATATTTCCCATACTTTGTAAGATTGTTGTCCAAAAAAATGTCCAAAATTCAGAATGAACCATTTCAGAAAAGAAGCGGATGTTATTCATTTCTTCAATTCCCCCACCACTTATTGCACAGTAAAGTACAAAGTTTTCAAGTGCTATATGCATGCATATAGATTTTATGCTTGCAAATTATTCATGTCGGGGCTATATCAATTCAGTCCAATCAGTTCACTTCAGTTCAGTGACATTTATTTCCAGCAAATAATATGTATAAGTGAAAGATAATAATTAAATCTTTTGAAACACATGATATCATGAATTCCCCCGTCACTGTTTGAGTAGTTAATAAAAAAAAAATCTACACTGAGATAAATGTCTTTGAAGTAAGCATAAATTTGTTTTGCTTTATTTTTCATGTCCTGCCCTCTCTCCATCTCTTTTTTTCTCACTCTCCTGGCTTCTTTGTGTATTAATCTTTTTTTGTCTATCTCTTTTTCTCCCCCTCTCTCTCCTTTTATCTCTCACTCACTCTCTTATATCCCATCTCTGTATATTCCTCGCTGCCACTGGAGGTGGGTATGAGTTAAGGTTAGGCAGCATTCATTAATCCTACTGCCATGGCCAAGCAACAGCAATTCTCAGCAAGTTGAGCTAGACACTGTCTCGTTGTCACGTGCGGCATGCAAACAATTTGATCATTCTCAATTTCCTCAAATATTCAGTAAGAAATGAGAGAGACAGAGAATTCATTTAACCTCAGGCGTGCTGTAATCCATTAAAAGGTTGCTGAAATGGATTCAAAGCCCAAAAAATATTAGATTCACTTGGCATCTCACAAATCTGGGAATTAGTAAGTATGGCACCGTGTAAGTATATGACTAGCTGGTCTTACGTGCAGATCTTAGTGCGGAATTCCACAAAGAGTTCTCAGGTTTTGTTTCTGGAGTTTGCTTATGGAACAGCAGAACAAAAATGTTCATTGGCTTTTATTTAAGTTTATGGTTTAGTTGTCTATAGCTTCAGCTAGTCGGGTTTTTGGTAACCTTCTGAGCCAGGATATTACAAAGCATTGCAATATGATGATTTTGTTGCAGTTGTTGTTGTTTTGTTCAGTGATATATATTGTATTAGGTTTTCTTATTAGATATGAGAGTAGATTTAAATCAATTCAATCCAATATTAAGGTGCATATCAGTAGGATCTATGACTATCATTGTAACTAAAACTTGAATGCAAAATACCGGATTATATATTTTTGCATGTCTCTTTCTTAGAATGGTAAGCAAAGCTGTGCAGATATTTGCTCTGATATTCTTTAACCTTGTGCGGTGTTATTATCGGGAATGTGTTGCACAAGCTTTCATATATATAAAAAAAGAAGAAGATAAGCAGCGGGTTGTCTTGAGTCTGTGTAGCTATGGTTGCACAAAGCAAAGATTAGGTGCCAACCTTTCTAGCGCTGAGAAAATTTCCAGTCAGCAGATTGGTTGTCAGACTTAGCAAGAGTGTCAGCAGATTGGTTGTCAGACTTAGCAAGAGTGTCGTGTGAAGTGAGTAAAAGGTTATTGGTGTTAGTCCTCCAAACTACTGTGAATCAACACAAATTGTGAACAAAAACACAGATTTCTTATGTATATATACACACATGCACATACATGTATAATATATTTAAATATGTGTTTGTGCACATACACATACATTTTCACACATACACATGCACATATATATATATATATATATATATATATATATATATATATATATATACTTGTATTTATATATTTATGATTCTCTGTGTACTGTCTGCATGCATGTAAAAATAATGTAAACTTAAATTACCATTGCAATCATGAGATGCATCACTTATACTTTGCATATACTTGTAGATTTTCTTTCCTCAATATCAAAATTTCTATCTCATTTCCCAAACATGTCAGTAAACTGATTGATTGTGGAAAAACATCATAATCCAATCTTTTATTCTTCAGCTAAATACAATTTCATTGTACACTTTTTCTTTCCTTCCTCATTTTCCATCACTTTCAAATTCCCTCTCCCTTTCCAACATTCCCCTCCCTGCCTAGTTTGCCAGGCAGCTGCCTCCTGTACATCAGAACAGAAATATCAATTTTGTATCATATTCTTGCCTTTCTAGTGTCCCCGAGACAATAGTCAAGCCATGTGCCACATTTTTTTTTTTTGTTGTTGTTTTGGCGATTCTTACCCTGGAGTCGTTATTTGGTATCCAGTGAAAAAACGATTCTATGCTAATTTTACACCTTTGGTGAGGGTAGTAAACTAGAGGGCACCCTTTCGTGGTTCTAGAGGTTGTGACCTTTGTTGTTTACAGCTCGAGTGTTGAACATATTCACTGCGGAACGCTACCTATAGAAGAGTTCCAGGATATACACCTTCATGTACTGTTAGTAGTAGCAGGTGTATACTAGTATTCATCAATATTAGACCCCTTTCACCCTTTCTAGGTAGTGGCTAATTTGTGGATAACCATTCTACACATTTATATTACCGGGTTCCCTTGTCTTCTTCTGAAGACTCGGGCAATAATAAAACATACCAATGATGCTTTGCTTGTAGCAAAGATTAAAATGGAGTATCTGATTGTTTTGAAAACAAATGATCTGATGCAAATGTTATTAAGCTGTCTGTGCTAAAGGAACTTCTTCAAAAGTGTGACCTTCTTGAGTTTCAGTAGTTGTAGTTCCATTTGTCTTACATTATAATAGATTTGAATCTGTCACACAACCAGCATAAACAAATGGTTTCACACAGTTCTA
Source organism: Diadema antillarum (assembly GCF_040938485.1). NCBI lineage: Eukaryota > Metazoa > Echinodermata > Echinoidea > Diadematoida > Diadematidae > Diadema > Diadema antillarum. The sequence continues at coordinate 538,103 of NW_027271302.1, forward strand.
TCTCACAAACAGTATAAATGTCTTGACAGAAATCACTCCACTCTAAATATAGATAGACATAGGATTTGAAATGGGCTTGTGCCTTGATACCGTTAGCTTCTTTGATACTGATATTTTCACAGCAAATGGATCCAAGTTCACAGCAAAGCTTGGGACAAATTGATGTTCTTAATATTTGCTGATGTGTATTAAAGTATTCGGAGTATGGTAAAAATAATAGTGAGCACATGATGAATAAAGAGAGACAAAAATTTACCCGTGCATATGATTATCGACAAAACAACATGTCAGTGACAAGCAACCCATTGCAGGGCCGGCGGAGTGTTTTCAAAAGTGTGGAGGCCCACTTCCGGGTTTCATGAGCTAACAAGCAAAAAAAAAAAAAAAAAAAGGTCCTCATCTCTCCCCTTCCATTTCCGGGTTTCTTCAGCTGACAAGCAAAAAAAAAAAATAATAATAATGTCTTCGGTGGAAAAATATAACCTTACCGTGCTCACACTTCAAGATCTCTATCTATTTATATTTAGTACCACTTACGTACTTCCGGGTTAAAAAAACAAAAGTGTGGGGGCACAAAGTGATGACACCTTATGTATTCCTTTGTATGGTACACAAAAAGTGTGGGGGCCCGAGCCCCCACGGCCCCCACGGTTCCGCCAGCCATGCATTGACATTCAAAGGGACTGATGTTATCATTTTTCTTAATTTTTTTGTCTGTGCAGACAATGGAATGATGAGATTGCTGTGTCCATTCCATTATTATGCTCAAATACAAATAACATAGTAGGGCCTATATCAAATACTGTAAAACATGATATATTTGCGGCATGAAATTTTTCGTGAATGGGAGCTGACGGCCTTTTTTGTGGCATGAAATTTTCGTGAATTGCCACTGGCGTTCAATGCATATAGTGTAGACAAGAACTTTTATGTGCATTTTAATTTCGCGAATCTTGGCGCTCGTGAAATTCGCGAAATTAAGATGCACGCGAACATTCCTCGTTTTACAGTAATTTCATTTATTTCCGTTCAGTACCTTAAATACATAAATGTGACATTACCACCCAGAATAATGTGAGCATTAAGCTCTACCACACATCATTGGGCAGAAGGAAAAATTCAAAGCATGAACCATCTCTCAATTCTATCACATTGCTCCCTCCCAGCCAACCTCCCCACCCTACCCAGCACTCTACGCAGAGTTCACCTGTACATATTTACTATCTGCCAGCATAGCTACCCATAGACATTGGAAACCTTTCTTGACCATATCACATCATGCAAGTCATGCACTGTCAAATATTCTCTCACCCGCCCACCTATCCCTGCATGACACACTGAATAATCTCTGTCATGCATTTTAACTTTGCTGCTAATGATTATATTAATTCCATAGAGTGATTAATGGATAATTTCAGTCCATGATGAGGAGAACAACTTTGGATGCATATCATGATCTGTTGAATGTGCTCACCTCTTTTCCTCACCCCTCCTCCCCCCTCCCACCCCTCCTCAATCCTTGTTCCAATCCCAGCCCTCATCCCATAGTGGAAGTTCATTGTTCTGTTATTTGCAGGCATAATCAGTAATGAATAAGGGCTGCTTGTACCGCCGGGGAGCCAAGGGCTGCTTCCCCAGCGGGCTGGCATGCCCCGTCCTCCGGGCTGCTTGGTATTCATGAGGCCGCGTGATGACAGCAGGGACATGAATATTTTAAGTCGGGGAGAAGATGCATTTCAGAACTTGGAATAACCCTTGGTAGTGTGGTGACTGGCTCGCTATAGAGTACACTGGTTGCTCATCTTTGTGGTGGCAACACGGATACACTGGTTAAAATGATGACGAAGCTGGAGCAGAGGTTGGCAAATGATGTCCAGAAATTAATCACAAAAGGAAATGAAATGGACTTCCATAGACAAGAAATGGACAATGATGTAAGAGCTTAAGCTCAAACAAAGAAGACATAATATGTGGGAGATACTTGACTGCATGACCAGGGAAAGAACTAGGTCATTAGGTCAAGATGCAGTTGTATCAGAAAAGATGGGATGATGCATTGGGGAAATGGAAAGCTAAACATGCATTGAAATGCATGCATGTTCAGTTTAAGATGCTAGATTTATGCTCACTGACTTATGCAGAGACTAAACTGTCCCTTCATTTGTACTGCAATAGTGCAGTCTGTTTATTTTTGTTTCTATTACTGTAATGTAATCTATCATAGTGATGATAATGAAGAATTTATAATGATAATGACAGTAATGATGATAATGATAAATGTAATATTGACAATGACATAGTGATAATGTCTGTGATATTGATAGTAATATCACTACTTTATTTTCTCTTAGACATAACACCATGTGATCTTTCTCAGTAGACTTACGTAACGACAACAACAACAACGACAACAACAACACAATAGGTTTAGCAATAGTTATATTGAACCAGAACAAATGAGTTATATTGCATTTAGGAAGTAAATACTCAGACATTCCTTATATCTGTACAAATTTCTTTGCTTAGTACTTGTAATGTTCAATTATTAACATTTTATAATCTTTGACAATATGTTTGTAGTGTGCAACAAAATTTAGTTGAAATCATAATTTTGTCTGTTTATATATACTGTAGTAGTCCATATTTGTTCAAGTACTTCAAGTTGCATGGGTCCAGGAATTCACTAAATCTTTATAGAATATGGACAATATGCCTGCAGCAGGATAAACAAGACAAGACAGAAATAAATAAACAAGAAATATTAATATGAGGAGAATTCAGAAATATAAATATTCCTTTTCTCATGGTCAATACAAACCTTTAACAACAACACAATTGTGTTTTTCTAATGCAAGGACTATAACTACTGAGAGCATTGTACTGGATGTTTACATAAATTCACTGTTCATTATAAAATTGCTATTCAATTTCATCAGTACTAAATGTATCAGTACTAAATCTGTCTGCCCTCTCCCCAATCTTTCAAAGACCATGCCACAGTGTCAATGTAACTGAATAAGGCTTCCTCCTTGCTGATTTTTACAAATAACAACACTAAAGCCCTAAAATATAATTCAGCACTAAGAGCTTTTTATCTTAGAAAAGAAGAAGAAGAAGAAGAAGAAAATCATGTAAGTAATTCTGTAAGAGGGTCTGAATAAAGATAGAAAATTACTTCTTTTCATATTATATAAATCTATAGATATGAGAGAGAAAGAAAGAATACATTGTATCCACCTTGGTTGTAGGATTTTATTCATAACAGCCATCAATACAGTGTGAATAGCGGCTCATGTAGCCATTGGAAACCTTCACAAACAAATTCATCTTTGGCGGGAAATGACTGATTATGTGGGCACCACTTTGAAATGGAAAAGATGAAAGTCATTATTTTTGTCTGATGCAGTTTGCACTGGGGCGTGCTTTTTGATGACGATCCACTTCTTACCCATGGAATTGTCTTGGGAAATAGACTGACAAATACTTATCGGCTTGTTGCTGTCAGCACGGAATTTCTTGATGATTTTGTTTTTCTGCACCACATGTATTGACTAAAACATTGCTATTTCAAAGAAGTATTGTATGGTGTAAGTTTGTGTTCGTTTTTTTTTTTTGGGGGGGGGGGTTTTCTTTGGGGGGGGGGGGAGAGGGCGAGGGGAGGGGGAGGGGAGGGGATAGGTTTCTCTGTCTCTTTTCTTTGACTCTCTATATGAAAACTTTTCAAAGACCACAGATGAATGAACTACACAAGCTGACACTGCAAAAGCCCATTTAGACTCTTAACACGAATTTGTCAGCCAAATAATTCAGTTTTGTTAAGCTAAAATCATGTTTACATGATTCTTTCCAAAAGAGTTTTGCACCAAACATTTGGGTTTTTTTTTTTGTTAGTTTGTTTGTTTTGTTTGTTTGTTTGTTTGTTTGTTTTTAATCTATATGGTGTAATTTGGTGTATGGTGTATATTGCGCCTAAATGACTGTCTCTTCACACTTTTGGTGAAGGCAATGAAAAACAGAGCAAGTATGATGGGAGCAGTGCAGATGAGTAGGACGAAGACATGATGATGATGACAATTTAAGTCTATTGAAGTCAAGGTCATCATCAATGACAATTTAAGTCTATTGAAGTCAAGGTCATCATCATTGACAATGATCTGTAATAGAAGAAAGCTGTGTCTTCATCAGCCCGAAGTTTCAAAATAGCGCGCTATCTTGCGGTTACCAAACTAGTCCGATGTCAAAATAGCGCGCTATCGGTGTAGTGAAGACGCAGATAGCGCGCTATTTGATCGGGAAAATTTCCCCCAAAATCTTGGTCTAGTTCGTCAACTAGAGCGCTAATTCGTGAAATAGTGCGCTATCTTGGGTGTGTCTCCATCAGCCCGAAATTTTCTCGATCCCTCCACACTTCTGGTTAGCCAGCTGGCAATGGAAAGTGCATGTACAAGCAGCTAGTGATTGTGTATAGTACATTACACGCACGGTGTATTCAAGGATCACCCGTGTGTACTTCATAGGCCTACTGTTGTTGTCATCTTTAAAACCAGGGAGGTGATTTCACTCACCTCCCTATTAAAACTCAGTGCCGTGCATGCTAGCTGCTTTTTGTAAACTTCTTCTTCTGGTCCACTCTATCTTAGCTGAAGATTCTTGCAGATTGTGTGCATTTTGGATTTGTTTAAACATTGCAATTCGTTAATTTCATAGAAGATGCCTCACTGGACAGAAGAAAAGAGTAGCGTTATTAATATCCCTTTGGAGAGAATTTGCTGTACTGCTCACCTCCCTGGTTGTAGAATCGTACATACAGTGATAGGAGAGCGGGGAAATCCACTTTCGAACCGCAAGCCAGGCAGAGTAATATTGCAAAGTGCGCATGCGTCAATTTTCGGACTAATTTCCCGAAGCAGGCTGTTCGAGCTGATGAAGACGCACATTCGCTGTATCGGGCTATTTTCTAAGACCGCAAAATGTCCCGCTAGTTTGAACTTCGGGCTGATGAAGACACGCCTGAAGAGGAAGGAAATGCTGAAGAAGGAGAAGTATTTAAGATGCTTGAAATGATATCCTATTATTACTTGATCATTGTGGTAGATATAGTAATAAATAAGGAATTGTAATCAGATCATGAAATAGATCATCAGATAGATTAGTTTCAGAAACCAGTGTCAGTTTACAATGGTCTCCAGGAGCTTGCCTGTAAATATGTTATGAAATATATCTTATACTGTAATCATGTTGTTTCTTGGCTGCTGGGAATTTAAAGAATATTGTCTTTTACATTTGCATTGGCCTCCTACTTTCAAGTATTTGCAGCACTTTATTTGCATTGGTAAAATATTGTGCATATTTATGTGTGTTTTGTTGGGTAGGTTTGTATATTATGTGCATGTGTTAATGCCCTCACATGCCATGCATGTGTAGGTACCTACCATTCCAGGAATAGGCACCATCTAACCATGGATATACACACCATAGCAGTCTGTAGTTGATAAGATTAAGAAGGTGTTTATAGTCTGCAGATCACGTAATGCATTCAAAATGGGTCTGTGTTTTATTAATAAGGGTACAAGATGGTACACGGTGTGAATGCAAAGTCTGGCACATTTTTGCATTATAGGGTCCACACTATCTATTGTGAACTGACCATTCCTGGAATTTGCAGTCTTACACATGCTAAAACACACACACATAGTAACATTTTGTGAAGTCCTTTGCAAATATGGACACATGCCCCACACATATGAGAAAGCAAACATTAATTATCTAGGAGTTTCCACAATATACTTGAGTACTTTTTCTTATTGGAAGCCGACTGTGATCAGTGTTGTGATATTTCTCCATTAATTGGCAGTTCATGAAGTCACAGCAATATTGAAAAGTGTACCATAAGAACTTATTTTGTTCTGTGTGGTGTGTTTGTGTATGTGTGTGTGTGTTTGTGTCTGCTTTCATACAGTGAAAACACTTTTCAAGCCTTGAAATAACTTTTTGCAGAGAGCAACTTATTTCCTTCATGGCAGGAAAAGGTCATAGATGGAGATGCTCTGCATCACAGTATGAATAAACCATCAAAATCAGCAAAAGTGGGGCTTTTCCTCTTTGCTAAAAAACTAAACTTACATAGTGTTATGCACCAATATCTGGGCTAGAATCCCATCTAAAAACCTGTAAAGTAGAAATTAATTCCATCATAGAGGTATAACTCAATTCATATAAAAACAACAACATATATTTTTTTCTTTGGGGGGGGGGTTCTTTTCTTCTTTTTTATCTCCATATTTCTCTCTTCTCTGGTTATTATGTGTCTTCCCTTCCATTGGCACCAATCAAATGAAAAGTGGATCATCTTTCACTTAAATTTTGAATGAGGCAAAACAAGATACAGTTTCCTAGCGCCACCATGAACACCAAGCCGATAAAAGGTGGGCCATAAACAGAAAGCCTCTTTTGGCCAGAGCTAGAGTTATCTGTTACGTGAGGTCATTACAGACACGGCTGACGTGTAACTAGCAATTAATGGCTACCTCATCAATAGACCATAGGAGAATGAAAGAGAAATAGATGGACTGGTAGGCAAGGGATGCGGATGAGGAGAGGAGAAAGACCCAAAAGAAATAACAATCTGACAAAGATGATGGGACCGGTCAAGCTCTGGTTACCATGGATATGACCACCATGCCCAGGGGATGCAGGTGCGGCATTAGGTTCTTTAATCCCCCCTCTCCCAGAGGAAAGGGATCTCCATTTAAAATTAATACCCTCCTGGGCTCATCAGTAGTGGCCAGGTTAATACATACTGTTAATGTTTTAGCAAACAATACGCTTGTCTAATAGAACATCTGGAAAAAGAGAAGCGAAATCAGCAGAAATCCTTTGTCTTGTGGAAACAATACATCTACCTGAATTTGGTGGAGTCAATGACTAGCACTCCAGGATTTATCTTCTGACAGTCAGTATATCCTCACAAAATGTATGAAATAGCAGTGTAAATACTTCTCTGATGGCTGACAACAGAAGCTCATGCTGGAACAGATAAGATTATTTTACCTGCATAGTATGTGTTTGCATTTGCAGGATCTGTATTATTCATGCATCTCTGAAGAAAAAGCCATTCATCGTTGCAGGTAAAATCATGACATTTGTGTTTAGGGGGGAAAAAATCTAAAGAAGAACAAGAAGAAGAAAACAAAATGAATGCACACACACTGAGATGCGATTTTCTAAATTCACATAACCCAAACTTTGCATAGAATTTGCTGTGATGATTTGCAGTGTAAAGCCTATGAAAAGAAATGTCAGAAATTTGATCTCATGAATCTATCAAGTACTCCACACAGTCAAGTGTGTACTATACAGCTACTACACCAGGCTATTGTACTATCAGTTACATGCAGCAAACTGTGAAGCAAATCATGTATGTTCCTAATAGTGTCAAAAGTGTGATTTAGTTGTTGTCATTGTTGTTGTTGTTGTTGTTGTTGTTGTGTGAATGGAGGAAGATAAAACCTCACAATTTGTAAGCTGTTTCGTAGTGAGAAAGGGCCTATAGCAAAAATGTGATATGATAGCACTACTGTCAAAAACAACAACAAGCAAACAAACATTTTTTTTTTGCATGCATGAACTTTCACAAATTTCATGAATAGCCAAGATTTGCAAAAGGAAAATGTATTTGAATGTGTTTATTTACACAATATGCATTGAATGACACTAGCAAATTCACAAAAGTTTCATTCCATTAAAAAGGCCATTGGTTCTTATTCATGAAAGTTTCATGCAGCAAGTGTTTCTGGTTTTACAGTATGTTGGTCCTCCATTTTTTTTCTTCAGGATCACATATTATTGTAGTATTCTCCTTCTATGCGCAACTTCTATGGTGCCCTGGTAGCCCTTTGCTATCAGTCACTAGGGCTGCATTGTTTTGCAAATCTCTCATGTAGTACATGATTCTCATACCTTTTTTTTTTTACTCATACTTATTTCATTCTTGAAGTATAGCATCGTCGCTGTTTCCATGAAGATCCTGAATCCCTTTAAAATCTGTAGAGAATCACTCAGGTTCTCATAAGCAACAATCTTGATTCTAACAAGAATTCTCCATTCTGAAAGTGTACAAGCATATAGCACGATTTAACTACTGCGAGATATTGAAGTCATCTTCCAGTTTGGCAAACACCTTTACACTGACTTCAAACCATGTGTCTTTGATGTTGGCCTTTTCATTAGCAGATTGGGGTTTTGTGATCTGTTGCCCTATGTTCTCATTCAGGTTGACAACAGCCAAGCTGAATAAAAACAAAAAAGGCAAAAGAAAAGAAAAAAGAAAAGAGCAACAAGCATCTCTTGACGGGGTATTTCCCAAAGGAGGAAAGTAGCCAGACATTGCCTGAAAATTGAGAAGAGTTTGAAAGTAATACACATTTTCTCCTTCTTCTTCTTCCTCCATCCTTTGTTGCTGATGGTTGTTGGTGTTTCTGTTCTCTCAATCTATGACCTGTGTACCTCTCCTTGGGCTCCCAGGAGCAATCCCTGGTCAGCCAGTGATTAGCTGAGATACACTAGAGGGACAAAAACCATGCTACGGTTGACAGAGAGGCAGATGATTGGAGAAAGAGATACCAGGAATAATCACAACAACAATGTGATGACATTTGCAGATGGTAATTCCTTATTCTTTCCTGATCTGTTTACAGGGATGACAGCATCTGATCTCATGGTTTATTGCTGTGATTTATCAATAAACAAATAACCCTTGATGATAGTTATGCACGCAGCTGTCAAAGTGGGGGTAATTTAGAATCACTCAGGGTGAATATTGTTTGGATTACACCACTTGCTTTTCACCTCCACTCCTCTCTTTCAGACACATCTCTCTTGAATTGTATGTTTCTCTTTTTGGACATTTGTGATGGGTATGACTAATTTCTGATTAATGTGCACCATTAAGACTGTTAAATCTCACTTCTGGAAGTAATTACGATACTTTGCTAGTACTAGATAACAATTCTGGACTGTTACTTTCTCCCCTTTTGATCCTTCTTATGATTATGGTGCTTATGTGATAGATAGAAAGAAATACATTTGTGTTTAAGTGATTACAGCCTTTTTTAAAGGAAGCTTATTCAAATATCCAGCTAGAAAAAAAGTACTAATCATTATTTTCATATTTTTGTGCTCAAACCATTTTGAGAGATGTGAGTTGATGACATAAACCACCTCAGGTAATATGTGATTCTATCCAAAAGCACTCTTCAATAAAAACATAGGAAATGTTAGAATTACATAACTTTCTTTCTTTCTTTTTTCTGTCTTTGGTCTTGGTAAAACTTCTTCAGTTCTGTCCATTCTGTCTTACTCTGTTCATTAAGGTCAACTTAAACATGATGCAGAATTCCACTTTAAGGACTGGCTATAGACTGGGGAAAGAACCATCCTCATAAGTTCCTGCATTTTATTTGCTGTGGCATCAAATTAAGATTACCGTACCTGCATAGCCAGTATACACTGTCATGTGAACATACTGCACAACCTACTTGTCAAAACTAGCATGCCATTAAGCAATGCACAGTACACCATTCTCTGAATCTGCCTCTTGGATAAATAAGAGTTGCATGTCATGCTGGACTCATCACGCAACCTAGTGAAACAAAGAATAGCTGTCATGATATATCACTTGATGAAGTGCTTTCATACTGAGAGCAAGACTGAGAGTTGGATTTGTATTGTGTTAGCAAAACTTAACCCTTTCATTGCCAATAGCAACCTGTTTCCATTCAGTGTTAAACGTAAAACAGAGTTCATAGAAGGGCTCAAAATTCATCTTCTATCAGTTGGAATTTGCTTGCAACATATTGAAATGGTCTGCCAAGAAACTTACATGGCTGACACGATTTGCCAGGATAAAGAATAGTTTGGGAGCATTTTGAAATCAAAAGATTCCAATGATTTAGATTGATGTACTCCACTTTTATCCTTGCTATTACTGCGATGACCCATTTGTAATGGATTATAGAACATCGCTCAGCAACTATGATCAGATATGTTCTCAGATTGCAATACTGTCACAACACTTTTATGGCTAATATTTACATTTTTTGTTGTAACAAAACTGGTATTGTGTTATTACAGCATTATGTCACACATGTCTTATGCACATAATGTCCATTTTAGAGCAAAAGTCTACAGCTTCTGAAGGTGCATTAAAACTATGATGCTGCTCCCGTGAGGACTAAAGCTGCAAAAGCAGCAGAATTCAAATCCAAAGATAGCTGTGATGCTTATCTCCTCAGGATATACTAATTTTCCATTTGGTGTCTTTTCCATTTATAAAACAGTATTTTAAGTACTTAGATTCCTATATTTTAGTCTGGAGATGACTCTTTTACTTTTTTTACTTTTCTCTGCACATATGTTTTATGTCAAGCTATTTGGTATATCTTTGAAAAACTATAATTGTAACAGAAGAGTTTGCAAGCACTTTTCCCAAAGTGGATGGGGTTTTCCCTAAACTGAGTTGAAGATTTTTAGGGATGATGTGCTGTTTGTGTGAATTATCGTAAAATCACTTTCAATGCTGTCATATCTTCATCAACCTCCAGGTTAAAACTGGCCAGGAAATTACGCATTGGCTACGCATACAATGTTCTTGGCTGATTATTACATATCTTAATTCAATTTTACTGCAAAACAAATGAAGCTAAATTGAGTGATGCCTTTAATTTCTCAGTGTCCAACTACATGTAAGATGCCAATACAGGCTATTGGTTGAATGTAAATATAATACTCTTTATCATGGCTTGAAGCATTGCTAGAAAATGGTTTGTCACTATTGCCCTCCCCACCCCCCCCCCCCTTGAAAAAAACAAACAAACTATGAGGTAAAGAAAGAAAGAGGGAGGAAGAAGAAGAATTACTGCAATTTTTACACTTGTAGGATCAACCATCATCCATTGACTAGTGTGCAGTGGTTCTAGTAGGCTATCACGTAATGAAATGGGTCATACTGTTACATGATATCATCCAACCACTTTGTACACATTATCTACTCTCATAAGTTATTCATTGTATACATGTAACAATATTCAATTACCAAATTTGTTCTGAGTGCATGATAGTACCTATTGCACAGGAAAATATGGTTTTGGAAATCTAACATTGGTGACAATCCTTTTTTTTTCTTCCTAGTAGCGATAGGGGAAGACAAAGGAAGATTGAGTGTGAGAGTAAGAACTGGTGGAGAAAATGGTATTTGATTACTTGATTGATTATTAGATCAGACCTGAAACTTGACAGATGGAGTGATACTTCAGTAGTTTTACAGCTGTTTAAAACCTGATGATAGGTATTAAATCAATGCCCATCTACCAGATCTCATGGGTGTCTTGCTGCACCCATCCATTTAAAGAGCACCCACTCATCCCTCTTTTATCTCCCTTGTCCGTTAACCTCTCTTCTCCCTTTTTCTTGCTCCTCTATACCTTCCTTTCTTCCTCTCACATAGAGTGTTGGCACTCCAGTGAAAGTCTTTGTTGCTAGGCAAGCAATAAGAATCTGCCCCTCTATCATAATTGTGATCCCAGAACAGCTAAACAAACAATTTGATAATTCAGGATATCCTATACACTTGAAGTCTACCATGAGGAACGTCACTGATTTATTGCTGGCCATAGAATGAGCTTATTCACAAACATGGGCCTGTCAAGCAGACAACCCCTCCCTCCAGCTTCCCATCCCTCCCCCTCTCCCTCTCTCTCCCTCTTTTTCTCTCTCTTGCACACACACACCTACACACATCATCAAGATCATAGTCGTACTGTAAAAGCTGTCATTTTTCGTATAGAGACATATTTGTAAACGAGGGGTCACACAACATTTTTGCAAGATGTTGTTTTCGTGATTTGATGTTGAGGCTGTCGTAAGTGCACATAGATACTAACGCATACCTTAGTGAGTGGCAATATTTTTGCATGTTGTTGAATGCATGGCCCAACAATGATAAGCAAACTTTAATTAAATCCTCATGAAAATTACAGCTTTTACAGTTTTTATGTGTGACAGGTATATTCCATTATGTACCGTAACTACTACTTGAATTTCTATTTTGTTTGATGTATATCTTTGTCCTTTCTTTCCCCCTTCAACCTGTCATATTCTCCCTCTCTTCTCTCTCCATCAGCCTTTTCCCAGTATCCCACCTCCCTTATCTATCCCTACCTTTACGCCCTCCCTGTCCTGAGATTGTGTGAAATCAGCTTAGTTACAGGGCTTCAATCAATCATCTATACAATCTGCTGGATTCACTGACCATAGGGCTTCTCGCTGGACAATGCTAGTCTACTTTCAGACATGGAGTAGATGGATATCGAGAGATGTGAAGTCATGAATCCACAAAAAAAGAGTGCAGTTATTATGAAACGCTCAAGGTGACTTGATTACAGACTACAGTCCTATCAAAGCTGTGTGCATGTGAAGAAATTATTTTGATTCTATCTCAAAGAAGGATTAATGTCTGAATTGACAGACTAAATCAACAACAAATCTGGGGAAGCACCAGTCTAATATGGTCATCGCTTTAAGTTCATCTGAGGTCACACCAGCTGAGGGCAGACTGAGGACATGTGATGACCATTGGGTTGGTCAATTAAGTAAATGTTTACCTTTACCTAGCCTTCCTTCCAGCTTCATTACAACACCATTGTTAGATGTCAGGAGTCTTTGTTCAATCTCCCCTGCCTTCTACTTTTCACTAAGGCTGATGATTGAAACTCATCTACCCTTTCTGTTTCAGTGATGGTTTGTCACTCATTTCATTTCACTCAAAAATAGAGTTATGTTGTCACTCTAAAAAAGAAAAAGAAAACAAATATGACAACAAAAGAAACGCTTCTCTTGAGTGTACAATAGCATGACTAGCATGTGCTCTACAGCAATATAGGACATTGAGATCTTGGGCCTGGGAGGAATTTTCTGTAATTTGCTGATTTGTTGCCGTAAATCAGTTCTACAGTTCATTCTTTTGCTAGGCTACATTTGATGAATTAATAATTTCTTTATATCCTTTGTAGACCCTATAATGTCAACAGACATTTGATTCAATAGTTTCTGCTAAGAAATAACAATGTTTTATATTTCATTATCCATCTATCCCTCCTTCTCTCTCTCTCTCTCTCTCTCTCTCCCCCTCTCTCTCTCTCTCTCTCTCTCAATAAACTTGGTATCTATCAACCATATAGTACTGCCAAGGAATATTTTTGATCTATAAATACCCAAACTATACAGATTTAATGAAAATTTGATTATGTAGGGGGAAAAAAATGAAGCCTAGAGGAAAGCTGCTAATGGAATATGCCAGGAGAGCAGATTTATAGGGATATAATATGGTGCATGTGAAGAAAACTTACCATCATCTGACAATGAGGATATTCTGCCAGCCTTTATGTGGAGGGCTTACAGACTTATGATAGAACTTGCTTATAATCCTGCTTATAGATGTGTTTAGATTTAAAAGGAGTACAGAAAGCGTAATGAGTCTCTTTGTTAACCCCAAACTGCAAACTACATTCTGATACAACAGCTGTGTTGCAAACTCAATGGCATATACATCAAACAGACAGTGCTTCATGTGATGAATATGAACATACTGTGGTGGAGATGAATACAGGGTAGAGCTCCTCAATTATGTTTTAGAGGTGAAACTGTTCAGATTATGAGTGCACACCTAACAAATCCCAACTGGGAAACAGCTGGGATCACAATTAACCAGCTGTGATTTACTGTTTGGAAGAAGTGTGATTAGAGTCTGCTTTCAGGCTTACAAAACATTGTGATTAGCATGAGACATAAAGTATGTTTCTAAACATGCTTACAAACAAGTTCTTTAGAAAGTGTGAAACCTCCCTTAGCCTACTGACACTCGTGGATAAAAATAGTCTTTATGGAGACTGGATATGCGGCTAGCAAAGTACATAAAGCCCACTCTATTTACAGTTGATTTGCAGTGTTTGTGACATTGTTGGTTTAGGCTCTGGTGCAATTACTGACAGCTTTGGACGGAGGCTGTGTTGCCGAGCAGCCACTGTCTGACCAATCCCATCCCTACAAGCTCCTTTATTACTTTCAACTGTCAGTATACCCTGTTTACATGCCCTCCTAATTTTCAGTCGCATGATCAATTGAAGAGCAATATATTCAAGTTTATGCACTGTTCAGATTGCTTTTCTTTAATCATTGTGCCAAATATACATGGGAAAAAAAATGCATTCCTTAACCCAAAAAGAGAAATGCATACCGTACCTGCTTTCAATCAGAAGGACAACTTCAAAAGATACCGCTGCCATTGTTTTGCTCTTTTTTTTATCTCACTTTTCTTTGTAACATAAATGTCTCATAGAAACTGTGCATTCAGTTTTTCACTACCATCCATTTTGTGAATCATATCACAAGTAGATGCATGTTAATGCTGTAGTTTATAGAATTATAGGAAAAGCAACAAGTGAAATTGCTATTTCTTTTCCTTTGCAATACTGTCTCCATGCATGTATAACCTTCATTACTGAACCCTGTTGAGTTTGTTCTTCATACATGTTAAGTGTTACAGCCTTTCTTTTTTCTTTTTTTTTCTTTTTTGCCAGTATTGCGGGATTCCAAGAGTGTATATCTAGGTGCTGGCTAGCCCAATAGCCTGAACACATTTGTTATATTTTGTGGAAGTATTTCACTTGATCACATTTGATGTTTGTGATCATATCATACTGGATCCATGTGCCATGGAACACTCATGGTTTAACCCGTTGAAGATGAGTCCTGAGAATACTCGGGCATGGTGTCTATGGGAAATGCATGTTGTAACAAAATCAACCCGTCCTCAACGGGTTAACAGCTAACCTTATCTTGATAACCTGAACAGATCCAGAGGACTACAGTAAAACTAAAATGATGCATGTATGAATTAGGTGAGATAGTGGCAAGACTTTTAGCCATGAAGTGAAAGGTCTATGTCAGTCAAAGATATTGAGTCAAAGACTAAAGCAAATTTAATTTTGATTTGAAGTTCTATTTCATATCAGGAAACTATGTGAAAGAAAAAAAAATCAAGAAATGAAATGAAATATAGGACCCTACTGTGTGAATCCAAAGATGTTTGATACAGATCTAAATGCTGCACTCTGAATGTTTGGGCTCAGTAGCTACACCTTTGCAGTGCTCAATCACACAAAGTTACTATTTATGCCATGTTAAAATCAGCTACGACTGTTTATGATCAAGAACCATAGAAAGGTAGAAACTTGGGTCAATAAGTTGCATTGTCAAAGGTAATTGTATATCAACCATAAAAAAACTGACGGAATATTTGAGGTGTATTTCTTTCTTTTTTATGCTAGTCATAACAAGACAAGTGCACTATCTTCAAACAGCCATTTATGAGATGATGTTCCAATTTGAACCTAGCGAATTGTTCACAAATGATCAAAAACTGGTCATGAATTTACATCTCTGCACAAATTTCTTTTGTGTGTGACTTGATATCCCTGGCACAATCTATTTTGTTTTTGTGTTTGTTTTTATTCAAATGGTTAAAAAAAAATGGATTGCTTTCCTCAAAACCTTACTGCCTACTGCCTTGTAGGTGAAAAAAGAAATGTTGTGACAATCCCAGAGGACAACAGAAAGTCATATGTCATTGTTAGTTTCCTCTCAAGCCGCACTATAAATCAACAGCTGAACGTTACTGCCCATATATCTATGTACAACAGAAATAGAGAGTATGTTTTGTATTGCAGGGCTTCTTTCTATGGTGGCATACGTAGCTACAACCCTGTAGCAGTTAAACAGATATCCAGTTTTAAAGCTGCCATTATAGTTCTACTTTTTTGGAACGTCGATTCTATATTTTATTGAACATTTGCCTGTTCTTGTTTTTGTAAAGATGTGAGGCAAGAATCTAGTTAAATACTAATACATGTCGTGGCACATTCATGATTTCTACACCACCGTTGTTCACAAATAAATCTGTTACAGAAGCAGTATGTCCTGGATTGTTGGGAGCTAAGTCTGTTATTATGCCACTGTTTAATTATTTTACACGGCTCCCCATTACCAGTATTATGCAAGTCTGTTTTAAAATATTGATATTAAAAATAATGGTTACTTATATAGTGCTGTATCCACAGAAGTGCTCGAAGTGCTTAATAGTAAAAATGGAAAATAATACAAACAGGGAATAATGCACAATAAGCAAACAATATAAAACAAAGCAAACTACTTATATGCAAATTTAAAGAGATGTGATTATAGGGGAATAGAAGTGGATATCTACTTCAAACATGTCTGCTTCTTCAGTGCTACAGGACAGGGTAATTATCAGCACATTTTTTTCTCTCTTTTCCACTGTAATATTATGTAGTGTTCATATTTTTATACAAGAAATGGCTCCTGCAGCATAATCCAACACAAAAAAAGTGTGAATACATCCACACACGAATCATGGTTTAGTAATGTCATATAAACATACTGGTAACACTGATGCTTAAGTGTGATATTTTTATAGGTATGATGTCTGTAAAGAAGGAAGCATTTCACTGTTAATGTCAATGGTAATTGGATTGTGCATTACATTTGACATTTCATGAACACAAATCCTTGGGGTGAAGGCACTGCAGTGGTCGACAATAAAGAAGCATTTGATTGAAATTATGGCATCCCTGAAGAAAATTAGTGTTTGAATATATGTTATTGAAATAAATTGCATGAGTAGGTAATAAAACCATGTTATAAAAAGAAATGCAATGGTATGAATGCCCAAAGAATAGCAAGCAAACATAGTCTGATTGATTAAAACTATTAGTGATTGAAAGCTGAAAAAAAGACACAAAAACTAAATGTCAAATATGACAGTATGTACTTTTTAGTCTGATTTTTATTGACATTTTGGAGAGATATATTTGAAATTACTACAAAGTGTTTTTCTTTTTTGACAATGTTTTTTTGTCCCATGAAGAATGATTCTTTTTCCTCATTAAAGGTACTGTTTACCATTGGGAGCAGTGATTTAAGAATCTTTTTGAGATATCACATTTGATGCATATGTGTAGGTCAGTTGTATCACAAAGCATCCTACCATTTAAACATTTTGCAATAAAGCCTAAAATACAACATGTATAAGGAAATATCACTATTTTTCTCATTATAACATAACTGTAGACAGTTTATAGTGTTGAAACATTTTTATTATAACTATTGTTCACATTTTGTATGTTTAACAATACTTAACATTGACTATACTCATTCAAATTTTACATTAGTTATTTCTATCACACATTTTAGAAATATTTTGAAGCTCTGAAACTGGGTTTTTGTTTTATCTGCAAATGGTAAATAATGCCTTTAAGGCAAAATTGATCTGATTTCTTTCCTTTTTCTTTCCTTTTCCTTTCTTTCCCACTAAGTCGCACAACCTTATTTCAAGTGCATAGAATATGTGCATACTGGCATCCTGTTTTCCAAGCAAATCAATTGATATTTTGCACACAGTACGCTATAAATATTTATGTCATGTTCAGGTCCTTTTTTTTTTCCTTTTTTTTTTAATGTCAGACCAGACAATGGTGGTGTAAATTTGCACATTAGATGTGAAAGGAAATTAAGCACATTAGCTGTGAAAGGAAATGACATGATGTATCTCTGGTTGGACATTCTTGAGTTGAGTCAGGCAAAAAGGAAGTCGGCGTATCTATTCCTCGCTTTTGCTGGTCATTGTCACTATGCCATCCCGCTCCTGTGCTATTTCAGCACTGCATGCTAAAACAGAGATTTCTGTAATGTGATAGACTTTGTATTATACAGTGGTGAAACAGCAAGTGAGATTTTATTCCTGTTGCAATTGGAGATAGGAGTAGAATGAAAGAGAGGCTTCTTAACAATTCCCTCGTCTCTCCTTCCACTTCATTTGAATACTGCGGGGCATCAACTCACTTCCAACCGTGGATGGGTACCCATTTTTTTGCCCTTTTCTGCTGTACCATATTGCAGCTACATAACATGAGATCAAATGTTTCCCTGGTGTAGAAATAAATGCCACCAGTCTGACAAGAATTGAGTGCCCAACTCTGATTTCATGTCCCCCCCCCCCCTTTCCATCCATCTGTCGTCCTGCCCGCTTGTCTGTCTGTCGATCTGTTCCTCTCTCTGTGTCTCTAATGCAGTCACTCCCATTAATGTCGTGCTTAAACATTTCCTGCATGTATTATTCAGTGTATCTGTTCATTTTTGTCTGCCACATCACTTTCTTGGATTCTATTTATCTCACTCTGCATAAATCTTTTGAAAGGCAAAAAAAAAAAAAAAAAAAAGCAAACCCAAAACCAAATAAAAAAAGACACTGCTATATTTTTATATCATTATTATATAACAGTTGTCAGAAATGTAACTTTCTCTTCTTTGACTCCACGTTCTCCACTTTGATGTACTTGCCCATCCTGTCATCCTTCACCTAGTGTCGGCTTCGTCACCATCTTTCACACATACCTCTTACCATTTCTGTCCTCGCGTATTTTTAGTTTATATTTTTTTCTTAATGCACTCTAGGATGAATGAGCATAATCTGTCGGCTCGTTGGAAATTTTCAGAGACAATGCGATACGAATTGCAAATGATCGTGATGTCTGTGAGCCTGTGAGTGATTCTGGAACGGGTAACTCGAGTGGAGTAAAGGTGTGCAAGTATCAAGTTAGGCAACGAATGTACTGGCCGACTCCGATCATTTCCAGGAGACGGAAGAAGTGTGTGGGTTCAGCTTGACCTTTCTGAATGGTGCTGTTACAAAAAAGCTCTTGTCTCGTATGAATATGCGATAGTCATTCCCATCAGTGCATCTATTCCATGATCAAATCTGGGATACATGATTCACTTTCCATAGAGGACAAAGCCTAAAATATGAATGAAATTTGATGTCACATTTTTTTTCTGTCGTTTGTGGGTTATAGTTGTCTTTTGCATATAGCCAGGTTCTAAGTGATTTCTATTCATCGACATCAATTTGTAAATAAAATGATGAATTCACTTGATGCATACAATATGTATGATTGGAAACAATTTCAACAAAAGAATATTGTTGATGATATGATGATTTGATTACATTGTAGTAGGGGCCTACACATTTTATAAAACATAAATTGCAATACATTTGACACTAGCTATGGGCAATACCGTGATTTGGTCCTTCAGAAACTTCCTTTCAATCCTGCTGCCAGTGGCTTTAAACAGGATCAAACAATTATTTCTCCCTGTTACTTCCTCGTGAGAAAAGTGCCTTGTTTTATCACTTGGAAGAATTTAACAAAAGGAGTTCCTTGTTTGGTATGCCACATTGATGTGGCATACAAAGTGAAGAGCACTTCCTTTTCCCCATCCATTTATGGCGATGTTATATCCTTACAGATAAAATCTTCTTCCTTTTCTTCCTCAAATTGTCAAAATTTTGACGGGGTTGAATATAGCCACATTTGCAGTAATGCCCTTAACCATTTCAAGTGAAAGTGGTCGAACAATCAAGAACATAAACATATTTCATTTGCTTGATATAAATTACACATGATATGAAGATATACACCTGCATAGAAACCAATATGTTATTAGACAGTGTACGTCAATGATTTCTTTTTTTCTTTGTTGTGATCCATCATTTGAAAAATGAAAGATTACAGTCTTGTGTAATCTAGTTTTGATATCATGTACAAAGCAAGACATTTTTGTGTGTGTAATATTATATAATTTTCTTACTTTCATATTATCCATTTGTATTAGCATTTATCTACCTCAAAGCTTTGATGATATGATTTTTCCATATACATACAAAGAATGAAATTTCACAAGATTTAGATGACCCATATAAGATTATCTAGTGTAGTTCAGTATTTGACCATCTTGCAGTTGTCTTGTGGTTTGCACTCAGATTGATTAGATTCAATACTTGAGAATATTACACTTTCTTGTGCAAAGTAATGCATTGATATTAACATACAGTGTGTGTGTTTTTATTTCCACATATCTCAGCAGTTCATATACAAATGATATTCCAAATAGATTACAGGAGGATGTACTGTGGAGATGTAGGAAGAAGATTAGTTGCTAAAATGCACTTAGGTGCACAGGCAATTGGTCAAAACTTGTCAAGGCACCTTCTTTAAGATGAAAATGTGAGGTGGGAAGTGGGTGAAGTGCAGCAGAAAAAAAAAATGCTGATTGTAGGAGGACAGCATGGACACATCTAGAATCCCACCAGGAGTGGTAAAATGGTGAAGAAGGACAATCAGGATGACTTTCCAACAACCTTTCAGATAAGCAGAAAAAATATAAGGAAATGATGCAACTTTTAAATCGGTGAGTAAAACTCACAGGTTTTATAAACGTGTGAGTTTTTTTCTCATATGCCTGCTTGCTTATGGGATCCTTGCCTTCTTTGTTTGATGTATTGTTTTTTATCGGTGTAAATGAATGCCATTTTAATAGCATAATCTTACACATTGCAAGCTGTAGACTCTTCCATCTCTTGACAGCAAACACCCTCAGCGGCTTGCACACTCATTTATATAGATCAGCATCAGGCCGTCACTTTTATGAAACATTTTAGGTGACTTCTGCTTGCCTGAAGCTTCCTCCGCCATAGAGGCTTTTAGGCGCATTGAGCAGAAGAGGCGGAAATGACAAAGAAAGGTGGGATGTCCAGATGATGTCCTCTAGACAATACAGACAACCTGCTAAAGGAGTCAAGAAGTTCATTCTACATCCAAATTTTGGTTTTCATCAAAATTTGGACACGGAAATTTGCTCCTATGTGAAGGTGCAAAGGCACCAGGAAGTGTTTAGGAATGATAAAGACAGTGATCATAATCCTTTATGAACATGCGGAGAGGTTACCGAATGAGTGCAGATCTACTGTATTTGCATTCCTCATCTTGTCCACACCCTTTAGTGAACATATTAGCTTTAAATGTCACTGTGATATTTCATGCATAGTGCATCTAATCGCAGCTTTAACAAAGTAATAAGAACTTTGTTCACTTTCTCACAAACGCTGCCACTGACTTCCTTACATTCAATGTCTTTGGGATGATGTGTGTTAACCTGAAGTCAAATGCATTCCTTCATCAGGATCATTGTGAAAAAGAAAAGGAAAAAAAAAAACTTTCACCGGGAAAGTAATGGAGTGACTCTCCATCTATAGGGAGTACTATGCAAGCAAAGGCACACAACAATCATTTGGAAAGCTTCACTGTGTTTTCCAAACTCTTAGATAGTGAATGTGTTTTAGAAAGAGATCCACACGTACCTTGCATATTTTATTGGTTTTGGTTAAGGAAGGCTGTGAATCTAGCATGCAATGCTTTCATCAAGCTTTTCACAAAGTACAGTTTGGGTAATGAATTATGTGCTTGAGGAAATGAGACCAAGACAAAGAGGTTTCAGAACATCAATTCAATTCTTGAATGCAATAAAAAGCAGAATCACAAATACATCAACAAAAGAAAGAATGAATACTGTCACTCAAAACTCTGAACTTTATTGTGTCCATTGTCTAAAGCTTTATCCTATCACTGTAGAATCACTTTTGGTTTCATTGTATTCTTTTCTTTGTGATTTCCCCCTTTTTTATTATAAATACTTAGTATCCAGTTATGGGCGTGTAATCTGAGAGGAAAGGCTTTAGCTGGTTGGTTGACCAAATATTTACCTTAGTCCATGCGCACTTACCCTGTATTTTTACATGTCTGTTGTAACATGTCTATTATCTCTAACTTGTGTTAATTTATGCACATGCATGAACAGTTTAGCTGCTACAGTCGACCAATTATTCTATTACTTAATGTGTCATAGCTTTTATTCAATGTTTCTACATTAAAACTATGATTTGAAAGTATTTGGTATCAAAGTTGGTAAGTTGATATCAAATAAGATAGATTGAACTTGGTCTTGAACTCTTTGATGTGATTGAATTTCAAACATTGATCCATTTTCTTGTCCCAGTGGAAAAGTTTATGAGCGTATGGAATGATCTTCATTTGGAGCAGTTGAAGCATTCTTTTAATCCGTCTGATGATATAGATTTCAAATGCATAGTCCTCACATCAATGCTATTAAACTCCTCCCATGGTAAAATTTGTTCCTTCACTTTCATCAGCCATTTGATAGGCAATAGAGGGGTGGGTTAATATGCAGCACGAGGCTTCGCAGCCCATCATCTCTCACAGAGCCACTGGGGCAGTTCTATTTCAGTGTTGCATGTCCTACATTCTTATTCTAACTCTCTTCTAAAAGAAAGAAAACTCATCCCTAAAAAAAAAATATTCAGCTATGATGTTCTTCCAATTTTGAATTCAATTATTAGGCTTTAGGTTTTGGCCATATTAGCATATTTCCCACATCTGTGTGGTGCATTCTGTTCTTTCTTCCTGATAGCAAACGAGGATGAAGATGAGAAAATTGATCTTACACAACCTCCCCGTCCCCCCCCCCCCCCCCCTCCCCACCTCAAATTTTCAGTCTCATTTCTTTTCTTTTTTTCTATCATTCCTTCCCTGGTAGCTGAGAGCAACCTAAAGCATGCTTTCATACTGACATAAGTTAAAAGGCATATGCATATAAAGGAACACACCACAGACATGTGTATAGAGATGATACAGCCAATGGTTTTACTTACACCCATTGAAGACTAAAGTCCCAAATATACTCGGGCTATAGTGGCTACAGGAAATGCATGCTATAGCAAAGTTGTCCTCACATCATGTCCAGGTTGGTTTAGTAATCACAGCCAAATCAGAAAAGCAGAGTGGTGGAGGTTTCATCAAAATCTGACCTATTAAAAAGAAATGAATGGAATTCTAAACTGTCACATGTTTTCACCCGACATTGATATTGGACACATCCACATATTTATGCAAAGTGGGGGAATTGATAATGTCATTACCTAAAAATCTTTCCTGTGATCTGTAACCAAAGTTTTCTTTTTGACATGAAATTAATGACAATATTAAAGTTGTATCCTTTGCATCAAATTATAGGCTTGTTGTAACCGAGCAACACTGAATTCAGGGGAGAGTGGTTGCCGTTGATAAATCATTGGACAAAAAATGTAATTTTCAAGATAATTTTGAATACAAACCAAGTAAAGAGTTGTGAGGTGATGATATTTTGCCTTTTCTAATTTACATGTGTTGCTTGCAACCAGTATCATCACTATTATTCACCAAAAGCTTGTGAAACTGAAATTTGTTATCTCTTTTATTCTACGTCCACTTTTGGTGAAACTTCTTTCCATTCTAATTGTCTGATCCTGCACTATGTATTGTTGTGTAATTTGAACATACATAATACTGAATTGCACATCATTCAGTTCAGTTGTGTATGTATGTCTGTTTTGTGTTGGCAGTATCTCATTTAAACAGACTCAGATATCCCAAAAACCTAGTTTCACACAAAACAATACTTGCATACTTGTAAGCATGGACAATCTTTAGGGAGTTTGATTTCTTTGTTTCTGTTTCACTGATCCGCATGATTTGAATACAATTGTTAGACTATTAGTGAAGGATAGGAAGGCATAGAAACTTATGCAGGGCTATAAAGACAATAATGCTATCCTATTGTCCAGTAGAAAGAGAGAAAATAAAATCATCAGTTGTTTTTAAAAAAAATTATTAAATGAAGCTGGCTTCAGCGGATATGCTCTTACATAACCACCAACTTTCCTCGCCATATAGTTGCAGTATATGTTTATTTACAATTCTTTCTTAACATTCATATTTGTTTTTTGATCAAAAATGATCATCACGAAACTGGAATAGGGAAAAGAATAGAGAGAGCAGGTATAATTCTAACCAGCCGTACAAGCCCATTGATGATTGAGTTGCACATATTGAGAAAATTGGAAGCATGATTTTTGCCTCCCTGCGTGTTCATTCATTCATGAGAGCTCCTGGGGACGGGTAGGGTGGATGAAGAGAGTGGTGATGATGGGTGTGGAATCGGGCAGCATGCCTGGTATGTCTGCTGGCTTTCCCTGCATTTTGTTTTCAGATATCGTTTTGTTTTGTTATCATTGGTTGCTCCCCCCCCCCCCCTCCTCCCCCAATCAAAGAAACCAAGCTAGCATCCATGCTCTCCTAATGGTAGGTTACATGATTCATGTTGCACCGGAAATGAGATTCTGATGTTGCTGAGGTTGCTGTAAATTTCATGTAAGAATCCACTTTGAATTAGCTTCTGGGAATCTACAAGCAATGCTTCTGTGTAGATTCCTCATATTTTACATATTTTGATTTTCTTATTTGTTGTATTCGACAATTCACAAGTCAAATTTCTTACTATGTTTTGGCCAAATGCCGGTAAAAACGGAATGATTTTTTTTTTGTCCATGGGCATCCGATTTTGGCACTGTGTTGATTGTTGATTTTTTTTTTTACTATTTACTATTTTTCAAAAAAGGAGATGAAAATAATAAACATTTGTATTCCTCATCCTTGTCCCCATCTTTTTAAGTAATTGAATGTGTAAAATAAACAGAGCTTTTACACAAACATACATTCATTCTTTTTTCTCTTGTTGGACTTGGTTCCTCCCTGAACTCCTAGTAGTTTATTTACACACAATGTATGCCAACTGGACATCACGGTGTTGTGAGGATCCTTGTTGTAATGAGGTCGCATGTAACGAGACACTTCCTCCAAGGAATTTGTTCGTTTAGTCCGATTTGGATCGTGTTCTTGTCAATAGGGAAAACAGCCCACGTATGAGAAAACCCTCAACAAAATTTTGGGTACAGTGAGTGTCTTTTAACAAGTAAATATTACAGAAAATTGTGACAAATTCAACATCTCACAGGAAAAGATGTAAATGTTGTCTCTTCTTTCAACCTGTCACCTCTGTAGAGACCTAATACCTTGACTTTGAGTACAACTCACACTTTGTGATACAGAATCATGTCTGTGAAAATTCCAACACAATATGATGAAGTCTCTTGTCGCTGTTCATTCAGCACAATATCACTGATGCTGTACTCATTTAATATGCTGAATTTATATCATCATTTATTTTTTCATAGCACATCATCTGCCACATGATTCAGCACTACTATGATTTTATTTTTTCTATTATAAGCAGTATCTACTTACATGTTTACACATAATGACAATGCCTAATTATAAATATATTATCATTCTTATTATTCTTTGTTTCTTTGTTTCTTTCTTCTTTTTTAGCATTTTGCTATTCCATTCTGTAATGCATCAAACATATTTCATTATTTTGATAAAGGGAGTATGATTGCCAGTTTGTTTTATTTTCCAAATTTTAGTACTTTAGTACACTGTCAAGTGCTGTGTGAGCAATTGTGTTATATTGTTTTAACCCATTGCTTATGAAAACTAGATGTGCTATGCACATACGGTATCAGGATTAAGGTTTGTCAGAGGTGAAGAGTTAACAGGTGCATGTTGCTACATAGCCCTAAATATTGATTCAGCTACGGTAAAATATTGGCTATATTCATGAGTAAGTGTTTATAGGGAGGGATGTATGTGGTGGAATCAACATTGTTGTAACTCTATTTTGCTATGCATCAGTTATATTCCCTGATAATATCAAATGAATGTTAATCACATATTTCTTAATTTCAAATGTATATATGACCAACAAGGAGCATAATATTTGATAAGATCCGATTGAATCTGAATTGGATAGTATGTAATGTAGATTGTACATCAGTAAAGTGAATGAATAAAAAAAAAACAACAACAAATGAAGACACATACAGACAAGAAACAAGCAAAAACAAACAAACAAATAAACCAACCAAATGGCCAACAAACAAAATAGATTGAATAAAGAGAACAAAAAAAAATGTGATGCTACCAGGAGTGAAAAATAGATTGACAAGCTGGTATCATGTAAGGGATGCAGTACATAGTATAGTAAAGTGTATATCCGTGAGGATAATGTTTGTTACTCCATGACAAGTTCACATCTCTGTGTTATCTTGTGTGTGTGGATATGCACACTGAAAGAGAAGTGAGTTGGTTGACAGGAAGATGGATAGATGAATAGATGAATAGATAGAAAAAGCTATCTGCACACAGTATTTACATTTCTACCAAAACAAGAACATCAGCAGCAGCAACAACACTGTGATCAAAATTCAACACATTCCCACAGACTTCGATACTCATCATCTACTGTAAAACATCATTTATATGTCAATTTGTCATGTAAAATACCTTCATGAGATAAGAACGAAAAAGCATTATCCCAAAACTTTGTTGAGTAGTGTATAGAGTGGCCTTCATCAATATCAATGAGCTACTTTGCTTATTACTAAAAGAGTTCATTTGGTTAATAAAATGACTTATCTCAACAATAGCTTAATAAAGTGCTCATTTTTTTTCACATTGGCATTTCTATATCAACCGGATATATGATTTATTTCTAACATGAAACCAAATCAAAATGACCAAAAAAAAAAAAGTTATGCAGGCCTCCAGAGAAAAATGATTTTAGCAAATTGGCTTCAAACTTTCGATGCAGTCAGACATGCAGGAGATCAAACATTTAAACACAATATGTCAAATATAAAACAAAGCATAATGAACTGAAAAAGCTTCTAATTTCAGCTTTTTTGTACAGTTTGAAATTCAAAGAGAAAGTAGCAAAGATATCCACCTTTAGACTACTGTATGAATGTCTGTTCTTTGTTTGTACCAGATTACTTTATTTTGCAGTTTCTCAGCTTTCATGCCTGTGTCGTCATCAAGCTATTAAATGCAGGCTTAGCGTGTGAGCCATGCTCCCGTAAATATACAGTGTTATCCACCGGATCAGGCTCGGCTAGATGTCTGCTCTAATGCTGTCATACTCAAGGCAAAAACAACAGTGTTAGATGTACGTGTTGGTACTAGGTGACTTGGTAGTGATGGTGAATTTGGGCAAAAGGCTATTCCGAGTTGATTTGATGAGTTCATGGAAAATGCAAACACACCATTGACTCATTCATTTCTTGCATTGGAAAACTGCTAAATCATGTCGTGGAGTATGCGAATAGCCATGAATCACGGCAAGGGATGTCACTGCATACGCTTAGACTTAATATTACCAGACAGTCCTCTGCCTACGACATGAATGTCATCACACTGTACACATTGACATGTACAAGGCAGGACAGCACTCATTCTTTACTTTTTGTGAAAAAAGTGATAAAGGATTAATTCATACTGAGCATGGTCACGGTGTAATTTCCTTAAAACATTACAAATCACTGCCCATACAATTGCAGTGTTATGGACAGCATTTCCACAAGATCAGAAATTTATAATGACTAGATATGTGCTGGTTGATGTGAGGAGATTTAAACTTGGATCGCCAATGTCAATTTTCTTTGTCTGGAAGGAGAAATTATTTTTGTTAAAAAAAGAAAGAAAATGGAGGAGAGAAAGAAAGGAAATGAAGAAGGAAAGAGATTGAGAATATAAAATAGGATGCAAGGAATCAGGAAGAAAGGAAAGGTGTGTGTGTTCTTCAGTTAGTCATCCCAGAATATAATGCCTAATTCCGTCATCACTGCAGACGGTTCCTCGTGATTGGCCGTTTAGACCGTCTGACTCAAACCAAGCCATCGCTGTGCTGGGCACACAGCCAAACATCCGTACCGCCGAGAAACAAGTGTCCGCTCTGCACTCGTCTGTGGATGCTTGCACGACAGATTTCATCGTTCGAAAAACTGACAGGTTTACCTTTCTCATTTGCGTTTGTTCGACTTGGCAGACACAGCGTTTGGAATGTCAATGTGTGTTGTAACCAAAGATCATGTGTTCAACACCCCACCCCCAAATCTGTCCGTCTTCCCTGGCTGTGATATTCCGCCCCTCCACAACATTCCCTGAAGCTTTTTTGCGCCAAAGTCTGGCCCACTAAAGAATGAAAATTAAAAACCAATATTCACCCTGTCTGCATGGTAACCATTGGGGTATGATTACATTTAGATATAGCTGTGATATGACTGTGTCAACATGGCAAAGATTTGACGTATCGTACGGTAACGCAGGGCTGGATGTGTACCGTTCTGGATGCGAGTGTCTTTTTATGTGCACGAGAGCGCGGCTGTCTGGGCCCATACATCTGCTTGCGTTTCTTATCACTTTGCCGAAGATTTAAACAGCCGCTTTGTATGCAGTCCTACCCCTGTGGTACATACTGTTTGCTATGCGGCCACATTTTCTGCCAGGTAGCATACACTTATGGCCAATCTCGTCCCAAAAAGAGCTTCCAGAGGTACAGAGACAGAGAAAGAGAGATAAAGAGAGAGAGATGAAGAAAGAGAAGAGAGAGATGGAAAGATAGAGAGACAGAGATGGAGAGGGAGAGAGAGAGAGAGAATGGAAGTGAGAAGAACTTGGAAGAGATGGAGCTAACTGGTTGATAAGGCCTGAACCTATACAAGAATGGTATAGCTCCAAAACACAGTGAGTCTGTAGTGAATGTTTCCTTTCCCATTCCTGCTTAAAGAATTGAAACCTGTAGAAGTGTTATGTCATCTTTATCAGCAATATTAGATTTTCCCCATTTCAGCAAATGAAGAGCATTTGATATACCTATACACATAAAGCTATAAACCATAAATCATTAAATTACACATTTTGAATACTTTAATTCAAAGGTTCTTCTCCTTGATGCAAGATGTGAAATGTTCAAGTGCTTTGGTTTTCTTTCTGCATTCTTTCATCCAATCATTTGCCTGCTGTTAAAAATTCTGTGCAATATTCATTGTCACTATAGTTATATACAAACAGTATTAGAAAATTGATAATATTGAGATCACACACATGCACAAACAGATCTCATGAATGATTTCTATACGTAATTATTTACAGTAATGAGATATGAAATAAAAGAAAAACAAAGTGTTCTTCCTTTTCTATATTTCTGCCTGTAGGTGACAGAATAAACTGCAAATTTCGAGCATTCTGGATTCTCAATACATACCATATACTGTAAAACATGATATATTCGCGGCATGAAATTTTCGCGAATTGGAGCCGACAGCCTTTTTTGTGGCATGAAATTTTCGCGAATTGCCACCGACGTTCAATGCATGTAGTGTAGACAAAAAATTTCGCGTGCATTTTAATTTTGCGAATTTTGGCGCTCACAAAATTCGCGAAATTAAAATGCACGCGAAAATTCCTCGTTTTACAGTAGTACTGAGTGTCATCCATCTTTGATTTAACATGTATACAAATTTCAACAAATTATCAAACAAGACCAAATTCAGATTGACAATTTGCAGTAGTCATGCTCTTAAACAAAACCAAACAAAGTTCAGAGAAAGTAAATGCAAAGATTTTGTTTGAAGGTCTAACAGAAGGAAAATATAATTAAGCCCCCCCCCCCCCCCCCCGAAAAGAAATGAAACATGTTTTAACATTGTTGATTAATTGGACAGGTGTCTCAACTCCTCTCTGTCATTTTCATCACGCTATTGTGATAGCTCAGTAACATATCTATGGTAGATAATCTCACTGTGCCACCATGTTTTGATTCACAGGAAACTCTGGGAGTTTAGTAAGTAGGAGAAGATAAAGGTGACAAAAAAGCAACACAGAGACAGTGAGAGAAGAAAAGAAATGTCACAGTTTTGTGGCATGATAGATGCTCATTACTTAGGTTCCACTGGCAGAGAGAAATCAACATGTTGTATCCAGGGTTATCTCTGATGCACACAAAAAGTCCCTTACTCAAAATGCAGGATACAAGAATTAAACCGGTGTAGGCAAACAACGATATAATCTCTCTCCCTGAAATTAAAGCATCCACAGTCATGCAATAGCAAGCAGCAGCCACAATTCCTTTGACTCTCCTCTCTTGCTTTCCCCCACAGACAAGTGCTCCCTCTCTCAGAGGATGACGCAAACCAAGTGGTATCTACAAGATTAGACACAGTATCAGGAGCCGGTTTACCTGAGATTGTTCGTGTGTACACAGTGTCAGAAATGACAAGTCGTCTGAGTCTGACCTGTCACTCCAGCGATGCTGCGAGAAAACAGAACGAGGATTTGGTGCAACTAATGTGAAAGGTATGCTCTGCTTGTATTGATCACTGGAGTTCCCTGGACACTGGGCAGTTTTTATTAAAGGGTGTTGGATAGGATGATATGAGAAGAATTGATAGGATGGGAAATGAAGAGAAGAACAGAGAAGACAAAGGAAGGAAATGTTTTCAAAAGAACTAAGAGTTAAAATATATCTGATCAAAGAGAAAACATGCATGGCCAACCAGAAGAATGTTAAAGTCTAAATAGTATGGGGAGAGGGAGAGTACAGCAGAGCTAATGGGAGTAGGATTATTTGGATACAACAGAGTTTTAGTCTGTTCATAGCTAATAGTGGCCCATTGGCTCAGACATTTTACTGGCTGATGTGGTGCGAAGTAACAGATGATGATAAAACCATCCTTGGACAAGGCACTACATGGCCATAATCCCTAGCCGACACTTGTTGTAATGGCGCCCAGTAAAAGTTTGGTAGACTACAATAATGTGTCAGACCCCGTTTACAGTGCGGGGCTGGGCCGAGCCACGGCCGAGCCCCGCAATTTTGTTCGATTACACTGCCGGGCTCGGCCGCGCTTTTAATTCAAACCTTTCAATATTTTGCCGTAGTGGCGCTCTGCTTATAAACAAACGCAATTTGGTATAGTCTTGTTTTCAGACCCTTTGCCAACTGGATTCTGTGGCGATGAAGTCGCCGTTCGGGCAAAGGCCTTTACCGCAGGAAAAATCCTTTGCAGGACAAAACCACCTTAAACTATTCTCGTTTTCGACGTTGAGGGGATTAATATCCTGAATAACGAAATAGTACAGGCAGAGGGTTTGGAAGCCAGACTAAAATTGTCTGCGCATTTGGTCCAGTTTGCGTTTACACTGAGAAAAAGCCGGGCTTGGCCGTGGCTCGGCCGCGGCCGAGACCACCTCCAGAGCGTGGCCAAATGTGCCGCCAATTTTGGCCCCGCATTTGGCCTTTTGCGCATTTACACTGAAATGAAGGCAGTAGGCTCGGCCGCTGCCAAGCCGCGGCCGAGCCTCTTACTGTAAACGGGGTCTCAGTCTCCTATTAAAGAATAGGCAAGAGAGCCATGCCAAGACATACATCTTACTAACAATCATACTTGTGTCTCATACACAAATGCAATGGGAATGAAATCAGAAACCTCAACACAATGAAGCAGATAAGTGTAGCCAGTCATAACATAATGAGAGTAAAATACATTGTCATGCAAGTCACATCACGTATACAATGCACTCCCATTATAATGAACATGGTTAGAATGAAGTAAGAATTTAGGCTGCAGCATTATCCACTCTATGTCTTTTTATCGTTTATATTTTTGGTTATAACAAAATTTCAATTTAACAAAACTGGCAGTCCCAGGGACTTTGTTATAATGGGAGTCCACTGTACTTGACAATGTAGCTAGGCAGTGTCATTGTTTTCACAAACTTAACTTAACCAGTCAGTATCAAGAGAGCAATCAAAGAGGGTTAAAAACAAATGCAGAGGTCAGAGGAAAAGAAAGAATTTACTGAAGCTGTGGAGATTTTTTTATACCGCATGACTGATATAATTATGCTTTCTTTTAGCATATTAGAACTTATACAAACTGATTATCATGAACCAGGTGCAAAGTACTAATTTTGTATCACATAAGATACTTATGGTGGCTTAGAGCATCTTGATAGAGCAATGCGTATCAATGTGATTTCTGCAAACAATGTAAGATATACTTTTGATGTATATTCATCATGTATGGATTGATATTTTGATAGTGACAATCATTTTAACCCATGTACCTCTTAATGATAAAACTTAACTACAAGAATTGCATGCAGAATTCAAATAATAGTTCAAACCCAGTACTGAGTCTGTGTTTAATATTTCCACTTTAGATAAACACATGTAAGGTTTTTCCTAATCAAGAAGGAAATAGTATAATGGAGAGAGAGATACAATTCTATATGTCCAACCATATCGAGTCTCATAAAAAAAATGACAACAAAGAAACTAAATATAAAAAGTTTTGTACAAGAGTAACAAGTGTTTCACTGGTAAGGGAAAATAGGAGTGCTGACAGGGATGCAGTCAAATGACTGTTCTGATGTATTAAGTCTCTCTTTTTTTTGTTATCCCTTGGAAAGTTTTGTTCATCCTTATTCAATCACCTCCTTTTGGAGTTTCTTCTCCATATCTTGCAAGGTCTTACATAGAATACTCATTATCCATAAACCCTGAGAACTTCACTAAAGAAGCAATTGATGAGCATCAAGAGTAAACCTCATGAAGCACAATCTTGGAAGACGCCATGTGTACAGCCACATTGGCGGAAGCAAAAATAATGACCCTTATGAATTAAATAGCAGATATTTGTCATTGGCAAGTCTACAGCATTTATGACCAGCCAAGAAGCTTGGCTGGGGATTGATAATTCATTCCTTAAGTGCATGAAACCAGATCGTTAAGAAGCAGACAAACTGATATCCCGATATTTCATGATTTTGCAGTAATATGGGTGCGCTGGTGCAGACAGCACCAGCCGATAACTCATGCTTTGTGACCCCAAGCCATGCTTTCTGGGCACTTCCTCATAACTGTCAGACAAAGGAGCAGACAAGAGTCTCTTTTTTGTCAGTGAAAATCTCCCTAAAGATGAAACAACATGATTACCATTGCCAAAATAAAACCGCAAAGACAAGACATTCCATAAAAGCAATTCATTTGCTTCACCCAGAGTTTAGTCAGTCAGATTTCAGTGAGGGAAGACATGGAACCTCGAATCATTACCTTAATTAGTATTGGGTTGAGTGAAAAAAAGGGGACTCCACACGTCTCCTGCTGAAATGAGACAAGGGATGAAAGGAGAGGCAGAGAGAGAGGGGGAAAATATGGATTTGGGGTATTCTCAGCAGAATCTGTGGCATAGTCAAGAAAGTGTATCAGGGGTGTGAGAAGAATGGAGATAAGTGGATGCAGGGACAATGCTCAGACATGGGTGACTGAGATGATGATGATGATGATGATGATGATGATACGAGCAACGAGGACCAGGATGATGATGCGGAGGATTGGGGAGGGAGTTGGGGGAGATGAGTGAAAAACGTGAGGGAGAGTGATGAGACTGGTGGTGAGGGGATACACTGCAGGGCCATATTCATGTGACAACACATTGAGATAACACGGAACAATTTTGATAATAGAAGATCAAGTGATGTGGAGATAAGGAGACAGGTGTGAGAGAGACAAACATATTGCAAAAAAACAAACAAAAACAGCACGTGTAGGAAAATTTCAAAAATGGAAGAGATTATACATTTACTAAGTGAGAGGTGTGGAGGTGTGAGGTGACAAAAGTACTCAATGAAGAGATTAGATCAAAGATGGTTTTATGATAAGAGAGGAACAAAGTTTTGAGAGAGAAATAAAGGGTGGCAGTGTGAAGGATGAAACACTTGTGAGATGGGATAACATTGCAAATGATGAGAATAATTCTCAGAATAAAAAGCAGTTGAGTGAAAGAAATGACATTTTCTCTCCCTGTCTCCTTCTGTCTGTATGTCTGTCTGTCTGTCTCTCTATCCATTTATCTTTCTCTCTTTCTGTATATGTATATCATAGTCATAGAGCTAGAAAGAAAATGTGTGCAATATAGAAAGAATAATGGCAATAGTGTTATTGATGTAAAGAATGAAATAAAAATTAGCTGTTGAAATCTGTGGAGATAATGATAAAGGGATGGGCAAGAAGAGAGGAAGAGAGAGGGAGAGAGAGAGAGAGAGGATGAAAGAGCAATTTAAAGACAAGAAAGCTGCTGAGAGAAAAGGATGGATGTTTAGACAAGTGCCCTTATGACGGGATGCTGAGAATGGAGAAGAGGATTGAAGAGACCAGAGAGGGGGAAAACAAAAGGATCTGATGGTGGTGGTGTGGAGTGGAGCTGGTGGTGGTGTTGATGATGATGAGATATGTGGTTGTGGCTTGCTTCCTCACCCCAGGAGGAGCTACACCCCAGGAGAGAGAGGCCGGTGGGGGCTTGGAGCCACTATCCCCTACGGCTACAGACGAGAACTACATGCAGCCCATACCAAAATTAGAAAGTAGTGTCAAGCAATGAGTGAGTGAAAGAGAGGGAGAGAGCAAGATAGAGAGAGGGAGGGAGGAAGGGAGAGATGAAAAGAATGACAGAATGAAGAAACTAGTTAAAGATAGCTTAAGTTGACAGAGATATAGACAGGAGATTTGGCTGGTGTGGGTGAATGAGAGATGGAGAAGAAGAGACTGGTGGCAGAAAGATATTGAGAGAGAGGTGGCTGCAGCAAGGCAAATCTTATTTCTTTATAACAAAAACGGGGGATCTTGATTTCTAGGTTAACCAGACAGTATATGTGTGTGCATGTGTGTGTGTGTGTGTGTGTGTTTGTGTCTATCTGTCTGTGTGTGTTTTAATTTGTTGGTGTTTTTTGTATATGAGTGTTTGTATGCGAGCAAGAGAGAAAGTGAGAAAGGAAGAAAACAAAGGAAATTAGAAATAAATAAAAGAGGAATGGAAAGATGAAGTATGAAACAGTGAGAATGGGAACACAGATATTGCTTATTATTCAGGCTTAAGCCATGTGCTATCATACACATACAACAAAAACCTTTTCTCTGACATTAGGACAAAGGAAACCATTTATCTAAGATATCAGATAATATATAATGTAATGTTGTGAAGGTATATATCAGGACATTGATGGTGTATTTTGGTACGATGTAAGCATAGTGAAACAAACAATGTATATGTGTTTAAATGCTACATTGAGATCTTTGTATCATCAGCCATTCAACTTTGTAAAAATCAATGATAAAATTTCTTTTTCCTTTGTACTGGACTGTTCATTTATTGTTGTTTAACTAATCTCAAATCTTATTGCAAAACCACCTGTGTTAACATCTGCCTGTCTCAGTACAAATGCATAATCTTATATTCACAAGCAGATATACATAATATGTATACAGTTATGCTTAGATATGAACAAGCATATCCTTCTACAGTGACCCACATTTAATTTATGTCACCCACACTTAAGCATTGAATGAAGGTGATGTTTTAGACAAATGATCATTTCCCACATGACTTAGAAAGATGTTTCAGTTGTTACAACCATTAATATCCTTTATACATTTTTGGGATGCGCGTTCCTGAAAGTGAAAAAAATGTGCAATCATTCAAACTTGAGTAGTTTGTGACAAACACCAAGTGGCAGTAGCCAGTATGTAACTGTCTCATATCAATACTCATATTAGGGGAAGTATAACTAAGCCTAGCACTTTTGTAATAGTTATCACTTGAAAAAAAAAAGCTTAACAATTTTTTTTTGTAGATAAGTGCATTGGGGAAAACATATCTGCCAGTGGTATTTGTCATTGATGCCATTTGATGTTCATATGGAAATAACCAATGTGTATTTTGAAGTAATTCATTTCCATTTCCATACTATGTGCATTTTCATGCATGCATATATTCTCTATAGCACAACAGTCATGAGATGTTTTGTCAATGCAAGTTTAAAAGCTCAAGAAGATGTAATAACAGAAGAACTCACATTACGGAGGCAGTAGCATGGTTTCAGAAAGTAGTCGTCGTATTTCCTACTATTGTATTGCAAGGGATAAACATTGAGTCTCACGCCTGATAACAAAACAGTCTTATCAAATGGGAACACCATGTAAGACTGATGTGCAGTCAAGAGTTTGATAGTGATTAACAAATTTGACTGTTAATTTTGCTATGTGAGAGAAATTTCATAATTATGTGTGTGCTCCCACATACCCATGAATATGTTACAAATTCTAACATGTAGTAATCAAAAAAGTAGGCCATATAGTTTTGATTTGATAAGGCTTGTACATTGGTTGTCAATGTGGGGAGTTATATTTACACAATAAAACATGTCAATCAAATAAAATGCTTAACAGTTTATACCTGTCATACATTTTTGTTACTGCAGAATCTACTGGAATGTACTTTAACTTTTTTTTTTCTTTTTCCTTTGCTTATAAGGACCACATTAATACCTATTTTAAGTAAGTTGGATAGAGGGAAGTGGGAAGTTAATATCTTCAGAGCCTTGTTGATCCGGGATGACCCCAATAGTGAATAGCTGTAGTGTCTCCACTTTATGATGAGGCATGAGTTTTGCGGAAGGAAGAATGCACTTTCCTGTCTGAGGTCGATTTTAAGGAGCAAGGCTTCCACTTGAAATCATCAGCAAGTCAGCTGAGGAAGGAAAAAAAGATGTAAAGTAGAAAAAGGCTGCTTGGCTTGAATCAGAATCAGATATTACAAAACAGGGCCTTGCCAGAAGTTGTATTTTTATTCAAACCAAAACATAAATTTGGAGAAGTAGATAAAGATTTTTTTTTCTTCAAGTGCATGGAATATATCATGAAGAACTGAGGAAAGACAGGATGATTGAAATGAAGGAAGAGTGTAGAAATCAATTAGGAAGTTGATCTAGAAAAGAGGAGAAACGTGAGAGTTATTTGGAAATCTGTAAAGGGCAGATTGTCAGAGTACTAGGATACTGCAGTGTGTACAGGGAACAGAACAACAGGAAAGCCACAGCTTTTCTCAGTCATGCAGTCAGAAGATACAGTAGGAATTCACTTCAGGCAACAAATAGCTAAACATGAATGATAGGGGAAGACTCCGTACATGTCATGTAAAAAAGGAAATTTAAATCATGTCTGCGGAAGAGAGAGTAAATAAACAAAAATTATTGTTATTAGTATTAGATTTGTTCTTTTTTTATTGAATCTAGTTATTACTAGTCAAGAATGATAAATGTGGGCAAAATTCTTGTCAATTTATTCAAAACCACCCAACAATAACTGACAGGCAAATAATCATTGCTGGTGAAGATGTAACATTTAAGAAATCAGGAATATGAAAGTTCTGCTAGATTAGGGAAGAAAGAATTGTTTACACAAAACAGGAAAATCATGATATCAGAGAAAGAGAGAGAGAGAGAGACAAGACAGAGGTAGAAACATAGAGAAATATTGAGAAAAAAGAGAAACATAGTAAGTGTGTGAGAGAATGCATTGTCAAAGATCAAAAGATATGTGTGTGTGGCTTTATCCTTTTGTTGAGTCACTTCAGCCTCACTCTGATGATGAAGTGATATTAAATGCATCTCAGAGTTATTGGACTATTGATGTGCACTCAATTTCATTTTATTGCCAAAAGTGAAGATGTGGCAGAACAGGAGGAAGAGAGAGTGAGAGAGGGAGAGAAGGAGAGAGTTAAGAGAGAGAAGAAGAGATGAAATTATGATTCTTGGTGCCACACCAGTGTTCATCATGCAGACATCACCAGCCCATCATTTGGAGACTTGCCTACAAAGACATTCCAAATCAGCAATTAAGTGTCTTATCTCTCCACAGAAGCTGCTTAGTCAATGTTAATCTATGTTCTATTACTTTCTTTTGACATTTGATTGGAAGTTTGGTTCATCATTAGCCTTCCCCAGATTTTGTTCATCATTAAGATGTGTCTTTGGCAAACAAGTGAAATGCAGTCTTTAATAGAACTAATTACAAGAGGAAACAAACTGAACCATTTACTAAATTATGAGTTGTTGTGTCTGCCTATTCCTATTTTAAAGTTATGCACACTGCTCTGTCATCATAGATACCTTGAACTACTATTGCACACATCCACCTACATTGACATAAACAGATTTGTGGCACCTTATTTGTCTTTTCCACTTCTGTAGACACATATGGCCTTTATTGTTGTCATTTGTGTTACCATCATGTTTTATTATCAAAATTTATATCATCATTTACTGAATTATTATAATATATTATACTACTACCACTACTACCACTACTACTACTACTACTGCTGCTGCTGCTCTTAGTGTCATCTTCATCATTCATTTGACTACAAATGATATGTTTACTGCAGGTGAAATATCTTTATTATTACTTCTAATAGTACAGTGCCTATCTATGTGTATGTTTTGTGTGTCTGTCTTATGTGCTAAACTGTATTTTGAAGTTGCTACCCAATCAATCTCCTTACTACAAATGTTCTTTTTAAAATGTGAACCATTAACAGAGGGAGCTTGATGACAAGATGAAACTTTTTTTCCCACTATAACTTGGATGCCACTCAAATTTGAAAGTATGTATACTCTAAGAGAAACAGTCGCATTAAACTGTAAAGTGGAAATGTGTAATGTATGTTAATATTAAAGTATCCCCAAACCAGGACCATTATATCATGTATGTGTATGGCAACAGAATAGTCTACATATATAATTTCAATAGAAAAACTCTTTGTCATACCTCAGGTGTGAATGAAATTTACTCCCATCTATGCATCCAATCAATGTAAATACCAAAGCATTGATAGCCTCATTCTTCACCCTCTTTCTTTGCCGACAGAATGTGATTTTTTTTTCTCCATCAGAGAAATCCGCCCCCTCCCCCCATATAGAGATTAACTGTGAGTCTGTGATGGAGAATGAAGAATGTGCCTAATTATCTTAGCAGAGAAAAATACTCTCAATTATTGTAGTCAATGAAATATTCTTGGTCCTTCTCACGTGGCTTCTGCTGCACTTACAATCTATGTCTGCAAAGAAACATAACATTGTTTGTTATTGTACGCCGTGGCATCGCACTCCTCCATACTGCTTGATGAAAGGCAAATTTGTTGATCAAAGTGTTTCTCCCTCCAGCCAAGCCTAATTCCTGAATCTGTTAGATGTATAGCGAAAGGATTAAATATATCCCGAGGCTGTTGTTATTCTTCACTTGCATTGTCTCCAACTGTCTCATAAATTTCTCGATGAGATTCTGCCTGTGACCGAGCCCATAAATCAGAGTGCTGGGTACCCCCAATACACTGGCAATTAAGTCCAATCTTTGAGCACAGATTAAGTTCCACTGCAGCAAAGATTGTACCCAAGTTCTGAGACGGGAGTGGAGAAACTGCTCAGAAAATAATTTGCTGCGAAAATTTGAACCGCAAAAATTGTCAAGTTCGAAATATACATCCATCACTGCCGGAGGTGAACTGCCCCCACAGGCGACTGGACTCACGCTTGCGAATATTACCTCCAATATGCAGTGGCGCCAGATAAAATGATCTGTGTACGGCAGGTCTGGGGGAGCAGGATGTGTCTGATAATCAGAATACAATGGCGTGCAGCAAGCTTCGTGCCGAGTCTGTGTGTTGGCAATTCACTTGCTCCCCCCATCCTTGCCGCACTGTGCGCGACAAATCGTCTTCATCATCTCCAATTTGTGGCCACCTTTCCCGGTGCAGAGACCCTAATATGTCTCGGAAGGAGAGAGATTTTGAAATCAAATGGTTGAGTAGTGGGGGAAAGGTTTGGGTGTGTGAAGAGGAGTGGGGGAGAGAGGGAGAGAGTTAGGGGGAGGATGGGGGTAGGGTGTGGTGTCAAAGGGGTAGAGTCTTTGAGCCCATCAAAGGGAAGTCTTGAGATAATAGACATAATAACCAAAAGAAATTCAAAAAATTCATGGTATATTGATTATCTTTTATTTGTTATTTCCAGTCAAACGGGATTGTTGAATGCGGCAGCGTCGCACACAGTAGTGTGCCTTACTTGCTGTCGGCATCGGTAAGGCACAAGAAATCCTTTTATCTTGTCTGCAAACAAACATTTCTGCCAATTATTCATAGCGTGTGAATTTGCTGGATTTGGGAAGGATTTACAGTCCTATCTTAACTTCTTCTTGCTTAATAGGGTGATTGAAAATCAGAAGCTTTTATTGATGGCTGCTGGCATATGCTGGCATATAAATGCCATGATATTGCCTTAATATGATATTATTTTGAAATAGTTGTTAATTATGGTGTATGTGTACACTTTAAAAGATATTCAATATAGAGATGATAACTGTTGGTTGATTCGAAGCCCGAGAGCAATGGAATCTACATGTACTTATATGTCTACTTTGCATAATTCAATATTGGTTAAAAAATACTTTGCAAAATATCATGTGTTTAAATGGGGTTTAAATATGAAATTCTTTATATAGAAAATTTTCTGTCAGTTCTAAGTTATCTTCCCCCTCCCCCCCCCCCAAAAAAAAAAAGTCAATCAAGTTTACACTGTCTTGATTATACACAAATAATTATGGTTACATATATTTGACAAAGATATTAAATAATGCAGAGAGCATTATTGACATATTGTGGACTTTGCAGTTTTGCCCAAGAAAAGGCTTTATTAGTCTCACAGCAATATTGTCTGTCCTCTCTCCCCATATTGATGCTTCGTAGTCTGATGACAAACTATTACGTCATTTTGTGTGATTGTGAGGACGCATCTGAAGCATAAATATATATGCCAGCCAACATTTTGCGGCTCAGATCAGTCTGGCCTGTGGGGAATTCCCTACTAAATGTGAGTCAGTTTCGTATCATATGTATGTATGTAATATATGTACTGCGCTGTAGACTTCGGCAACAGTCTTTTCCTTCTTGTGCTTAATGGCAGGAAGAGCAGAGCTCCAGTGTAATGCCTGAATAGCAGAAAATAACAAAAAGTTTTGAGATAAGGATATAATGTCACATCTTTGAGAGAAACATTTTGTCATTCTTACCAGTATCAACATGTATTTCATTAGCAGCAATTCAGATATTCTGCAAAAATTAGCAGTGATGCAAATCCATCATCCATTATATATATTTACCAAGTCAAATTAACAGAGTGGCACTAGCCTTAAAATTTACAGTACTTGAAATTATGCTAGTGTCAAAGAAAAAGAAGCATACTTCTGACACTATTAAAATATTATGATGAAAGCAAAACCTGTCGAGGAATTCTAGAATAAATTTTGGATTGGTACTTCAAATTCCCCCCCCCCCAGTTTGCTAAATGATACCCTGATATCAAATGCTTGATATATTTCTGAGATATTCTTTGTTAAAGGTTTGGACTATATTTACATGCAGACGTTCACAAATGCAATATTATTATAGATTTACATATTTCCTATCCAATTAAGCAATTTATACTGT
Organism: Diadema antillarum; assembly: GCF_040938485.1. Classification (NCBI taxonomy): domain Eukaryota; kingdom Metazoa; phylum Echinodermata; class Echinoidea; order Diadematoida; family Diadematidae; genus Diadema; species Diadema antillarum. The sequence goes on from NW_027271302.1 coordinate 579,240, forward strand.
GTTTTACTCTTAACTATGTTTTCCCCATCCTGCATGTTCTGTTTTCCTTTAAAGATGTTACCGAAAGACAATGATGTAATAACAGACAAACAGCCAGCCAGACAGACAGATAGACAGACAGACCAACATACAGACAAACCAGGAAAGACACACAGAGAGAGAGAGAGAGAGAGAGAGAGAGAGAGAGAGAGAGAGAGGGAGGGACCAACAGCTTCCTTAAGATTGGTACATTTGACTGATGGCATGCTTTTTTGAACAGATTTTCAAAGTCCAACCCAAGGTTGGTTGTTTTGGATATTGTTCACATGCTTTAACCTGAAACTAATTTCTCAAATAGAACTTGTAGGCAGGTATGGATAGGTTCACAACTATTGGACTATTTCTTGATACAGAGTGGCTAAATCTGCTTAGTTCAGGCTAATTAAAATGGCACAGTGCCTCCCCCATAAGATGCTGTCTGCAACTGGTATTTCTTACAGGAACAGTCTGTGTAAAACTTTATTCATGGATTTCCTGTTATTTCCCTTTTTGTTAGGTAGATGTGTAGGTTGAGATGGAATTGATATGTTTGCTTAAATCGAGTAGTCAAAACTATTTTGGAATGACTTCATAAGAGACAACACTACTCTCCCTTTTTATGCACGCATGTGTATTATAATATGTAAAACATGGATACATGAATTTAAACGGGCCTATTTGTGCATTGTTAGACCCTATATCACCAGAAAGAATAAAGCAACAACAGAGGAAAAATCATGTTTCCATTAAAAAGTGATTTTTTTCACAGTTTCCATTTAATTCTCTCTTGTTTTTTTAACTTTGGAAGATGGCACAAAAAATAAAAAACTTCTTCATATAGATAGAAAGATAGACAGATGTGTGGATAAAAAAAAAAAAAAACAACGTACAAATTGAGCATGTGAAGATATCATTGTCAACATTTACTTCACATGACAAAGACATGGAAATTATTCAATTCATTTCAATTCAATTCAATTCAATGCAATTCAATTCAATTCAATTCAATTCAATTCACTTTAATTCATTTATTTTCATTCTTCTTTTTCCAACAAAACATAACACAGAATAAATCAGGAATTATTTCATAAACATATACATTCGACTTTGCAAAGGATGAATGATACAGATGAAGATATGCATGCATACTGGCAAAAAGTACAAAGTTATGCTTCAGTTGAGAAAAAAAAAAAGAATGGAGAGGTCCACTAAAATGCAAGCTTGTATATTGTAAACCACTGAAGAAAAAAAAATCCTATGAAATACTTAATTGTCCCGGTCAATTAAGATCAAGTCAGCACACAGATCACAGTTTCTCTCAACTCTATAGACATCAGGCAATGTTTTCTGTGTATATCATCCACATAGATTCGGTGATCAATGTCCATATGAGTCTTCCTGGGTTCTCGAATGCCACAGTGGAAAAAAACTTTGAAAAAATAAGATTGGAAATGAAAGTGATGTAAAAGCTAATACTGTCAGCTGAAGAATGTTTTGACATCACTGTATTCAATTATTGTTACCACTCAAATCATACTTGCATTGTTTGTTAAGTTCATGATGTTGCAACATTCACTTTATGATCATGATATATTTTTGACCTCATAAATTGAATTGAATATCCTGTGTCAAGGAGACTGGATCATATCAATTACGCAAATGGAATATGAAGAGGAAATCCAGTCTTTCGAATGTCAGAAATAGCAAGCTTCTTGGTCTAATATCTTATAGGCTCACCTGATGTCTACTAATAAAATTTATGGAAATTGAGAGTGCTTGCTGATGATTGATTATAGCTTCACAGTGTGGAGGATACTCTTGATCTGTCTTCTTGAGATTATACAGTCTGTGTTTTTGCTGTCATTGTCTCTTTTTATCAGTATGTCAATTTTTTTTTTTCATGTAGTAGCTTTGGAGACAGGTAATCTAAAATTTACAGTGGTCAAACTATCAAGGAGTGATCTTGAGTGAAGGGTAAAACCAAGATATGAAAATACTACATACCTCTTTGAATTTGTCTCCTTTACCACCTCCACCACCTCCTCCTCCTCTTCCTCTTCATCCTCCTCTTTCCATAATTGTTCGCTCCCTTCAAATCACTCTCATCCCTCCTTCTGTCTTGCCTCTGTTTTCCCTGTCCCTTCTCTACTCACATCTTTTCACTCTTTTCCTTGGATGAGTAAATAGAGACTGGCATACAGCCACAGGGCCAAAAAATCTTCCACTATTTGGGAAGCCATCAGACTAATTTCTGCCTGCAGCGGTTCTATACATACACCTATTACACATATCGACTTGGAAGAAACATGGCGGTGGAATAGAATCATGCCTTTCATTTGATCTTGTGGGTTGAAGTAATGAAAAATTGCCCCTATCCTATTATATTTCACTTGGCTAAGGCATTCCATTTCTACTTTGTGTTTGTTGTTCATGATTGTTACATTGTAGTTTGATTTCAGCACATGCTAGTCTCTGGAAATGTAAGATGAAGGGAAAAAAACAAACATCCATTTCATGACCATTATTTTTCATGTCCTGTCTTGATAGCACCTCTACCACCCCCTCCCCCTCCTCCATAAAAAGTGACTAATAGTAATCTTTTTGTATGGAAATAGAACGAATGTTATTACTAAGCTGTAGGTTGGGATATATGTGAAATCAACTGAATTCATTATGATGGCTCGGTGGCATGGAAATGGCATGAAGTGAAAATCAGAGAGAACTGATAGAAATCACACAGAGTAAAATTGCAGTATGCCATTTGTGTCTACAATCTACTTACACTGATGTATACAATAAAGAACTACATCAGCGATAATTCTGACCAGATAGTCAGGATCTAATATCCTTATCCCTAGTTTGTTGCTTACTGTGTACTGCATACGCCAAATATTTCACAAGGTTTTTATTTTCTTACTTTTTGTGAGTCAGGTGCTATTTGGAAATTTAAAAACACACACACACAAAAATTATATCTGATCTTGACATGAATGTGTCCTGCAAGCATGCATTTCTCTGTTCAGGACTGTGCTCCACAATCGTGAATTTAACCATGCACAAAATTGTCAGGAAGTCCCGATTTGCAAAAATATAGACATGCTAAATATATAATATATACAGTAATCATTAATTATCGTGCAAATATTGGAGAAATACTTAGTCATATAAGGAGGAAAATGATAGCAGGGTAATGATGTCTCATAGTCAGAACATTTCATGTGCAAAATTTATATCCCAAAATATATCACATATGAATGAGGCAAGTATGTTAGAATAGATCACCCACAATTTTCTGAAAGGTTATTACTGAAAAAGACATAAACAGTTTAGTCATACATTGTTTCTGAAATTCAGCTTACCACCAATAGAACATCAGAAGCACAAAATTATTTTGTTAAAAAAAAGATATTGGAACAAATGAAAATAAGTGTGTGTGTGGCTATTCATTATCAGTACTTTTGGATCCTTTGAAAAAATTCCTATCAATCATTTTAGTACCAATGCAAACATTTTGGTCCCTGAATGATTTTCCAGACATAAATACATTTTGCTGAATATTCCTTTATTGAGAGAGAAAGATAAGAGTTCTCCAAAGCTGACATGTATGTAACAGACAATCTGTTCAGATCTGATGATAAGCATTCTCCCAATAAAGCTGTGTTTGATTTAATAACATAGTGATTGACAGAACAAGTTCCATGATATTCAGATCTAAGGTAGATAAGATGTGCGTGGATCATGGAGAGCAGTGTGTGGAACTAATATTTGCAGGAAGTGTTTCTCTGATACCCACAACATTTTAACAGTCTGTCCTCAGATATGATATATTAATCAAGTATTTTGCTAAACATGAGTTTTCTCTGCTACTAAGATAATATGGAAGACACCAATGACATATATGATGCCTGATACCTTGAGAACATTGCTGATGATAATTTTGATAGCAATAACCAATACTATTCATTTACTTAATTTCTAGTTCTTCGCTCTTGCTCTTGAGTCCTTCAATAATTGTTAATGATTAAAAAGTGGTGCAGGTATTACTGATGATAATCATGATCACAGTTATATCATCTGATCTGTACTAATCAGTATAATTAAAAAATGACACTGATGGAAATGGTCTAGTGATAATATCAGTAAAAATGAATATTGTAAAAGCTCAAGAGATAATATTTGTAACAGCACTAACTTGATAATTATGCCTTCCATATTGATGACATTGTATGTTATTATGCAACTTGCAAGTGCTCTTGAACCATTGGCCTCAAAAGATGTTTAATGTTTTCTCGTAGAGTTAGAACATGGCACACAAAACACGACTCACATGAGCAGAGGGTCAACCTGTAAATAACACAATTCAGCCAACCATGTCAATGTCATGAGATTTAGTGTTGTCATGTTACAAATGGATCCTGTGTACCATGTATGTCACCTGACCAAGTTTTTAACTTCCTTTTTTTTTTCATTTAGTATCATAATGGTAGAATCCCTCCAAACCAAAACAACAGTTATTTACTATCAGTGTGGTAGACTCCCCTCCAGGCCAAAACAGCAGTTATTTACTATCATTGTGATAGACTCCCCTCCAGACCAAAACAACAGTTAATTTACTATATCATGATAGACTCCCCTCCAGACCAAAACAGCAGTTATTTACTATCATTGTGGTAGTCTCCCCTCCAGACCAAAACACCAGTTATTTACTATCATTGCGGTAGACTCCCCTCCAGACCAAACAACAGTTATTTACTATCATAGTGATGGACTCCCCTCCAAACCAAAACAACAGTTATTTACTATCAGTGTGGTAGACTCACTTCCAGGCCAAAACAACAGTTATTTACTATCAGTGTGGTGGACTCCCCTCCAGACCAAAACAACAGTTATTTTACTATTATCATGATAGACTCCCCTCCAGACTAAAACACCAGTTATTTACTATCATTGTGATAGACTCCCCTCCAAACCAAAACACCAGTTATTTACTATCATTGTGATAGACCACCCTCCAGACCAAAACAACAATTATTTACTATCATTGTGGTAGTCTCCCCTCCAGACCAAACAACAGTTATTTACTATCAGAGTGATGGACTCCCCTCCAAAACAAAAAACCAGTTATTTACTATCATTGTGATAGACCACCCTCCAGACCAAAACAACAATTATTTACTATCATTGTGGTAGTCTCCCCTCCAGGCCAAAACAGCAGTCAATGACTTCGGTGCAGATGATGCTGCTCCTTGTGTTCACAGTTGTTATTGTTGTTTTTAGAGCATTACTGTTTCCTGCAATAGCATTCTTAGTATTGCTGTTGCATTAATCATTCATCATGTTGCTGATGGTTCCCCAAACACAGTATCATGTATGTTATAATTCCCTGTTGATAAAGACAATGTTTTGTGTGTAGTCTGTTTTGTGTCAAGCAGTCCACTGTCTATGCTTTCCTAGATAATAATGACAGATCAAAATTTTGTTAGCAGCTCCAATTTTTAACAAATGTTATGACAGTTTGGCTCAAGTTCATATCAAAATTCATCTTATTTTGGCAATGATGGCTTAGTACATATTTTTATTTTTTTTCTGATTTCATGTTTAACATGGGTGTTCTATAAAAAAGAAAAAGTCTTGCATTATTAACATTTCTTTTTGTTTCTACAATCATGATAGATACCCTAACTCTATGAATCATCATCTAAAATTAAAGATTGAAAAATTTAGATTTGAGGTTCTTGAACTGTGTTGAAATGAATGCAGCTTCTCTGAAAAGCCATTGTATGATTTAATTTGATGACCTGGTTTATGATATGGCTTCAAAAGGTACATTTACTCTCAGTAATTAATTGTGCACCAGACATATCTCTCATTTATATTGTGGTATGTTTGTTTGTTTGCAGGACAGTGAACTACTAATATGAATGAGATTTTTTTTGTGTGTGTGTGTGTGTGTGTGTGTGGGGGGGGGGATGTTTGTGGGGAGAAAATGAATTTGATTTACCAAACTCATTAGGTCCTCAAGAAACATTTACAAGAAACAAACATAACTGGCAGATCAAAGGCAGACTTTGAGATGACTTGAAGTGTCTTCAAGTTAAATCTGCGATCCTCATGAATCATCTTAATATGCTCTCCAATTCAATTCAATTCAATTCAATTCAGTGCAACTCAAAATGAATATTATTTTTCATTATAGCACAAATTAACAAGTATACAAATGGGATGATGATAGAACACATAAGCCAGTTGGCAATTGCTATTCTTTTAAAGCATGTATAGGCTTGCCATAACAACGACAGGTGCATTTGAGAGCATGTTTAGTGGAAAAAAATGAAAGGACACACTTAAAGCGGGGTTTGTAATGTGTGGGTTCCTCAAAGAAAATCCAGATAAATGGCTGAGGAATAAATTTACATGTTGATATAGTCAGCAACTGCAAAGAGGACTAATTCGGGACAAGACATGGGACAATATAATAACGTGATGTAAGAAGTGACAGAACAAAACAAAGACACAAGAAAAATATACAGGACAACATTTCTGTCTACAGACAGGAAAGTGAAAAGGTAAGGAGAGGGAGTATACAGAAATCTGCAACATGCACTGCCATTACTTCGTGAAGTGGCATAATACATTTACGAGATGTGTATGCACAGAATGGAAATGCTTAAACTTATGGAATATGCAACTGTAAGAGAAAAAAAGAAATGAGTTTGATAAAAGAATTATGTGTACAAGTACATTTGTCATGATTGTCAAGAGAGTTCCAGAATTGTAGTATGGGCACATTCAGTATAGGGAAGGTGCAATTCATGGGATCGCCGAGTAAGATAACTGTAAATGTTTTTTTTTTTTTTTGGGGGGGGGGGGGGGGGTTTTTTTTTTTTTTTTTTGACAGTCTATTGAAGTTACTTGGGAGAGAGTTACTACTATGATTTTACATAAATACATGTAGGCCTTTGTGAAATGAATACAAGGTTTTGATACACTTTCTAAAGAGGAATCATCAAGTGGCAGGGCTTCTAACACAACACTGAAAAGCATGCATTTGTTTTCTGGACATTTAATGATAGTTTGTTGGCTCTTATAGCCATTCATAGAGTGCATCTAGTTCAAAATAAACAGTTTTTCTTCAGTGTGTTTGGATTATTATCAGAACAGAAAACAGTAGGGTCATCAGCAAATAGAAAAAAAGAGAGAACATCAGACCATCATCAAAAATATGTTGATATGGGCCCATGCTGTAAAGGGGACCCGAATGCAAAGTTGTTGAATGCCACCTTTGATTTCTGTAAATGTGGAGTTGTGATTATTCAAGGAAACATATTGTCTTCTACTGTTAAGGTAATTCCTGAACCGGCTCCAAATCCTTGTCGTATAAGCCATAATGACACAGCACGTAAAGCAAAATGTTGCCATTAATAGTATGATAGTATCAAAGGCCTTGGAGAAGTCCAGGAAAATACTGATGAAGTGGTATAGTGATCGTCTATTGCATTCATCATTTTATCAGCAAAGTCTAAAAATGCATGAATTGCGCTATATTTCTGTCAAGACCCAAATTGTGAGTTTGTAGAACTCTTGAGTGTTGAAGCAGTTCATTTTTCTTTAAAGATTTTTTTTTTTTCAAGAATTTGAGGTAGTTCGGGTTATAAAAAAATTGGATGGCGAGTACCAAAATGAAGTTTGCCCCTTTCTTCAAAAATGGAATGACCTAAGAAATGTTCATTTGTTTAGAGAATACACCATTTAATATAGATTATTTGAAGATATGTAATAGGGGATTGTCATTGGCCAATATCACACCTTTTAAAATGAGGCTACCATTGTCATCACTACTCATGCTTTGGTTGTTCCTCATAGTAGTGACTATATCTTTTATCTCATATTTGGTGCTAATGGCAAAAAAAGGTGGAATTAGGAATGGATTTACCTAGAAACTTAGAAAATTGTGTATTAGTACAAGCGATGTTTCATGCATAATTTTCTCAAATCCTTGAAAATAAGAATTAGATATGTTACCTATATCACATGGATTTTCAACAACCTGGTTTTTAAATCTTAATCTATTGATAGTTGATTTTGATATTTCATTTTATTTTGATATATTCATAGCCTGCTTTAAGGATCTTTCATGTATCTGTTGGCATCATTCCCATAAAATTGTAATTGCATCAAACAATATTTCATCTTCTCTAAGCATAAAATCTTTGTTCAAGTATTCTTATACCAAAATAAATTTTCTTTAGATGCTTAAGATATTTTTATTCATCTTGAATTTATAATCTTCTACTGATTAAACTCAAGAGGGATTTATAGATCCAGGGTACCCTATCTGATTAAGGGATGTGTTATGATTAACACAATTATCCTTCTGTCTGGAAATCTCAATATCTATATGCTAATTAAAATCTATCCAAGGGTTGCAGAACTGGAGGGGGGAGTCTGCAGCTCCCCCCCCCCCTTTTTTTTTGGCTGAAAATGAAACATGAAAAGCCTGAAAAAAATAAAAAACACAACCAAACAAGAAAACCCGTGACTTTTGAGATTTTTTTTTTTTTTGGGGGGGGGGGGGAGGGGATATTGACTCATGACCCAACCAACCACGAATACTGCCCCGCCCACAGTAAAAGAAAAAAAAAAGTTCTGCCGGCAATGCTATCATAAATGCTAGACCAACAACCATTGTCTGAACTAGTGCTAAGACTAGCAAGATTTTCTTGAGTACATCTTTTTTTTTATGGGGGTAAGTCTTCATTGCTAATGAAGTGTTCTAAAATGGGATATGGTTTGATGATGATATGCAATATTGGACAAAATTATTGCCAAATTCAGAAGAGGTACATAATTGTAAAATATATTTTTAATGTAAGTAGCAGAGTGTTTTACAACATGAGTGAGTTAAAAGATGAGGAGCAAGAAAGAGACTGATGAAAAAAGTGTATCTAGAAATTCATGTGGCAAGTAGCTATTAGCAAGCTTCAATAGATCTTTATCAAAATGGTCCACTATGAAGGAGTCTTTGTTAACAAAAGAGATTCTTCATCAAATTTTTAAGAGTGTTGTTAAAAATTTTATGAATTGGAATTTTGAGGTCTCTAAATGATGCCAACAACTATATTTCTATTTTGGGCAATAGAAATTTCTATAAACAGGGACTTTATAAGTCTTCATAAAATTGAGGTTGTCCCAAAGAGTAAACTCAAAATGGCATGGAGCATAAATAGTATGCAATACCTCCACCTCCAGTTCAGTCTGTTATTCACAGTTAAGTTGTAGGCCTATTATGTCCAGTGTAAATAGTCTACTTTGAGCCTGGAGAAAGCCATGTTTCTGTGAGACCTATAACAGGAAATGTTACAGAAGAAGAAGGAATAAAACATGAATAGGAACTATGGGCTAACATTAAGCAAATGATGAGGATGTTTAAGGACAATATTGTACAGAAAAGACTTTGCATTGAGGGTAACAGCAGTGACGGTGAGGATGGTGTTTGATTAATTCTATTGAACCTTACTCTATGTAATCAACGGATGATGCACAAAGAATGTCTGCTGAAATGCAATGTTCACCACTGCTCAAAAAAGAGAAAATAAAAATATTGAGGGGAAACCACGAGATCTAACAAGTATTTCAGTGAATATAGCATTTAGCATGTACCTGAATATTCAGGTTCATGATATCTAGGATATTTTAACCCATTGAGGACGATTTTGCTACAACATATTCCCCATAGGGAGACTACTCGTCCTTTAATGGTAACAAGTCTGCAAGAATCTTCAGCCAGAAGGAGAAGGATAGAGTGATCCATTAAATTCAAGAATTTATGTTGCGTGTCTACATAAGTAAGAAAGCAGAAATGACATAAAGCTTTATCAAAATTACAATTGTGCATGCATGTGCAGATAGGGCAAGAAATAGTATCAGACATAGTGATCATTGGTCACAAAATTTGGATTAAGATGCGAAGCCACAGTGGCTAGTGAAAGGACTGATACAGTGAATGTTATATGCTAACATGCTAAATGTTAGAAATGAGGTCAAACCTTACTGAGATTTGAACATACATACTATACAAGCACAAGCTGGATAGATGGCAGCAGCTAGAGCTTATGTCAGCTTAATAATGATTGTGAGATGTAAGTATATGGAAAAGGACCTAAACATTTATGATAAGGAGACATCAAATCTAAATAACAAGTTCAGTCTTTAGAGTACACACAGTTTGATACTTTAAAACAAATGTGAATAAACCAGTTACAAACATAGTCAAATCTATGACTGCTTCTTCCCTTATGTTATTCACACTGTGTGCACTAATGTTACTTGTAGGAAAGACAGGGTAAGGTGGGAGCCGGAGTAAGACGGTCTCCACTGCCTTCAGCATCTCCAGCAGTCCGTCAATGAACTGACAGCCGGTGAGACTCACAGACAGTCTCAGCCCTCCAGACTCATCCGATTAATTACTCAGCTAAATGAGGAGAGAGAACACCAGAGCCAAAACTTGGGATATGCCTCTTAGTCTACTCTAGCCCCTACCCCCCCCCCCCCCCCACACCCATCACTTCTTTACCTTCCCTCCCTCATGGTTTTCTTATACCTATCCATTTGTTCTCCCCAATTCACCATGCCACTCTGTGCAGGTGCAGAATTTAATCTTACTTGTCACAGCGCCACAACTGTGTTGATCATGTGCCTGTGTGCAAACACAATGGGTAAAAAAGGGGGCTTTTAATAGAATTAATTTGTTAATATTGAACGGCAAATTTCTACTGGTTTGTTTTACCACTTACCCCTTGTGCATATCTCAGACATAACTCCTTCATTCTTTTTCTATCTCACTTTTCATCATTCTTTTTCTCTATTCTTTTTTGTTCCCCTGTACATTGTTACTGTCATATATGAGCATGAATCACACATTCTCATGAGTCAGTTATAGTTATGCTTTTGTCAATAATTCCAAAACACTGTCAACATAAAGTCACTGTCTGTTGACAGACAATGTGACAGGCATTAAAGAAACTTGTTAGTGAAACTGTCAACTCATAAGTAATGTGCAGAGACACCAGCATATCTATGTGTGTGCATATTCATAGTTAGATACATAGATTTCACGTTAGAAGAGAAAGCAGGCTATCAGAATCAACTTGTGATTTTTTAATGAAAAAATCTCCTCGTCCTTTTTTTTAAAGTGTACAGTATATTCCCCTCCATCAGTATAGACAATACTTGATTGATCAATCTGTGCTGATGGGTTAGTGATGTTTGCCATTCATTTCTATAAGACTCTGTCCTGTAGTCCAAATCAAAGTATGTAAGTTAGTTTCTAATGTGATTTTGATGTTTTAACCCTTAGCCTCACTGAATCTCTCTTCATCTCATTTCCTTTTCTCTCCTTTTTGGTCTCCCTCACCTTCTTGTCCTTAATTTTGAGGGAGAGCTCGCCCCCAACATGTTTACTTAAAAACGTAAGGCAAACAAGACCTTGGCCGAAGCACTGCTCTAATCAAATTAAGCAGAATGTGCTGCTGGATTGTGATGTGTTATGGCCCAACCACTACAACTATCACCACTTCTTGTCAAACTGGCCAGTAGCATGCAACCAATGTTAGCTCTGCTGTGACCAAAGCGACATGCCACTCTTGGTTCTGAGAACCCATGCTTGCCCATTGTCCATTCTGACCATTTACTTGGCAACGTTTATACATTGTAGGCACCTACTGCCTAATTTTAAAAAAAGAAGGTTTCTTTCCTTGGAGAAAGTTTCTGCCTGAAAATACAGTGTAAAATGGGTCAAGAAATCAGTGGAAATTTCATCTAAATTATGTAAGTAACCATAAAGTTACCAGTCATTGTCAGAGTACTCTCCTGTGATGTGCAATGGACACCACAATCACCTGGATTTGTATCAGGCTATGAAGTCCCTTGTCTGGCACATCTCACTTGTGTCTCGATCGAAAGACTCAAATGTAAGATTTTTTTTTTTCAAAGTTCCTTGAAATTTTTTACTTTCCCTGTTGGGGAGGAAGGGTGAAACATAGCCCTGAATTTATGCAAGTAGTTTAACCCGTTCCATACAGGAACCTGGTGGCCTGTGTAATAAGTGTATGGAGATTTCAGAATTCAGTATCAAATGGGTTAAAGGTTGGACTAAGATTAGTGCAAAGTAGGTGTACCTTGCCCATGCATGTGTCAGTGCATGTTCATTAGTAGACCGCTATGCATATGCAATGTGTTGAGTGCATTCACACAGTTGACATTTGCATAATCTAGGGGCAAGATTTCTCTTCCAGCAAATATGTGGATGCATTTATTGATCATATTCTTTAGTAATATTTCAATGAGAAAATGTCAAACATCAACATCTCATGCACAACAAATATAAAAATGAACACATATGAAGGAATAGCATGCCAGCTACAGCATGTGAGAAAGTCCATGCCAGTTTTCTGAAATACATGTTAAATGTTGGATAATTTGAATGAATTTAACTATCTTGACATTGGTCCATTGATGTTAGACCATGTGTGATCTTTTGTTTTTGTTTTCTTGCCTTTGATTTGTATATCTCTCCTTGTGGCACATCTTTTCTTAAGTTTGCAAATACACATTTTTAAAAGTATGAACTGTCCATATCATGTGAGAGTAAAATACATGTAGATATTTATATGACAGCTGAGACATGTGCATGCATTTGCAGCATAGGACAGACATACAAGTGAATACATTCTTCGTATTATGATCATGATATGTGAACAACAACAAGTCATAAAGATACAGTAGTGTGCAAGTGTCAAGAATGTTTTGCTCATCACATCCTTCTTTTTTTCCCCCTTGTCTGGTCACATGTGACAGGACACAGATTTGATTTGCTGAACTTTAATTGAATCAGTGAATAGAAGTTCATCAGGTGTCAGAGAAGAGTTTCTGAGAACCGAATGTTAACTAGATTACATCAACCACATTTTTTTAAAACTCTTTTCCACTTTCCACAGTGTTGTGACAAAACACTTCGGTGGTGTTATGTTAAACTATTCATCATACTATTTGTCAAGATATTAAATCTTGAAAGGAACATTAATACAGCTCAGGTAAATTTAGTTCAAGAAAGTTAGAAGGTAAAAATAAACTTTGATCATAAATTGATAAGCTGTTTGATTTACTATCACTGGTCATCATATAAATTGTTAGAATTACTTTTCCATTTTTCCCCATCTTTATACTGTAAACACTTTTGAACATAAAATATGAAAATTAATATTGGAAGTACTGATTGATGATGATCCCTCAAACATTGCCAATTATTACAAAGGCAATGGAATGCCTCTGCAGCATCTGTGGAATGTTTTATGTTTTTACCTTGTTTAACAACTCTTACATAATCACTTGTCCCCAATTCATCTTTTGCTGCATCATATCATCTATTCATAGCAAGTTAGGAAACTGCAAATTGTAGGGCAATAAACATGTGCAAAATGTACAGGCAAGCTTTGTGTGTGTGTATGTAGGCCTACATATGCATATGTGTGTGGGGGGTTTGTGTGTTTGTGTGCATTGTGCATGTGTGTGACTGTGTGTGGTTCAGTCATGATTTTATAACCTAAATATTAAGCAGATTATACCTGATTGGAGATAGCAGGGTATTCACACTCTCAAATTAGCAGCTGCGCACTGTCAATCTGGTCTACATAGGCTCAGACAAGAAATAGAGAGAAAAGGGAGTGAGAGAAGGAAAAAAAAAAGGGTAAGGAGAGTAGGGTACAATTTGCGTGAATGTCTCAAGCTGGTTGATGTCATCACTCTTTTTCACTTGACCTTCTCAGAAAAATGAGACTCACCCAGAATCAATAAGCAATCACATCTCTTACAGAGGATTTGTTGTATTTTTCCTTCCTTTTTTTTTTCTTTCTTCTTCTCCTTCAAAACCTCTTGGTTTTGCTGTTGACCAAGGACGGAAGACACGAAAGGCATGCAGCTGAGACAGGGCCTGTACTGAAATATCTTTATTTCTCTTCTTATTGGACAATCGTCACGGATACTTAAAGTTTTTTTTTTTTTTTTTTTTGGTTTTTTTTTTGTGTGTGTGTGTGTGTGTGTGTGAAAATGTATGTCAAAAAGGGGAATAATAAGGTATTAGGAGAAGAAAACCATCCCCTCTAAAAAAAAGAAAAAAAAGATAGAAGATGATATGATACAAATGTGTTACATATGTGACCCGCTACAACAAAAGGATCCTAAAGTCGCTGACGGGTGAGCCGAGACAATCGAGTTTGAAGTCAGATCACCAAAATCTGTCAAAACATTTGGATTTCTGTTTTTAATATAATTTTGTAGTCTAATGTATCTTCTATCTGCCAAAATTTTGAAGCTAATTGATAAAAGGAAAGGCCGGAAAATATAATTTTTCTGGGCCATGATTGGCTCGCCCGTCAGCGACTTTAGGATCCTTTTGTTGTAGCGGGTCACATATGTATATTGTTTAAGTAATATATAAATATATATATATATATTGCTGTTTATCATTCTTATGTTAACCAATATCATTATGTAATTTAGAATTCAAATAATGATGATTTTGTACTTCTTTGAGTTCCATGTTTCTGAGGATAGAAATCTCCTCCAGTGATCTCTCCAGTACATCTTACATGACTTCATATCGTCATCTTTGTCTACATACTGACATGCCTCAGGAGGGTTGAAATTGGATATATTACATAACACTTGGTACAAGTCTTTTATAGGGGGTCATTTACATCTTCCATATGACTGTGTAGGCAGTGCATCGAACAGTCCCCTTAATCTGTGCTTCATTAACCTGCTGAGGATGGGCTGATTTTGCTATAACACACATTTCCCATAGACACCTGCCCGAGTATACTCGTGACTAGTTTTCATAAAATCCAAAATTATGCTTCTAATCATTTGCATATTTAGGGAACTTACTGGAGGAATTTCAAAATACCAAAAATCAGCAGTAAGTTACTGACATAATCAGATCAGATTTGAGTGCAGCAAAACAAAGGAATGTGCATATTTATACTGTGTATCATAGGAATCCTGCACATGCAGTGTATGCTTATGCATTTATTCTTACACACACACACAAAACCCAAACCAAAAAGTGGCAAAAATGAAACTTTAGCACACATTAGTCTATTCATCATTTCATACTGTGCAAAATGAAAAGAAATTCTAACACAATTAAAACACTTTTCATTTACAGTATTAGCACTAAACATGACATCTTATGGTAATACTTGATACTATACAAAATTGCATTGTGAGATTGTATGTGTGGCCTGTGTGTCTCTCCAAATAATTTACAAAAGATCTACTATCACCACTCTGGCATTTTTGATGCAATTTTCACCTATTTCAGTGTATTTTGAAGCTTTCATTAGATACTTTCATGGAGCTAGGTGTGGAAGTGTTTAGAATTAGCAGTCAGAGAATGTTGTTCATGCACTGTAAAAACATCGATGTTAGATTTAACACCACGGGTGTTAAATCTAACACCGATCAAACTTCAATAAAGGACCACACCCACAGGTATTGAAAATGCACTGTGATGGTGTTGAAAAGTGTTCACCTGACACTTCGTGGTGTTAATTTGACACTGTACCTGGTGTTATTTTGACACTGTACTGGTGTTAATTCAAAAATGACACCACATGGTGTTGATTTGATATTTGTTGGTGTTAATATCAGTTGTTTAACACCCGTTCAGCTTCAATAAGAGACCACACCAGCTGGTGTTACTTTGGTGTAAATTTATTTTCACATTTTTTCAAAAATCTAGTATTTTAATGTAAAATTCTTGATCGTCTTGTTTAAATTAAAAATCAACAAGAAGTGCAGTTACTAAGAAACTCTTCAAAAAACAGTTTAAAATTTGGAAATGACACCCACAGGTGTTAATTTAACACCATAAATGAGCACCGAAAATTTAACACCAGCTCGGTGTTCACTATTTAACACCGGACTTTTTGCAGTGTACACATCACCAGGCTCTTGCATGACAATTATGTGTCAACTATACACTTGAGTGGAGGAGAATTCTGTGCTGGTTACATTGAAACAACATAGCCTTACATGTATGTTGGGAACAGCATGTCTCATCAGACTCTGACATAGTCATTACATGACTAACCTGTGGCTTGATGGCCGCTATGTAGCTCTTTCCATGTCTGTGGTTTGAACAAGGTACTTAAGGGTTCACAGGTGTCTGTGTGTTTAAGGAGGCATGAAGAGAGCGTTTAAAAATGCCACACTTGTGGCTTGGTTTTTTCTTTACAGTGTGACAGTGTCATGGTAAATTTGTTTCAAGTTCTCACTTGAATAGAATTCATCAGTGATTGGTGCCTCACATAGGAGAGTACTTTGCTTGGCAATGTCATGCATGTGCTCGTCAATCCCTACCCAGCCGTTCCTTTAACCTCCGCATCGGTGACTCAAAATTAGCGGGCAGCCAGAGCTGCCTCTACAAATTTGAACTGTCATTGGTTACTGTATTAGTCAGCTGAGTTTCCCTGCAATGTTTGCAGTATCGGAAACAAACGGAAATTCATCAGAAACATGGAGACACGTAGCACGATTACTAGCACAATACCAAATCTTTTCAGGGGACCAGACAAAAAAACGTAATGATTGCCTGAATTTTCTGAGGGTAAAGATGATGAAATGAGCTGTATGCCTCCCCCCCCCCATCTCTCTCTCTCTCTCTCTCTCTCTCTCTCTCGATATATATGTGTATGTTGTATACATACATATATAAAAATATATGTTTATATGTGTGTTTACATGTACGTACACACAAACAGACATGTACATTTTTTGTCTCTCTCTCTCTTTATAAATAATATGTGTATGAAAATTATTTATACATACATATACATGTATAATGCTTTCCATGTGATAATCATATGATTAATTGTGTTAAGATTTATGAGATTATTTTAAGATATGCTAAGAATTAGTCATATCTTCTTTGAATATTTTCTTGTATTGCCACTGCAACAAGAAAGATGGGAATGACTTCTGCAATTTCTTAATACTCTATCTGTAAGCCCGCTTTTGTTTTCAAGAAAACTGTAACATGTCCGTGCAGTATGGAGTTAACTGCAATTTGGTTTAGATACTGCCTTTATGATACCACTGATGTGATCATTAAATGATACTTTCTGCAGCCACCTTTGTCATGATATAAAGGAGGGAAACCATGATGAAGGATTTTCAATTGATAATAGCTCATTAAAAATGAGCACGGCTTGTCCTGCTTTCTCTCAGTTCCTTGTTTGTATATAGATATTTTTGAACACCTCCACACAGCATGATGTTGTCTTAACACTCATCATTGTGATTGTAACGTGCAACTTAATACGATCTTAGCACAGCCGAAGTGCAGTGAAGTGAATTTTAAAACAACACACACTTTCATCCAGTGTTCAGTAATTAGACAATAGATCTGCCTGCAATGCATATTCTATGCTTCACAAGTATATGTTGCATTTTTTAATGGTCTACACAATGGACAACGCATTCCCATAACATACATCAAACTACAGTACAGACAATGTCTGGGCCTTACTGGAGTCTAATCAAAACAAAGCTTAAGTTTCTCATTCACATGATAGCAATTACGAGGTCAAGTTTCAGTTTGTTCTCACTTTGGATGAGGAAGAAAATTGTTTCCATAAGAAACTGCAATGAAAGGCTCATATTTCCTCCAACGTTTTATGATACATATAATGTGCTTTACTATTATGATCAGTGTATCCCTATGCCTCTTTTGGTGTTTTCACATGGATGATTTCATTTTGATTTGATTTGATTTGATTTGATTTGTTGTTCCACATCTCAAACATAAATAGTATGATGCAATCGATAGAACATAAGACTAGACATAATTGCCGTAATTAAAAGAGAAGACAATTTTACAAGCATGAAATGGGAGGGACCTACTAAAAAGCAAAGCTTGTATAAGTCCCTAGATGATGATGAAGATTGCTGAAAACTGTATGTGTGCAATCTGTTAATATATAAAAATGTATCCCATATAAAATGTGTTTTTAGGGAGACTTGATATAAAAGATTGCAAAAGTTTTTAATGTCCATTTTGCACTTCATAATCTGTTACATGAGAGCTTTGCATTGTTCATGGAATCCTAAAAAGCGGATTAGAATGTAACTGGAAAGCAGATAGAATAAAACAACAGAAATGTGATAAGACTACATTCGGCACACAAGGCAGTAGAGATATTTACTGAGAGGGGTTTGAATCGATGAATTAAACATATAAATAGAGCAAAAGAGACGATAAGGAGATTGAGTCGTGTTGTCAGACCAGAGATCATTGTTAACCTATGCCCTTTGAAATTGTCAAATTTCCATAGACTCTGTATACCTGCTCCAGTCTCCTGTAGGTGACAGGGTAAAGGCAAAACATAGTTCTCATATGCCTGCAAACTGATGAATTTTGTGCAAAAATAAAGACACATGCATTAAAAAAAATGTGTGAAATAATGCTGTGAAAGCATAACTTTTGTGTAGATTCACAAGTAAATATTACCCAAAAAGGTAAACCAGAAACATTGTAGTCTCAGAGCATAGTTATACATGATCGTGGTCACTACTTGATGTTTTGTATGTGATTACATTGATTACAATATAGGGCCTACAGTCAACCTTGCTTAAGTCAACCTCCCATAAGTCAAATAATCACCTAAGTCAAAGGTCTTTTCAAGTCCTCTTCTCTTTATATTCTATTGATTTTAATCTCTTGTAAGTCAAATTTTCTCTAAGTCAAAGCTATTTCTTCTGTCCAAATAGATTTGACTCAGGCAAGGTTAACTGTATTAAACCATAGTAGTATCTGTCGCGTGATTAGCATGCAGCAGCCTGCTAACTGCATGCCATCCACTACTACAGCTAGGGCACGATAAGTAATGTTCTTCCAACCCACTGCTGAATGGGAAGTGCAATGCAGGAATAAGAGTCGTGTAATACGATCACAATTATTTGACACTTTTGATCTGAAAATACTCTGAAACAACTCATAATCCTGACAAATTGCATAAGCTAAACAAGTTTCTTGGTAGACCCTTTCCGATATATTGCAAGCAAATTCCAAATGGTGGAAGACGAATTTTGAGCCCTTCTGAAAATCACGTCTTAGCTTTAAAGGTGATGCTTCATAGGAATGCTGCTGACCAGGAGGAGAACTCTTAACATCAGTGCATCAGACAGTCAAAGTGAGTTGACTGAAATAGAGACAGACAGGTAGAAGTGTCTCTGTAGACATTGTGATGTCTTATGTGTTTGTGGTTGTTTATGTTCTGCCATTAGTTGAATACATTATGTGACATTGCATTATCAAATATATTACTGCTGATCTTCTGTGGAATTGGCTTGTGTCTTGTCTCTGCGTGCCCTTCATTGGGCATTGCTACAATTTCCCGTCTCGACAAAATGTTTGTCCCAACCTCCAAGTTGATTTTGACATCACAAAAGTGGCTTCGTGAAATTGCATATAGATATACCAATTAACCATCGAAGACATTGCATGCTGGGGAGACCTGCTGTTGTTGTGCTTTGAAATGATTTTACACAATATTTGAAAATATTGCTGGTGATTTTATAGGATGAGTGAAAGAGTTTAGATTATTTTGTAAGTGTCAACATGATTTAATTGTGTTGAAGCATTTTTGACTAGTGAAACTTTCACACTTTCTCACTTTTCTTTATTCAAATTGAATCATTTACTCTTTATTCAAATATAATCATTTACTCCCACTCTAAGACATTTGGAAATCATTATGAACAAAAGATATCTTTGCAACTGATTGACAAATTGCCCTACATCGACGTAAATAAGCACTGAATTGATCAGTGTTTTAGTAGTAGCCATGATAAAAAATCATGGGCGTACATACTCGAGCAGGATTCGAACCCACGACCTCCTGATCACCGGACAGGCGTCATCTCCACTAGACCACCGAGCTTTCGCCCGACAGCAAGTGTTGGTTCTAATCCTTATAGCATGCAGCGGGTACTGCTTTTGTTATTCAAATTTATGAAGTTCTTCCGTCGTGATGTTTTCATTGCAACTGATTGACAAATTGCCCTACATCGACGTAAATAAGCACTGAATTGATCAGTGTTTTAGTAGTAGCCATGATAAAAAATCATGGGCGTACATACTCGAGCAGGATTCGAACCCACGACCTCCTGATCACCGGACAGGCGTCATCTCCACTAGACCACCGAGCTTTCGCCCGACAGCAAGTGTTGGTTCTAATCCTTATAGCATGCAGCGGGTACTGCTTTTGTTATTCAAATTTATGAAGTTCTTCCGTCGTGATGTTTTCATTGCAACTGATTGACAAATTGCCCTACATCGACGTAAATAAGCACTGAATTGATCAGTGTTTTAGTAGTAGCCATGATAAAAAATCATGGGCGTACATACTCGAGCAGGATTCGAACCCACGACCTCCTGATCACCGGACAGGCGTCATCTCCACTAGACCACCGAGCTTTCGCCCGACAGCAAGTGTTGGTTCTAATCCTTATAGCATGCAGCGGGTACTGCTTTTGTTATTCAAATTTATGAAGTTCTTCCGTCGTGATGTTTTCATTGCAACTGATTGACAAATTGCCCTACATCGACGTAAATAAGCACTGAATTGATCAGTGTTTTAGTAGTAGCCATGATAAAAAATCATGGGCGTACATACTCGAGCAGGATTCGAACCCACGACCTCCTGATCACCGGACAGGCGTCATCTCCACTAGACCACCGAGCTTTCGCCCGACAGCAAGTGTTGGTTCTAATCCTTATAGCATGCAGCGGGTACTGCTTTTGTTATTCAAATTTATGAAGTTCTTCCGTCGTGATGTTTTCATTGCAACTGATTGACAAATTGCCCTACATCGACGTAAATAAGCACTGAATTGATCAGTGTTTTAGTAGTAGCCATGATAAAAAATCATGGGCGTACATACTCGAGCAGGATTCGAACCCACGACCTCCTGATCACCGGACAGGCGTCATCTCCACTAGACCACCGAGCTTTCGCCCGACAGCAAGTGTTGGTTCTAATCCTTATAGCATGCAGCGGGTACTGCTTTTGTTATTCAAATTTATGAAGTTCTTCCGTCGTGATGTTTTCATTGCAACTGATTGACAAATTGCCCTACATCGACGTAAATAAGCACTGAATTGATCAGTGTTTTAGTAGTAGCCATGATAAAAAATCATGGGCGTACATACTCGAGCAGGATTCGAACCCACGACCTCCTGATCACCGGACAGGCGTCATCTCCACCATTTGAATAACAAAAGCAGTACCCGCTGCATGCTATAAGGATTAGAACCAACACTTGCTGTCGGGCGAAAGCTCGGTGGTCTAGTGGAGATGACGCCTGTCCGGTGATCAGGAGGTCGTGGGTTCGAATCCTGCTCGAGTATGTACGCCCATGATTTTTTATCATGGCTACTACTAAAACACTGATCAATTCAGTGCTTATTTACGTCGATGTAGGGCAATTTGTCAATCAGTTGCAATGAAAACATCACGACGGAAGAACTTCATAAATTTGAATAAAAGATATCTTACTGTAAAGTAAGATATTTTCGCGACATGGAATTTCTGTGAATTGGAGCCAGCGGCCTTTTTCACGGCATGAAATTTTTGCAAATGGGCACTGGCATTCAATGCACAGTGTAGACAAGAACTTTTCCATGCATTTTAATTGTGCAAATTTTTGCTTTCATGAAATTTGCGAAATTAAAATGTATGCAAACATTTCTTGTTTTACAGTGTACTTTAAACATGCTGTTTGTTGAGAAGCTTAAAAGTTGTATCTCCATAGGAATTTGTGAGAGAGGGACAGAGAAAAAATATATTGTACTGTGTACAGAAGTGACACATAGTCAAAGTAGAATTATCAAAGAGAAAAATAAGCAAAATACTTCGTAGGGATATATAGGAAAATAACCACTTGTCAACATCAGTGAATGCATGGAATTATTATTTGTAAATATTATTGTAGTTTTGGCATTATTTTATACTTCTGTTTATTTTCACAGGGCTACACCTCAATTGCTCAGCTTTTAGGGGCCCCCTCAGGCCTTTCCTTACAAATCTGTATTATTCCTCATTGTTGTTGTTCTGTATCTAATCACGGACATTTTTTTAAAGTCTAATTTTATAGTGTTCATATTTCTTGTTTTTGCTGTACAAAATAGATTGATGTATGTGACTATTTTGTTAAGGATTGAAATAAATGACAAAATTAAACATGTTCTTTGTAAACAGGAAATATACAGATGAAAAACTATGGTAGAGATACAGAAAAAAAAATACACTAACAGAATTTATGGAAACATCCTGATGGCCTCATTTTATTGCAATACTTTTTCAAGATTTTAGTTTCACAGCTCTGAGTATGTTTGTAATTTTCACCACTTACACAAAGTCATTTATATTCTCAGTGTTAGCATTCAGCACTGCTCTCCAAATGAGCCATGAGATAGCATGGACATCCTTTGTGCTACACTGAATTGCTAAATCTGGAATGCTAGAGAGTTAGCAAGTGTTTTTTACAGATTTTTTCTCTTATCTCGTCTAGAAAAGAGCCATGGTAACTCTTGCATAGACATTTAAAAATCAGTCATTAAAAGTGAAAACAAAAAAACGTACAATAGAATTTATTTATGATGGTTATGAGGGAAAAAATGAAACTGCTTTTGTGAACATAGTTGTTACCTCTGATTAACTTGGATATTGTATAGTTGAATGAGCAATCTTGCATGTCTTCCATCTATCTTATAGATTAATATTTCTTCAAGGACTAAGAGCAAGAAAGAGACAATACAAAACAAAGCTCTAGGGGCATTTTTGTTTTTTCCTGCAGTTATGGCTCTACAACAATAAAAAGGTCAATGGGATATGATATATTAGCTGAACATCAGCCGAAAAAAAAAAGAGTTATGATCATGATAAGAATAAGGATTTGAGTGATGGAAAGTAATGCTGAAGGACACTTTTCATGGATGGTATTACATAACCATGGATGATGCTCAGAAAGTATAACAGAGAGCTTGGCTACCATTGCAATTAGACTTGAACAGTATATGAGCACAAGACACAGGTCTACCATTACAACAAGTCTCATACCCACTAGAGTGGGACCATGACAGTAATGATGGCATCAACATCCATGTAATCACTTCATCATTATTGTGTTTACTGCCATGTGCATTATCATCACTGTTTTCCACTTTGTACAGCCATGGATGGGAAGCAGCCACAATGCCACAATTCCCTCATTAATTGCCCGTAATATGGAACAAGAGAGACAATCAATACTGTTTATTTCTTATGATAAGTGATCTTTGATTTATTCTTGTTTTGTGCTTTCCAGAATTACATACAATCTGAAAGATACAACAGGTTTACATTAGTAGTGATAACCAAGAAATAGAAGCATTGACTGATGGTATTGTTGTATATATTCTTTATCTCACCGATAATTTCACTTAACCCATTGTTTATGGGAAGTAGTTTTGCTATATATAAACCCAGGGAGAAATTGCAGTATCTCAAAGGCAATAGGTTGAGCTCAGATCTGTCTTTTTCATATATTTCGTGACTACGCAAAGCATGCAAATACATGGTTCCTTGTATCACAATGTAAAACTTGGCATTTCCATATATTTTTTCTCATTTTCTTATTTTGATTTTTGTTTTTGACGAAAATGTTTAAAAACTTCTCAATTGACAATCGATAGAATGTCAAAGCATTCTTACCTTGGTTTACTGTAGCTCTTTCCATGCACACCTTCAACATAAAGCCATGCTTCTTATTTTATCAACTGATTTTTTTTTTTTCAAGTAAATGATGTACTGAACACAAAGCTTCATTTGATATCTGTGCATAATACCCTGCGACAAATTAATCAGTGTGTGAGCATTCCTTGCAATGTATTTTGTCAAAGTAATGTGCCATGAATACCTGCTGTCTGTTGTCTTTAAAGGCAACCATTCTGTCCTTGCAGCCACAAAACATGTCTGCATCCCTAATAAGTCTGACAAAAGGTAGGTAATAGGATTACACACTGTCTGCAGAATTACCCACACAAACTGAGCCCAAATGCATGCATGGAGATTTGTTTTGTTGTTTTGTTTTTCTTTCCCGGAAGAAAATGCGCCAAAACATTCATGAGCTTGTTTGTGTGTGTGTGTATGTGTGTGTGTGTGTGTGATCGCAGTCATTGAGCGATGTAAGTGTAATTAAAACACTGTCACTGACCGACGCTGTCCCATATTGAAAGTCATCTGGAGGAGCAATTGAAAATCAATAGGAAGACGCTGGCAGCAAACAATGAAGAGAAGGAGGGAGAGAGCTGGGGTCATTATTGTATAGATCTCTAACCTCCGCCTCTTTAGAGGATTATCACCGTATGCAGTGGTTTTTCTTTAAATCCGATTAGTCCATCACAGACTGAAACTTGCAATCATTTCCATGCACTCATTCTGCAGAGATTATTGTATTTTTTTAATTTGATATCTTCATTGTGTTTGTGTGTGTGTGTGTGTGTGTGTGTATGTGTGTGTGTGTGTGTGTGTGTGTAGAAATGTTGTTGCAGAAATCACTTTATTGTAATGAATTTCTTATGGTAGTAAAATTTCTTTGTAAGTGTTTCGCATATAATGAAAAGCTCAGGACTTTAGCTCATTGAATCAAAAACATATTGACAATTGTGAAACGTCATATCATCTTTGTCTTTTTTTATCAATATCTTAATATCCTTATGTTTGTTATCAAATCATATGATTTGCATAGTAGTTACCAGATTTGTGGTAAATACATATTGTGCAAAAAAAATATAAGAAAGCAGAATGGTGCTTTGGACATTCAATGGATAATGCCTTTCACTTTAATGCCCATAGAACCTAATGAATAGTGACCAAAAAAAAAAAAAGAACACACACACAAAAAAAAGAAAACACTGACTTCCATGTTGCATTATAAAATCTTTTGTGAATTGCCGAGCATATGAAACCAAGAATGTACTACATTGTACCAGTAAAAAAAAGATTTGTTGAACTTTCCAGGATCTTAGCTCCTCGCGAAATTCACAAAAGTTTCATGCACACAAAAATGTCTGGTCTTTACAGTAACTTCAGCTTCCATATGCATGTGTCTCACATAAGGTTGCAGTTACACTGTAGATGTACACATATATTTTCAAATGTTGGCATTTTAAGGATATGGCATGATGTATTTTATTTTGTGAAGTATATCCTTGCATAGGCCTGGAGTGTCAGTTATGAGTGAGTCCTTCTTGCTGAGATCTCATGAATTCAATGCTTTCAAAACTGGGTGATCACATTAACAAAAGCTGGATAAGATATATTCATTATCCTTGAGTTGACATAAGTTTTACAATCACAAAGTAGACAATGCAGTAAAGAAACCTCTCCCTGTGACATAAGTACATCTCAACTGTCATGGTGTAAGCTTGGGTAGTTTCTGTGAGGTGACATCGGCCTGTAACTGGAATTTTTCTGGGGGTGCAGGCAGTTCGTAAAATGGGGGAAGGAATATCCTTTCCACAGGGAGGGGAAATTTTTTGCATTTGTATGTTTGAAAATCTAGTTTTAGCTACAGTTTAGGTACAATTTTGAGGCCCAAATAGGGGCTGTGTGTAATTATGCATTAAGTACTAATGCATCACATGCAACTACACGCTATGTAAATGGGGCTGTGCCCCCCCCCCCCCCCATGTCATTATGGTCTTACTGTTGGATAGTGTGTCCCTTGAAAGAGATAATATCTAAGGTAGATTTATGTCCATCTCAAGGCAAAGCTACGTGTGACAGCATTATGGTATCATTTTCCCACCCATTTATATTGTATGTAAGTTTATATGATTATACTTGGACAATGTATTTTTCATTGTGTACTAGTGAAGAACAAGTATCTGTTATCACAAATTAACAGACAATAAACACTCAAACATCATCATACAGTCATAATCATTCATATCTCTGTTCATTTTGCATGCAGCCTGGATAAATGCAAGGTAATGCCAAAATTCATAATGACAATAATACTGATTGAATGGGCCAATGAACTGTAATTGTGGACTTCCTCAAAGCTCTGAGTTCGATTACATGTTACCTTTTGCCAACAAAGTATAAGAGACAGACAGGTGTCATGACCTGAATGCTGCGGTCTTACAGACAGCTTTTGCTCAGGTGACTTCACCCTTTGATGTAACTGATAATTTGGTACTGCATAGGCTATTGCGTATCAGACAGGCCTGCTGTTAAGGAGCATAACGACAACTCATCAACATCACCTGTTGGTATAGATAAAGTATGCACTGTCTAATGTTAATGTTCTAATTACTGTTGTATAGACTACTCATTTGGTAACTCTGATTAAACTGATTCACAGATAAAACACATCCATGTTATTGCTGTCCCCAAATTAAAGGATAACATGCTGTTCAGGTAGGATTTTGTTTTTCTTCTACTTGGGCTCAAATACCTCAAACATTTCTTTATTAGCCTTATCAAACAAAGCTACGATCAGTCAAGGATCACTTAGTGTTTATTTCCCTGTGGTTGCTAGTATGTTCCATGTGCTTTTACAACAAAATTCAATGAAACTGGATCTTCATATAGCAATGCTTGAGTTGATATGTTACTCTTGGATGGCATAGTGGGAAGCACATGATATGGGAACCATGGGAAAATGTGTTTATAAAGTCCAAGAATATGCATTATTGGATTGATGTTATACTGTTTTATTTCATTGCTTTATTGCTTATTGCAAGAAAATCATTTGTTGGAATAAAAAAGTATATCTGTTTCTTTTCAAGTCTATTTTGGTCATATAGTTTGATTCTGTTCACTTGCAGAATTATAGAAAAAAAATCAAATCTCTAAATCTGTAATTGAACCTTGAATGGGTAATATCTTTTTAAATATGAAAGTCAATGTTCTTTGTCTGAAATTGGCAACTTATCGTCTATTTCTTTTCTGATTTAGTGTGGATTTATTGAACTTAACCAGTTCTAATAAATCTGTTATCATTTTAGGATATGAAGTAAAATTCAGAATTTCCCATTTAATAAGGACAAGATGGCAACTATGCAGCAAAATTACCATAGAACTTTATGTGTTGACAACAGTTTATTTCACAGTCATGTGACCACAAGCCTGGAATAATGCTTGAAGTTTGGAAAAGATGAAAACCTGTGATAATGAAAATTGTGATTCTTTTCTACTGGCATGACTACTTTTCATAGCCAACAACCGCACTTGAATTCAAAATGTCACATACCCGCATCAATGTTCTCTTCGCATATAATGTTCTGTAGGTTTATTCACTTCTTGTTATCACACAAAATTCATGGTATGTATAAATGCGTGACACTGGCCATACAAATTATTTAAATATCTAGATATTTTTATTCAGAAATGTAGTTTCATCAGTAAAACTTGACTTACTAAAGTATAGCAGATAGAGAAATAATTTCTGTCGGTGTGAAGTCCAGGATGTAAACAAGGTTTTTCTCTCTCTTTGTTTACTTATTTTTTTTAATCTATGAATCTTTTACTCTATTTTTTTTTTATTTGTTATTTTTTTTAACTTATGCTCAGTATGCGTAATATACTTTCAGGGAAAACATGGCTTCAATCTTTAATTCTATATGTGTACATTTAGACCGGAAGAGGATACAACTGTTACATCCACTATCAAGTTAAAGGTTTCACTCAGAGCTCATTGTAATGAGTCATTATACTTTTTGGAGCATTTTGCACTTAAAACTGAGGACTGATTAGACACTAACACATCAATTTTTAGAAGCAAACTTTACTGGCTGAAGAAAAACAGTGACAAGTAATTATTCCTGTAATTATCTGTTCTCAAGATATTTGAGTTTATGACCCAGTTGCAACACAATGTCAGGTTTGTAATTCCTAATGAATGTTCTCGTCTGTCAAATGTGTTTAGCTTTGTTTAATTCAAGTGGACATCAATTGAAAATCATAGGGAGATTTTACATTTTCCTGAAAATATGTCATGAAACAGCATAATTATGACATCATGAGAATTTGGGTAGAATATTGACAAGGAAAGAACTGGTCTGATGTTCTCTTTTTATTATAAAAGAAATTCTATACTTTAAAACCAAAGTAAATCATAAATCTAATTTTCCTGCATGTAGGGTTTCTTCCCAGCATCAAGAGAAAGGAAGTGTGGCTATGAGATGAAAATCATATTTTGGGCATTAAATGTCTATTACAGAAGATGAACTTGAGGTTTCAATTGGCCAAATTTTGTTCAAGAACCACTTCCACAATATTTTGACCTTAAGCGACAAAGTGGAAGGAAACTGAGTAAAATGGTTTCCTCTGTAAGGCTGTTTGCTCTTAAACTTAACAGATGGTGAGTGCCAATTGCTATTTGAGGGGAAGTATTGTGAACATTTGAAAGGGTGTGTCACATGTGGGTAATGACTTAAACACCCTCACCAACTCTGTAGCTTTGCATTTATATTTGGAGGGCAATCCTACCTCCATGTGCTCACCATGACTAGGTTTATTTTCCAGCCTGTGTAGGCTACTCCTAACTTATTTCTGGCCCACAGCCTGTCCATCTAATCCCCACGCCCTCTCACAAGTGCTTTGGGGACAAACAAAACTCCTCCAAATAACATCAAAATGCTAACTGGCATGGGAGGAGGGAAATATCACTAATGTAACTGACACAAGATGTGAAATGGTCTTCATCAGATGGTGGGAGGTTGCGACTCCCAGAAGACGGTCAAGGAACTTATCACCTTCCTGAAATAGCATTTCAAACCCTGAGGTGAAGACATTCCATGATATTTCCGGAAACATTTACATTTTTTCTACAACTGAGCTTCTTACAAAATGACTCTCAGTCGTCAAACTCTGTTTCACTTGACTTACTGTCATTGGTTATCACACACTCCAGCCCACAGTACTCTGATAGGTATCTTTAAGATTACCATCAACTGGCCCACTCAGGGGTTGTTATCAAAGTGTCTTATTGTCATTCAGAACCCATTCTCACCTGGAAATATTGCTCTTATAAAATCTGTTAAGTTTTAGTCTTTATGTTTTCATGAAATATGTCCACATTTGAGAAAATTCATGAATTTTTGCTACCATAATATACTTTGCGAATAGCTTGGCAGGCCGCATGCATCTGTAGTTATTACATAGTTAGACTATAGCTCTATAAGCATGCTAAAATTCACATTTTGCATGAGCACATGGGAGTACTTTATACAATGGGTGAGAATAGTTGACTGAAATGTGTGAGTATGTTAACATGCATGCATAGCGATACATTTTATTTTTTCACTTATTTGTTTTATTCGCTTTTCTTACAGTGGGCTTAGCCACAAATCATGAAACCAAGCTTCACACAAAGTTCATAGGTAGACTTGAATCCAGTTTAGAATATCTAATCTCATGGCACACTTGCCTACAAAGTCTTTGTGAATGTCAAAATTTGCTTACTGTGAGTGTTACTATAATGATTGTACCCATTATGTTACATATAGGTGGGCACAAATTTGGCTTGGTTTTCCACCAATGCTTCGATCAGTGCAGGAATCAAGAATCCACTTTATGACCCATATTACTTTTCATGAGTTTGCACACAAAGTGTTCCTTTTGCTTCAGCTTCCTTGTTCGTTTTGCCCCACTGAAGAAAATTACCAGAGGAACTTAAACCGTTGAGGACGAGTCCGACGTATACTCGGGCAGGTGTCTATGGGAAATGTGTGTAGTAGCAAAATCAGTCCATTCTCAACAGGTTAAATGATGTAATTTTACAGATTTATCATGTCATATCTTACTTTTATGCCATTTTTACTATAACTGTAACACTGTCACTTGTTGCTACAATCTAACTGCTCAATACTACATATTTGTTGTAATGAACAACAATTCATTTGGCAGTGTGCAATGGAGGAAGGAAGTACATGACACTTTCTCACTATCAAAACACAACAAAATTGTCTTTGTGTGCTTGCTTACCATATGCCTGTATTTCTGTGGGGTTTGTAGAATTTACAGGAGGTTTTTTTTTTTTATATATTTCTATTTGCATCCTGAAGGGAAATTACTTGTGCTCTTTGAAGGTTTCATAGCCATGAGTTTCAGAATATTTTGACAGAATCTGCACTAGCTTACAGCCTCCTTCTTGCTTTTGACATGACAGCTCGGCACGCGACTGCACTTCAAAAGTTAGCCTTGCATGTCCAGCACTTTCCGTGGGAAGCCTTTCAATTGCAACTGATTATCATTCCATTTGAGGCAAACGTAAGCCTATTTTCTCACCACCTGTTCCCCATATAAGATTCTCAAATCTACCTTGATAGATTGTGTACATGGATACACCAGGTTTCCATGAGTGATGGGTTAATGGTCTATAAAGGCATTATGCTATATGCAGTCTAAACTGGCAATTCCCAAGTACGCGGTAATATTTTTTGCTAACAATGTAGCACATCAAAAGGGTCTCAGTTACAGTAAAGCTGTATTCTATTTTACTCATTACTTTTTTTTTGTATCTGTCTCGTGTAGTTATTTATCATCTTCATGTAGCAAGGTCTTTATGAGATAAAAGTTTAAAACTTGGATGAATATTATGCTTTAGTTATGCAGATAAGCTTGAGTGATAAAGTCAGAAAGCTCTTAATGTTATTTTCTTTTTTGAATGCCAAACTAAAAGTGTTTTCAGAAAAGCTCAAAAAAAAAGACAGGTTTGACATAGTGGTATTTCATTGACCCGAAGTAGCCATGTACAGCCATCCTCTATCTGATGTGTAGAAGCTGTAAAGATGAATTAAGAAATTTAACCACTTTTCTTCATCATTTGTTGTGAAGAAAATGGGAGTGAATTTCTTAGGCCTCATGCTTTAAATATGCATTTTTTTTTTTTTGGTTTTTTTATTGAAGACGTTTATTCTAAATTGCATAAGATTTATGTTTGATCAAGCCTGCATACTTAGTATCAAGCATTTGAAAGTATATCACAAAAGTTCTTGGCATTTTGTAAAGACAGAATTGCAACACATGCATTATTTTACATACATATATCAAGATGGGGTGAGGTAGAGATAGTGTAAAGAGCAGGTCACCACTTTGAGTGAGTTTTTGGTTTATGTGGGTTTTTTTTCTTGAAAATAGCAAAATTATTTTAAAACTAGAGATGAGCAACAATTTAGCCCAAACAACGTTGTTTTATGGATACCATGACAATTTTGATATAGGTGAGACATCTGACATAGCTGTTGTGGTTATAATAATGCTGGGGTTGTTACATGTACTACATAATGTTATTCAAGTTCTTGATTAGTAAAGTCATAAAGTGTGTGATGTTTTTGTTTTGTTTCATTTGTTTGTTTGTTTGTGTGGGGTTTTTTTGAGATGGAGAGAGAGGATGTAGAATTAGGGATATCTACATTTTATGATAATAGAATTAAATAGGCATAGAACAGGAGCAACTCATCACATTCAACTAGTATGACTCTAATAGGGTCTTCATTGAATATTCAGCATCCACATTCAAACATCTTTACTGTATTAACCTGTTCCATACAGGAACCTGGTGGCCTGTGAATTAAAGTCTATGGGGATTTCAGAATTCAGTATGGAAGGGGTTAATGCAGGATTGCACTGAGCACTCTGAATTGTTGTATCACATATCCACAATCAAATACTGTAAAAGTGGATATTTTTGCGTGACTAATTTTTTTGCGCTCGGCCAGTTGAGAAGAGTTTT
This sequence comes from Diadema antillarum, assembly GCF_040938485.1. Classification (NCBI taxonomy): domain Eukaryota; kingdom Metazoa; phylum Echinodermata; class Echinoidea; order Diadematoida; family Diadematidae; genus Diadema; species Diadema antillarum. The sequence goes on from NW_027271302.1 coordinate 611,103, forward strand.
GCATGTTTTCATTTTCACAGAATCAAGATATTAACTATGGGAACATCGTGGCAAGCAAAAATATTCGGATGCTTTTATTTTTGCGCTAGCTTCTGGTTGCGCGAAATGCACGCAAATTTCAACACTGCGAAAATTTCCACTTTTACAGTAGACAAAATGCCACTTCTGAATGTCAATGTCCATTCATATCATTGACTCACCTTTCCTTCCTTTCTTTTGCCCTTTGTGTTCTTCTTTTCTCTCTTTTTTATTATTATTCGGTCAGGATGAATAAATACAGTCAAAGCCCTAACAAATCATGTATATATCGTCTCTTGGGCGGCAAGACCTCATATCTTAAGAAGACGGGAAAAAAACTCTTGCATTTTCAGGAGAGTGAACATTTTTGTTTACATTTGTCCACTATAAAAAAAGTATGGATTTTGATGTCAGATAATAGGGAAACATTGTTTGTGATGATATGGATGATTGCAAGGCACAAAACTTATTAAGTGTTTTTTTTTAAACTCTGAATATCATTCTGACTATAGACAGTTATACCTGATACTTTCTTCCTGCCCATCTTGCATTTTCCAAATATTATGCTTACATTGCTTCTGTATAGATGGATACTTTACACAAATCCCTGTATCTGCTCCTGGATATCGTGGGGGTGCAATTCACATTCATGTAATGCAGCATCAAAAAATATTTTGATTTTCATGTCATCTACAAACAAAATATTGTCAGTAACTGGACAAAGTCCTATTAGTAAAGATTCATTTTATCCCTATCCTTCAATCACGTTTATTGATATTATTTCATAATATACAATTACACGATATGTACAAAATGTGTTCATGATAATCTTTACGCTACAGTAGGACAAGGTTGTCGACACATTAACCTTCAACTAATTCTGAGCTGAATGTCATCTAGTTGACATGACAAATTACTAATGAAAAGAATATGTATTTAAGAAAGAATTAAAGTGCTATGTGTTGAGTGGACAGTAGGCCCTATCCCTCCCATTGGATGTCAATGTAAGACCAGACTGTTTGAAAGCTTTATACATCATACAGCTTTCTACTTCATTTTGCTGCTGCAACCAGCATTTGAATTCATAATCAGACAAGGAGCTCAAGTATTCCTGGATGTGTTGTTACAGGATGGTTTGATTTTTTTTTTCAGCAGCATAATGAAGAGGAGGCAGAGAGCATAAGGTAACCCTGAAAATAACACAATTAGATGCCAATGGCCATTGCTAAATCAATGTTGATTAGTTAGACACGGATAGCTGGGATGATTAGACTACTCAGTATGCACCTGTTCTCCACCTGAGTGCTTCGAGATAGTGCTATGCATCTTGGCAAACAAATTTCCACCCTTCTTTGCATAAGGAAGTTGTGAAAGTATGTGCATGCACAGGTGATATATGATTATAGAAAGAGCGTTAATGTATAGTGTCATGTTTTATACATGAATATAACACATGTCTTGCACAGCAAGTATGTGTGTAACTTTTGTAAGTAGACAAGCTTCATGTTGCGCATATCCGTCTTCACATGCAAAAACATTAGCTATATGCTTGCCAAAAGATCTATGTTGTCTCCAAATGAGCAAACAGGAAACAAGCTGCTATACAGCTTTCAGTTCCAATTTTATGAGAATTACAGCTTCCCGTGTGGAAAAAATAGGAATACCAGGAAAAAAGGAAACACAGGGCTATTTCTCAAGCAATGACATGATAGTATTTGATGTAGTTTAAAAAGATAGCTATTACAGAGACATAGAAGAACATGATGTAATGATGGGATAATATTCATCATACAAGCATTTTCAGGCACACTGGTATAGTCATTTTACATACACACATTCATGTATTATGCAACTTTTAGTAGTACTTTTGTATATAGTAATAAACATTCATGTATGTGTGTGCATATGTGTGTGTGCATTATATAAGCATGTATACACATGCAATGGGGAATATTCAGGAAAGTATCATAAAAACCGATTTTGATATTGAAAGCTCAACAGTTTAGGTTAGAGGCAGATCAATTGTTAGTATAATGGAATAACACAGCAACAACATAACTTTTATAAGGAATATTTGTGCTGTAAGGACATAAAAAGTCCCAAAAGAAAGATACTATATATACAAACCAATAGAGTAGTGTGATGGTTGGAAGTTTATACCTCAAGCAAAATTCCACTCATCCCCATGATAAACCCTCCTCCAGTCTGCTTTTTCACAATGCAACTTGTTTGGAATATTTATGCTTGTAACTGCGGTCATGTGGGTAATTATCGACAGAACAGACCAGTACTTCATCATGGTAAATGGCAAGAGTGGCATATGAACAAACCGTCAATTCAAAATAGCTGTAGGATATGGTTTCAAGTCTTGTTGATTTTCAAAAGGTTGTAACTCCATCTGTTTGGAGTTCTGTTTGCCATTCTTGCTTTTCGGCACATGTCCTAGCGCTGCTTGCACAGGATCAGATTTCCAGCAATGATAACTGCAGGAGGTTGTTTTGCTGGGCCAATCTGCATCTAAACCATCAATGCTCACATAAAAACTTTGCTGGCAGTGGATAAGAGACAATATCGGATCATGTTCATGGTCCCATCAAAGGTCGCGCTGTCATCTTTGCAAAGGTCAATTAGTTGGTTGTGATACAATCCAGGCTTCTAATGTATATGCTCAGTTATCCTATCAACAATACACTTTTGTGCATCATGTTATAAACAAGAGGAATGGGCAAATGCAAGTAGGGCTACAACAAAACTTGATACATGAAAACAAATCTAATTGGAGAATTATGATAGATAAAAGAATGCTTTCAAATTCTGTTATCATTGACTGCAAGGAGAAAACTGAATGAACTAGGAGTAATTCATTGTCTTATATAATCAAAGGAGAATAAAATCTAAAGGTGTATGTGAAGGAATGCAGCAATTAGTAGAACATATTAGCAAAGTTTGAGGAAAATTGCACAATCCATTAAAAAGTTATGAATTTGTTCACATTTTTGTGCCACCATCACTGGATGTAAAGACTACTACAGTTCATGATGTCATGCATGTACAATGACATAAAGAAAATATGAATAAAATTCAGCATTTTTTGCACTTTTCTAGCACAATTAAAGAGAACTTGACATACCCCTTTCAGACAGCAAGGGGAATGATATCACTGATAACATATATGTCAGTAACATGTCAAGGGAGTGACATGTGTCCTTTTCATTTAAAAAAAAAAATAAAAGTTTGTGGAATTCTCTTTGAGCTTCACAACTTTACAAATTCTACAGCTACTTTTGATGGATCACTGCTGATGAAAAAGCCTGACAAGTTAGGCTACTGTATAGTATGCCATATATTTAGCTAGTGTAATTTTTTTGCTAATCGAGACTTTCAGACAATTTTGCAAGTGGTTAAATTTTCAATTGCGGACCACAGTAACGAGCAGAAAAATGTATGTGTGAATGTTACATTCATGTCGGGGGCAGAGTTGATATTTTTGCATGTTTTTGAATTCGCTAGTGCACCCAATTTGCGAAATTCGCGAAAATAAAAACCTCGCAAAATATTTGGCATATACAGTAAGTGCTTGAACACATAAGAGTTGATATATGTCATACGCATGCATACATTGTATTATGTAAACTGTTGTTAGATATAGATAGATAAATAGATAGATAGATAGATAGATGGATAGATATATTTATCTCTCTATGTATATGTATATATATATATATATATATATATATATATACATATGTATATATATATATATATATATATATATATATATATATATATATATTATAAGTGGAAATGGGATTCCATCGGGATTCGAACCCGAGACCTCCGGATTGCTAGACCGGTGCTCTACCGACTGAGCTATAGAAAGCCCTAGTACAGTGTTCGTCCCAGAAACCCTTAATTCTCAATGCTCGGGTGGTCAGAAGCTATATATTATTATACGCGAGTCTGCATGCGGCTGTACTAGCGTCGCACTGTACGTAAACAAGGTTGCGGTTAACTCTGCGTGCAAGAAATCAGTACAGTGAGTCTAATGTTCGATTTAGGGCCTAGGCCTATGGAAAATGCAGATCTAGGGGGACCTATTTACTATAACAATTAGGGCATGTTCTACTGATGCACCAGTACTGGACTGTAGAACTCCAAATACTAAATTATCCCTCGTGCAGTTCTATTCAACTCGGCCTGCGGTCTCAGTGAAACAAAACAGCGCTCGGGATGATTTAGTATTTGTCGTTCTACAATCCAGTATAGTGCACGGTAGAGCATGCCCTATTTGTATAATATATACATATTTACACATGTATTTCTAAAATGATTAAATTTGTGTACCCTCCTATTCATGAGATGCTCTCATATTGTTTGTTGGTTGTGCTTTAAGAGTTGCTCTGCCTTATGCACTGAACATCATTGCAGATGGATCTCCAACTGTCGGCTGGATCCTCTTCTCAAATCAGCTTGTAATTAACTTCCTTGAAGGCATAATCAATATACTCTCTTTCTCTAGAAAGGTAGATATTTCCATGCTGCTGGATTTGGTATTTGCTGATGGTCACTTTCATTGGCTGGTTCTCAGGGCTCTCTAAAAAGATGAAATTTGCATAGAATAGATGGTACTGTATCCAAGGGGACTGTGGCCACATAACACTTTATGTTAAGATAAAGCTGAGCACATTATATGCTGCAGAATTAGTTCATTATCTAATATAATTTTCTGTTGTGATTTTATCTTCAAAAATTCTTTTTGAATGGAGAGAGAGAGAGAGAGAGAGAGAGAGAGGGAGAGAGAGAGAAAGAAAGAAGAGTGTATGGGTTTTTCCATAGGGGGGAAAAGGAACTTTCCAGGGAGGCCGGGTAAATGTTTCCAATGTGCATTACCTAGCCCTCCCCCCCCCCCCCCCCCCCCCACACACACACACCATACGATACAATCTTTTAGAATGCTTGAATGAGAGACAATTTTTTTTCTCCCACAAATTGCTTCAAACACGAAATCTGTGAGAATTTTTGCCCTAACAAAAATGTTTGAGGGATTGTAGGCCTATGTTACACTGGACAGAAATCTACATACACCATTGTATACTACCATAGCTATGAGGGTAAAATAATTAATGTTCAATGAAAAATTGTTGTTGTTGTTTTTCCAACTGAATGGCCTGATATTGATTAGGAAAGATAATAAAAATCCTATCATTTTATTGATCAGTGTATTTTATACCATTTCTAGAGTTAATGGGGAGTGTATGTAACATGAACAGACCAAAATGCAACAGTTTCGTCTGTCCATGTAATTGAAAACCCACATGGTGTTTTCTACTTTAACTCATGCACATGTGGAATATAGGAGTGAGGATTATTCAGGTATGACAAATAATTTATTATGCTTTTATCAAGGGTTTAAAACATTAAAAGACCTTATTTTCTCTGTCTCAGCTGTTCTGTATCTCCTGATAATGTATTTCAAGACCATCACACAATGTGGTTGGAAATAGGGATGAAATGAATGAACGAATGCCAGTGTGATTCCAGGGTTCAGCATAGAGAACAAAATGATGAATTCATTTTGTGACAGTTTTGGTTTTTCCTTCTTTAAATGAACTTAACCCTCTGGGATCCAATGTAGAATGATCCAAAATGAAATGCAATGAGTGAAATACCTTGTGGCTAAAGTCAAAATATTCTTTAGCATACCTATCCACAAACTCATCTAGTCACCAAGCCCAGATTTCTCTCAAGTATAGATAGATAGATATTGGTTCATTCTTGTCAAACGAAAAAGGTTCACATAACACCCAAAGAGTGAATTGCATGTCATCGATGTACATGTGGATACAACACAGGTTTTATGCTATTTTAGGTCCTTGTTAAACTACGTGGAATTCTGAAACTTTTGCTTTTGTTTGGTCTGGAGAATATCCTGTTAGCATGTAAACAACATCTTAATGGACACAAGGAACTGCAAATGCTATGTGACACTGGAATGGTGTATGTTCATTCAAAGAAGAAAAAAGGCAGTATGTCACTACAGATGGACTTATGTCCTTCTACTCTGATTAGTCATCAAACTGTGTATGACATAGATATCTGTAGTTTCTTGATAGTGTAAAACCAGACATTTTTGCAGTCATGAAACTTTTGCAAATTTCACAAGGAGGCAAGATTTATGGAAGTAAAATGCACACAAAAATTTGTTTGTTTTCTACACTATGCATTGAATGCCACTGGCAATCACAAAATTTTCATGCCACAGAAATGGCCATTGGCCAAAAAATTGTGAAAGTTTCATCCTGCGAATCTTTGTGATTTTGCAGTATTCCATGCAGTGCACATTCTACAATTCTGTTTGTGAATTTGCATATTGTGCATTATAGTGGGACTTTTTATTTCATTAGAGTGTAACATCAGATTTAGTGTTATATTTGAAGATGCAAAAAATATGTATTAACCTTGTAACTCCTGGATAGATGTAATGATGTAATACAGATATTCTGTACAGGTAAAGAGGTCATAAATGTGTTCCAGATGTAGCTTCCCCCAGTTCATTTCAGCTGAATATGTTGGATATTCTGGGCACTAATTGGAATTAATTTGTCATTGTCCAATTATTTGGTCTAAAAATGAATTAACGTGTAAACTGCAGAATTGATGCATGTCAAATTAAAGCATGTTTAAACACATAAATGAATAAAAATGATGGTAGAGGAAGGGATATTGTTATCATCAAAAAGTCTTTCACTGACCTACATACAAATTTTCACCCAAATTCTGTTTGACATGACATCAAAAAATAGAAACTAATTGTCCTTCAAATTAAAGTTTTCATTATGTTACATTTAGATGATGATCCTAACTTTCCAAGTGAGAGGTCCGTATTTCTAGAATATCATCCAAAATTAGAATTTCATAGTCTTCTTTTTCCTTCTATTATATTTGCATAAATACACCAACAACAAAAAAGAGTTGCGAGGCAATGATGCCATTATCTTTGCTATAGTTTTCATATATGTTTGTGACCATTATGATTAGTTTGGTAAAAACAAGGGAATTCATTAGCGGTCCATATATCTTTCCAACTGTATGTCCATGTTTTGTGCAAATTTCTACCATCTTTTTTGCCTGATTTCGCTATATTCATTCAAATCAACTTGAAAATGGTGTAGAATAGCACTTCAAGTGATGAGACATGCACAAATACCCTTCCAAGAATATGCCAGTGTCAAGTTCTTGTTATATCACACAGCATTTCCTTGTTTCTATCCATGACCTGGTACCTAGTTCTCTCAAGTCTTGGCATAAATCCATCTAGCAGACAATTAATCAATAGCCAGTGCCTGCAGTGTCCCAGTCACCGTGCCCTTCGTTCAGTTTTCATCGTCTTCCTATAGTCCCTGTGTGCATGCATGCTTTGTCCAAGTCCAGTAATGGCACTCAAGACTCTGTGGTATCTGACTATCATATGTCCACATTGAAAGCCTGGTTGGATCCTTCACGAGGTTATGCACAATTACCACTCTCACTTTCCAATGGTCCTGAAGAGATCAGAAAGCCTTTCAGTTTCGAGATATTTATTCATAGCATTGAGCTCCGATGTCCAAGTGTTTGTCTGTATTACAAAGACAAAGATGGCGGGAAGGGTTTTACATTGTATTATAGTCCTCTGCACAATATGCATTGATCTGAATGACTAATTACTGTCTGTCATTAACTCTTTATGCACCACGGTGTAAACCCCCTGTGTGCCACATTATTCTGAGACAGCAATGTAGTCATGTGTTGGGAGTACATTATGTTTTTCAAATCTATGTAACTTTTATACATTTTTGTTAGCCTGGACATGTAATGGGCAAAGTTGTAGAGTAAATGCCAAGCTTTGCTTTGAAGTAAATTGTATGACAAATCAAAGATTGTTTTTCAGTAGCTATATCATTGTGGAGGCATGATTTTTGCACACAAAACAGTGGCAGAAACTCAGAATTTACTGACAAATCCAGTAGGTAACAATGCTTGATAGTCAATCACCACATAAGGTGCACGCTCTGTGTGACAGGAATGGAATCGCGAGAAACGCTTTCATTGTACTGTGGCATTTGGTGATTTATCAATCGGTTTGGGCGGGTTTGTGCATTTGAGTAGAATATGCGAACTTGGCACACAGTCTACTGAGTCGAGTGTGCAAACGTGGCGCATCAAAAAGTAAAATTCCATGAGAGAGCCACAGGATTCTATGGCGCAAATCTTGTGATATAGCTAGCAATTTAGCCCATGAGAATATTCTTATGCAAACAACAAAAAAAGGGTGTGAAGTAAAGAGCAAGCCTTTTTGAGTACCTCTTTTACTTTTTTCATGTTGTGATATAAGACTGACGTTCAAAGTGATAAATTTACAGAAATGTTTGTATGCTGTTTATGGTGTCATGATGCTGTATAGTAGCTACAATATACATTTGACCCAGCTAAATATCAGCTTCATAGTTTATTCTACTTTTATATGCTATCATGTAATGGCATAGAAGTTCAACTGCATTTATTTATCTATTTATTTATTCATTTATTTGTTCTTTATTAGTTGATTGATTTATTTATTTATGTATTCATTCATTCATTCATTCATTCATTCATTCATTCATTCATTCATTCATTCATTCATTCATTCATTCATTTATTTATTTATTTATCTATTTATTTATTTAGTAATAAAGCGGTAATTTACTTCCACAGGCTGGTTTCTTTTCCTGGCAAAATGAGATAATGAGGGCAAATTCCTCAGAATTAGGATGAGAGCTTGGATATTATGTGCATATTACATTAACTTTTTATTTCAAGAATTTCATTTTTTGTGTCATAGGCCTTATCATACACAATGTGAATGTGAGAAAAATGATAACTTTCAGACATGATTAAAGTTCAACAGAACTGTACTTTTTGTGTGTGTTCTGAAATCTTCCTCATTAATTTTCAGATAAGTAATTGTTTGCGTAGCATCATGGCATTGTGGTGGCCTTCAGTGGTGAGCTGATGTTCCTACACCTTGTACATGTTAAAAGGGAAGCTGAGATGAGAGGTAATTTATTGGAACCCAGGGAAATCAGAGGTAGAACTCATAACTATCTCCAGTTTCAAATTGGCTAGTAGGCCATGAATGTGGAAGTCATAGAACACCAAAAAAGAACAAAAAACCCCATCCACAGCTGTAGCGGCTCATACACATCTGTCCCCTCCACTTTTCTGATGTTTTCAAGACAATCGTTTCCACCTGCGTCTCACGGGAATTTGGCCACTTGCAGTTCAGATCGGATCCTCCTGTGCAGCTTTGCTGGTGAGACCAGGGAGAGTCGGGTGAATTACATCCAAGCTACGCCCAGAAATGTCATCTACCAGAGCAGGTGCATTTGTCTGATGTTGAACAATTACAGAAATGTCAGGGAAACTTTCGTCAGTTTGCCTTAAACTCTAATTGCCTACACATACTGTGACTGCATGGTTGAAATGTTGGTGCAGGTGATAGAAATTGCTTACACAGCTTATATTGAAGAGACTATTATCATCTTCATTATATACATTTTTTTTTTCAACCGATATGGGTTCATGGCGATTAGGAAAGTGATGCACAGTTGGTTTACAAAACCAGCCTCTTTTCTTTCCAAAAATTGATGAATAAGTATCACAAGTTTATTTCCCCATTTTCTTCATTCCTTCAATTTATGTCGGGTTATTGTTGTTGCTTTTTCTTTTTCTTTTGACTGAGGATTTAGGAGAGAGAGAGAGAGAGAGAGAGAGAGAGAGAGAGAGAGAGTGAGAGATCATAAACTGTCATAAGAAACTAGATAGTACCTACCTTTGTCAAAAATAGTATCCATCATTTTGATATGCTTCACTGCAATCAAAGCTTTGGAGCTCACATTTAAGCAAAAACGTTTTGGTTTCTTGCAGCAATGAAAATTAATAGTATGGAAAAAGCTACATATTTTCTAATACATGAAAGCTGAAGTCTAAGATGTTAATGGGACAAAGACATAGAATTGAAAGTAAGATATCGTTGATTTTAACTGCTAGTGTGGGCACAGATGTTATTGCATTTGTTCGGCAATTGTAAACAGCTCCCATAGCACCAGTCATAGTCATAGTAGTTAAAGCAGTGGGAATAGCATTTGATAGTAATAGTTGTGGTAGTAAAAGTACTAGTAGTAGTCATAGTAGTAGGCGTAGTAGAAGTAGTGAAAGACTGATATTTTACCATCAATACCTTGCTGTACATCTTGCTTGTCTACTCTCCTTAATGGTTCTAGGACAATTACCCCTTCCCCTTCCCCTTCCCCTTCCCCTAACCATAATTCTAAACGTTATTCTAACCCTAATCCAGATTATCATTAATAGTAGTAGTAGTAGTAGTGATACAACAAGCAGTAAAGTAGCAGTAGAAATATTGGTACAGTACTTGCAGCAGTAGCAGTAGAAATGATAGTTGATTTGGCATTTGTAAAACTATGTGTTGCAGAAGTAATGACAACATGATGTTATTGTAGTCACAGTGGTAGTTGTAGTTATATTCATAGTAGAAGACTTGGTGATGATTGTAGTTAATCAGTTGCAGTATAGCACAAACTGGAGTGATGAAAGTAGGTAAGCAAAAGTAAAGTGATAATATAAAGTAAGAGTGCAGCTATGGAAAATGCACAGTCAATGTAATATAGAATATTCAGTTACTGATTATGAAAATAGGGAAATCAAATACTCGGAACCATCCCAACAAATTTCATTATTGACATTTTCTGAAATATGTATAGCCATCATGGGACCAAAAACTAATATGAGAGGACATTTTCAGGAGAAACAGAATGCCACTGAAATATGGAGAGACTTCTTTTATGTAGAGCTAGTATTTCAATGTGCATTATTCTAATTTTCAGTGCTCCTATTAACTTTTGCAGCTCTTTTCCTACACCACCCACCTCACCTCCTTCCTTTCCTTCTCTGAATATTTCATGACTGTTTTTGTTCTAGCATTACGGTGTTAGTACTCTAAGGACAGGCTATAGCTTTCATATTAAAGTCTCTAGTATGGGTTAGGTTTCTGTCTCATTTCCATGCGTCGTTAGTCCATCAAGATGTTACGGACCCTCTACAATTGTTTTGCAGTGAGGATCAGTTGATGTGCCTGTGAGAGCACAGCCAAATCCTACCAGCAGAAAAAAAAAAGAAGTACATAAAAAAACCCTTGTTCTTCTGACCTGCTTCTGGCAGTGTCTTCCATTTTTTTTTTTTCTTCTTCTTCTTCTTCTTCTTCTGGGCATGCAGAGATGGCACAAGCAGGAAAACCAGGAAGTGCTCTTCCTCATTTCTATTTTCTGAAATAAAAGTGTTTTGTGTATGTCCCAAAGATTACGTTTAGGGCGTGCCAAGCAGTCACGCACAGCCATAGGGAAGTGATTTTCCAGGCTGCATCGTAAAACTGAATACAGAAATGAACTGCTTTGTATGCAGTGTGCTTACACCACCAGCTTAAAACGTAAATGTAGCACATTGCAGTTATATGCACTTTTTTTGTAGCTGTTTCTATTCCCGTTTGAATATGCGATTGCAAAAAATGAATGTCTTGTGGGCATGAAATCTGTATTGACAAAATTTATTAAAGAGATGGACAATTTTGATAGTGTTGCATGTATGAAACTGGTAAATCACAATGTGAGGTATATGATCTCAAAATAATAATGTCAATTTAATTCTTATTATCCAGTAGTTTCACTTGCCATCATTTACCAGCATGCAGTGCTCTTCCCTTCAACAAATCATGTACTCTTAAACTCAAGATTCTTGCATTGTTCTCTGTTGTAAGAGATTGTTCTGTATCAAACCATTGTAACATGCAATCTCTGCCACATTTCTGTGTTTCGTTGTCTGACATTTGCATATTAGGATGCTTTATTGGACAAGAAATATAACTCCTATCTCAGCAAGAGAGTATACAAGGATATCTCCAGGACCCAATGTGGAAAAGGCATTTTTTCCTCTCTTCATTTTTCTCTTTGCCTGATGAGGTAAGTATAGCAAAACTGGAAGTAAAATACTACTCACACTATGTACTTGGCATTGGTTTTATTTTTACTAATTTACAAGTACACTGAAATTTAGGGAATTAACAACTTGCCAAAATATTGCCTCCCAAAACTCAAAAGCAATCAATGTACATCATCCGAAAGGTGGAAATTTGCTAATTTGGCCTTACAGAAAATTATAATTTTTACTGTTTCTTTTTCCATTGCTATGAATCTTGAATGGCAAATTCAGCTAACCTTGACACTTTCTCTTTTGATCAACAAATTCCATCTGTGATCAAACCTGGTCCAAATAAGAAGGGCTTGTAAAAGGAGAACTAATCATCATTATTTGGTTACAAGATCCCATCTAATGATGATTTTCATTGATATACCCGATATGATCTTAAAAAAACCCCAACAACAATGCATTCTACCCATGAGTATCACAGCCGCAGACATAGAGTTTTATATATCAAATGTAATAACAGAAGGTATTATAATGCATTCATTTAAAGAATTAGTGAAACCCTCTTCAATAGCAAATTCAGAAATTGTGGGTGTCACAACTTCATTAATGATCCAGAGGGGCTTTTCCTTAAATTCCTTGAAATGCCTTTACTATTTATGAAATAAACATAGTTTAGACAATACAGGTTGTACTTTTGTATAGGCTACAATGTCATGTATGTAACCCATTAAGGACGAGTCCCGAGTTGTAGCAAAATCAAACCGTCTTCAACGGGCTGAGGAATGACCAAAAAATAACATGTTCAAATCCAAGTAAAATGTCAATGTCTCTCTATATCTCGTTACATCTTCCATGCTTGTTACGCTCTTTGCTTTAATGTTTTTTGTGCCTTTTTGTCTGAATTATGACTGTTATAGAATTGATTCCAAGGATGCTTGATCTTTTCTTTCTCCATAATATTATATTTTGTTCAAAGTGGTAATTGCCAACATGAAATTGAATGAAGTGAAACAATGCGATCAATCGAGAAATTCTGTTTCATGTTCAGTCCATGAATATCCCTGTTGCTGGTTGTGCCAGTATGACTGGGCAAAACTGACTGAGGTGATATGTAGGTTATGCAAAGACCTTTCACCTAGACAGGGCTCTAATATCCTTCTTGAATACATACCAAGGTATTCAATTATTCACACATGTACACACAGACGAGAAAAAAGTGCAGCATCGAGAGATGGCAACAATGTGCAAGTGATATCCTGTATGGAGGGTAATGGTGGATATTGAACTGAGCCTAACCCAGAGAAACCATGCTAAGTAAGACTGCGGGCGACCCAGGCAACGCCGGTGTCCGGGGAGTTTTATTCCAGGCCATGCCACCTCCAGGGTGTCAGCAGGAGTAGAGCCCAGTTGCAGTCACTGTGAATTCCACCGTTCCTTTCAAAAAGAGGTAAGTTGAAGATGAGACAATGATAACATGAAGATGGAAAGGGTGGAATGCCAAAATGGAAGTGAAGATCATCCAGGGGCAGCGCAGGAATAACCGTCACAAAAGTGATGGGGCATGTAAGGAGTAGACCTGATCAAGAAAGAAAGCTCCAATAACACTATTTATCTTACAGTAACATTAACAGGAAATCCACCCCCCAAAAAAGGTAAATAAACTTTAAAGGTAAGTAAACTTTAAAGGAAAGAGAAAAAAATCCCTACAAATATTCCAAAAAGTAACAAATATTGGATAAGAAGATAAGGCTTAAGATATGATATTTTGAAATTTCAAATTTTTTCAGGAAAGTTTCTCAACCAGTTGGTGATGACATGCCCTCACAATTTTTCACATATGTTACAGATGAAATTCAGAAACATTTATATTTTTTAGCTTATAGGCTTACAGGTAGAAGTATGTTCCCATGCCAAAATATCTCACAGTTAACATATGTTTCTTTTTATTTTGGATGGTTTTAAGGCAAGTTTTATACGTATACAGCTAAAAAAAATTTATTGTTGTCATTTCTGTATATGAAATGAATTAGAAATTGTGAGAGCATGACATCATCAACTTGATGATTTGAATATTCATAATGACTTGTCAAGAAGTGCTTTTCAACAAATTTCAGAATGTCACAACTTCCTTATTTCTTATCCGTTTTTTTATCATTTTTGCACTGTTCTGCAGGGATTTTTTTCTATCTTTTGTATAAAATTGATAAAATTCTGGGGTGTATTTCTTCTTTAAAATTCATGACCTGATGCAAGTGACAAGTTGGAATAGAAATGGAGGTTATTTGCTGTAGAACTGAGGTCCATTTCAAGAGGAGGTTTGCAAATGCTATGTAATGTTTGTTGCAATTACTACCACTGGCACCAGCCAGAAAACAACCAATCAGGTGTGAGTACATGAGTTGCTGCAACAGAAACTTCAATGATTGCAACATACACTGTATCCGGATAGGCCTACAGCAGTTGAAAGCCTCATCATGAAGAAGGTCTTTGAATTATAAAACAACTGCAATGAGAATTGAAATGCATTATGTAGTTGGTAGCTCATTAGTTGGAAATGAAAAGAGTTGTTTGGTTTCTCACCAGTCCTTATATTATTTCTGTGCAGTTGATGTGTAATAGTATATTTTGCATTAATGCATTTGTAATTTGTCAAAGCTGCTGACCAGTCATACTAGAAAAGTTGGTATAAGTGATATCAGCAGTAGTAGTAGTGCTGGTTGTATTAGTAACAATAGATATTATGGAGTGGTGGCAATAATATTGTGTATAGTAATTATGGTAGAAGTAATGCTGGTAAAGGAGTAGAAGTAGCACGGTAATGGGAGCATACAGTATCAGGGGATTTGCAAAAGCCATAGCAACATCATAGGTCGGAATCTATCATCCCTAACAACCCGAGAGTGTTTGGTATAATTAAAGAAATGTTGATACATTCAATCACCATCTCTGTCTAAGCCTTTGAAATTGTATTTCATTTTATGCATTTTTATACATAAGATTAAGGAATAGACCATCTGATAATGTCATCATGAACCAATTTCCATTTCATTTTTTTTTTTTTTCAGGTTGTTGTTGACCATTTCAATATCTTTAGTCAATATTTGAGCAGCATACCATCAGGTGAAGATGTTTATATCTACAGAAATTTGAAAGCCAAATTTCAGAAATTGCTTTGAATTGAAAAATGAAAGGAAGTAAAAGCAGGTTGCAGTTGTGTGGGAGTACAAACTTACTACGCATTGTGGTCACATGTTTAGTGGTGAATGATACTATAAAGATACTGAGTAACAAATTATTTAAGTTTTATGCGTAGTTAATTTTGTTATGTCTATCGACTTACATATATATATATGTCTACATATACTACATAGGCACATTTTGATTTGGCATAGCTTTCATGAGGTATTGCAGGAAGTCCTAGATGTGCATTAGTGTGATTTCTTATTTAAGAAGCATATTCCCTTGCCAATGAAAGTTTCAACTATCTAAATAGGAGTGAATGTCTTTCAATTTTAGATCGTGAAGCAATGTTGTGAAGAGTGTGAGAGATGTAAGTATCAGTTTATTTACAGATAGCGTGTTATTACTTGCACTCTAGGATTTGGCAAAAACAATACATCATATGGTACAGTACAGTACAGTATAGAGGAAGTATAGATAATCAAGTATGCACAAAATGTGTGGGAAGTTTGGGTCCACTTTCATTTTTGTGATGATCTACATGAAAGTCTAGGAATAAGCAGATTGAATATATCAGTAAAGGAAATATTATTAAGAGAAGATATATTTTTCACTTTCTGGTGCTGTTGCCCTTGGAAACCATCAGATACCCAACATTTTGTTTTTGTGTTTGTTTTGTTTTTCACCCCACGGGATTGGGTAATGGATAGCAGGAGGAGGTATACATTATTATTTTTTCTTAATGACAAATGCTTCTCGTGTCAATTTTACTGTTATTCATAAAGCAAATATATAAGAATAAGATGCAAATGATGAAAAAATGAAATGGAAATTGAGTTGGGAGTGTGCATAACATACAAAACATGTCATCACTAGATTGTTTAAAGCATCAAATCTCTCTACACAACTACTTTATCAATGAATTCAGACTCCTTGAGTGTTTCTGTTCCACAATCATGTAAAAGATGAAATCATTTAGAATATATGAAAGTGTGTTTTGACTCAGAGAGAAGAAACATGTATCTATTGTTTTGACAAATACAGGATCAGTGATTTCCCTGTCCTATTTCAAATTGTCCACATCAATGAAAGTATTGGTGCATGTTTTCATGTGGCATTATCTCTCCCCCCCCCCCCCCCACCCATATGAATTTTCACATTTGCAGATCCAGACAATAGTTCAAAAATGAAGTTTGTAAACTTGAATTGACAATTTTATCACTGACAGTGAGATTACTAACACTTTACATGGCCTTTAAAAGAGTGAGCAGGTTCACAGAAAAACAACAAGAGGAAAGCCGGGGAGAGAGAGACAGAGAAAGAAAGAGGGTGTTTCCTCTTAGCATGATAAATATACCTTATACAGGAAAAAGGAGCACGAAAGGTCAATGCTTGTAGAGACAAGGTCATGCTCCCCAAACCACACTTAATACTCATCTTGCTTCCCTCTGTCTGGCTGAGTGGATTCAGATTTTGTGCAGTGACTCTCTTCAACTAATCTTGAGCTTTTCTCTGACATCCAGGATATGATTTTTGTTTTCTTTGAACTTCAAATGAGGGCCCACAGTGATCATTACTCTAAATATTGAATATTCATATACGAGTTTCCATTTGTCTCGATCAGTTCTCAGATCAGATTAATTATTACTATGCAGTTCATCATGTTCATTTATAAGATTTTCGTTGCTGTTTTTTCTTTGTCACTACCCTTATCATATTAGTGTATATCAATATGTTTCGGTTTTGTGGTAGTACCTTTAATGGATTCTAATATTTGTTTGGTCAACGTAACTATTCTGTTTTGGTTCCATATGGTTTTCTGCATGCTACTCATGGAATATTTGGTGAGGTGGGGACATTATTCCACACTGCATAAGCCATGCAAAATTAATAAGTACAATGGTTTGTTCGCTTTATCTTATCCACAATAATTTACACTATTACAACTAATGTATCAAAATTGCAAGACTTTAACCCGTTCAGGACAAGTCCTGAGTATAATCGGGCAGGGGTCTGTGAGAAATGCATGTTGTAGCAAAATCAGCCCGTCCTCAACCGCTTAGTATTACTTGATCGGGTTTGAGCAGTAAATATTATGCAAATTTCCACTCTGACAGCACTTAGAATAATTGCACCAAGCAAAGAAATTGTATGCATAGTTTTCTTTAATAGTGACGATAGAGTGTCTACATGCCATTTTCCATGATGTGTACCTTGATGTGACTACTGCATGTGTCTCACTGTAATTATATTCTCAACCGTAAATGCAATCCCCAAAATGAGCAAATGATTCTTTCTGTAAAGTCAAACTTTCACCTTGTAATTGTAAAGAAGATTGCATATGAAAGTAATGTAAAAGCTTTGTGTAAATGGCACCAATATCTCAATGTTATTGTCCTCTGTCATTGTTCTACTAGCACTGCTGGTTCACAAAATTATATTCTAGACAAAAATGTGCATATTTACTCAAATCAACTGTGTAATGGAACTAGTAGAAGACCCAGAAGATTTTATACAAAAGTAATGTAAAAGCTCAGTGTAAATGGCACAAATATTTCAGTGTTGTTGTCCTCTATCACTGTTCTAGTAGCACTGCTGGATCACACAATGATATTCTAGACATAAATTTGCATTGACTAAAATCAACTATGAAATGAAACCAGTAATATCCTGGTGGGTATTTTTAGGCACTCTAAATGACACATGTACCCTAGATTCTGTCTGACATGAAGACACATGTATAACATCAAAATGTTCACTGTAGAAACAAATCATAGCCATAATAGTAAAACACCTGGAATCATACTGATAAATAATGCATGCTTTCTGAAGAAAATAAAAAAAATGAAGGAGAGGTCAAATTTTGCATGTCTACTTGATCCGTCCTTATTTTTGTTGTATTCCAGAATTGATCGTGCTTTTTACGTGATTGCAAATGTGCCAGTGTAGAGGGCTCGTGAGTGCAAGTTGCTATGGATATCACACTGCTTATGCAGTTGCTAGGTAATTTAGGCAGTAGCTCATGATTTGGTTTGTATTCAGCTCACAAAGACACAAAGCTAGGAAGACACTCGTCTCAGTGGGAAACAAATAGAAAAATAGTTGGAGCTGACACCATCTCTGACACACAGACAGACTACAAATCAACATGGATGAGAATGTCGGTGTCAGCATACTGTTGCGATGGGATATTGTGCTTGAACTTTAGGGAAAGAAAAAGACAGGATATGAAAGAGAGAGGGAAGAGAGAGAGAAAGGAGGGGAGAATGGTGTAAAACCGTGTGATCAAAATATCACAGCTCATTATATCCCTGAAGGTAAAAGTGATATCTATACAGCACTTATGGTAATATCTATACAGCACTTACAGTTTAGTTGTCTTGTACTTCAGAATCATTCATGTTATGGGGTGCTTTGGCTATAAACATAGCATTTACATTGGCAATTATTAAACAAGTCTTATCCAGTGGTGAGAGAAATACACCATATCGATCAAAAGAATATAGATCAAAATCTCCCGCACCGCTGTCAGGATGATTAAACAAGTTTGCACATATGTCTTTATTATGCCATGAGCATGCAGACTGGGTTTATATTCTGTATAAAAAGCTTGGAATAGTATAAGCCTGTTTTACTACTGAGCTTTTGCAATATATGATGTTACTGCTTTAGACATGTGTCCTTTGTAATCACATGGTCAGGATTCTGACATATTGAAACAGTTATATGATTCTGGGGATTTTACCTGGTTCAATTATTGACATATCCATGGTAGTTTAGGGGACCGAAGTTCAATCAACACTTGAGTGGACACCTGTCCAGAATTAAAGACACCCGTCAATATCACACAAAAAGTTACAATACTTCATTTCAGTGGAGCAATGTTATATATATGGTATTGATCATGAATGTTATTGTTATCCTTTGGATTTAAAAAAAAGTTATAAAAATAAGATTTACACAGGTCTTCCATGTTGTTTTTCTTTTTTCCCCCTGTATAAATTGAGGACCTTATGAATGAAATGATCCAATAAACCACAGCAATACCAATGTTCGTAGTATGGAGTTATTATCCTGCATAACATCTCTAATCAAAAATTACTCAAATACAATATGATAATTCTAGGTTTGGTAATGAACCACCATGAAATGAGATTTGAAATGAGATTTATTTACCAAACATCGTCAACAAAGTCACAACAATTAATAGTTAAGATATAGTTTGGCAAAAAAGAACTGGCAATAGCGTGCAGGCTAGTCAAGGCCAGTCCTTTCAACGATATAGATCATCGTATTATATAACGTATTTACAATATTCACAGGAGAATTTGTACCATCACAACAAGGAGAAAATGGAATACTTTGTATTCAAACAGGCAAGTTTCAGAGTACGTAAGTCACAACTATGAGTGGAGTGTGTGAGTGGCGCAACTGTTTTTCTTTCCCTGTGTTGTTGCATTTTTCATGATATTAGATTCACCAGAGGACAATCAATAAGTTTTAAGGTTTCTGTAGATTGGTTCAAGGGGCAAAAGTTCAGTATAACTGAATCTCATCCTGTCATATGAAGAAACGAAAACAAATAAGTCTCACCTTCATAAAAGGAAGTGCGTAGATTGTACTGAAACTTTTTGTACATTATTTTTGCCATTTTCTTAAAGTGAATCCTCTCATTCTTCATCTTTTGTGTTGTGTATGCTTTGAGAAAACACTAATGAAATGTGTGTGAAAAATCATGACACAGCCAGCTGATGAAATTTCACAGAAATGAATTCTTGATGTGTCACTTTAATGCACATGAAATTCCATTCTTGTTTTTCCTTTTGCATGTGTGTGTGTGTGTGTGTGTGTGTGTGTGTGTGTGTGTGTGTGTGTGTGTTGTTTTTTTCTCTTTTCTATATCTGTTTGTGGCAAAGTAAAACTACAGTTGTTCACCAGAACACAGGGTTTGACCCACCAGCCTTCCTGTCCAATATTTCCTGTTTGACTGGCATCATACCAACTTGTTGCCGCAACTCACTTCTCATATCATGTGTATACTACAGTCCCATAGCATTACAGAATACACACACACACATATGCAGACACATACACAACCACACAAGCACTCACATTGGAAAATATGAGCATCTTAGAAGCTGCAGATTACTTACTATTCACTGTACACAATTCATCTTTTCATCTTTCTCACACACTGTAATCAGGCACCATTCTCTGTTACTTGTGAGCAATAGAACCTCCACACACTTGTGAAGTGTGAAGTCAAATTTTTCAGAGAGTTGATGCACTTAAGAGCCTAGAATTATTACTGACGGGAATGATCGAAGCATAATCACCAGGATTGCCCATTTTGAAAGACCAATCTGCATTTGTTTTTTTTTTCTAACCAGCAATTCCTCCTTATAAAATGTATTGCTATTTCCTTGTGATATATTGGATATCACGACACTACAAGACAGATGCCAATGGGGCACGTTTCCTTACATGTGTGCATCTTTTTATATTCAACCTTTCTGCGCCCTTCCCTACTTTGTCACCTCAACTCTGCAGTCTCTTGGTAATGTGGTCAAATTACATGCACAGTATATTGGGTAGTTCTTTGTTAGAAATGCACCATACTAGAAGAAATTTGATTCTTACATTTCAAATATATGCATCCATAAAAAATCCCTTTTCTTTTGAGTTTACACAAAGTGTATGTGATCAAAATTACATTTGCCAGTTCTACCCTGTATTGTTTCCTTTTTAAATACCACATCCAGTATCTATGCTTATGAGATTCAAGATTACATATGATATTCAGATTTTTTTTTTTAAATGTATGAGATTGAAAACAAAGAAATAGTTGAAATCTCATGATTATTTCTCTCAAATATCTAAATCGATTATTTGTGTATTCTTTGTGCTGATTGGCACATAAAGGGTTAAGATCACAAGCCTAAGATAATAAGTCCTATTGCTCCAAGGAGAATCTCTTTGGATGTATCTAGAATTGTGCAATTAAAAAAAAAAGTAATTTCCTGTATTAAAATGTTCTTTTGCGTTCAGAAGCAAGAACAGCACAAGCTCAGATGATAGTTTTGAGAATGTGAAGGACAGCTGTTTTTTCTCTCTCTCTCACACACCTTTATTAATTCCATAGTCAAGATTTCTCTTGTATGCATGCCTTCATGAACACTGAATTCAGCAGGCACAGATCAAGTCATTTTAAAATCACTTCTGAGAAATATGAATTCAAATCAGGTGGCAATGTAAATCTTGTATGCCAGTCTCGAAATTCTTACAGGAAAAGAAATAATAAGTGGAGGAACATGTGAGGTTTAGTATAGGGAAAAGACCGCAAAGCGAGAGAAAAGGTCTGAGCTTATGCAGCCGATGCTCTGCATCCACAAGGTGTGCAGTATTGCATTACGCAAAGGGCTTTATGCCTAACGATCCCAGGCAACAGGAAGTGTGGTCATAAAATCACATGACGGGAACAGGACGCAGCTTATTATCGTGTCCGGGGTGAGCATGTACACAGCTCTGTGGGTGCTGTGTCTGTTGCAAGATACACAGCCCACTGAAACGGCAATCTGAAGGTATACTCTTGTCTGGCTGCTGCAGACCGGCCAGAGCAGTGTAATGCAATGCTATGTGATAAATGTCCAATGCAGCTTGCCATTGTGGTGTGTATAGGGAGTGCTTTGGCTCTGCATAGTGGAAGATATTTGCGTGCTTGTGCACTTGATGCATGAGGATGAGGGGAGGTAGCTACCCTTGGGAAGAGAGGGACAAATGAAGGAGAGGATTAAAGAAATCAGGGTTCTTATAATGTAGCACATCACATTAAAACCGCCTTCTGTGTAAAACACTGGGCTTCCTGAGCACAAGGGATTGTCCTTACTGTACCTTGGAGAAGATCTGCACAGTAACTGAAGTTATATTACGGACACCTAGCTGCCATATACCCATTTTCAGTTTGGGTCATGACTTCAAACCAGTAGTAGTACAGTGTAGAAACAATGTGGATTTAGCTCTTTCTGCTTCCAAACCAACAGTATATCAAACTGGAACAGGGCAAGTTGAATCTTTGCAGTTTGTCTCTGGAGCCATTTTCTGATGTCATTTTTTTTTCCTAGGCTGTGGTATTGATGGTCAAAACAATGGTACATTGGAATACCTGCAGTTATCAACTGCTTGTAACAATGATATGAAAAGTGAATGTGGTGTAAAACTAGGTCATTATCAAATAGTAATTATTGTCACGAGTATTGTTTAACCAAAACACGTGTATTAGAAAAGCAGGATGGCGTGCACAATCCTGTAACTTTTGCAAGATTTATCTTGTGGCAAACATTTCCATTATCTTCCTAATCTTAACACCCATCAAGATTTTATTCACACAAGTTCATATTGCAGGTTCCATTTCACTCAAATGTGCGATTCGTCATACTCGAGGCACATACCCAATTGCCACATGCATCCACAATTACAAACACCGATTCATCTAGCAATGCACAATTGTTTTTACCATACATACTCTGTACAACAATACATCCAGAGATTAACCTTGTACATGTAGTATCATTGCACAATTGGTGCACATTTGAACATCAAGTCTTGGATAGCCACAAATGTTAATTCCAGCATGACAAATTTGGCAATTTAGATATCAGTACAAGTACAAGTCTGTTAATATCTGGTATTGAAGACACAGGTAGACAGAATATTGCAAGCATGAAGTTGAATTTTTTACTTTCCTTTTAATAGACAACATGTAAAATTTTAGCTTCACAAACAAGCAATGAATGTAGCAATATATAAGTTACTCCATTTTGTCTTTTTATCAAAACCTTGTCTTTCAGACAAATAACACTGAGATGTCCTCATGTTAAACTTTCAACATGCCATACTTGAACCTAAAAGATCTAGAAAGGAAATCAAAGTAATAACGCTCTTTTCCTTTGATCTGTTTTTTTTTTTCTTTTTTTCTTTTTGCAGATATTTCCATCCTCCTTTTTGGTCCCAATAGCTTTGTGGACATCCTTTGCAAAGTTTGCCTTGCTGCTCCAGTTAAAACACACCTTTTTTTATGTGAAAACAGCAGGCACCAGAGCCATCAATTTCAACGCAATAAGGTTGCAGTGAATTGCATCTACATGGTTCAAATTCTGTCACTTTTTAAAGTTTACAGAAAAGTGTCCGAAGGAAAAACAAAAAGAAAGAAATATGTTGGATGACAACAATCCTATGTCAAACCATTCTACTTAACCTAATGCAACCTTTTGTTGTATTTATTTAACTCTTTAAATGAAAAATTCAGGGGGTTTAAGGTCTAGAGGAGGTTTCACCTCCATTTTCAAGTTTGATTGGAAGAAGCCACACATGCATACTTCCCCTGAATTACTACAATGATTTGATCCATTTGTTCAAGTGAATCTAGATACTACATTTGTACCATGAGTGGCACAATTGTAGACACTGAATCTTTAGCTCTTATGTACAAATCTTTTGTACAAAATACCTCACATACAAATACTCGGTAGATCAAAAGCTCTTCTATAGCTGCAGATTGGGGAAAGGTTTCTTAGTTTAAGTACCATCACGGTCTCTGTAAATTCTTTTCTTAGAAAAATTGTTCAATAGATGGTTTTAGTTATTTATACAAGATTTCATACATCTATCCGTCTTTTTCTGTACACACGAATGTCAAGGCATTGGTCGTTTGTGGCCAGAGAAACTGACCATGATCAAGAAAATTGGGGAGACTTTGATGGCAGCAGAGTGGTGCTGTTGCATAGTGGGAAGTATGTAGAAATGAACTTACTTACGAAGCCTTGCATCTTACTCAGTTCAAAGAGCCACAAGACGGACATTAGACAGTTTCCTAGTTGTACATGTTTACAAACCACACTTGTTATCAAAGTTTTCACCAGTCTCTTTTTTACTTATAAAAATGCACCTTTGGAAATTGGATGTCAGTAATCACAGTACACTTTGACAAATCTGCAGGCATTTTCCTCAAGAATGACTGTTTACAAACACTGTACACACTTAATTTCAACTGCTGCTCAATGCTTTTGTAACTTGAAGCCAAAAAAGAATTTAATAATTGTTGAAGTGGTGTGTATTTAACTGGAACCTAACACAAAGAGACACTGAAACGTCAAATCATTTGCACTTCTTGCAATAAATCAACTCCCTTTTCAGCAAATCTGCCTCGCCAAAGAAATGCCCTACAGGTGCTACAGATGCTAGCTGTTCTATAAATAACTTTTTGTTAATCTTGTACATGTAGTCTAACATGCATGACAACAATTGTACATACTTCTTTGCAGTTTGAAGAAAGCAACATTTTAAGATACTGCACCACAAGTTTGCAATTTGTCTTAACCTTGAATGTAAAACAAAAAAAGTACTACCAATAACAGTTTCATTGTAGCACCCGTTTACTACATATTGCAACAGTTAAAATCTAAAACACAGCATTGTGGAAACACAAACATCACAGAACATATTAAACACAAATGTCAAAACTTCAAATTATGTTCTTGTACCTTAAAACTCAGCCTTTTATCAACGTTGTCTTGAACTGAAATGTACTAAGTGAAATGATAATCTCAAGAGAATATCAAATACTCTTGATATTTCATCCATCAATAACTTAACTTTTCCAATTGACATTAAGTTTTCTTTTTTTTTCCAAGTTCACAATATCACACACGCAACTCCTCAGTTGGATATTTACACTGACAATCTTAGTTGGGACCATAAATATACAAATTACATAGAGCCTATATCCAGATCAATTGAAAGCTCAATTGGATATTGTCGATTCTGAACATTTTTCAAACAAGTTGTTTTAGGAAGAAAGGAAGTTTTCTTTTTTATGAGAATCTATGAAGTTCGCATTGCTCATTGGCTATCATATAGCATTTTTTGTTATATTCTCTATACAATACCTTTTTTTCTCTCAATCACTCTGCATTATTTTACAATCAAATATTTTCTTCATGTGCAATGTGTTCCCATTGCACAATGTTAATGTCAATATATTAATAGACATAATATTTTCTATTCAATAATTGAAGCATATCTGGCATACCCTGCCTTTGCTAATTTTGTATGGAATGATTTCTTGAGAGAAAAGAAAGATACATAAGCAACCAAATTCACAAATCCACAAAGAAATTCAAATCAATGTCAATGTACAAGGTTAAAGTTCTTTTACCTTGCTTTCGAAATCAACTTACTCTACTACAAATGAACAATTCATCTCCTTAAATCAAATTGTGATATGAAGAATCAATAAATGTCTTAAAAACAGACTACCATCCTACAACTTTTCTACTTAATAATTAACGCAACAGTTGTGTTTTAAAAACATGCAAACACCAATAATGATTTTGAAAAGAATAAAACATCAATAAATGTCTAGAAGATACATTTGTCTAGTCTAGAAACAATTTAACTGTAGTGATGCAAACATGTAAATCTCAACTTGCATCTTAACTGACTTTAAAAATCTATCATCAAATACATAAAAGCAATCATATCAGAAGATATCACTCTCCAGGATTTAAAAAAAAATCCTTGCAGCTTGTTCAACGTCCCTTACAATGCCCAAGTTGTTGCAGGCTCTTTTCTTCATATGCCAACATCTTCCTTCCGCCAAATCAAGAGTCTATGACTTCTGCTTGTTGCTTTTGAAACTGACTTGCAGTGTACGCTTGCCATTCAGCTGATATCCATTCAGCGCCTGAATGGCACTCAGTGCCTCGTCATAGTTGAGCATGTTGACAAATCCATAGCCTTTGCACCTCTGGTTTGGCTGGTCTCGGACAACTTTGACATTGGTGACAGCGCCATACGGCCCGAATAACTGCCACAGCAGACCATCCTCGCAGTCAGCTGGAAGGTTGTACACAAAGATGCACCATCCCTGGCCATTGTTTGTCATGGCTTGCAGGTTCATGTGGGAGATGACATCTGTGCTGGTCAGTGGGTTGAACCTAGAGCCAAGATAAAATGGGTACGTTAGGATTCCCCTCACACACGAAAAAAAAAACAAACAAACAAACAAAGACAAAACTGGGCATAGTCTATGTCTTTCATCAGGTTTCTTTATCACGACTTGCATTCATATTGGAATATGTATAAAAATGTGTATCTACCTTAAAGTTTAAGGATCTCAAAACCTATTCATACTCGGTTCAAAGATTGAAAAACCAGCAGTTTGGTTGCAAGTCTTGGCAGTACATATATATTCAACATTGAACTGAGACATAGGAACAAAATTGTAAACAGATGTTGAAATCTAATCATCAATGCATTAGTACATGTAACAGGGAAGCAGAAAAACCTGAAATAAATGAAAACATAATTGCAAAGATGTACAGGTCACAGTGATGCTGCAAAGGAACTGTTAAAAAAATACTATACATGTATAAACATCAAAACAGTCACAACCAGAAGTTTAGACAACGAGTGTGTTTGCTTCAAAAATAAAATACATATGTAAAGTATAGATGGAGGTGGAAATCAACAAATGTATGTAATTGGGTTACTAATATATCCTTTCACCTGCCAGTGTCTTGGCAGACAACAAAATTATAAAAGGAAAATGGATGCAGACACAATGCAGGAATACCATGGTAACAGAGCAAAGAATTATTTGAAAACAAGGTAGGACATTTTATCTACAGTGATTACACATCCAGTTTTGGGAATAAGGATACTTCCAAACAGGTAGATTTGTTAGTACACACCATTTCTGTTAGCAAATCAAGAGTATTACTGTAATATTTCACAATTCAGAGGATGTTTTATTTGGCGACGGATCAATTTGCTCAAGACTATTTTACATGTCCTTCAGCTTGCACTCACATAAAACACACAACTCAAAACACAACTATCAAACAATTGAAATAAACTTACAAATACAGCATGGCTCAAGGAACTGAAAGGCATCAAAACTTAAAAAGGGCTTTTTTCCATCTTTGTAATATGAACATGCACACAACAAACCAGCCAATGATACACAAGGCTGTTGGAAAACGGTGAACGTAAAACTCAACGTTGAAAACATTTTCGTTTTGTTCTGTTGTGTTCAATAACTGGAGTACTCACATGAAGTTCTTTGGCAAAAGTTTGCCAATCAAGCCCTGCATCTTGGTACCCATTTGCTGCCACCTAAATACAAAGTTGGGGGAGTTGGAATTTCTTTGCACAGTAAATTGCTTTCTAAAACTTGATTCCTTTTCTGTTCAAGAGCTGCTCACACACTTCAAAGAACTTGATGACAACAAAGCACACCACACCTCTCGCATGTCAATGATTATCAGAACTGCATATCACCCAGTTGTCAAAGTAAACACACAAATTGAAAGGACAGACACACAAGGGAATGGACTGGAGGTGAAAGGATATTTGGCTTTTTTCTTGGTTTTTGCTTGAATTTTTTGTTTTTTTTTTAACTTGGGGGACTGTTGTACGAATAAAGTCTTTCGAATAGAGGCTTCTTGGAAGTAAAGCACTGGGTTATCTTTTTTGAAGACACACTTGCACAAGTTCCTTGAACATGATCCGAGGCAAGACAAAAACCTGACCATATGTTCCTAAAGAGACATCAACGACTACGAAGACCCATTGCCAAAGATGTACAGGTAATCACTATGGTGATGTAGTTTGCACACATGTGAAAACTGCAAACTAGTTGCCACTGGGCGATCAAGAGTCGCCAACTCCCAATTTACCCCCCCCCCCCAAAAAAAAAAAAAAAAAAAAAAGAGAGAGAGAGAGAGAAATGTCTGAAGTCACAAAGTGTTGTTTGTGCAGGCTTTTCTTTTGCTTGATGATCTTATCTCATACAGCTCGCATGGTAGTATTTTTTTTTTTTCTTTTGATGCGATGCCAGTGTAAAGCTTTGACGAAAGCCATTTGAAGTGAGCTATCACTGGATCCAGTGAAACAAGACATGTGATTGCGCTGGTTGGATTATATCTGGCTTTCCAAAGTTTGATAAAATGCAATCGAGCATAGTAGTTTTAATACATGTACATGTTGGTAATGCGGAAATAATTTCACTGACGAACAAATGGAAATGTCTACAATATTAGTATAAAAGTCAAAGGCAGCTTTCAATATCTAATATCTCTCTAGTTTCTTCTCAAATGGAAATTGTTTGGATATTGCTTGTAACCATGCCAGAAATTATATTTTGTTGATTTTGGGGTTTCTCCTGTTGTCAAGACATCTAAAAGTACAGGATGAAAAAATGGCGGTCATTTGGAAAATGGGTCATACAAGATTTATGCATCATCTGCCACCAACAGGTATTCCATTCTTGGTTATGAAGTGAAACCCATGAACATTTTCTGTTTCAGTGTACATTGTACAATGTAGATGGACGAGAACTAAACTGCAACAATCACTTTGCTAGTAAACTGTTTACAAGGTTCTTACATATTATATAGAAAAGGTTTAGATACAAATGCACCTTTACTAAAGATCCTTTTTTAAAAAACCTATTTTAGCAAACTGGAATTTCACTGTCACAATGCAGGTTGTGATATGCAATGATCAAACGCCGCATATACTATTATGCTGCTCTATTCACATGTTTTTCCCTACCAACAGCACAGGATGCCCGAAACCTGCTAAATTGCATCAGAAAATGTATCCAAGACAACCATGGTAAGGCTGAGAGATCCGTTACACCATCCATTGAAACTACCGATGGCCTGCTTCACGTCTGCACCGCATGCTAATGGGACGGTAAACACTCTGTCAGGTGTATTCTAAACAATGTCTGGATGGGGATATTGCACACTGCTCGCTGTGCACAAATACACCATCGGTGTGCACTGGATGCATTTTGCAAATTGTTAGAAAAAACGAAAAAATAAAAATAAGCAAGCCCGTTTGTTATGCATACAGATGTGAGTCTTCTGGGAATACTTCAACCAGGTAATGAATTTGCTCCTCCAGTGAAACATTGGCGATATAATTCCAGTCCAAATATTATTGATTTTTAACTCCAAATGTAAATCACACATTGGATTATTCGAAAGATAATGCACCTTTTTGTTCACAACACCCTTGCAGCAACTGGGAGTACAGTCGCTACATCAAGACGGAAAATATTCCCCACGGTAAATTGCATGCATCAGCGATGACCGACAATAGACCGGCGGAGATATTCAGATAGTCACACTCCACACCATCAGGTGAAGGAAAGAAAAAATAAATGGCAGTGATACATTCCAATCTGGCATTCCTTGAAATACATGTAAGGAATAGAAAGGATATTTTGACAGAATTTGTCTTACCGGAAGCAGTGAGCCATGTGTCTCATTGGTCCAATGAAGTTTTGGGTCCCCGCCGTTGAAGCACCTCCAACCCGCCGAGGGGAGAGTGTAGGGGAGATAATGGGCATCTGCTGGTACATCTGCTGTAAACACTTTTGGTAGTGCTGTCCAGGATTGTTCGCGAATTTAACAACAAGAGGGTCTTTTCCCCCATGTGGAACGGTACCATTCAGGCCTTCGATAGCCTTCTCAGCCTCTGTGCGCCTGTCGAAACGAACAAATCCAACACCACGGGGGCGTCCTGTGCAGGTGGAAACAAAGTGTTTCATACCCTTGTCAGCAAGAGATGAAAACTTGGGAAGTATTTGTAATCTTTATATAGCACAAGAAGCTAATTGTCCAATCAACTTTCAAAGAAAAAAGGTAAATCAAATTCTAGGTCATGCCAACTGCCCATCAAAATATCAATGACAAGTTTCCAACCTCTGCTCGACTCTAGCCCGAGCATCTTGACAGCAGTGAAGTATATAATGTTCCTCTGATCACATCAGCATTAGTGCTGCTGTGTAGCTCTAATAGACCATTCATAATTGCATTGTGCGACTTGCTTTGTGATGCTGCTGTGGAGAGCAGCAGCATGCTGTGCCCAGCAGCCTCTTGCCACATGTGCCTCGATTTTCCCAGGAAAATAGGAAAGTCACTGAAATTTGACTCTAGCATGTTCACGAACTAACCACACGTGTGATAGGATTTACCAAGATTTCTGTAATGCATCGATTTGCAAAGCTGTTTTTTGGACAATGGATTTGTTTACATGAAATTCACCTCGCATCATAGTTCACTGGATGTAGATTTTCATTTCCTTTTATGCCTTGAATATACTGGTAAAAGCCGTTATTTTTGCAAGGGTTTCATTTTCATGAATTTAAGGAATCGCTGTTAAACCAAGAATTTAACACAAAAAAAATATTGCCATGTACAGGAAAGTTGTGGAGCGAACAAAAACCTCAGTGTGAAATCATGAAAAACATCTCGCAAAAATGTCTGACCTATTTGCGAAAATATCTGTACATGAAAATATCAAACAGCTTTTACATTATCTAAGTTGAACAATGTTTGACTCCTGTCTAACGGGCAGGAATCAAACCATGAACAAGCTAACATAAACAAATGAACAAGGCACACATTTTTTCTGTGCGTGTCCTGAAAAATATCCAAAGTTGGGGGTGGGCGTTATCCACAAATGCGAGTACCATGTCTATGTTTGTTTTTTTGGTTTTTTCACCCAATGTCCAAAGTCGGTGTGTGCCTTATGTTTACAGTACTGGCTGCCAACTATATTTGCAATGGACACTTGACAAATTGTGTAACTAATATGTTTACATCTATATAGGTCTTAAAACAATAACATACAGGCTAAAGATTTTTCATGTTGGCCTTGTTATCTGAACAAGAGTTTAAAAGGTCAGACAAGACAATAATGCTCACCACACTCATGGTCCAGAAGGAGGCGCGAACAAATGATGCGGCCATAAGATGTGAACAAGTTGTCCAAATCGCACTGTGTGTAGTGTTTTGGTATGCCACTGATGTACAGATTAGCATCCTTGATGGCCTGACTGGAAGGTCTGGCGAAGGAAACCTGCAAAAATGGGAGAAAAATTACATCAAGGTCAAACACTGGAAAAATAATCTGTCACAATGAATATTTGGTAGTTACGAGTTGGTCAATTCTGGGCCTTTACAGGTTCAGTATATAAGCGGAGACAGTTTGATAAGATTATGTGTAGCTTCAAATACATAATGCTTCTTATATCTTTTCGAGTGAAAGACTTGATATATTACACTTTAAGTGTCAAAAATTTACAATCTTGACACTGATTTTTTTTTAAATTGATCATAGTTTTCAGCGCATGGTCATCTGAGCCATTTTTATGGTCTTGTAAAACAAATGTGCATGTAAGCATACTGATTATGCCTTGTGGTATGTCCTCTGTAATAGCTACATTAATCTGCGGCGACAAAAAGCATACAGACAGCTCATGCAGATGAGGAAATGACGGCATTTGGAATACAAAGTTTCCAAATAGCTTCGATTTCTAAAAGCAGTGTTGTTATATCATTTACATCATAAAGGAAATCATTTGTTACACTTTATGAAAAAAATGAATGGTAGTTTCCTTGCACAGCAAAACCAACAAAATCACCGATTTCCAGCAAATATCAAAACATCCAGGCTCAATACATTAATGTGACACACCTAAACCTTTTGACCAATCTTGCAGACCGAAGAAGTGCAAGCAATCGAGAAAATTAATTAACAGGAGCATGGAATGGAATTTTACAACCATCTACTGACGACTTATTTTGAAACAATCATGGCGAGTGTCCTTGTGCAGCTTGACAGCAAATCCCTAGCACTCAGTCACTGGGTACAAGAGTTGATTGAATGGTCCAATTCAGATTGACAGTTTATTTGAACAGATGCAGGCAAAAGTATAAAGCAGCAAAGCAAGCCTTCTTCCTCCAATTCCAATACATCAACACGTCTGGCAATCAACCCCGACCAAATCCACCGCATATTGCAGTTTTGAAGCACCTCTCCCCGCAATCTCAAATGTGCAGCCAAACAATGGCAGATCGGTCGAGACTTCCCGCCTGCCATTTTTATGGCTCACAAAGCAAAGGCAGTGTGGCGATCAGCAGAAAAATTGTCTGGGAGGTGGAGATTGGATGTGAGCCACCAGATGAGGTTCATTTGATGGTGAAATATAAGAAACAAATTTTGATGGTAATCAGACTGTAGCAATACCTGCAATGTGTCATGTACAGACACTTCATAAAAACAGATTTTAACTTATTAGACATAGCAATGCTATCAGAGGCTTGCATTATAATCCTGCTATAGGAATTGAAGCTTTAACTCAAATCTTTGCAAGTTCCTGTTTCCGTTCTATATGCTATGTTTGAAATTATGAAGTCGATGGATATGTAAACAATACATTTCCTCTACTTCAAATATCCTACACACTACTACGAAAGCACCTGTAAGCCACATGGTCTTGGAGAAAGCTTGCGTCACTCGAAACAAAGAGCTTCCTTTGAATTAGCCACAGAACACAGTCATAGGATGGTGAATAATCATGTACACCCAGAGATTATACAGGAAGGGAGCCAATTTCCTTCCTCCTGCGTTTATAGACAGAGCGTGCATCAATAAACAGTGTTGGCTATCATAAGTAGGCGAGGGGCTTATTCATGACTAATTCATAAAGTAGGCTGGTTGGTGCTGCCACGAAAATGCATTGTAGATGGTGTATTCCATTGACTAGGAAGATGTACTTTATAATTAGATGTGGTCTTTTATCTTCTGAAGATGATGAAACACTGTTCATGTGAATATAACATCCTGTTCTCTACTCAATTTTTATTCATTTTTTTTTTTTTTGGGGGGGGGAGTGGTGAGGAAATTATTCTCAAGTATAGTATACACTACAAAGAAAACTTGGAGCCATTACACATCATAGGTGTTGGTGTGCATGTTATTTATATTAGATCAAAGTACATGCATTAATGCATCTGACCAACCAAGTCATTTGAAAATCCATAATCCCAGTGCAGAAAGGATTGTACATATGGGACGATACTGAAAACCCACTTCATAAGCATCAAGACCAAACATATAGCAGGCATTGTCAACACATCCCACTACCAATGTGTAAGAATATGTTGCAAATGCTACACTAGATTTCCCTTTCAGATCTGCCGTGTTTGCAGACAATTCTCGCCGAAGCACTTTGCTATCTCCGATTACAGGAGGGAAGAAAGGCTCAGTCATCACCTGAGGGGATCAGTCTGAAGACTGGAACAGCTGCAGAACCTGTATGCTGCCAATTACCTTTCTTATTTTATCTCTCACTCTTATCTGGGTGCTGGGTACCATTCCTTAGAGGAAGTCAAATTCAGAGTTGACATGCCCCCAAATATTGAGCAATAGCCTATTCCTTCCTGCTTTCCAGTTCACTTGGGTAGTTGTTGCAAAAACACCACATGCATGAGCTGTCTGTCCCGAGTATGCTTAGGCAATGTATCATCTAGATATCTAGTCATCTTTGTAATCTTCCTGTGAGCAAAAACCTCTAGACATATTTTCCCCTTATTTTTGTCACTGCAAATATGCTCATGTATAACACATCGATGCTTAAAGGAAAATGTTTCACCACCTCACCACTGTAGAGACAAATGTCCGATTCCATTAATTTATTACTAGAACAGCTCTAAAAATCTGAGAAATGTGTTCTACCACCTATTTTGAAGATGGATGTCTAGTCTCGTTACTCCTTATTCACTTTATGTCATATGGAAGTATGTATGAGCACACATACAGCTGTACGCATACACACAGACACACACACACAAACACAGGGATACATAGGCACAAATGCTACAAATAATAACATCTGCAACATATTCTATTAAAAGAAAATGGAGGTCCCGAAAGCTGCAGGAAATTAAATCTAGTGCTCCTTCCCATGTGGTTTGGTGAGTAATGCAATTTTTCAGACATTCATATTAGACATCCTTTCAACCCCTCCTAAATGCTACAGTCTCACATAAATGCATGCGGTGTTTCTACAGTCGACCCGTCTTGTGCATTAGGGCATTAGGGAGGGAAAAGGAGACCACATTAAAGCACAAGATGTTCCAAGTTGAAGGTCAAGAATATAATTTGGAATTTCCAATTGACAAGGATTTAGAAATATTTGTACTCTTGGCACTTTCATAGAGTGTCTATTGATCTTTTTTTCATAACATGGGTAGATTTCTATATTGTTGGGAAGGGGGGGGGGGGGATCTTACATGTCTCAATTTGAAGTCGATATTCGATTGCCACAGCCTGTACAAAATTGAATATGGTTGTGTACAAAGACTGAATGTGAGGAATTGGCTTTGATAATGGCCAGAAGATTCGTGGCACACTTCATGTATCTACACAGCTGACTTATATAGCACAGATTTTGTCATTTGTAATGACGATTATCAAAAAGGGAAATTGTCTTTTGAAACTTTCTCCTGAACTTTCCTATATGAGCCAAGAGAAACAAGGATTTTTGACAAGAAAAACCAGATGCAGAAAAGCTTGCAAGTGGTGTACATTTGTGATACAGTACAAAGAAAAATAAAAGAACCGAATCACAACCAAAATGGTGCTCAATTCTTGTAGCAATTCTAAAGGAAAATGTAATTGTGAAAGCACACATAAATAGGATGAGAGGATATTGCATAGATTTTGCAGGTTCAACTTTGCAGGTTCAATCTTTGTCTATATAAATGATTTTAATCCATCCATATTATAATGTAAGCAACATCTTTTTTATCAATTACTTTCCTGCCACTTGGACTTCATTTATAAACAAGTCTATGAAAAATTGCTTGATGCAACTCCATAGTGTACAAAATTTTGTAATCATGCATTCAAGGTCCCTCTGGTAAGCCTGTGTGGATGCATGGTAAATTTTGAACATATTTTTGGAAAGCAAAATGTTGCCACTTGCTTGAGCCATCCCATATAAAACAAAGATTACATGGATATCTGCAGTTCAATTTAAGCAAAAACTAATAATGATGCACAACAAACACCTTTTTTTCAGACACTGCAGGGGATTGCATAAAAAATAGTTGTCTTAAACAGGGAAAAAAAAAAACTCTTCAGACAGCTTGTCCGCATCGTTGCAAGTGTTGGCCACGCAAGATGACCTGTGCATATAGATCATACAAATAGGCAGAGGAGCAGCACACCAAATGTTAAGATAAAACATTAAAATGTTAAAAACTGAACACTCAAAATAAAGTGGCACTGGCATGCAAACAAACAAAACAAAGTAAATTAAAAAATAGTTATAAGTACCTTTATGGTCTTACACTGCAGTCTAAGACCATTTAACGTTTTGACGGCCTTCAGAGCATCAGCAGGTTTCAGATAATTTACGAAACCATAACCAAGGGACTGGCCTGTAAAATGTAAAATAAATCAAAAAGAAATAGAAATGATAAATAATAGGGCCAAGACTAATATCTATATACATGTCATGGACATAAATCATAGATCATCTAGAAACTACAGAATTGCAAACATACAAAACATACAAAATAAATATCAATGGCAATGTTAGTAAAATTATGTAAACATTAGTTCATTACTGGCTCACACTTTTACTACAGACTATGGCACTGATGGCAATCTGTGTGAAATGACATTACAATGTACCTCTTTCACTGTACTATCAATACACACCCTAGCATTGTGGCACCCGTTTGCTACAACAGTCGTGTTTATGTTCCAATGTAGGCAAGTAGAAATGTTGTTGCAATATATTGTTCATAAATTGTCCCAATACAAACAATTATCATACAAATAAATCATTTCATACAGATTTTTCTTTTTTAATCAAAAGTATCTCGCATGTACAAATCAGGGAAAATTTTTCCTGGTATCAAATTGCTAGATACATTTCTCATGCCACTGCTGCAGAAGCAGTTTCCTTTACTAGAGGTATACAGGATACCATTTGAACTATTATTCATCTGCAGAAATTGCTACCCAAATTTGAGGTGGAAAGTGACTCTCTGCAAATAGTTCAAATAATTCAACCCACTGATGATTTTGTTACCAATATTCTAAAAGTAGCTATCACTAAAACTGTTCAAAGAATATCCATTTGGGGAACAAGTGTTGCTACTGTACTGCTGCTCGGCGAATTTGTAAGCCTCCCTTGTGCCATACATGTGTATAAAGTTCACTATCCACGAAACACAGACAATTACAGGCCCCATTTAATTTTGGTATATTAAAAGCAATTCTATCAAACAAGGCACATCAGCTTTGGATCATTCTTTAACCTTTCAAAATACATTTCGATAGCATAAAAGACAGAAATTAATACTGAAAATCTACTTCCAGTCAACATACTGTACTTAAGCCGTTTTGTCACTCCGAAAATTGGAGCTTTTCTCCGACAGTCTCAAGTCTTTCATGGGATTTCCCTGGTTCAATCACCAAAATCATTCAGAAGCATATGGTGTAACATTCAGTGGAGGTAAACACATTGGATGTGGTCAGAGACAGTAGCACTGCTGTATACATTGGACAGATGACACCTATACAGTGTAGTTTGCTTCCTCCACTTCATTTTCAGTGTAAGGAGGATTTGGATTCTAAGATACCCGTACACTGTATGAAGTCCTTTGTTCTAAACATGAAGAAATGTCTACATTTTGCCTGTAGAGATATATAAACTCATTTTCAGTCGCACAGAAAGTGACACTGAGGTTGCATACAAGGTACATTCAAAATTTCAATACTCAAACAATTACCAGTTTCATATCCCAGATTGGGATAGTCCTCAAAAGGGTTACAAGGTTTTAATGCAACAGCAAGTGGAAATGCCTTCAAGTGCTTTATAGGAGTGTAGTGTGTTCTACAAAGCAAAGTGTGTTTGATTATTCATACCATGTATACATGTACATGTTTACCACCACTATTGGGTCAATTTTTCTTTTCCCCTTGGATCATTATCAAGCAGCAACACACGTGCACAGCAGGAAGTGGCTAATCATGTGACCTGCCTCTAATATCGCACACTAGGTAAAAGGCCTAAAACAAAGAATCAATTGCACCAAAGCACATCAGTGAAAGGGTGGCAATGCACAAAGTCCCCTATGTCTGGATCATTTGTTTTGCGCATACAGCTTTACTTCGACTATGAGCAAATCCATTTACATCCAGCTGGAATGTTCATCGTGGATTGGTGTAATATAGCAAATAAATTGTACAGGTTGTTCATCTTCAGATAGTAAAGTAAATTTACATTTGGCCCTCACTTTCATGACAATTTTAGTCAACAACCATCTCCACTGCAGATGATTAAGCATAACTGCATGCTGAATGTAATGGGGAACAGAGAGGGTTAGTGTGTGCCATACTCTAAGAACTACCATTGGTGCAATAAACGAGTTAATATTCTTATTTTGATCCCTTATGCAATCAATTTGAGAACAAGACCCATTTCCTTTTGTTTATAAAGCACGCCATATGCCAATGTAAGTGGGTCCTACATGTGTGAAATGTAGAGATTCATCACACCTGGAAAATTTCCTTCATAGTTACACAGCCATTTTCCCCCTGATAGAAATCTGCTGTGTTCTCAAACCATCAGTGCCAGTTACTATAAGACATGTTTATCACTTAAGGGAATTTTTCAATGGAATTGTCATTGAAAGGAGACGCAATTTCCAGCCATGCCAGGTCAAATTGAAAATCCACATGCCCATCAGAATTACTCTACTATGCATTCGTGCCAAAGTTCAACTTGACGATCTTAGATATTTGTGAATAGCCACAATGTCGTTGCCATTTTAATGATCTGTTAAGAATTGTATGTGTATTATATAAAGTAGTACAGTCTTTTGCACATCTTTCTTTTATTCATGTCATTTTCTGAATTTTGTGTCATATTGCACAGCTGTCAAAAAATCTGTGGCACATTGAGTGAAAAGGATAAACAGCTTGGCATTTCCATCCACTGTATACACCTTTTGCCCTTTCTCGTTGCTTTATACCGATGAACAGTTGCATACAAAATGACATCCTCCGCTACATGTTGCTTGCTCCTTATAGTAACTCAAGCTCGCTTTTATTATCTCGGCGATAGAGTAGACGGGATGTCCCTGCAAGCGCAGTCAGACAACGAGTAAAATCAGAAAATGTGACATCTGTGCTCTCTAATGCGGTAATGCTTGCACTTTGCCATTCTCTTCTCTTCCTCTTTCTCCTCTTTCTGGCCAGAGCATAGCATCAATCATGTTGAAAGGGAGATTTGAAGGGAAACGGATAACTGCATACTACAAGCAGGACATTTTACATGTGCATCTGCATCAGTTATGCATGGAGATCAATCGAGACCTCTTGTCCCGCAGACTGCAAGCACAGGACAGCTTAGGTGTATTTGTAGCATGCATACCATGTACACGTATAATGTACATTGTTGCATGCTCCTGCAGCTGCATATGATATGCATCTGAAATTTAATATAGCGCAAGGTTTCTGGTTATGTTGAAGAACTGCCATCTGATTCTCATTTTGTCCCATCTGATTTTATCAAAATTTACAAGTGCAGTAGTTCTACATTTGGTACACACTTGTAATGGTTTTACATTTTGTAGTTGTTGCATTGTTCTCATATTTTTGTACAAGTTTCTCAGATTTGCACAATTCATGCTTCTTTGTTTACAGAGAAATGGTAAATTCTTTATGCAAAGTGTGATACATTTACCGCTAGTTTGAATGGCAAAAACATTTACCTCCAATGTTTTTGGTTTACCCTGGCATATTAGCAGATTCAAACACCCTTGTGCATAAGATTATTCAAAACCAAAATGGCTCACAATACTTGTAACCTGGTGCACTATCAACATCAGGTCAGACACCAGTGTAGTGTATCAAGATTATAGCAAGGGTTTGCCTCGACAAATTTTGTAGCCATTTTAATTAAATAGCAGCCAGTCCTCGGCAGTCCAAAATAAGGTCACGGAGGGTTGAGGTTATAAATACATGCTTCTCTGTTCACAGCAAGTTGACAGTGGATGCATCTGTATCTTACAAGTATACAAGCACTCCATTTGTGGATCAATTATGATAATGGCTCTTTGACGGGTAGCTGTACGACAAAAATACAAATGCAAACGCACACAATGCCTACGTTCCTTTCTCTCTCGGCCACACCAGGATATGGTGATTATGAATATCCATCAGCCAATTTCTTGTTTTGGTAAATATGCCAAGTCTGATATGCAGGATCCATATCGCATGTGACGGTGCCCAAGCATTCACGGAGCAATGCTGCACATGTCCAACCACCTACTTGAATTCTGCTCGAATTCCCTGCTGTCTTTTCATCAAAACATCACATAAATCACTTTAAGCACAGGAGGCATCTTGAACCATTGCAACTATTGTCCAAATGTCTGTCATACTGCCTGCTGCCTTTTTGGACCTGCCTTCCAGCTAATGGAATAATCTAAAAATCAGATAAAGGAGGCATCTCATGAACAGGAGGTGATCAGCAATTTGATCAATCCATTTTAAAGAGAAAGTAAATTCCTGGAGACTAAAATACATTTTCATCTACCAAGGGGGATTCTTGATCCCTATAAGATGATCCCTTCAAACAATCTCATTGGCATTTATTTGTTTTACTGTTTAATTCTACATGGATCTTTAAAAGATTTACTCTGCCAATGAATGGTAAATAGTTTTTGTGTATTAAAAAGATGAAACTTTATCGCATTTGCGTGCTACAATGCTTTGAAATATTCTTCTCAGAAAACCATCTCCCCGTCCCTCCCCATCCCCCCCCCCCCCCACCAATTTGTTTGTTGCGTTTTATTTCACTTTTTTTGTTTCTATACAAATGTTTTCATGTACAGCACAATTTCATCACTTCTATGACTGGTATTTTCTAGCATTGGAAAATGAAACAGTTTGCCAGTTCCATAAATCATGTAATTGACGTAGTACAAACTAGATAAACCCCTTCATAAATTCCCAAAATGAAGGACACGAGACGTCGGAAGTAGATGGGCATAGAAGTCAAGTGCACACAGGAGCAGTTGTGCCTTTTTGGCTGTGGATTCATTACAGTCCGACAGAAGCACTCGCTTCGACTCCTAATCCCTGCATGCATGATATACAGGGGACACGCACTCTGCACCACTAGCACATGTACATTGTATGGCAATATCACCTGCATATAGATGCTTCAGGAATACATGAATTTTGTTTATTGTGCAAGTTATCTTGATGTAAACATGCATCAAATTCTGTCATACCTACGAATGTCAAATGCATGTGGTTCTATGAACTGCTTCTGTTGCTGACCGTTAATGAAATGTACAAGTGTATGATGGGCATACACAGTACGATCAAATATATACGACCAACCGTATGCTTCCAATTTCTAATCCCCCACCCCCATTACTGGATCAGGCATACTCATCTAGGCATCCAGAAGTCTAGAATGGGAAAATGACATATCATCCTTTTCACAAGCAATTAGTAATTGTGCAATTAGTTTGTGATGTGAAATGGGTAAGGGTGCTCTCATGCAGATAAGTTTATGAAGCATGACATGAGGCTGGCATGCCTCGTTCATCAAGCAAACAATGACACAGAAAGTATACATGTCCCATTGCGTTGTAATCATAGGGGGCTGAAGATGCCAGTTTGAAGGGAAAGCTCCAACAGATTTCCTCCAATCATTACCAAAGCAAGGCTGCACAGTAGAGATGCAGTTGCTGTGGTATTAAATGGTTCCTTTCAGGTGTCACGACTGACATGGGAGAACTCCCCTTTGGGTGTGAAACATTTAGAAATTATTTTGCACTCCAAGGCAAAAAAAAAACACAAAAAACACTTTTCATGGTAAAGTAAAGGTACCCCTGAAAAGTATTTTCTCTAAAGACATTTTAGTGCGAGACCTGAACCAATACAAAAACAAAGAAATTTACAGACAAATTCCTCCGTACCCTACTTGACCAGCAAATTTGATAAACTTGGATAATCAACTTAAAACAAAAGACCGAACCATTTACGCTTGGCCAGATATGTTTATGATTTCACAATTCAGTGGACTGATTGGCAGTCTGGGAAGTTAGAAATTTAGCTGGTCACTCACCTGTCAGCTTGTCGCGCACAAGTTTGCAGGATTCAATCTCCCCAAACTTCCCAAACAGAGACTTCATCTCATCCTGGGCCATGTTCTGTGGCAAGTAGTTGACGATGAGATTCGTCTTGCTGTCTTCGTCAGGAACGTTTGTCACTACCGGCTTCATGATCCCACCATTTTGCATCGCAGGCTGGACAGTCTGAGCTTCCATGTTGTCTGCAGTAAATAGAAGAAAACGGAAATACTATAATATAATGCTCTTCATTTGGTAAAGATGTTCGTTCATTCACAACATACAAGTTCATACCCACCCTCCCCCCTTTACAAAAACATTGCGATTTCAAAAAAAAAAAATGTGGCCAGTATTAAAAAAAGAAAGTACCAGTAGTTTCTCATCCGGATTTGCCAAGAGAGAGGAGATGGAGGTCTTTGCTACTATATACGCCTTATATTTGACAAGTCTAATTTTTCGTGAATCGCAACTTCCTGACAATTTCCCAAGCGATTAAATTTGCGATTGTGGAGTATAGTATTGAACGGAGAAATGTATGCATGCATGTCACATTCATGTTGGGAATAGAGTTAATATTTTTGCGTTATTTCTGTTTGCAAAAAGCACCCGACTCGCAAAATCTGTGAAAACGAAAACCTCGCGAAATATCTAGCAAATACAGTACCGTATTGCTATCTTACTATATTGATCAGAAGCCACTGCACCCATGTGCAATTGCAAGCTAGCGCAAAGCACTGGTGTAGTTAGGCACCGCCTGCACAATGATTTTCAATCGTGCATAAATGCTAAACATTTCACAGCCCAAAATACTTGCATCCAATTCTCCAAAGTCAAGTAAAAGTTGAATATTTGCCGTTACTTTACACTATAAACAATTTTGGGATGACTTTACAATGCTGCTGTGTAACTTGTACATATATCGTACCGATGGCTGCGTTACCTTGCAGGTATCATACCATGACCGACTGCCAAGTATAGCCAGCAGAACTTCAAGTCGAGCAATCAAGTTATTCCGTAATATGTAAAAGTATCTTAGTGTCTTCCACCAGACTTTGCATACTCCCTTGCAGACTCCGATGCAAGTGTTAG
Source organism: Diadema antillarum (assembly GCF_040938485.1). NCBI lineage: Eukaryota > Metazoa > Echinodermata > Echinoidea > Diadematoida > Diadematidae > Diadema > Diadema antillarum. Next base: position 653,432 of record NW_027271302.1, read on the forward strand.
GTTTTGAAATATTTAGGGCGAGTTTGGACACGTTTGAAAATCGCGTATGGGGCAGTGCGAAACCACATTATAACGTCCTAGCGGACCCTAGTACAACATGTACATGTGAATATTCTTTGAAACCAAGCCCGGCTCATAATGTGCATACAATGAACATGAATGTATACAATGTAGAGACAACTTGTCCCTTCACTACCTACAGAGTACCAGTGCTGATGTTCTCAACATTGTCCAGTGCACAGTAGCACACTACATACATTTGTACATTGTAACAGGGCTGTTTTCTCATTTTTGCGGAGTACAATAGTGTAAACACACTATCAGGAGATTCCAATGCAATGCATGGACAACATTACAATCAGTAGGCCTTAGATGTGAATTTCCTTTTTTTCTGTCCAAAAGTAGAAAAATTCAAAAAAGTTGATGTGGCAACTCAAAAAGGATGCAGAGAGGGATGCGAGACTGTGTATTTTCATCAGCACTTTGAAAATAGTAAATAGAAAAGTTGGATGGATTGCCAAAATTGGATGTGCAAGGGGACAAAAAAGTACTTTTACTTGGCTTACATCACAGTAACGCTCCATTACTTTTCATATCAACATGCCATTCAATGGTTGATATTTCAATAACTGAAGCCAATTATGTTGCTACAATTATCTAACGACTTTCCAGATTGATTTTTATCCAGGGCCACCCATCCTGGTAGGAAAAAAAAAAATGCCCAGTGTGCAGAAGTGCACATGCCATGGCACGTTTGATTATGGGCTACAGCTGCTGTAGATGGATCAAAACAAAAATCAATATTTTCTATTTACACTTCAACACCCGCAAAACCAAACAGTGTTCCGTTTACAAGTGGGGTGCTTTGAGAAATCATGTAAACATACATGTCCTTAGAATTGACAAACCAAAAAGGCAAATACTTGCAATTCGAATAATCTATTTTTTGTCCAAGATATTTCATGAACTTGACAGTAAATTGAATATTTGTAGCAATTTGCAGTTTATATAGTTCATTTTCAGATTTACTTCCCCTTGAACACAATGTTGCTTGCAGCAGGAGAGCCTGCTGACCAACAATATTTTCAATGTTCAAGAAAAATCCCCCAATAGGGGGGGGGGGGAGGGGGGGCATAAACATGTTCTATTGACCATGTTATACAACACTGCTTTTGTTACGAGACTCTTCCTGTAGAAAACCCCCAATTGTGCACCATACAAACATGGTGGACACGTGCAAGTAAATCTGTGTTAGACACAAAAGGGACATATTGGATGCAATAAATCTTGCAGGGGGGGGGGGGATGAGATGGCAGACTTCGGAGATAACATCGAGTGAGAGAGGCCAATTCCTGCTATGTCTGGAGGAAAATGCAAGATGAGATGCGAGTAATGTGTCGCTATGGAGAAGGTCTGGATATAAAGGGAGTGAATGTGCATGGCAGGATTTAGTCTAGTGCAATTTTACCTGAATTGTGCAATGGCGTTATGCAAACTGTTTATCTAGAATGTCAAGTTAGCATATCATGAAATTAAAATATAGGAAAAAAGATACTTGCTTAGAAATATTTTATTCCCCGAATTTCAATATCTACATTTCAAAGGCGCAAAGAAAATTGATGATATCTAAATTCAACAGAACAATGTACCAGGTACATACAGTATTACTATGAAAAGTCGTGTAGGGATTGTGTAAACATTACATAAACATTTGAGTAATTATCTATCTGAACCTCTGCTAATCACATCAAGGGATAGTTTGATCAGAGATAAAACCTACTTCCCAATCTCGGAAATTTGACCGTCAAATTGCTCTGGGATGAGTAATCCCAGTTGAGAGAGAAATTGTTTCATTATTCAAGTAATGCCACTTGCACAGATGACAGAAATGGAATCACGCTGCGTCTGTCAGCCCTACCTCTACCCTAGTCTTCTTCTACAGCATTTCTTATTGATCGTTTGCCCTGTGTGCATTCACGCCTTCGTGTCCACCATCGCCAATTCTCCCCCCTTCTTCACCAGACACCTATGTAGGTCATGAACCACGCCAACATACCAGCCTGCATAGTTTCTGCCCCACTACACCCGAACGTCTGATGTATGATGGCGATACGTGTGCACACCCACAGCTTTATTAGCTGCACTTCTAGCAAGTATTGCCAATTTGTGTAGCATATTTTATTCATTACACATGGCTTACAACACGTTTCCAGTAAGCTCGTTGCATATCAGACAAGACAAAGACTATGTTATTTACATTAGTACCATTTTCAAACACCTCTGCTTAAGTGTCTTTTGTCCAGTGTACTACATACTACCTAATTGATGCTGCAATGGAAAAGCCGACAACCAACTTCTTTGGGGAAAGCAGCAAAGTTGCTCTTATTCGTACAAGTGAAAAGGAACATCTGTCTAGCATCATACAATTTTCATGTACACAAGTGTCTATTGTAGACTGAATGTAGGCTCCATTCCCTGTATATTCTCACCATTCCTATTCAAGGAGCACCCAACAATAGATTGACGGCAATGGCAGGAGGTCAAGAAGGCATACACAGCCAACAGTAGCTTCCTCGGTCTGCCACATATGTCTGGCCCCAATGATTTATTGTGTAGTCGAGGCGATTGTGATCAGAGATGGAGGATGGGCAGATGTCGTGTGTGGAAGGAGATGTGGCCAACAATGGAAATTGCCCCAACCAAGAAGGAATCTTACATCTCAACATCTACATGCATCAGTAATGCAGGGCACATCCCGAGCGAAGCGTTCTTCATGCACACAACATAAACACTGGTTTTACACATCTTTTGCACCTCGCCGACATAATTAAAAGTGTATAGTGATGTCATTCTACATTTCATCCCTGTTGGATACAGTATCCTATGCCACAAGAAATACATCTGACTCCAGTTAATCTACCTTCATATAATGTGTTTACATCTAAGGAAGATTTGATTTTTCTGCTTTGAGTCAGGTTAAAAGAGCTGATATTTTTTATATGTTTCACAAGATTTTATAAATAAGTAATGCAGTGTGTACCACCCTGCCAATGTTGGCATCATACACGCTTCTCTCAAAAAGGTTTTCACAATTACACTGCACAGTGCATTCCCATTATAATGAAGTCCTTGGGACCGGCAGTTTTCTTTCATTATATTGAAATTTTGCTGTAACCAAACAAATAAAGAATAAGAAAAGAGGATAATTGTTGCAGCCTGAATTTCTATTTCGTTGTAACTGGAATTCTGCTATAACCGTGTTCGTTATGACAGGAGTGCACTGTACCAAAGTTTGCCAGGCTAAGTAAATGCCATAATGTGAAAAGAGTTTTAGTAATATTAAGATAGAACAGGAGTAATTCTAAAACCAAGGCGAATATTAAGATCCCAAATTTCGGCTTTGATATGACACACTTGGCGCAAATTCTCTAAATTGATGAGCATGCACAAGATCTGGGTATTCATATAAAATCTCTCCAGAGATTCCAGTATAAAATCATATAGCTTTTGCTTGCAAATAAAAAGTGCTGACTTTTGTTCTGTGTGTACTGAATTCCTTCAAACATGAACATACATGTATTTCAAGTCTAATATTCTGCAGTATAACAAAGAAAAACAGAAAATGTGTCTTTCAGTTGAGCCTTCAGGGGTCATAAATCTTTTTTATTCGTCAGAAAATGTGCTCTAGGCCTATAGCAAAATACCCAAATTAATGAAATGTCAATTAGTTACAGCAAAATATCCATTCGTTACTTGGTGGGATGGTGGAAAGTCTCTGGAATAACCAGTTCAGGGCTACAGTTTAGACATGTGCAGAAACGAATTTACTTCTCAGCCATTCTCAGTAAGCTTGCAATGATGCCATGTTTGATCCCTACAAACTTGAAAGGCACCTGCTATTCTTTACATGAGTGCTTGGGGGCTAATCATAATACGTTCATGCTTACCCAATGTGGGCATGAGCGTGCCTTGGGTTTGGAATACACGAACTTGCTAAAAGCAGCCATGACATTGCACACTCGGAAATGGATAGAATTCGGGGGGGGGGGGGGGGGGGGGGGATGGGGATGGGGGCTAAAGTAAGACTCGTTCTTTGTCTCGTACGTGGAAGGTTTAGTAGAGACATATTTGGGGTTGCCTATTGTTAACACTACCGCTGCAACCACATGTTGTTTGTACAGTCGCCCTGCTTTTAGCCATTTGTGATAACAGTTTTTCCAAACACCAGCTCAAGTTACACATGTCCTCCCAACAGGAGACTTGCCCATGGTGTAGAAATATCTTTGGGAAAATGCCCTTGTTTCTGAAAACCTTGCAAGATTATATTTTAGCACCATGGACACGTGTATGTCATTCAGATTAAAATATCCGGAGGCCTACTCGCGTCGGGCACTTCTAATTGAAAGGCTACTTGGGAAGTTTCTAAATGTTACATTGAGGTACTGCAGTTGCAATGCTGCTCCAGAAAGCATTCAATTGCATCCTTTTGTCGACCCCAACTGCTTTGATATCATTTTACAAATGCCATAGATATAATAAACTTTTAGTGCCGTCATGGCTTGAGTTTTAATGTGGGGAATTAAGATGGTGCTATCCGAATGAAAACAAGACTGGGTCTAAAGGGGGAAACCCTAGATCTGACACAGATCCCACCAGCAAATTGGGCACATGTGTAACATGATCTACATGTAGCCGGAAAACTGGTCCCCATTTGCTGGTAGGCTTGTACTACAGGACAGCAGCACTCTTTCCCTCATGTCTAAAGCGATTCATCTAGTCTCGAGAAAACTGCAAGTAGGTCTTGGTTGATATGAACCACTCCCCCACCCCATCACCCCTGCCATTCCCCCATCTCCCCCCCCCCCCCCCCCACACACACACACACCCTAACACATAGCATAACCACACAAGTCTTGCAGCATTGGGCATAGAAGTTTTTAAACAGAATTCTACCATTTTTTGTTCAATAACACAAAATTTTCCACGTCCTATACCAGAAGTAGCCATTCTACCACCAGCCATGAAATACAGTAAATATGCGTAGTAGTTTGCCCATTTCCCTTTCACAAATTGTCTAAATGATTCTCACTACCACACTGTTACGACTAAATCAGTCCAATAAATGTGAAATATTACCTGGACTTCGTGTCCCAATAGACCATATTCAATTTATACATATGAATACTATGGGAAGCATCAAGCAGTGTATCTCATTATCATCTCCCAATTGTATTGAGGTAATTCTGTGTTATCTCATTCTGACAGTTTGTTGTGAAAAGAGGGACAATGCACAGTCCAGTAATTGCATGCAAGGAACACATTTCAGGCATGTTTAAACATATCCATGTCGACAGTGCAATTACCTACTTAATTTCCCCTGGGACACACTGGTCGGGAATAACTTTCATGCAAAGAGTTTCCTCATAGCATGTTTCACATGTGAAGCTTACCCCGCCATAGATACTGACAAAGGATGTATGCAGCAGCAGATTACATTTTGCTTATGCAAATTTTATATGTGGAGTACAAAGAAATCAAGTTCCCTTATTGAGAAATCTGCATAGTTTTGCAAACTTTTGTAGTCAAGTCTAAAATGTATATCGGATTAACAGGTTTACAACTACCAAATAGTTCAGTTCAACAGTGTAAAGGATCCTCCGTTTCGAGCCTGTATCTTGTCGATGCTAAACCTTTGAAACATCCTGTTTAATATTTTGTTTTCTCCAGTGTCAACTATCACATACAATTGTACTTCTACCTTCTAGAATTTTCTTATCATGAAGCAATGTGAATCTTATTCCAATATGAACTATTGATGTTTCATTTTTAATAGATTCATTCAACAATTAGATCATTGAACAGTACAAGACATGGTAACACTACATCTCTTGCAATCTTGATTGGAAATCAATTTGACAATCCATTTCTGAAGCTGTCGAGTATGAGGGGGTGGTGACTAAATCAAATGGAATCCCAAGTTTGATTTGGTCGTTGTTGGCCCAAGAGCTGTGCTGGATGATATAGCCTCTGCATCTACATACATTAAAAAAACCTGCACTAGGGTTCAACCTCCCATGCCAAATTTCAACCACATGCAAATGCACAAATTTCTACATGTAGCAAGGGGCTGAATTTGGACAGTGTCATTGCCAAATTATACTCAACATTAGATATCTCGGACTTGTATGTTAGCAATAAATTTCGAGTTAGCACATCTGCAAAACTTGCCTAGCATAAAGTAGCAAAATTCCCATATTGCATTTATTTCATCTCCAGCAATTAAAAAAAAAAAAAAAATGCACCAAGGTTTTTGACCTCCCATGCCAAAATTCAACCATGCGCAAAAGCATAGGTGTTACATGTAGTCGGCGGTTAAATTTTGGACAGCGTTATATGGTTGAATTATTGGTTGCTTGCTTTTTTTTTAATGTTCCAAGTCAAACTAATTTGATGTCTTCACAGTTACTAACAAGTAACAGTTAGAGTTGTCTAATCTACCTTTGTCAACCAAAAGTTACCAGTTAGTCTATATTCTAAACTAGTAGAAATCTACTAGACTCTAGTTCAAGTGCAAGATATAAAATATTACGCATATTATACAATGATTTTATGATTTCCTATTTAAAGAGTCAACTGTCAAGTCAAAGTTTTTCTGTTTTATAAAGCACAAAGCTTATTCAGTGCACTAGGCGTGCAAGAATTGGCCCACAACAGACTGCCACAGATCCTAATGTCCCAGTAGAAACTGCACAATAAACCTGCAGTCAGAGCACAATAACTATTTTAACCCAGATTCTAACAGTTAGACAGCGGGAAAATTTTGAGGAAAAAGGAGCAGACAAAAAAGGGTCACTGGTGTAGAGAAGAAAGGGTCGCCTTTCTTCCTGCTCAGTCATAACGTAAGCCACAGCGGTAATCTCACGAAGGGTAAACAGAAGCCGTGGCACGCGACACTGGCATGCAGCATTCGCATGCCGTGTATGTAACGGCGAGTGTGGCAGTGCGTGTTCGCGTGGCTGTGCCGCCGATACGCGTGCTGGACTCGCGAGTCGTGCGACGAGCCACGGCCTTCTAACAGTTACACCTTGATGTACTATGTGTGTGGGAGCCGCACAGCTCAACAAGCCATACCGACTCCGCGGAGCACAGCCAGCGGGAAAGCTCCGTTGCCGCACAAGAACCGGCATATAAGCGCACGTTGACAAAGCTAGGCGGGAAACTGGAATCCGTCAACGCTTGATGCTCGGGACAGGAAAACACGAAGAACCAGGCCGACATTGTTCCGAATACTCTGCGTTTTGCAGGCTCTTTTACATATTAGATTCAAAATGGAGTGTTCTCATAGTCATTCATTCAGATCTAAAAAGGCAACTTGCATGATTATCATCTCCATTAGATCCTCGTTCTAACGTTTTAATAGTCTCTAGAACACGTTAAAATGGAGGCTGTCAGATTGAGAATCTATTTCGACCTCGCACTCCACGTCGTTATCTGACTGCATGGCATTTTCTAGGTTCTAAAGAAGGATTCTAACGTTACGTTATTTATTCACGTTCAAACTTTAGACGTGAGTGAGTTTATCAAATCTGTTTTCAATCGATTGTTTTGATAAATCAGTTAAGATGAGCTGACATTCCACATCCTGACCATGTCGATCACCACGTCGAAAGTAGGCCTAAACTTTTACTCTCTACACAAGTGAAGCGTCTTCTAGGACCCAACATGTATTGTTAGGGGTACAAAATTTCTGAACCGGCGACTGTCAATCAAGTTCAGAAGTCGTCCTCAAGTCGACCTCAAACTTCAGTCAAGTCGTTGCTGTCTGGGTAGGGTGCGATTTCGATTAAATTTACAACTTCGGGAGTCATGAATAATAAAAAGAAAATCAGATTCGATTGTACTGAACTGAGTGAACAGGTGGATTTTCTAATGCATTAGATATCTAAATTACAGTTCATTCAGTAGAAATGGTCAAACATGAACTGGAGACACACCAACTTATGCAATATCAGTGTCGAGATTTTAGTACATCTTCACTGACTTCAGGTTGTATAAAAACGTTACGTCGTTAGGCGCTGCTTGTCCTTGGACACGTTTTCAAGCAAACGTTAAATTTAGTTCGAATAAAAATTTTGGCGTGTAGAATAGTATCAAACAATGTTGGGAACACTTACCAATTACGTTGATCATCTGAAAATGTAGGAAGAGGGCTACGCACAATCAAACGGTAAGGAAGAGAATAAATCCTTTTGACTTCGAAGCAAATATCCTCGACCATACGCTGATGGGGCAAACGTGGAGGAGTATTCGGTCGGTCAGCGTTGAGGGATCGAGTCTACATTAACCTCCAACTCCGCGTGAGAGAGCAAAGAGAGAGATGATAACGTAACGTCGCGACGGCAGAACTAGACGGTTGTGATGATGCTCTTGATAAAATACCGTTTAAAAGGATAAGACTTCCTACGATTACCAAAAAAAAAAAGAAAAAGAAAATAACATAAGCTAGTAGACTAATATTGTACAAACCAAAATATGCGCGAGTAGTCTAGTGAGGGTAAAAACTGAATGGACGATTCACACGACCCATCTGACGAACTAAAATAGTAAATACAAGTTCAACGTGCTGCCTGGCCGGTTATACATATTGCGTGCGCCGCCGCATCACCCTAATGTTTGAGGTTGAATATACATCCGCGAAGTAATTCTATGCACCGCACGCGCCAGTCATCGCTAAAGCTCCGCCCCTTCAGGTGACTTACGAGATCGACTGCCTTGGAGTATTGTAACTCTTTAGTGCAGTTCTCGGACGGACGTAGCGTAGCAGTAGACGCACCAATGTTGTACATGTTTTGTTAGGTTCTTACTTTTCGTCACTTTTGGCGTCTTTGCAGTTCATGGTGGAATTCTTAATACTACACCGTTGGATGGTACATTAGTACATGTATTTTAAATAAGAATATATCTGCATGCATGCGCAAGAATATACTGTCTGGCAGTCACATGCCTGACGTAATTATTCTAAATCTACGCCTGGGGCAATGAGATAATGGAGTTCTAGTCACTTCCCCTTTCTGTGCAATGTCTCGCACTTATCACATGTACCATGTGCGAGGTGGTTTGATGGTCGTGCCACCGTCGCACGAGAAGAAAGCCCGAGATACATCAGCACCAAATTTGAAGGATTTGTGAATTTCCTGCTCCAGCACAAAGGATAGTTACCTTGACAATGCTTTGGTGTCAGACCTAACGGAAATGGGGCATATCGCGATTTAGCTTTACTTCCCCTATCCACCTATCTAAGCCCTTAACGTACAATGCAACAATCCCTTGTTTTAAAAGCTGTAAGTGACCATTTAATAAATTGGCGGTTTCTGGTCAGACGATTACAAGGGGTTCCAAAGTTGCACCGTTTCCATTCTCACTAGTCTGATGAGCCTAGCGCCTATCGGTCTCTTGATTTCAGGGGGGGGGGGGGGGGGAATGAAAATGAAGTGCTCAGGAGTATTTTTTTTTTTCAAAATCGTTATAAATCTCGTTTGCTGTTGACCACCTGTTCGACACAATGTAGGTTAAAGATATCTCGCAAAGAGAAAACTTAATATCTTAGTAACCAAGCTATCCATAAACGTAAGGCTATATATTCTTTAAAAAAAGGGAGAGTTGAGGCCCGGATAGCAGATAATGTCATTAGTTTGGTTGTAGCATAATAGTAAATAATACGAATGGGCGGACTGCGGGCTATGGCCCTCGGTGTTTTCCTATTCTTTTTTTTTTTTTTGTCCCTCAGTTCGATGATACATGAAAATACTTTGCCAGTAAGGGCCTATAAATATACACGAATTCCGTTTTTGTTTTTGTTTTTGTTTTTGTGTTTGTTTTTGTTGTTGTCGTCGTCGTTTTTTTTTTCGGTTATTTTTGTTCGTCATGGTAGGCTTGTAGACATCTTCATTGTCTGGATCAAAAAAAAAAAAAAAAAAAGACTGGCTTACCAAAATAATGTAATAATCAAGTTATCATACCGCAGATGATTTAAACCATGGTAAAACTAAAAAGATAAACCACCAGAGGGCTACTGCGTCCCATTCTTATCAAAACGCTCGAAAGTGTAAAATACATTTTTTAAGTCAAAACAAAAACAAAAAATAAACTAAGCAAAATAAACAGTGAATTTATTTGCGATACATGTTACATTATTGTCCAAATGATTAATTCATGAGGCTCTAAAAGCCTTGCTTGATTATAGATTTATTTAGACCTACTGTGTAATTTGGAGAGAATATGACATATGGAACACCATTGAAATGAGTTAGATAGTGACCAGTTCAGTATCAGTGAAAAGGATTCAGTGAAATACCAGTACAAGAATATATTGAAAGTGTATCGAAACAAGTGTAACGGAAGCAAGAGAGGGCGCTATGCCATAAAAATACACTCGAAGAGCTGAGAGCCGGCGTGGCGGCCCAGGCTGCAGCAAATCGGTATCGCTTTGGATTAGAGCACACTGCAGGTAACTTTAGAATGATTCGTCACCACCTAGGAATGTACACATACGCGCGTATACTGCAGGTTCGAACCATGTATATTTCCTTCTTTGTTTGTTACTTTTTGAGCGGCTGATGTTTTAATCAGTTATTGTCTTGCCCCTTCAGCACGATGATGTAACTTGTCAATCAATTTTCTTCACTACACCTCCCTCCCTCGCGTTTCTTCTCAGCGATAGTTAGGCACGGCTTGTGGCGAGACAGCTTCAGATGATTATCATGAAAAATAATATTTCATATCAAGCAGTGAGAGTATCACATGAATAAAGGCATTGTTACCAATGTTTCAACATTAGCGAGCATTAAGATCTGCAACGCGAACGCTAAGACAAGGTTAATTAGGCAAAAATTGGTGTTCTGCACATGCGCGATGTCCGTGACCTGGGAAGCTGCGTCGTCTTACAAGCGCAGATCTATCGCTCGCTAGTAATAAAAGACAACTCCGGCGTGCATAATACTCCATGCTTCCTGTGCAAAGAAGGAAAAATGAATAAAAGAAGCCATATGAACAAGTCCGATTTCAACGAAACTACAATCACTTTGTTGTTTAAATCTATTTTAATATAAAGCCACATAATGAACATTGCAAGAATGTGACTCACCTCGGAAAGAGCAATAACAAAGCTGAGAGGACATACTAAATGATTATTCACTTATTATCATAAAATTCACGAGAAGATGCTGTCGGTAGAGACAGATGACTTGAATTATAGTGTTTTGGTTGTTAAACTTAACTCACGCCTGTGTATATCCGACAACACATTATTTTGAGAATGAACACTACCTATATGTGGTTACCATGGCAACGCAGTTTGCAACACGAATCGAAACATGTCTTCACCCCGACACAAATATGTGTGCACCAAGAACCATCGCCCTGGTGCGCATATTGCTTGAAAAAATTAAATTAATCGATCCGCAGTATTTTCTCGATTCATTGCCATAAAAGTCGTTTATTACACATTAACATGGCAACGCAATTTCACCCCCACATTCGAAGAATATGTCTTGCATACATCTTCACCCCGACACCAATGTGTGTGTCAAGATTCGTGTGCATTTTGCTTGAAAATAAGGATTTTTTTTTAAAATCCCTTTTGATATTCCTAATCAATCGCCGTAATATGCTGTTACCATGGCAACTCAGTTTTTGTCATATTAAGAACGTGACTTGCACATCTTCACCCACTAAGGCCAATGTGCGCGCCAAATTTCATGATTAATGCAGAAGTAGCTCGATCACCCCAAACTATGTCCTTGGCCCTGTTGCATAAAACCCACCGCTGGACTTACCGCTCCTTTCTAGCGGTAAGTCTTCAAATTAGCGGTAATTTTTATAATCCTTGATGCTGATTGGCTGTGATGCCTATTTGACGGTAGTTACCATTGAAATTCAACGGTAAGTTTTATGCAACGGGCCCCTGATTTATGGCCACAATAGGCCTATATCGTCGTCGGGGCAACGCAGTTTCCAATACATTCGAAAAAAAGGTCTTTCACATCGTCATCCCCAAATCAATATGCTAAATTTCATGAGCACTAAAAAAAACAAAACAACAACAACATGAAGAAGTTATTTGATTCGCACGATTTGCAACGCACCAATTTTATACCGCGAGCGGCGGACTTATCGGCTTTTGCAATAAAACAAAATGTGGACATATCGGTTTCTTTCTCTCTTTTTTTTTTCAGCAAAACACATTGAAAAGAACAAAATGTTGCTTTTACATCTTTGTGTAGATTTCTGAAAATTAAACTTCTATCACGTTGGTAACAGTAGTATGATAATCTGATCTCTTACATCATTCGCGTTGTACGCTATCACTTTTAACGAAATTCTTGATTTAACAAAATTGAACGATATGGCCTTATCGGTTTTTGCGAACAAACTCTTCGGATATAAGATTTATCATTACAATAATGATGCTCAGTTACGATATACGCACTGCACACGCTTTGTGTTTCGAGTGCAGAGGTACAGCGTAACCATGCAGGGAGGTGGGTTTTCCCACCTCCCTGGTGACTGTAACAGAGCCTTGTAATAGAAGGCTCTGCAGTATAATACGCGACTACGCCCTCAGCGATAAGGTATGAACAACACATGACTTCATTAAATTCACATTCGAGGGCTATCGAGTTTTGTTTTGAGAATTGCGCATCAATATTCTAGGCCCCATTTCATGAAAAGTTGATATGATAAAAACTCTGGCTGGAATGGCAGTTGTCATGGTAATGACAAGAAGAATCACTTTGGATTATGTCAACTTTTTCTTTTCTTTTCCTTGTGATGATGGAAATAAATAAACTATTGAATTGAATTGAATTGAATTGAATGCAGCTTCGTGATTGGCTGTTGCTATGGGAAGTTGTCATTATAGCAAAAGTTGACATCCTATAACATCTTTTATGAAACGGGGCATATACACTGCTCTTAGAATATCACAAGGGATTTTTTGAAAAGTCACTGTAGGTAATACATTATATTACTTAAAAGAGAGAGAGAAAATGTGAGTTATTTGCCGTCAGAGCTAATTGCAATACGCGTATCAGCAAGCCAGTCTTCAATATTTCTTGGGAGTTTTTTTCGCGAATGGGACTTCTCGACAATTTTGCTAGTGAGTATAAAGTATAGATTGGCGAGATTGGAGCCCAGTTATGACCGAAGAGATGTATTTTTGCATATCACATTCATGCCGGGAGCAAAGTTAATATTTTCGCGCGTTTTTAAATTTGCGAATATCACCCGACTAGCGAAATTCGCAAAAAACAAAAACAAAAACAAAAACAAAACAAAAACAAAACAACAACAAGCACCCAAAACAACAACTCGGGAAATATGGCGTATATTATACAGATTGCAAAAGCAACAATGTATTAATTAGAATTAAAACTAACGCATTTCAGTCAATAGCAAGTTGAAAGCATTTTGATGATAATTATATTATGATTATGTATCTATTCATTTATATGCATGTATTATGTGCTTTTCAGGCAATATTGATATCTCCTGCGGGCATTTCAAGATGGTCGCTGTTAAGTTGTGCATCCCGAAAGCATACCTGTCTCATAAAATTCTTTTATTGATTGCAAAGTTACATTTTAGAGTGAAATACTCTACCATTAGTGCTTATTATGTTTGGTGAATAGAAATGGAAAATATACTAAAAATGTATATTGTTGTCCGTGATCCGAGTCTTTTCGAATGAGATTCACCTTTTGATATTGCAGAATATTTCCTTTTGTCATTCTTTGTGTTTCTGTCTGTCATTTGTTTGTATAACATGTATGCATGCTTTTGGGTGTATTTTTTTTTTGTTCGTTTGTTTTTGCGGATCATTATATCAGGTATATTTCCTAACATAGTTATACGATCTTAGTCTGGTCACTCAGTAAAATCATAATATTGTAATTATTATCATTTTTTGAATGATTACACGTCTTTTAGCTGTCGCAAAATGTAAGTATCCAATCTATCTTACAATGCAATGTTGATTATACATCATAATGATCAATTCGATTATAATATGGGTAATGCTGTCATGATAACCCTGTATCAGGTCAGTGAGAAATATGCCATTTATCCATTTATCTTCAAAAACTTTCTTTATGACCTGAGTGGATCGAGACTAGCGAGACAGAGGTTTGGAAACAACCGATGAGTACTGTAACGCTGCGGTGTCACAGTCCCTGCTGGTCTCCGTTCAAATCCCACGTTCTTCCTTTTCACTTTCGTTTTAAAGCAGACTAATTATTAATTTAAACTGATTATGATATCACGTTGTTTTAATGAAAAAAACAACACAAGAGCAAGAGCGAGGATAAGAAGTGTATAGTCAGTATGTGTTATACAGCAGAAGAGAAAGAAGAAAAAAGAGGGAGGAGAAATACTGTTCACATCTTGACAGTGAAGAGTTGAATCTTGTTTGCTTGGTTTGTCAGACGATGATTGTTTTCGTTTCAACTTGCTGCACACGGAAGTATATAGGCATAACAGTTGCTTTCTGTTGCATTTAAGATATTTTTCATTATTATCGTGTTCACAACACGATGAACGAGATATAGGCTAATGGGCACCTTTTCTCAGAGTTGTAAGTTTCTGACAATATCAGTTAAGTTCTTAGTTTTGATTGGCTGAGAAGCTCTAGTCACTGACTGCTACTTAGGTAGTAAAGTTTTGACTTTGGTCAGAGACTGGCAGCTTGTCAGGGCTGATAACTTTCATGAAACGGTACCCTGTGCTCAACCTCAAAGAGAGAGACAATTAAGAAGTGTGACATATACTATTTGCTGTCTTATAAGCATTTTTTTTTGCATTAAATGCAAAATACATTATAATAACAACACGAACGGCATATACACCTCGCTTTAATCCCATTCCAAAATCAAGGGCTCGAGTTCATGTTTGATTAGTTGGTTTTTATACAGCCGAGATATTAAGCGATATCACCTCGCGATACCGATATCTGACTGATCGCTCTTGGGACGTATACTACTTCCGGTTTTGCGGTTCTGGAAAATCGTACCAAAGATCCTACGTATATAGTGTAGGATCTTTGATCGTACCAAGGAGGTTTAATATATTGGAGTTCCAACTGGCTGCAATTATTCAAACAGTTGTCAGATTTCTATTGATGTACAAAAGAATTCCACAGGTGTTGTTTTTTGTTTCAAACAATATTTTATTTCGATTCCATCATCCATCGTTGATTACAATTCAACATTTAGTTGTGTTGCTTCCTGCGTGACATTTCAAACATATCAAAATATTACAAAATAATATTCTTAGGACTGTCATTGTGTCAATTTCTGATTATTCTATCAATACACAGTAACTGCTTCACAAATATAGTGCCTTTGATGATCGATGTTCCAAGCCGCCGTCTTGCTGAGCAATCTGAAGATTCATTTTGAACGTTATCATAATGTTGGCCATATTTTGCTTATTCATTTATCAAATAAAATGAAATTTTACGTAATGATAAAGCATGTAAAACAAAAGTCAATTCCGTCCAGAAATTTGCGCAAAAGTGTAATTAAGAGCTGTATCATGTGATGTTTAAAACTGTACCATCCTGGAAAGCTGCTTTTATCACTTTTCCGCTTAATTTCCACAAATGAAACTAATATGGAATAATCTTCAAGTATAATATTCTTTATTGATAGATCAGATTAGTGCCTGGGTATGCCCAGTCGAGTAATTTTCATCTTTATTTCAGCATTTTTTGCTCAATTTCTATTCGCGCATCCTCGTGTTTGTATATCCTTTTATAAGGAGGGATATAGCGAAAAGACCTTAGTAATTACCATCACAAAGACATAATCTTCCTTTGAAAGTGGCTGGTGATTATGCAATGAGACACGAGTCAATTGTCTTCATATCTGAGCGGCAGATCCAGTTTGCCACATGCTTCAAATATTAATTGAGCGGCGGCTTCGAACATCTAGCAAAGGTAATAAGACGGTTGTGACTCCATTCTCTATAACCTCCTTGATCGTATACATTCATTCTGGATATCTTTGATATCAGGTCGAAGTTTTCTTTCCTGCGAAGCAGATTTCTCCACGCTCTCTATACTGAACTTTGTCTGTTGGGAACTCCACTCACGTCAGGTCCTGATTCATCTCTGAATGGATATTTTCAATAATTTCGTCGTTTGGCATCATCACCCGTAGGCGGCCCAGCATTGGGCAGCTTTGTAGAAGAATCCCATTTATCAAAATAATGTAAAATTATACACATTAGAAACTAACTCGATTATTTGCAAGATTATAAAGACAGATTTTGATACGATCTATGAATAGGCCTACTAGCTATATAGTACTTTGGTATTCATGTGCATAAAAGCGTATTCATATTTTACACATCGTGCGTTCATAACCGGAAGTTTAATGTCCCAAGAATTAAAGGTAAACACAAATGAAACAAAACAAAACAAAAACAGAGAGCGCCACATGCGTTCAGATTCGGAGAGCTATACGCGATCGGGAGATTGACACGCAAATTAATTGATATTAACTGCATCAATATCTAAATCAAGAAGAACCAATGATAAAGAACACGAGTTCAGGTTTCACGATACCCATTCATGAATATCATAATATATAGACCTATACTTTTACATGTTTTTCTGGGTGTGATCTAATAGTATTCTTAGGTATAAAATCATGCTCAAAGTTGAAGGATGCTGGGCGACCACTGAACGCTGCTATCTCAGAGAAACAAAAAGCAATAAGAACGATGGAGTAAAGTAAAAGCTATTAGAAAAGAAATTTAAGTATCAGCGTAAAGCAAAATTAGAAGAAGCGCCGGTGAGGGATAGGCCTATTATATTAATATTGTGGTAATACATTGGAGATTGGCTGAGTGTCGCTGCATGGTTTCCTTCGAGCTTAATTCAAAAACAAATTTCAAATTGAAAGTATCAAGGCAGATGGAACAGAAGGATCGAAAACAAAACGGGATCTTCTATATAACTTGATTACTTAGTCGTCATTTGCGAAATTCACTTTTGGTGTTCAGGGATTGACGATTTTTTATAGTGTTGGCTAAAACTATCAATTGTTATCATCTTTGGATCACCGTCCAAGTTATCATTATTTTTTTTTTTCATTACCATCGGCAACTTGCTCGTGAGAGACTCAAACTTGCACCATGCAGCTTTCAGTGCAGATCACGCCGTGAAGACACGGCATAGAGAGAAAACAACCTTCGACTATGACAAGGAGATGACAACAGAAATGAAGACGAAGAAGAAGAAGAAGAAGGAGGAGGAGAAGAAGAAGAAGAAGCCAGAAAAAGAGGAAGAAGAAGAAGAAGAAGAAGGACAGCTGATGAGGGGGCACTATAATACCGATGTCATTATTGCTGAAATGAAGGCGAAGTCTTCTTGGCACATGTTTTCAGTAACGCACATGTCAAAACTTTTTTTATAGGCCTATAAGCTGTTAGTTTGTTTAAAACGTTTACAGTTCGTTATTCCGGATCCGCAATGAAATAAGGTTCGTTATATCTGTTCGTTGACCAGAAAGCGAAAAAGGTTCGTAATTCTGGAGGTTCGTCGTCCATACATTTTCTCCATTTTTGGATTAACGAACCTTGAATATTAAACAAACCCTATTTAATATTCGGATAAACAAACCTTCGGAATAACGAACCTTTAACAGCGCCACAAAATGTTTTGATAAACGGACTCTATTTTGATCAAAATAATGTTGACTGTTATCATCGGTTGTGCTTCTCTTTCTTCTTATATTAACTTGTAAGTGAATGGTCTCGAATTTCCCTTTAAAGAACAACAAAGAACAAGAATATCTCCTTTGTACCCATGCTCCGTGTCGCAGAGAAGTATATGCGCTCTTTGCTGAGGTGTTGATAGATTGATTTGACAAAAGACACGCGCTTCTGTTTAAAGGGACTAAACGTGCAATGGAACGTATGTTGACTTGTATGGATTCATTATAGACCCTACTCTGATCATCACTTAGTATGTGGCCAAAAATGTGTCATATATTTTCAGCTATTTTTCTTTAAAGCAACTTTCTGGAGGTTCGTTGATATCATGATTATGAAAAAGATGTTGAAATGCTCCTTCCCCCAGAGTGAGCATAATTTCATGTTCCACTGCAATATATTTCGTTAATCATTATCATAGTAACTTTGAAACAAGCAGGATACGCCCAATCTAATAGAAAAATATATGCGTTTCAGTGCATTTTGTTATCGAACCAAGTCATTTAGCAATGATTGACAGGTGACGTATAATTGACAGAATCTTGACTTGGCAGGCTTTTTGTGAGGGTATCCAAGTAAAATAAGAAATATGGTAGAAAAAAGACAAAATGTATGACCCGTATCTACATATTCATTAGGCCACATACAGGTAAGTGTATTGTAGGTCTACTGAGTATGTATGTAGGCACAAATAAATGAATAAAAATGACGAAAAACTGGAAAATTTGTCGCGTACAATATTACAATCAATTTCCCTACAGGATTTCAACATTTTATCTGAAATACAACTTATTCTATTAACATTGTTGCTATTACTTTTTTTTTTCAAATCAAGATCTTTCTTTGATTTCCGTATCCAAACTTTATGGAAGGGCAGCTTGGAGCGCATCCAAAGCCAGTGAAATGATAACAGGGGCGGATCCAGGAATTCCGTAAAGAGGGGGCGCGTTTACAAAATTAAAGGGGGGACGCACGCACCCCTCCCCCCATTTTTTCTTTTTATTTTTTTTTTCATTTCTTTTGTTTTAAGAAAAAAATAAAGGGGGGGGGGCGTGCGCCGGTTGCGGTCCTCCCTGGATCCGCCACTGGAGAAGCATTCATGTGATCATGCTGCTGTCTGACTGTATACTACAGTAGAACCTTTAAACAAATTGCGAAGAGATTCCACTCCTTCTGACAACACCTCCCTGGTTATAGCCATGATATCGGCACGTCTCAAAAACAAAACTCTGTATCGTGTCTTTTCTTGATTTTCTTGATTCTAACAATCAACCCGAATATTCACCTTCAGTCAGATTAAAATTGTCAGGTCATGTTTAAACGTTCAGGTCAAATTCATTTTGTCTTCAGATCTTGTAGAGGAATAAACACTACACGTTCACGTCAAATTCATTATGTCTTAAGATCTTGTAGAGGAAATGAGGAATAAACACAAGGTCATTGTGAATCGAAATGTTTCATCACGATCACGTAGACCTGTCTAACAGGTACAGACATGAAATTTGGACCCTTGTCAGCAGTTTGTTTTGTTTAATGTGATCCTTATTGATGGCTCTGCATACAATCCATAGCATATCTGTACCTAATTTAAGACCTAGACAAGAGTTGTAAAAGAAAATCATTACAGGTGGAGGAGGAGACGCGCACAGGACAGGTGGGGCGCGGGCTACCCCAGACCCACTATAAAACTTTTCATGATGGCCCCGCCTACAATACCGGAACTACTTTCTATTGGTATGCCCACAAAGCACCTGTGGCTGGCACACCTGTAGCTATCTACAGGTTACCGGGCAAGAAATCTGTTGCTGTCTGACCAGTGTCTGCCTTGAGCATTAATGCCCCTGTTTGTTTCTACTGGTATTTGAAAGCAGCTATTTACAGGCTCTCTGATGAACTTGCTACAGTTAGCTGCGTGCACCTACTACAACACACACAGCTACATAGCCCGCATCATCTTCACCATTCATATCCCGCGCGCTCGACACCAATGATCCTTTAGACCCATGGATAGCCTTTTAGCCCCCGACTTTGTCATTGCACTACAATCAAGGCATGCAGCTCATGCAATTTTACTATTTTTAGTCAGCGGACGTAGTACATGCATGTGAATAGGGATTCGGGGATTGAGGGCGACTATCACAGTCGTAATCTGCGAAAACTGTCATTTTGAAGTGCAAATGCAGTTCTTGGTGGACTTAATACTATTCAACTCAGTGTGGACTCGTTAAAGCAGTTCCAATTTTTTTTTTCGGTTTTTTTTTTTAAATAGTATTCCTCCTGAAGATTTTACCGTGTATTGGTCACAGCGACGCTTACCTAGACCCCTTTCTAGTTGATTCCAGTATGCTTCTAATGTTGTTGTTGTTTGTACTATTGAACTTGATGGAATGGCAATTGTCATGGTAACAACAAGAATCCAGCTTCCTGATTGGCTGATGCTAATGTAAAGTTGCCATTCCAGCAAGCCAGTTTTTGCACTTGTCCTCAATAACCTTGTGTCCTAGAGTCTAGTAGTAGTAGACCAGTAGCAGTAGTAGTTTCTAATAGTCCGGGGCGGATCCAGGAATTCCGTAAAGGGGGAAAGGGGGTGGGGGGAATTTTATTTATTTTGTTTAAAAAAAAAAAATACTAGTAAGGGGACGCACGATGCGCTCCGCCTGGATCCACCACTGGTTGTAGTGGTAGCAGTGGTAGTAGTAGTAGTAGTAGTAGTAGTAGTAGTAGTAGTAGTAGACAACTCTAGACGTAGGCCCTAGTAGCCTAGAAGACATCTAACGTTAATAGCAACACTCTGTAGACTTGAGAAGTACTATCATACTAGTATAGTGTGTGGGAGATGATATCTGTGATTTTATACCAATATCAAACATCGATGTCGGTATCAGGCCCCTACACAGCTATCCATATTACCAATACTATAGCAATGGTCATTGAAAAGTGCAAATCATTCAAAACTAAGGATTAGAAATACGAACGCTCACGTTCAACACGAATTAGATAGATCTACATATGGGGAAACAACAAAGTAACACCTGAAGAGGCTTATAGGCTTATAGTTCAATTATAAAAAAGAAAACATACAATTTAACATATTAAGGACTGTAGGCCTACAATTTGCAGTTTTTCTCTAAAAATGGACGGCGTACCCCGAGACTTGACATGGGAGATAGAAGCTCACACCGACCTAATGTCATGTCATTTGCAGCACGTAGCAAGAATCGTACTTGCCCGAAAGAAGCTCGTTCATTTTGACAAGTTTACGGCTCATTGCTTCGGAAGTGGGCCGTGCGGTCATCATACCATGGCTCATCAAACATCTTGAGTGAATATTCAAACCAAAACAAGTTTTAAGTATTTATTTAGTTATCCTTAGCTGTTTGCAGACTGTAGTTTCTGAACATAAACAGTTTGGACATTCCACAAAGTCTGATTTAAAAGACGCATACGGAGTAATTTTAGTCGACCCGTACCCTGGCTCAGTCGACAGCTTGTATAGGCTATATTATATATTTTACGTCGTTAAATGTGTCTAAAATGCAGAATTGATCAAGATCACTTCTTTAGCCTCATACGTTTTTGTAGTTTTCACATATCAATACATCGTCGACGAATGCCCAAGAAAACGTTGACAATTCGCCTCACAAAAACAAAGTGTGCGCAACAAAATTTGCAGCTTTAGCATCCATTCCTCAACTCAAATGTCAAGTTGACCTCACATCTTATTCACAACAGTGGTAGGTATAATAGGCCTATGTGGAAAAAATATATGGTATGGTATGGTATTTATTTTCGTATAAAAAC
The DNA here is from genome assembly GCF_040938485.1 of Diadema antillarum. Classification (NCBI taxonomy): domain Eukaryota; kingdom Metazoa; phylum Echinodermata; class Echinoidea; order Diadematoida; family Diadematidae; genus Diadema; species Diadema antillarum. The sequence goes on from NW_027271302.1 coordinate 675,005, forward strand.
AATAAAAACGGGTGGATTGCCCATATTCAGCGTTGCCAACATGGCAACGCTGTTCTTCCATGGGGTCCACATACAATAAATACAATATACAATTTAAAATGGACATGTACAAAATGAAACCAACGTTTGTACAAACATGAAACATGCAGGTGGAAACACGTACAGTAAAATGAGAGAAAAAAAAATCACCAACGGATAATGAAAAGTCTTAAAGGCAATTAAATATAACAATGAACGATTAAAAATATATTTGAATATAAAATAGAGTGTTTGGAAATAAAATCCTCAATCATATCTATGCGGTGAAAGGAAAAACAGATTGTTGTAAGATAATTACTTTGATCAATTTAAATAGAAATACGTAATAAACGAATGAAAAAGAAACTGGAGACTTGTACAAAATGCTTAGATGGATCTATGACAACTTAAGAAAACTAAAATTCGTGGCAAGTGATATGTCAAGGCCGGAAAACTAAAGGTGAGGCATATAATAATTGCATCGAAATCAAAGGATAATAATTCGATGGATAAAACAGGTACAGTTTGTAAACAGTTTTTAAGACATATTTTGAAATATGGATTGGGTATATAGGAAGCTGATTCGGAATTTCAAATGTCATGAGTTGTGAGAAAAAATAATAAAATAGTATTAACTGGTACGGGTTGCATAACTAATACTCGTTTACACAAGGTTAAAATCATTAAAAAAATGACAGAAATTCAATAGCAAATTCAAAGAATATATAAAACAATTGAAAATTAATACTAGGCATGCAATCGCAATATTGAAATGGAAGAAAAACAATTAAGAACTAGAAATGTCGCTATGTTCATGTGAACAATGTGTGATTACATTTTCACAAAATTGGCAAAATATTTAAAATGACATGTTTGTCACAATGTGTTGAATGTTCACCTTCCTTGACCTATGTTTAATTGGATGAATAGGAGAGCATGTATATTTGGGGATTTAAGAACTTTAACTCGACTTTGACCCTTTCATAGTTTATGCATTGAGTAATTTTCAAGGCAAGGAGAAAAAAGTGCAATTTCTGTATTGAACAGTAAATTGTTATCATTTTCATCTGGCCTTTGACCCTAAGATTTATAAGAGAATCACTGTCAGGCAAAACATACATAAATATGTATATGCTAAGTTTCAAGATAACTTGAACCACTTCCGAGATATGGAGAAAGAAGTAAGTTCAGCACTTTCACTTGATATTTGACCTTTTGACCTTTGACCTTCTTGGCAAAAAAAAAAAAAAAAAAAAAACCGCCAGAGAATCTCTATTGGGTTATACATGCATATACCACGTAAAAAAAAAAAAACCTGCTGGCATTGCATACAAAAGGGAAATAATAAAATTTTGAAGTATTGCCCTTGACCTTTGATCCCTGACCTTTGACCCCATGAACCCCAAATTCCCTAGATAACCACTGCCCGTCAGTACATGCATATATACTATGTTCCACGAAGATACCTTGAACAATTTCCAAGATACGGAAAAAAAAGTGAAATTTTAACATTTTTACTTGACCTTTTGACCTTTGATCTTTTACCTCATGACCCCAAACTTTTACAAGAGAATCTTAATTGGGTAATACATGTATACACTAAGTTTCAAGACAATATCTTCAGGCATTGCATAGATATGGGGGAAATAGTGAAATTCTAAGCATTTGACCTTGATCTTTTGACCTTTGACCTTGAGCATGTGCACCCAAAAGTTGATAGGCACAACTTCACCTCCTAATACACATACATGCCAAGTTTCATTAGGATACTAATACCTCAAAAGGTTTTTTAGTTACACTGTCCACAAAAATCATTACGGACGGACGGAAGGACGGTACCGACGGACAACCCGAAAACATAATGCCTCCGGCACCACTTCGTGGCGGAGGCATAAAAATGGTACACCAAAACAGATTATATCACGTTATATATAACTTCAAGAAAAATAATTGAGTGAGACTTGAATAACAAGTATGAAATAAATCTAAAAACAGTAAAAACGAATCGAAATCAAAGAATAACAATTCAATGAATAGAACAGGTACAATTTGTAAATAGTTATTTAAGAAATATTTTGAAATGTGGAATGGGTGGGAAAGCTGATTCGGAATTTCAAATGTCATAAGTTGTGAGAAAAGTTACTGGTACGGATTGCATAAATACTCGTTTACATAGGTTTAAAATCGTAAACAAATCACAGAAATCCAAGAGCAAATTCAAAGAATGAATAAAACAATTGAAAATTAATAATAAACATGCAATCGCACTACTGAAATGGAAAGAAAAAAGTTAAGAAAAATGCTACACCAAAATAGATTCTCGTTGTATGCTAGTATATCATAGACCTACCAAGCTTAAAACACGTCAACTATAGATTGGAGATGCTTCCAACAGGCCTATAGATCCCCTACTATATACTAGTAGAAGAAAAGATTTATTATTTGATGTGTTATTCAGTAAATGTAAAATGAGTTACGTGCATTGCTATGCATAAATCGACTAGACCCTATTGTTAGTCACATTGTTCTAAGCCCCCTCATTTAGAGTCTACCACTGGCTTGTCAACTCTTCGCGTATTTGACCATGCCCCTTCCACATCACTAGCGCTGCCAAAATGTCCACGACGGCAACCCGAAAGCGGCCGAGTAGTTAGGCGCAGATAACGGCAGGGTGCCAGACGTGCCCGCGCAGCAAAAGTACGCGCTACTCATTCAGAGGTTGTAGACAGTCTACGTACACATTGGAGTTAACTTCTACCTGCACTTTTTGACTTTTATGTTCAGGATGGAAATCACTTTTTTAGAACGGGAAACAAGAAATGCTGGGCCTACCTATGGAGCCCAGCCTAATCCTAATAAAACTACATACTGCGGTACGGTGGGCAGCAATATATAGGCCTACAGTCAATCCTACTTCCGGTCATTGAACCACACAAATCAAAAACTTCAGTATAAACAAGTAGGCCTACTTTTAACGTGCGCGACCCGCTGTGGAAGTCGATGTATCATTTTTCTTCTGGAAGCGCGCGCTTTTTGTTTTCCACCATCCACACAGTGCATACTACAACAAGCAACATGCACATACTGCATTACTACTAGTGTGCATGTACAGTGCTAGTGTAGTACAAAATGAAGTTCAGTCGAACCTGGGGGTGTTCAAAGAGATTTTTCTCCTCCCCACACTGGGGAAAATCTCTTTGGGGGTGTTTCATAAAGCTGTTCGTAAAGTTACGAGTAACGACTTACGAGCGACTGGTGATTGAATTGAACTGAATTGGATTGTATTGAATTGATTGTTTTATTGTCCACAATGCGAATGTGGAAATGCGCCTTCCACCAGCGTTACATACAAGAGATACAAACAGATAACAATTGTTCATTGAACAACATATACGTCACAGATTACGAATAACATGAAACATGATTGTTTTGCACTACTTGTTGCAGGAAAAAGAAAATAATAACCATTTATATTCATAATACATATAACATATATCTCATTCAATTCATTCATTTAAATAAATTCTATAATCATTATACTTATTATCAAATACAGTACCACGGTATTCAATTTTCGGTTCTTTTGGTTCTTGTCCTACATTATGGAAATTCTGATAAGTATAGCTCATCAGAACTGATCACCAGTCGCTTGTTTACAAGTTGTTCGTAACTTTACAAACAGCTTTATGAAACAGTGCCCTGGGCCATATAGGATGGATGTTATGGATACTATAAAGTAGGTGGTCCCTAATTAATACTTCAGTAGTACATAAACAGGTTACCTGGCATTTTGAGTGCATTGCCTACAGGTACATGTACTATCGTTGTATACTTGTATTACGTACTAAGTGCACATGGTGTATTACGTGTGTTTCATGCGTTTATCAATAATAATGCCGGTAGGCCCTATACAGTAGATCAGTGGCGGATCGGGGGGGGGGGGGGGGGGGGGGTGGGGGAGGGGAGGGGCGCGTGCGCCTCCCTTTAGTTTATTTTTTGCCCCCCCCCCCTTTCCGGAATTCCTGGATCCGCCCCTGTAGATCGAGTACTCGTAGTTGCACGCAAGTTTTTCACTATAATAGGCCCTAAGAGCCATAGCGAATTTTAGATCTGCGACCCGAATTCACATAAAGACGACGCTAATTAAGTTTTCTGGAGATGGTAATTAGTGTAAGAGCTGGGCGAGACAGTTGTTTGCATTGTTCAACCCGGGAGGCTGCGTCGTCTTAGCGCTCGCGTCCCAGATCTATATAGCACCCATTGCAGCTCAGGACAAAACTCTAACTCTTCAACTTCGACGCAGCGGGGCTCACAGGCAAGGCGCCGAGAGAAGGCTTACAAATCCCGGTTGCCTTGTCCTTCTCCATAAAGACGCAAACTGCATGGCCGGCGCCACTTGGGGGGGGGGGGGGGGCAGTTTGTATTTCTGGTGCATGCCACTTCCGGGTTTCATCAGCTAACAAAAAGAAGAAAAAAAAAGGGGGGGGGGCCCTTCTGCGCAACTTTCTACTGCCACTTCCGTGGTAAAAAAAAGAAGAAGTGTGTGTGTGTGTGGGGGGGGGGGGGGAGGGGGAGGGGATCCTCCTTCTCCCCCCCCCCCCCCCCTTCCCCCGGCCCGGGACTTTTTTATTTATTTATTTATTTATTTATTTCTAATCTTTTGTCAGGGTAGTCCATTCACCAATGAATAGTGGTCTTCCATGGAGCCCTGAATAATATTGATTAACATATGTACATTACATAGCAAAACGTAATATACAGAAGATAACATAATGCAGTGTAGATACATACCAGCATACTGTACATTGCAAAGTAACATAAAAAGTACATGCCACAGCAAGAGTTCACCAGAATGCCGAAATAACAATTAAAAAACGCTATTATACAGGAATGATAAAGCCCAGAATGAATTTCGTGTGTTACTTACAAATAGCAACTTTGCTTAAACAATCTCTTAAATGAATATATGGAAGGACTGAGCTGATCTAATTGAATGATCTAGCCTGTTCCATTCAAGTACAGAGGATACGATTGGGCTGCACTTGTGACAATCAGAGCGAAATCTTGGCACACATAGATTTCCACTGTCTATTAGCCTTGTATGATGTTCATGTACATCACTAGGCTTAACTAAGTGCACCTGAAGGTACGAAGGTGCTAAGTTATGGACGCATTTATATATCATCATAACGCGGCTGAAATCAAAACGTTTGTCTAGTGTCATCCATTTAAGACTTTTGAATAAATCAGCCGATGGTGTAGAGCTCAGTCTAATAGGGTCCTACATCATCACTTCAAGATATCGAAATGTAGGCCTACCACATACGACAGAGGGAAATATAGAAAAACATAACAACACAATAAAATTACACTATTATCCCGATATCACATTGCCAAAGACAAGACGTATGTCTGTAATCAATGAACATGCAGGAAAAAATAAGAATTATAGACATAGATCACTCATCAAACACATAAACACTGTGTAATATGGATATATCCCTTGTATTGCACTTGGATCTGAGCCCATACTAGCAAAGGGAAATGAATGGCAGACTTGACTCTTAATATCATTGAATTGATCATAGCCACTGTTATATTGTTTACGAACTTGATTATTAAGGCTCACTTAATTACTTACCGGTACTAGTAATTGCTTTTAAGTCTCTCTGAATTAGCTTGTGCTCGAAACTGATGACAAACTATTGACTGAATTATCATCGTAATATCAATCTAAATTCAGCCTAAAAATAACATTCGGCACGAAGACTTATGTACAATATATTCTTAAACTTATAATAATCATTGATTGTATGACTGCGGTCAAAGTCACGGGACTGGCTGGCTTCAGACTGTTTCTTGCGTCTGGTACACACACGCAAACGAAAACTGTCAGATACTAAGGCCTAGCTAGCGCTAGCCAGCTACTGTACTTGAAGTATGGTACATGGTGGGTGGCGTCTTTTGCCAAGCAACCGCGATCACGCATGCGCACAAGTGTACCGTCAAAAATGGCAGATAAGCGTACAGACTCGGGTGAGTGTATGTATGATTTAATAAAAAAACCAGTGCTGTACTGTATTGACGACATAATTTGACGCTACCTATATTATATGTCGAAATGACTCAGATTTCTACTTTATTGTGAAATAAGAGAAGTGTGTGTCAAAGTTGAACCGCAACGCTGTGATATCGATGCACTGGTGTCGATTTTGCATAGTCCGATATGCTCAATTTTATGTTGTGCTTCCTATGCTGTGCGTAGCGTAGATAGAGCTCTGTTCATGACCAGCGCAGCTGCAGTGTCGGTGATCGGTGTCGGTGTGCGCCATTGCCACAATGAATCATCGCAAACAATCATATTTTCCAACTGAAGAACCCCATTACCTTTTTTGGGCATGTCAGGTGAATTATACATCTTGTGACCTGATGTGTGCTGTCAAAATAACAAGGTGGCAAGATAGGTGCTCTGCCCCCGGGGCCCTGGCACTCCTGCACTGCCACCACTGCCCTGGGTTGACGCTACACTGTTTTGTTGGTAGGCTCTAACACTACAGACAGTTACATGTAGCTCTAGAATAAAAAGAAGACAATTTTTGGCCGGCTTCCAAAATCCGGACGCTTATCACTGATCACAATAAACAAGCCAGCAAATTCTACTGTCACAATGCACGCATTTCACATCGTTTCACATACTGGCACACGTCACTAGTTCACCATGTAACACAGGAAAGTGCCTGACTCACCTCCAAAAATCCATCTAAATTCCCAAATTTTGCTGTCAAAAACGCAGAATTGCCGCAACTTTTCGAAAGAGCGTGAATCAGGTCCCTTGTATTAGAATCGATGTCGCCAAAAAAGCGCTAAAGATTGAAAAATTATGCCGTTCTGTTGCGAGATTTTTCGCATATCGCAAGCTTAGTGTGTGATGATATCCTCAAAAACACAAAAGAAAAACAAAATCTCCATATGTGCGGATGCAGTAAATAAATGTACAGGGGCTGAATGCAAGTGCAGAGTCCAAAATTTGGACACGAATGGGCGCCACAACGTCCCCTATACAATCTTGCGCCAACAAGGTATGGCGCGTGCTCATTTTTCAGCTGCCTTGTACAGTTCGGGAAACCCACTCACAAGGGGGGCCCCTCCTTATAAGTAACCCGTCCCCCTTATAAGTAACCCCATCCCCCTTATAAGTAACCCCCGGGGCACCCCTTATAAGGAGTCTCCACGCTTTTTTGCAATGCAACGCGAAAATGAAAGGACTGCGGCAATTCGCTTGATTATGTCCATAAAGCTTCACAAGTTTCCTAGTTACTCACGAAATTTGAGCAAAATCGGTTTGAGGCATCATATCTAAAATCATGGATTTAAATGCGATGTCAAACGACCCATGCGAATGCTGAAATGCGAGCGATTACTGGCGTGAGTGTCGCCAGGCGCGGCGGGGCGGCAATGCTTGAGTGCAGACGTGGCGACCGAGTACTGTACTCAGTCGCCACGTCTGCACTCAAGCATTGCCGCGCCGCCGCGCCTGGCGACACTCACGCCAGTAATCGCTCGCATTTCAGCATTCGCATGGGTCGTTTGACATCGCATTTAAATCCATGATTTTAGATATGATGCCTCAAACCGATTTTGCTCAAATTTCGTGAGTAACTAGGAAACTTGTGAAGCTTTGTGGACATAATCAAGCGAATTGCCGCAGTCCTTTCATTTTCGCGTTGCATTGCAAAAAAGCGTGGAGACTCCTTATAAGGGGTGCCCCGGGGGTTACTTATAAGGGGGACGGGGTTACTTATAAGGGGGACGGGTTACTTATAAGGAGGGGCCCCCCTTGTGAGTGGGTTTCCCGAACTGTTGTATGCGTATCGACATTGCCCGTTTGCTGAATTTTGGAGAGGCTGTCCGAATTTTGGGGAATTGAAAGGGTGATAATATTTGGGGATTCTGTGAAATTTTATTATGTACCGGTATTTAAAACAAAATCAATATTGGGGAAAAAGTAGGTTGATATATTTAACATACGGTCAATTCCATTGTGACTTAGGGGACAAAGTGACAATTTTCGGCAATTTCAAACCAGTATTTTGAGAAAATAGTTGCATCAAATGCATTTTTCTCAGTTCATGGTTAGATCCATCATATCACAGTTTATGAAAACACCATACATAGTTTGAAAAGTATCATTGCATTACGTACAGCAACGAAAAATTGCTGTCGTGACTTATGGGACATTTGAGGACCACCGTTTTTCACATGGGAAAGTAAGTTCTGAAATATTCTTACACACAGAGTCTCTGGAAAGGTATTTTCTTTCCTGAATGTAGCAAAGGGTTGGTGCTTACCCTGAGCCAAGTGGTATGAATATCTATTCATTGGTACAGTAGCAGGTTAAGGAAAACCAGTGTGACTGATGGGACACAAAAACGTGACTTATGGGACGCTATCAACTACCACATTTTGAGATTGAGAGAATAATATTTACTGATGCCGGAACAAGTTCTAGAACATCATAAAACCAATATATGACCAAAGAACATTCAGAAAATAAGCCATCTGAGAATTACACAAGCTGTATTATAGTCATATCAGAAATGATACATAAATTCTGCAAAAATTGGCAAATTTCATGAAAAATGAAGGTTTTTCGGACATAACTCCACTCCACGTTCACCGATGTTCACAAATGCGGTATCAAAATATCCGTTGTGAAAGGCTGCTTTGAGTAAACAATACCAGATCATCTGATAAAGCTTCATTAATCATCTATACTCAATAGTTTGATTTTCATAAAATGCAACCTTTCTGTGGAATTGACCATACATTATTATTATAGATATAAGTTTGTAGAGTATTATTTGAGTCATACAAATATTGCAAAACTGCTTAAGTGTCCGAAAATTGGGGGTTTTACTCTAACTGTTATGTACTCAAAATCTAGTAATTCTATCTTCTAGACCCTCTGTTATAAGGCTCTAATTATTACTGGTTCATGTCGATGATACAGGGCCCTAAAGTGCACAGGCAATCATGCACTTTAGGGCCCTGGAGTATCCTCAGTACCTCATTCCCCATACATATGCAATATAGGTGATATCACATGATCCACCATGCACTGTTGAGCAGCTGGCGAGCTTCTCTTGTACAAATGTATGGAATGCCATTTGACAAATGATAGAGTCACTAGGAAGCCCGGCTCCCACTGCACTTCTGGCACATCGAACACTGCGCGATATCTTGTGCCTTTGCTCTCTGCTGCAGGATTATTGAGCTTTACATTTACAGTGTTGGATGGCAGAAAATTGCCTTGATTATGGTGCAAAGTGTGAGGAAGTCTGCAATTCCATACCTTCTACAGCTGTATTAGTGAACTTCCTAGCTAGCCACAACAATTACATGAATATTTTTATGCCTTGCTGCGATCCCATAACGATTCGAGCAAACCACCTGCGCAGGGCAAGGCTTGTGTGTGTATGCATGTACTACAATGTATGTGTGTGCATGTAGTGGCTGCTGTAAATTGGTAACTGTGTAGATGGTAACGCTATTCATGCCTGATCGGGATAATATTTTTGTAGATTCTTTTTTTCATTATTTCACAGAATAATTTTGCCAAGGACAGTGGACGTATTTGCCCTCTGGCTCTGCAATAGGGTTGATTAGTGATCCCCTGCTTGAGATATACTTGGAGCAAAGCATCCATTCATTTAAAATCACAAATGCTGGACGAAATTTTGCCACTGTTGAGTTGCATTGTGTGCCATGCACAGCATCCTGTTTGTCTCTGCTCAACCACGCCTTGCATGGAAGGGTGTAGCAACCAGGTGGCGTACTGTAAGTGCCTTCAATATGCACACACACATTGGCACATACACTGTATCCCAACGTGAAATTCCACACACAAGGACAAAGTACGATACTGGAACACGGGTACACTTTTAAACCCCTGGTGCCTAATAGGTACTGTATACGCCATATATTCTGCGAGTGTAAATTTTTGCAAATCAGGACTTTCCGACAATTTTGCGAGTGGTTAAATTCGCGATTGTGGAGTCCTTGTACTGAACGGAGAAATGTATACGCGTACGTCAAAGTCATATCGGCCTTAGAGTAAATATTTTCGCGTGTTTTTAATTTCGCGAGTAGCAGCTGGCTCGTGAAATTCGCGAAAATAAAAACCTAGCGAAATATTCGGCATATACAGTACTCTAATTAGCATCCACTGCTTGATAAGGGTATAATCTGGCACCGATGATTTAGGGCCCAAAAGTGCACAATTGCCCTATATTGCTCTTTGTATTCTGTAAGACTTTGCAAAGGAAGTGAAACAAGAATCTTTCCTCTGCATTTGTTGTCCTCTCATGCATGAGACCTCCAGTTTATTTCCTATCCAAGGGAAAATGTTTACCCCTTACTAGGGGGAGGGAGAGTAGAATCACTGCAGTGGTATTGCATGATGCCACAAAGTGCTTTATCAAGAAATTGTTGAAAGTTTTTGCTGTGGCTGTCGAAAGGAAAAGAAGAGTAGGAGAAAGAAAGAATAAGAGACAGAGAGAAATAGAAAGATATGATTTGGAAGAAAGGAAGGAAATCTTTTGTAATCTTTGAATACCAGATTGCACTTTGTGCAATGAATAGGACAAAGAAAAGGATGTGAAACTTCAGAGCAACTGCTATGAAAGGATTATCAGATTAAAAGCTGAAATTTTGAACACTCATTAAGTACATTCTACTCATGATTGATATGAATTTTCTTCATCTTTGTAAATGTCTAATGCTTTGGGTGAAAGTGAAGAATGTGTAAGGAGTTTCTCTCACTCCGAATCCATAAATCTGAGTTACCAATACGTAGATAAGATGAAAAAAGGTTTTCAGAAAAACTACAAAAGAAGAAGAAGAAGAAGAAGAAGAAGAAGAAGATAATAATTTCCCATTCATTTTATGATCCCAAAACTTCAGAATAAGAAGAAGAATTGCTTTTTCAGAAAATAAGAAAACCAAAAATATGGCTAAGTTGACCCATTTCATCTCTTTTTAGTCCTCACACAAAAATAGGTCATGTGACTTTTTGTTGGTTTTATGATGTACTGTCACATATGTGTTGATATCTAGGAAGAAGAAGTAAAAGGAGAAGGTTTCCATGCAGGCCAAATCTAACTTAGTGAGAGTTTACTTGCTGAAAACTTCTTGTGAGATATTGCTTCCTAACAGCATACAATGTATGTGTGTAACTTGTCAAAAGTCCAATGCATGATCAGGAGAATGTAATAATAATTGTTTGACAGATGTCCTGCTTATCCCCAACCCTGCAGAACTGTTTAGTCCACAAATTTTCTGCTGTCATGCTTATATGTTTGTGTTAGCAAAGAAAAGAATGAACTATAAACTAATTTCAGATGGCAGAAACACAAAGAATCATGATTTTTGCAACTCAATGAAAGAAATCTGCGTTAAGCATTTTGCTGAAAGGCTTGTCTGCTAGCATCAGGTGTGTTGCATTAGTAATCAAGTGATGTTATATTTACCCAACACCAAGAAAAGGTCCATGAGTATAGCACATTATTCCTTTGATATTTCATTTCAGATGATTTTGATGTCCTGTGGTGGAAGAGTAAGTTTGGGTGTGATGCCAAATTTAGGAGTCTTGCTTTATTTTGAAACTACTGTGGAAAATTTGTTGTGATTCTCTCTATCTATTTGTTGTTGTTGTTTTTCTATTGTTGAACTCTGGCTTTGTGGCCTTTTTCCAAAAAAACACTTTCAGAATTGTTATGATCGGTGTGGGGTTTAGGCAAGGACATTTACTCGCCAACTTTATGTGTGTATTGTGATATTCCTACATAAATTTTGATGTCGGCTCAGTGTTAGTTTGAAAATTCTTGATGTTGGGTCTTATAGCGACCTGTTTTGGGTTGAATTATTACAGTACATTTGTGACGATTGAACGATACATTTGGTGAAGGTTGAGATAGTGGAGTGAAATAAAATTGTCACTGCTCATTTATTGCTTTATATCTACAGTATGTATAGACAACAACAACAGCAATAAAAAACTGATTAATCCAGAGTGGCGTGCAACCTTGTATTATAAATGTTGGTGGCTTTGTATCGTGCGGGCAAATTATTCTATGCCTGTGTTATGGCAGTTGTGATGCAATGCATTTTATGTTTCTTTAATTAAAAAGAATTATGAAAGCGATGATAACAATAATGATGACCCTTAAAATCATTATTTGGAGGAGAAGAAAAAGAATACAGTCATGATGTATGCTCACACAGCCTCTTAAGTGTTAGCAGTGCTCTTCAAGAAAGCACTGTCATTATTCCCGGTCCAGCATGACATTGGTAAAGAGTGGCATTGTGGGTAAAATATCTTGTCCAATGATGAGTTCATCAGGGAGCATTCAAACACAGGTCCTTATGATAAGAAAATACGCAGAGCCATACTAGTATACTACAGCATGGTGCTCCAACACAAAAGTATATTTCATATAAAAACTTTACCTAAATTGTAACACATTTCATCTTTTCAGATCTGGGTAAATGTACATCAGTGATCAATATTTATCAGGGCAATTTATGGATGCTTTTCACAAGGTCAGATTGTCTTCGCAAATATTTTGTCTGTTTATATGTGATCATTTAATGATACCATTTGTCACTCTTAAGGAAGTACGCTCTACTTCTGCCTGAGAGATCAGATAAATGCCATGAAGGATGGAGAGGGAAAGAAGTAGAATTGCAAGTTATCATGATATTGTCATGAATATATGCATTTGTACAAAGTGGGTGTGCCTGTTTGGCCAACGTTGAAAAGAACATGGATCGAGACTGGGACAGTGGCGCTTGAGGCTAGAGAAGAACAAGGTTTTATCGTTACTTTAAGTCTGATATCATGGTGGTGGTGATTTGTTTGTTGTCAGAATGTGTGACATGTTGTTAGGCAACCAATATTTCTCTCCCTTCCGTAATGATATTTTTAATGACCAATCTTGTTTTTGCTTATTTTATGTCACATCCTGATCAGGCTCTGAGAGTGACGGTGATGAGGCTGTGGTAGGGAATCTCAGCAAGTTTGTGGTGCTTCCTATTGGCTACAGCGGCCGACCAAAGCCAGGTCATCTCATGTTTGATGCCTGCTTTGAATGTGGTAAGTACATGTAAATGTGCAATAGACATTTAAAAAATGCACATCATTTGCAGTAGAAGTTCCTAATGTTTGTAATAATCTATAAGTGAGTGCTGGTAATGAGTGTAGTTACAATCATATAAAAATCCTGCAGAAAATAGATTTTTTGTTTTTGTGTTTGTTTTTAAAGAGTATTGCTCCATTGTTAGATGTGTTGAAAGGTCGTGTGCATCCTTTAACTCTAAAAAATTAAATCTGAGCTACTTTGAGCTTATTTTAAACTATCAGTCTTTAGTTTGTTAAGACAAAGTACAGACATGTCTGAGTATATCCATTCAAGATTCTGCCATGAACATTTATCCTCCAACTGTAACCAATTGCTCCTTTGTCAATAGTACACAGCATTTAAAATTCCATTTTATATGAAATTCACCTTGTGGTGTACATCTGTACAGTTTATGATAGGGTTTCAGAACATTAACAGAAACATCGTAAAGTGTGACCTGAAATATTAAATTCTAGGTTGACAAAGAGCTTGAGCTGCTTCCAGCATGCAATGCATTTTCTGAGTCTGACACAGCAGTGTAGCTTCTGAAACCACCACTGGCAGGTGTTTTAAGAACATAAAAACAAACAAACAAACAAAGGAGCAAACCAACCACCCCCCCCCCCCAAGAAAAGAAGAGGAAAATAAAAATCAATCAATAATGAGATATGAAACTTGCACAGAAGACGAGTTAGCTGATACGCTTGGGGTCATTAGATATTGGTCGACCGTGATCGACACATCTTTGATAAAAGAGATCAGGTAGAACATAATACATGTGATAAATGCAAGTATATAAGGGTGCATTTTGTGTAGAACTGTACCAAAGTATTATTTTAGTTATTGTGGTTGTGTAGTCATGGGGATCATTGATAGCTATCGCATCAAACCTGTGTAGAGTGACCACATTTTGTGTTTCTCGTAGGTGTTCATTAGAGACTGATTTGATGCAAGGAAGAGGTACAACATAGATCTTTAGCTGTTGTGGTCTGCCATTCTGATTGATCAATAATCAATTTCCTGAAGAAAATTTGACTTCAGAAGGAAAAGAAGAAGAAGTAGAAGAGGAGAAAAGAGGAAGCAGAAGAAGATGGGGTGTGGTGAAGAAGAATGAAGAGAAGGAGAATGATAATAAAGAAAAAATGAAGAGAAAAGGAGGAAGAACAATAGAAGATTGATGAGAAAGGAGAAGGTGGAGGGGTGGAACAAAAAGTCACATGCTGGGCTTCCCATTCAAGTTGTGATGGACTGAATGGTGTATTATTAACCCGTGGCAGACTATTACCCTTATACTTGGGCAGGTGTCTATGGGAAATGTGTGTTTTAACAAAATTAGTCCGTCCTGAACATGTTAAGCCTAAGGGGTGGGTATGTGAAGAGAGATGATTCTTTTTATGTCTATTGTCAGTTTCACTTCCTCTCCTTACCCATAGCACTTATTTAATGCTTTACCTTTACAGACATGTGTCCTTGCCACCCTTTTAAGTTAGCACCTGTACATAATACCCCCAAAACAATGGTACCTTGTACCAGCACCTATACACTGCACATGGAAACAAAAGAGCCCCAGAACCTTGTATACAGATCAAGAACTACAATGGTGGCTGTATACAATCAATAGCCTTGCACCTGTGTACTATGATATGGGATGTAGGGAGCATGCGAACCAGCAGTCAATATTGAGGTACATGCGAAAAATTTGAATATTTCTTGTACAAGACAAGAGCAGATGACTTAGCAATCAATGTTGGATTTGTGACTGTCGTAGCCATCTTTCTGTTTATGCCAATAAGATAACAACTTAGTTGACTTCTAACAAAATTAAGTGGTCTTGAATCTTTAACACCAATATCTGATCTTCTTTGACTTCTAACTAGCTGATTGCTTCCGCTATATCTCTTTCTTTTCAAAATGACATATAATTGTATGTGTCACATAATAAGTGTACTCATTTGAGACAAAGCAAGTCATATTTGATTTGATTTGATTTGTTTATTCTTCTATCTCAAGTTTACTGCTGCACTGCAACACCCTACAGTTGTACTTTGAGATACAAATATGTACATACACTGCAACTTGCAAGGATGCAAAGTACTTAGTGTGAATAACTATGCATAATTGGCATGATATTTCTGTTTTTTAGTAGATTCAATCTACTGGTATTTGTTTGTACTCGAATTTAGGCCCATTTTACAAAGATGTTAGCAATTGTTGTAAATTGCAGTGATTCCAGGCACACTAAAGCAGTAACTGAAATGCTGAAGGCTGATTGGTCTTTTCATGCTGCTACCATAGTTACTGCAATGAATTAAGCCATCTGCAACACTAGTAGTTTCAAACCTTGTAATGATATATGGGGCCCCTATAGTCATCACAAATGAAGCATCATACATGTACATGCTTTTTTTTAATACTCTTTTATGACAAACCCATCATACAGTGTACTCAAAGGTAAGTCAACCATGTGCTACAGCAAATGGAATATTCAGATAGTGTTCAATCAGTTCAATCAGTGTTTTACATATAATGTGACTCTACATAAACAAAACCAACAAGAAGTCACCAGAGATTGATTTTTAGTTAAAGACAGACTCTGAAAGAGCAGGCTTTAAGCTTTAAAATGATGTATAACTCAATTCAAGTTGATCTAAAAATTGGAAAGAAATAAAAGCACACATTAGCTGTGAAAGTGTGTACTATAAAGGAAAAGAGGCTCTGAAGTACAGGGGCTATTCAAGTGTTTAACCTCATCAAGCTGTACTCTGTGCAATGAATGGGACAAAGAACAGGATGTAAAACTCCCTAGCAACAACAATGAAGGGATTATCAGATTAAGCTGAAATTGAGCTTGCTCTACTAACACATTCTTTTCATGACTATTACCAACTTGTAAGGCAGTACCATCGTCCTTTCAAAAGTTTCTAGAGTTGAAAGTGAAGAGGGTCTAAAGGGTTAGAAGAATTTAATGAAAAGAGGGGCTTCCTACATACCTAATCATACTATTCTACAAAAAAAGTATCCAAACTAAATACCTGCTAAGAACACAATTTCCCATTTGTTTTATGATCCCAAATTTCAGATTAATGTAGAAGAATTGCTCTGTCAGAAAATATGATAAAGGATTGACGAAGTTAACCCGTTTCACCTATTTTGAGTCATCATGTAAAATCAGGGCATGCAACTTTTTGTTGGTTTTGTGATGCATGGTCACATACAGCTATAGGTACCATCAAGCAGTATTTCATACAGGTCTTTTGTAAAGTAGTGTTATAGTAACTAAGGTAAGAGAAAGAGAAGGAAGCAGAAGAGGACAGTCAAGGGAATGTATTAAAAAAATGTTTGAAACACCATAACAATTGCCTCAAAAGGACAGTGGAAATGATCCTGCTCAAATTTAATCCACTTGATATTGAATGAAATTGAGTGTACGTCACTCACATAAATCAGTAAATTGTATATCAATGAGTGTTTAGGTCTTACAGAAATACACTATGAATTTATTATCTACTGCCAACTGACAAACACTACAATAATGTGAATGTGCCCAGAGCCATGGGTGGTATCCTATTGTGTAATCATTATGTATTTAACAATTTTATTTTAAAATTATAATTATTTGGTCATTGGCAGGGGCGGATCCAGGAATTCTGTAAAAGGGGGGCGGGGGGTGCAACTAATATACTGGTGCCACTTCCGGGTTTCATCTGATTTTTTTTCTGTTTATTTCTTTTGTTGTTTAAAAAAAAAAATAAAAGGGGTGTGCACTGGTTGCGCCCCCCTCTGGATCCGCCACTGATTGGTACCCCTCTAACAGGCTTATTCTCATCACTATCATCCCTTCCCCCACTTCCACAAGCGTCTGATCATGGGGGTCCTTGTTGTGATGATATCTATTTTATGATTCAACCCAGGCAATCTTGGGCGTGTAGATTACATCACGGAGCATGAGTATGACCTGTTTGTACGGCCGGACACCTGCAACCCACGCTTCAGGGTCTGGTTCAACTTCACTGTGGAGAACGTCAAGGCTGACCAGGTAGATAGAGTATATCAAGTTTGTTATCTGAGAAGCATGGAATTTATTATCAAACTTTCTTTTTCAAAGCCAAATAGGGATCTTCAACAGAGGAAGGCTAACTAGTCTGTACATCATAGAGTGATAGGTATGTAGTTAACCATTAGGGCTGTTAATCATAAAGCGCATTTCCGCAGTTAGGTGTTTTATTTCTATTTTATTTTATTGCTATTCACTGTTGCCATTTCATAAGGGGAAATAAGAATTCCCTCTCATTTGAGCCCTATGTTGTTCATGAATGTACAATTCTGTTAATGGTCACAAAATTGTCAAGGCCCTATCTATTGCCAAATTCATTTGAACCTTCCTATAAAATCATCAATACATTTTAGAAGATGAAAATTCCTGTTTGTCTGTCAATGAGTAGTAGTAGTTGTTGTTGTTTTTGTATGTGTGTGTGAATGTATTTCTTACTTTGTGCGGATAAAACCAATTTCATCTGATCTTTCTCCAATGTGAGACATGTATTAGATACATTTCACCATTACTATTGAATATAATGATGACAAGATGAAAATACCTGCAAGAAAATTCTACCTGGACTTGATAGCTTAAAGTGGGACATAATCAATTGAAGCAGTTAGATGTCAATGATGATTTAAGTTCAAACTAGCTCTAATGTGGAAACTTATCTACGCATAAAATGCATTCATAGTTTGACCCCAGGTCAGGAACTCTACGGGGTCATCCCTCCAGACCAACACTCACGAGTCACTATGTCCTACAAATTTGACATTGAAAAAAGGTCCATGAGTGAAACAGCCCACAAGTTCGGCATTGAAAAGAGGTCCATGAGCCAAACAGCCCACAAGTCATACAGCCCATGAGTTTGACACCGTACTAATAGATCTATGAGTCTGACACTGGGCAAACAAGGCCCACATGTTTGACACCACATAAACAGGGACCACGAGTTTGACAATAAGCAAACAAGGCCCACTAGTTTGATACCAGGTAAAAATGACTTACGAGTTTGATATTACATCACAGGGCTTAATATGTCGGTCCCGTGGGCCTTGTTTGCTTAGTGTTGAACTCGAGGATCTTGTCTGCGTAGTGTCGAACTAATGGGCTGTATGACTCCTGGACTGTATTATTTGTGGTTGTCAAACTCGTAACAATGCACCCAAGTCTACCACACCAACTTGAAATGGTTTACCTGGGTAAATTCTTATTGACGACCACAACTGAAACCAACACAATGGCCCGTATTTATGAAGGGGGTTAAAATCAAAACAATGCTTTAAATTTTGTTCATGGACTAAAATAAGCGTGAAATAGGCATACCTTTCAAATGCGTATCAATGCACCTGTATTATTGGGTACAGTGTCTGGTGGTGTGTCATGGAATTTGCCACATGCATTTATGTAGAAGAAATTTGCATATATATATATGGACTACATTCCATTAACTACTCATCAGCAGGTGTTAAAGACAGACACACTCAGTCATGTTCAGTCATGTCTTGGCAGAAGGAAATATGTCTTTATCTATTTTTCTGCAGATACATGTAATATCTGCTGAATTGCAAAGTCAAAAGTGTAATTGACCTCTGTTTTCCTCTTGTCTATC
The DNA here is from genome assembly GCF_040938485.1 of Diadema antillarum. NCBI lineage: Eukaryota > Metazoa > Echinodermata > Echinoidea > Diadematoida > Diadematidae > Diadema > Diadema antillarum. The sequence goes on from NW_027271302.1 coordinate 693,849, forward strand.
AGTCAAGTTTGTATGATCTTCTTAGCAGGCAAAACTGGACGTTTCTTTTTCTTTTTCAAATCTTCCTGTAGCTATTTCATGTTCTCCTACTTCTATTTCTCATGAATGGGCTATGTATACACTGTATATGTTCATGATCAGAAAAACAAGAATATTACCCATACAAAACGATGACAACAGTAACAATTAAACTTCTATCCAAGAGTGGGACACATTAAGTGTCTACTTTTAAAGAGGGATTTTCCGAAAGAGTGTCCCATCATCAAATGAAAAAATTGATTTTTTAAAGTAGCAAAGTATACATTATACAATGTACATTGTACATTGTGTATAATGTACATTAATGACAAAAGACTATGAGCAGAAAAGTCATTGACCTTCTTCAAAGGATGTTTTAATTGTGTAATAGAACAATCATAATCCATCTAGGACATTTCATGCAATTTTTAGTGATTTCATGTACTGTCTGCACAATCATCAACAATTACTACTCATGACTGTCTGTTTAATGGAGAATAGAAATGAGAACTAAAGCTAATGACAGTAAATGGAGTGTGCCTCCTGATTAATTTGTCAGTTCTTTGCACAAAAGGCCATTGTTAGAATTGTTTTAAAGGTGCATAGTCCCGGGAGTGTAGAGGGCGCTGATAATGATACTGCCGATCACTGTTAGCATTGATACGAAGATTACCGAAGTTGAGCTGTCATCAAGAGTAAAGAGCGTAGGTGTTGCTATTAGTAACGTTGCCTTCGTTGTCTTCTCTGCGCATCGCGCAGTCTGTGGTAATGCCAGGGTGCGTGCATATGTGCTTGTTATTGTGACATCACAAAAGAAGTTTGCTAAAGCTGTCATCCCCCTCAGCCGAATCATGAGCCGAACTGTGATCGGACCACTGACTTCAGTGAATTGGACTTCTTCGGACTCGGGGAAGTGGGCCAAAGCGTAAGCGCTAAAGAGGAGTCGATAGCGTAGGTCTCTATAGGAAACTTGCGCCATGCGCCCGCGTACGCATTTGGCTAAAACACCGGGACCATGCACCTTTAAAGAGCATGTCTACAGTGGCCCTATTGCAGAAAGCCAGTGAATGGTATATCCTTTATTGATTCCATGTATGTGTTTGTGTGGTCTCTTCCAGAGGGTGATCTTCAATATCGTTAATTTCAGTAAGACCAAGAGCCTGTACAGAGAGGGTATGGCACCAATGGTGAAATCTTCTAGCAGGACACGATGGTGAGTAGTACTTTCCATCTCTGACTGACTACCATTTTTTTTTCTCATCTCTCTTCCGTGTATGTGGCGTCTGCTATCAAGACTTTGCATTGCAGATAATTATGTATTACACGGTGTGATTTTATAATTAATTCACTTTAAATTTTGCCTTCATGGAGCATGATAAAGTACTGTTCTTTATTGCAGATCATGAATCAGTTGGATTCATTTCTATAAAGCTCTGTTTGCATTTTTCATGGGTATGTGTTTGTGTTTAAGTCCTTGTGTCATTCACCCACAAGGCAATCAAGGATCAATAGACAAAATTTGTCCTCGTGGTACCTTGAAGGGATAACTCAGTCATCAGCTTGTTACTATCAATATCAGGTTACCATTATCAAGTAAATACCCCCCCCCCAAAAAAAAAAAACCAAACAAAAACAACAAACAAACCAAAACAAAAAAAAACCAAAACAACAACCAAACAACAACAAAGAACAACAACAAAACACCAAAGACAAAAACACAAATGCCATGGGTTGACAGGGAGACATATCCTCATTATTTGAGCAATCTGACTTTGTGCTCCTTTGGATGCAAGCCTGCGTGCTGACTTACACTACTTTGATATGAAGATTGCATTCGGTCGGCATCTAACTTATAATCCAGTGGTGCTGTGTCATGAAGTAATATGCACAAGAATCTAAGAGTAATCGACTTCTCTTCACACAGATTTAAAAAAAAAAAGAAGAGAGGAAATAGGAAAAGGAAAAAAAAGTTCCAATTACACTATTAATTAAATGTCATGTTCTCTGTCTGGACATGACTGCAAGGAAATGAAGCGATCAGAAAGTGGGCTCAGAAAAGTCTGGGAAGAGATTTTGGGAGCCGGTGACAATTGTAGACCCAGACGGGTTGACTACGAGGGCCCATCAGACTTGTCAGTGAGGGCTTCCGTCCCACAATAGATGGCTCACTCAGACTGTAATCATGCAGTCACGACCCGTGCTGGGTAGAGAGATGTTGATTCTCTTCTTGAGTGGTGTCATCAGACGGGGTGAACATTGCTATGGATCTTGACCTCTGCCGACATGTCTTGTCTGCCCAAACCCTTGTGCATATCATGCTGAGGAATTAGATGAAGACTGTGGTTTTGAGTGCGCACCATGGAGAGAAGTTTTGACTTGTTTGTGGTATTACTCATCCTCATGCTACTTTATCATGCATTGGAAAATTAGCCATTTTAACCACATTACTACACTCCTCTGATGGTTTTTCCCTAATATTTGAATCAATTTTTTCTTCTTATTTTTTTTTTTGTCTTCCTTGCAAATTGTATTGATATGAAATACCATAAGTAGAAAGCCAGCCATAGAAGATGAATGTGAGAAGTTGACAAATAGAGCCTGAAAAATGGTACATCTTGATGCAAGGGTCTGTTTGCATTGATTGACAGTCCAAATTTACATATATATTTTTTTTCCTGCAGTCAGTGCATATGACCACTGCATAATGGAGAACTCACTTGAAAATAGAAACTGCATTTTCCTTACCACAAAGGAGACTAAATTTTATCAAAACAAACTGCAAATATGTCTGCCACTCGTATAAGGTTATTAGAAAAATACTCTTCTTTCTCCCTCGTGATTTTCCTCGTTTTGTTAATTTGACCATGCATCTAAAACTACAATGCTTCTCTGCTGGCATCCTTTTTCCTTCTGCCTCCTCTCCCCTTTCCCAGTTTGCTTATTCTTGCCCCCAACTTGAACTATGGATCTAAGTGGTCCAAGCCAACGGGGCCTTGGGGCGATATTTTGTGCCAAAGCCATTATCAATCAATGGGAATGCAAGCGTGGCGCTGTGGCAAAAACAACAAAAGCTTTAGCCAGTCCTGGATACCACTGCTGAATTGCACACACGCAGAGCAGTATTCACTTTGGCGGTCATTGTTTTGTTTGTTTTGTTTTTGCTTTGCTTGGGTTGGCTTTTTGTTAAAAAACCACAAATTTGCGGAGTGGACAGTAGGTGGCTTTCAATAAGCTCATAGGCTGTGATCATTTGCAGATCAAAAGTGATGAGTATTGGGAGCACAATTTACTTGTAAGTTGTCATTGAAGGAGAGTATATCACACTAAAGCTCTGATTCCAGTAAATTCCTCAAGTATTGTAAAGTTTTAGATTGGGCAATTGAGTGAAAATACAACGTGAAAACAATGAGAGCGAGCCTGCTGTAAGTGTGTAGCTACGTGCTGTTGCTGCGTAAAAATTGTTGATATCTTAGTGATATAAAGGCTGCTTAAGGGGGACAGGGGGAATAGTGTTTGCATGGTGTGCTTCATTGTGTAGAATCATGATGTGAGAAAAACTTGTCAGTAAGTGCAGTGGCTTGATGAAATGACTTGGATAATGATGGATAGATGAAGCTGGATTGTGAGAAAATCCTTTTCTTTTGTTATCTTTTTTTTCTCATATGTTTCAAAAGTAAATGATATCATTTTTGTCATTGAGTTTTTATTTGTGTGAGGAATTGCACATTCTGTGTGCAGATATTCACTGTAGCATAGGTAAGGGATTTAATGTTAACCTGTCCAAGTAAGAGAGAAAGGCAAAATCTTAAATTTAGACCTAATCAATCTTTACTTCTGAAATTGAGCTCCATAAAGCTTGTACGAGATTATTTTATTTCATGCCCAGTTTGCTTGTATCAAGTGACGTTGTTCTGGTCTCCGTCTAATGATGTGTATATCACAAATTGATTTGTTTATAGTGAGTGTATTTGTGGCCTGTCCTCATTCTGACAGCCTAATAAAGTTGCCAAAGACTGATGTCCTAATTTTAGAAGTTACAAACTTTCATGCACGTCTAAAGAAAGCTTTCCATTGTCATGTAATTTGTCTCAGTTTTGTCTTGGTTACTGGTAGTTTAAACAATATCCAACAATGTTACAAGTCGGGCCACCACACAGTTTTGAGAAAGCTGGCTTTGAAGCTGAAAGGCAAATCAAGAATGTGGGTATGAAATATAATGGATTAATTCCAAACAGCATAATATAGACTAGTTTCATAAAGTATCAAATGTGTACAATTTCAAAGCATTTCTAGACTTTGAAATTCAAGCCTTTCATATATTTGAACAGATGCCTGATTTCTTTACTTTTCAACCTGATCACCTTAATGTGCAATATTCTTGACTTTATGGTCTCTCAGTCTATCAGAATAATACATGGGGATGGGTCACATTCATGAATTCTTCCCAAGATCTGGATTTGAAGATGCAAAAAAAAAAAAAAAATCATAATGATTAGCTAGATGCCACCCTTTAAAGATGTTGCAAAAAAGGTTGTTCAACCTATCATGAAAAAAAGTGCAACATTTCTGACAGTACATGCAATCCTACTGTAGACTACTGAACCATAAGAGAAGGAACCTAGCATCTTTAACTGCTTGATATGAGTCATGAATTCATGAGACCTGATGACACATTTCATACCAAGCTTGAGTGATTCTGACTCCATTTTTACTTGTGCTTCTTGTACCACCAGGTGTATCAGTCTGCAAGGTGTCTCATATTCTTCATATGCTATCTATCTTTGTTTCACCGTGTCACTGAAAGGGACCCTCTTTCAGTGGAATTATCCTTCCATTATGATTCTCATTCCTTACTTTGTATGGAGATTAGAAACTGATTTCACCAAATCACACCTCGTAGAAGTTTAAGATTCTTTAGCATATTATTTGAAATGAGTCCTTGTTGGTTTCCACTCATGCAGGCAGCGGATACCTTCCAAGAATGTGTACTACTACCGCTGCCCAGACCACAGGAAGAACTATGTCATGTCCTTTGCCTTCTGCTTTGACAAGGAGGAGGACACGTACCAGTTTGCCTACTGCTACCCCTACTCCTACACCCGTCTACAGACCTACCTGGCTGCTGTGGAGAAGCGCCGCCTGCCGTTTGTCAAGCGGGAGCTGCTCTGTCTCAGTGTGGTGAGTATGTGGTGGCATTGTTTGTGTGTGCCTCTGTGTCTTTGTTTCTGTGTGTATGCGGTTGAAGTGATGGTAAAAACTCCTTGTGCTGTAAAGCTTGAACCCTTTGAAGACTAGTCCTGAGACTACTCAGGCAGGTGTCTATGGGAAATGTGTGTTATAGCAAAATCAGCCCTTTCTCAACAGGTTAAGGTATAATGCCTCAAGAGCAGTGTGTACTATGCAAGTGTTGCAAGAAAGGCTTGGTTCTAAAGAACTGCACCGCTAGCTCTTACTTTTTAGATGTACATGTAAGTTGTAATTTATGTTTTATATCATTGTTTTTTCAAAGCAGCACATACTTCAGTAGTCACAGATGCTTGGCTACTTCCCAGCTGCTGCAATTATTGTAGCTTGAGATAGCTGTGAACCTCTTTGTAGAATAGACCCCTGGAATCTCAGTAGATCAAATGTCTGACAGCAGCTAGGTGATCTTGACAAAGTGTAGAAATCATTAAATTAGTCCTGTTAAGCATGAGAGACTATAATGAAAAAGGACATCATCCTTTCATAGCAGAATTGGAAATTACCATGACAGCCAGGTGAGTTCAGTAAAAAAGTGTGCTAGTTTGATGGAATAAATTGAATAATGACGAATGAATAAAACTGTATCATTGCTCTCTTTGTGTGTGTCCTGTATTGGTATTAATTTGAATGTAAGATGATCCAAAGTGCATCCTTAAACTAGCAAGTAAAAAGAGAGAATAGATAATCCAGCAACCTGTAAATGCATCAATCTCTGAGACTGTTTTAGATGAAACATGCATAAATCATAGAAAAGACTTTGAAAGGATGGGATGTGTAGACTGGTAACAGCAAATAGAATGAAGAAAAAAAGCATGTCAAATGCGAGAGAAAGCAGTGTATTGAAAACAATGCATCTATAGACAGCTGGTATATGTAAGATGATGTGATTCAAACTGATGCTAATGAAGTTTTGATGATTTGGTTGGGTGCCATTGATATTGTAAGCCAGAGAGTCAGTGCATAAAGCATTGAATTATGCATGTTTTTATGGCGGCAATGCGTGATTTGCCATAGTCATGCCGTTGATGAGTTGTCGGCAACTGAGAGGGAAATCACCTAACCTTTCAAAAACTTTGCCCAATGTGTATTCAATCGACTACTTGGTGAATTAATAGCCAGTTGAAAATCACAAGGGTTAGTGAAAATTAAACCTGATACACATCGTATTACTTCTACAACTGTCGTAGTGTTTAGTAAGTCATACACTGTAATACGAATTGAAGAGTTAGACTACTGTTACAAATGGAATGCAAGACATCTGGTACTACATTTGTGCAGCATGGTGGCATGTTATTCATTTATTTCCAATCTGACTTGGTGATCATTTCTTCTGTGGGCTGATGAGTACAGGATCAAAGCTTGTCAGTATGTTTAGTAACACTTTAGCCTATATATGTGTTGGTGGATAGGGATGTAAGCAAATGATATCTAATTTCTGTTGTCCATTTGCGTAAGGACATGTATATTTACATAATATTCATTAAGAATGTAAAAATATGCCAGTGATACAGCTAATAAAATAAGGAAAACATGAATTCCAGACAATCAACTTCTGTGATACAGTTTTGGAGATGCCTGCAACCAACCTTTATTTCATATTTGCTGCATTACACAGTAAGTACATATCATGGGGAAAATAACAACAAACAAACTGTTTTTCATGCATTAGTTTTGGCAAACAAAAAAAACAAAACAAAACAAAACCACCAAACAATCATGTCAATGTTCCAGGACATGTATGTGAAGTCAGACATACTGCTTTCCATATTACAATGTATGTTTGCAAATCTGTCACTTAGTTTAATGTGTGGAGTATAAAAGTCATGCTGTTTGTTATCTAACATTCCTCAGCACAGTTTTCTAGGAAGTGCAAATGAAGAGGAAAATTACTCCCAGAAGAAAGAGAATACATTGACCTGATTTAATCACTATGTGTTCAATAGACTGTTTCTGTATTATGTACAGTATACAAATTCTATGCATGCTTTATTCATTGAAGATTGCCTAAATAACAACCACAAAGCTTGCCAGATGCTTACCTTACCTAGCACAGCTAATGAACGCAGAGTGAACTTTAAATTGGAGGGAGCCGATGAATAAGTAGCTTGTTACTGGGCTGTGGGAAAATAAACACCACAAATGTTAATACATTACTGAAGCAGCGTACAGTGGATTGTTGAATGAGGATCTGTGCCATATCGAAGTGTAATGTCATTTTACAGAGAAAAGACTTCGATATTTGACGTTTTAATGTATACTTTGCTTGGTACTATAGTTATGATGCAAGACAGGAATCTGTATGTACACAGTCCCATGTGGTATTATGTATCTGTAGATATTGTCTTGATGACAAAAACAACAACAACAACAACAAACAAACAGAGACAACAAAAATATTATGGTTACGTTCTATTTACCTTGCTTTTGTTTTTTTGAAGATAGTGCTTACCTTTGAGAATACCTCATACTTTTGTTTTTTCTTGTTGTTTTTTTTCTTGTTGTTTTTTGATCCTCAGATTTTGTGTTTTTTAATTTTGGCTTTGTTTTGTGTGCATAAGTTCTGTTTTCTCTGATTGGGATTATTATAACCCATGTCTAGCTGTTGGTCTTTCCCTGAACCCCCTCGCATTCTTTACCACTGGCTGAGCTCCTGTGGCGTCATGGATTAGACCACACTCTCTGTCAATGGGTCTCTGGTTCAAGTGTGCTGACGTCACCAACAGTAGTGCTTTTTATTCTATTTGTGTGGTCCTTGTAGAGTCTATACAGCTGTTGGTCTTACAGCTGTTTGCTTGTGCATATCTTGTTGCTCCTAACTGACCACATGAGATAAATCCGCAAGCTCAACTGCACACATTTCTTGCCACCATTCACTAGAAAAAAACAGATTTAATTCCAGATCCATACTGCTGTTAACCTCTTTTTTAACTGTTCCCTGTTCGTTGTTTGTGCAAAATATTACTCTCCCAGTCATATCCATATTAAAAGTTGGCTGCCACAGAGGTTTTTCACTTGAAACCAGATATAACATTGTGTCCTCTGTGTTTCCGGCCATCCATATGCAAAGGTCAAAAACACTTCAGAAACAATTTAAAAAGTAAGAAAGAGAGAGAGAGAGAGAGAGAGAGAGAGAGAGAGAGTAGGCTACTCACATCTTGCCATATTTTCACCCCAGTGGGGAGTGAGCAATTTCCAATTTGAGAGTTCTCAGCATATCTGAGTGCCATCTGACACGTTTGGTGATGGGGTTAATGGTGAAAGTTGCTCCCAGCGTTAGTCCTTGTAAGTCCCTTGATTGGGGTCAGTACTTAAGTGAATCTGTTATAGTGTGTGTGTGTGTGTGTGTGTGTGTGTGTGTGTGTGTGTGTTGCACTTGTTTGTGCCCTCGTACATGGACCATTTTGGAAGGCACACTGACCATCTATAGCCACGCCCAAACCATGGGCATCACCTGTTACTATTTATTGTAAGTTGAATATATTTAAAGAACTATTTATGAGTCCATCAGGAGTTGGTCCGTATGCTTAGACTAGAGGTATGTATATTGTGTGGTGTATTTGTGTGTGCATTATGATTGATTAGGTTTATATAGAATGTAATTTGCATGCAGTAGTGTGTGAGAAAGAATAATTCTCAGTAATTCTGTGCAAGTGTGAAAAGAGAGTGCAAAATTAACCTAGAGATACAGTGTAAATCAAGTAGGCTGCCTTGTAATTTTTAATTTGATCGAAATGTAGTTTACTCACGAGTAGATCAGTAGATCTAGGTGAGATATGAATGCATTGAATATTAATGTAACTATCCATCCACTCGCCATATATGTGACCTTACACCACAAAACCAACAAAAAGTCACCAGACATGGATTTTTAGTTAAGGGCAGATTCTGATAGAGCAGACTCTAAGCTTTAATATAATGTATAACTCAATTCAAATGGACTCCCCTAACCTACCTAACACACTCTGGAAAAGTGTGACTGAGAAAAGAGGCTCTGAAGTACAGTGTCTATTCAAGTGCTTAATCTTTCACCAAGCCGGCTTACTCTGAGATGAAAGGGACAAAACACAGGATGTCAACCACTGGAGCAACAACAATGAAGGGATTATCAGATTAAGCTGAAATTGAGCATGTTCTATTAACACATTCTGTCCATGATTAGTGCCATCTTTCAAAGCAGTTGCATTTTCCTTTCAAAATTTATTAGACTTGAAAGTGAAGGGTGTGCCAGGGATTTCAACAAATGAAAAAGGGTCTCTAAGACATGTACCTGATCATTTTACTCCCCCCCCCCAAAAAAAAAAGAGAGGGTTGAAGAACTTTCCCATTCGTGTTATGATTTTAAAGAATAATCTAGAAGAAGGATACAATTGTGTAGCTCTCTCAGAAAATATGAAAAAATCAAGATTGACTCGGTTGACCCATTTCACCTCATTTGGGTCCTCACGAAAAATCAAGGGGGCGACTTTTTGTTTGTTTTGTGATGCATGTTCACATATGTGCATTTCATTTCTTTTTATCATCTACAAGTGCTAAACCACAAACAATCTGCAATCACTAGACAGCCTCAATAGCCATTAGATGATGCTGGAGTTGTTTACTGTAGTGCCTGTGATAAATAAATTGAGGTTTACACTTCCGTGAAACAAGGAATGAAAACCAGGAATCATGAATTACTTTCAAGAGGCGGTGATGCGGAGAATTACAAGCTATATTCTTGATTGATGCTGGAAATAAAGCCACGTAGAAAGGATGAATGGGAAAATGGTGCCAAGTAATATATCTGTCTGTCTCTCTGTGGATTCAGCACTGAATGAAAACAGAAATTAGAACACAAGACATTCCAGTCAAGGTGTAAGGTTGGCCGACCCATGAGAGATCAATGCTTTATCTATTTGCAATTGTTTGTAGTCACTTTTAGCAGCTAAGCAAAAGGAAACAATCCAACAAAAACACCGTTACCACTTGGCGCGCAATTACAGTCTATATGATAGTCACTTGATTGGAATAACAGATGTGATATGGAAACCTGAGTCAGAAAACATACAAGCAAACAAACAAACAAACAAAACTAGATTTCATCCCTCTGTCGCTCACTATGGGATCTTGTCTTAAAAATAAAGTCTCTTAGCTCTGTAATTTTTACGATGTACCCATAACAAATGTTTAGAATGAACAGTGGTATTCCACATACAATTGATACAGAGAAATCTATGCAATTTTCTCAAATTTTTCTGCATGTAAACAGATACAGAACCTAATGAATATTGTGGAGTTTTACCACTTGTAATGCAAGTGACTTTTTTGTGATTGTTCAGGGACTATGTGAATGATGAGCAAATCATGTAAACAAGCTCTTTTTATGGCACATATTTTGTTACAGACATCATGAATTTTTATTAACCATTGTTGCATGTTGAGATTATATTCAGTGAAGTGGTTCTTTGCACATGAGTTAATGGTGGGCATGATAGGTTATCCATTTACCCTGAAAGCATGTGGCAAATCATTCAGGGCACATGATGTTTGCCGGCTTTTGTTTCTGTGAGAAACTTAACTAAAACGTCTTGCTCACTCCGCTCAGTTTTTCTTACTATTGTATGAATTGTCTAAGGTGTCAAAACATCAGGCACTACTTTGTAGCCATGCCTGCAAAGCCTTGGTGTTTTGAGATAAGCCTGGGGGGACTTTGCACAAAAGCGATTGATAGGGTATGAATTAGATGTCTGTTTTGTAGCCTCCACCTTTGGCAGGCAATTATGTTCACACCTTACAACATATTAGTTTAATGAGGAACCTAACTGAGCCATACTGTGGGCAAGAAACGCTTCAAATACCCCAGACATGATGTGAAACAAGCAATTTCCATCTCATCTGAAAGATTAATTGAAAATGACAGTGGATGGGTGAATCATATTTTTCTTCCAAATAAAATATTGACAACCCCCACAAGGTTGATTTGATTAAGAGAGCAGTGTCGGTGTGATATCTTTTGATAGTACTGATGTCTGTCACATTCAGACTATGACTGCTGGTACCTATTCCACCATAACAAATATTGTTTGAAATTAACATTTTGTGACTAGTCAGTCTAATTGAAGTGCATTGTTACAGTTTTCTTTAAAGTAGCTTTATCATGTATTGTTACTTTAGACATTGATACAGATGGTGAGTATAAGTTTGTACTTTGCCATTCAGACTTTTGAATTGTTATTTCTCAGAAATGTTGTTAACTTAGTATTCTTAAATCCCAGTATTGAGGAAAATTTACTTTTAAACAAGCCAAATATGTTCTGAATAATTAATCACTCAAATCGTTATTTTTGTCAAATGAAAGACTCTTCGTCAGAGAGGATTTTTCTTTCTTTGTTTGTACAGTCTACTTTGGCATTTTGTTCTGTGTCTACATTGATTTTTCCATAATGAAAACCAAACTTTCTGGTTAGTCCTCAAAACTGGACTCTTCTTAAGATTGATCCTTCATTGGAAAACATTAACAGATTATTCAAGGCAGAACTGTTCCACATTAAAACAGTACTCTTTGCCACTGCCTTTTGTGTCACCCCCCCCCCCCCCACAACATGCTGGCATCACAATGCATAGTCTGGCACTCTGCTGTGTGTCCATCCATTTCCATCAATCTCTTTGTGCACTTCTCAAAAATCTCTGAAAAATGATGTTTTCAATGGTGTCCATAGCATCATTCACAGTGCAAAATAGCGGCATAACAATCACGATCCATATCTGGAGATTTTTTTTTTTTTTTTTGCAAGCGTTCACACGGACTGAAATATCCCACTAATTAAAGCTTACAGTGCGCTTTACACTTCTGTTTTCCCTGTGTTCTTGTGGGTCACAGTGGTATGATGCACACTCCGTTTTCGTGGTGCACATGCTGATGTGCGCTTTGAATGATGGCATATAAAATCTTGAGATTATATGGTCCAGCACTCACACGGTCACCGTGGGGCAAGTTATTCGGACAATTCAGAAATATGTGCAAGATTTCTTGGGATTTGCATTGCGATGCTGATTACGATTATTGCTGGGATTTTTGTATCCACACAGGCAAAAATCTCGAGATTTTGTTCCTGATGCAAATCTTGAGATTTGTATCCCATTGATTTGTCTACTTGTGAATCCCGCTCATATGACCTTGAAAAAGACAATGTGCTTTTATCCTTCCTCCCCTCCCAAAAAAACACAAAACAGAAACAAAAGCTTCCCAGTTGCATTAAACTCCTGCCATGGTATACATTATGCATAAATTGTATTATTACTATTATCATTACAACAATTTTTGAAAATTAGAATTGAAATAATAATATCCCCATGTAATTCCCTCCTTTACTTGTGCTTGTAATAAATTTAGATTAACTTCATTGATGGTACCAGAGGCATTTTTTTTTTTTTGGTTCATCTGTATGTCTGTTCATCAGAACTTTTGTCCTTGATGAGATTTTTGCATACATGATGATTTAAAAGGGTTCTTAGATAGTGCTTGTGACAAAGATTGCAGAAAATATAATTATTATAATTACTGTACTTTTTTTTAACAGAATGATATATCATGTACAAGTCAGGGATCAAAGCAACTATTCCAAAAGATACTTTGTCTACATGAGAACTAAATAATTCTGTGTGGTGTGGTTTATGAATGAGGCATTATATACAGGATGACTGAGAATTCAAGATTTAAGCAAAATACATGATGTTGATCAGTTTTGTTCGCAACCGCCAAAAGGACCCCTCCCCCCTCAAAAAAAGAAGAAAATACAGGGATAAGATATTTTGTTTTGAGATGGTTTATACACGAGGAAAGACTTTTGAAATACACCCTGATGTGTGATAACTTTGCACCACAATTCATGGCAGCAAAGAGCTCCCATGCATGCATAATAGCAACAAGAGCAATAAAGGTAGGAAGTTAGTGGAATGAGAGAGAAAGAGATAGAGGAAACGAAAGGTGAGAGAATTGAAGAAAAAACAAAGGAGGCCCTCTACTAGGGATGCTGAATGTCAAAGCTCATTAGAAAGTCGGCAGTGAAAGGCAGGTGTTATTTGAAAATGTCATCCCTACCGGTTTACCAAGGTGTCTTTCAAGTGCTTACCTGGTGCCCTGTGTGAACTCCCCCGAGACTTCAAAACAAAACTCTCCAGTCAGCTCTGAATATTCAGAGTCACTCCTGAGTGGAACTACAGGTATGAAGATATCTCAAGCCCTGTGGTCCCCAAAGGATGGGACTGGAGACACAAAAGAAAACAAAGATCCTTTGAAAGATACCTTCAACTTAATGCATTTCCTGTCACCCTCCTACATGTCGCTGCATGCCGCAGAGACCCAAGCCATAGAGCTGTCACTGATAAGGTGTGGGATAGCCTGCCCCTATTACTGTTGGTACAGAGCCCCCTCACCCCCCTTTTCACACTTTACCCCCAAAACTTTTGGATTCTGGGTGGAACTGGGCTGGAGGGCAGGTGGTGATAAGGGACCTTAGGAGCACCTTAAAGATGCATGATGGAGGCTGACCCAACGGGTTGCCACGCACACCCCTGCCAAGACAAGTACCCCTCATAGCTATGAGGAATGATCACACACTCCTCTAGCCTCTCGCCTTGGTGGAGCGCTTATTCCAATGTTATCTTCGCCACTATACACGTCTTTGCAGCACTGCCCTAGAGGAGCACTCCCATTCTCTCTCGCTCCTTCACTTTCCCTTTCTTTCCCTTCCTTTCCTTTCTTTTCTTGAAATGGCCTATTTTTGTCGCTTCTTCCGCGCCAAAGTTAAGATCCTCCAGAGCACGGCATCTACCTATAAGCACTTGATTTCTGGTATGAAATAACCGGCATCCATAATTCATCCCTCATGCATTTGCATTGAGCTTGGGCGGCACTTGAGTTCCTGGCAAAGCACATCATAGAGTGTTACCTGCCAGGGGGCACACGTGCGTTACCGCGATGCCCCGTCTCTCCGTATTTCTTGTGCTCCCACCCCCATCCCCCCAGATATTCGTCAGGGTGCCCCCTCAAATGGATTTGCCAACAAATAAAAATCGAATGCCATCAGTTTTTAAACATTCCCAGTCATGAAGTGTGTTACTCTGGTAAACCCTTCCAAAGCCACACTCTGTAGAAGGCATGGGAAGCACAGGGAGTGAGTTAGAAATCAAGAAACAGAAGGGGAAAAAAAATCTTGTTGCTAGAGGCATGGATTTCTTGATGAACTAGAAATGACTTTGCATTTTTGAGGTTGTCTTCCTTACGGGTCTTTCTTGGCAACATTTGCTGATTGCCCTCTGCCAGACATTTTCATTTATTCGTTGTAGGAAATGCCATCAATGTTTTGGGGGCAGTATGATTGATCCACATTTAAACTGTTGGATTTGTTCATTTCCCATTTTCTGTGCGAAAGAGAACTGTGATTCTCCTGTCTGTTTTGGGCACAAACCAGGAAGAAAAAAAAGAAACCCAGAAGCACTTTTATTCTAGAGATATGGTGGCTAGAGGGTACTTCTTATTTTTAGCAGCTATTTTTCATTTTTTCCCATGGTCTGTAATGACAGCATTGACTGCTGCATTTGTCCAATCTTGTACTGCTGTATTCTGTGAATTAGATGATTAATCCAGTGTGCATGGATGATATTCATTTGATACCATTTTTTTTTCTTTGCTCCAACCATTCAACAGTGACATACTGTTATGCATGATATCGTTCATTTTCATCCAGAATTATACATGATTTGTAAGATATGACATAGCAGAAGGGAAACACACACTCACACACACACACACACACTAAAGGAAACACCTATTTACAAACTCTTTAACTGTGCAGAATGGGTTATATAAGGCCTATCAATTGTGAAACTTATATATGATATACAAACTCATATAGAATAGTTTAGATATCTAATATCTTCATTAACAGTAATACTTTGGATACCGAAAGGGGGATGCTGTTCAAAGTGAAGAGTGTTTATTTGTTACCTGTGCAGGAGAAATATTTTTTCTGAATGGAAGCAGTGAAAACTTGTGTGTTGAAAGTCTAGACTTTTGTACCTGTGTATTTAGTTACGGTATTAGCTTTCTCTATTAGTTGCAGGCCACACGCTTGATTATTTTGAAAGTGTGACTTGGTGGTGTAATCCATTGTAACCATTCTCGGCGCTTGCGATACAAATTTTGGACTCGAAACAAGAGAAAGGCCATTGCCCGATAACACGTCTCCACATAGATGGAGTCAAAAGCAAGGGTTTTCAAGAGCTAATCATTGATATGAAACAGAACAGAACTTGGCCAAGTGTCCACTATCCCTTGTCTCTTTTCTGCTCTGCTTTCGCCCAATAAATTAACCATCTGTGATTGAATTGACCCTCATCAATGTGTCGCCAGATTCTTTAGCCACAAATGAACCTCGCCATCACATTTTATTCTCCACATGTACAGTCCCACTCTGTTATTGATTTGCTGTCCAGACTGTACATTTCTTTTATTCTTTTGTTCTTTTTTATTGTGACCTCTTAGGTTGTGTGTGTGTGTGTGTGTGTGTGTGTGTGTGTGTGTGTGTGTGTATGTATGTATGTATATTGGGGATACATTAGTCTGTGTCCAATGGTCTTAGTAGTTGTCAGAAAATAGCTTGTCCTGTGACTCACTTTTCAGACTATTAATAGCCTGTCAAGAAAGAACTTGTTGTACTCAGTGCAATTTTAACATAGACTTGTCAGCAGTACCCCCCAGAGTGCCACATACAGACTGGGCTGATGATGTGGAGCAGGCATGATGTACAGTCTGTATTTAAGAGGTTTTGCTTGTTTAGGAACTTGCAAATTATGTACTTGTTTTGTTCAGTAGCTTGTGCTCCAAATCCAACTCTGTCTGAGGGAACATTGTATGCAAGCAGACAAAACAATGCATAATTCTGATCATTTTGTGGCATACACACAGATCATACATCAGTAGAAATGTGTATGTCTCTATTTCTTGATAACTTATCTATGGATCTATGCAAGCAAATTTATTGTCTGCATGTAGTGTATTACAGGTAGATGTTAAGACACAAGACTCTGCAGGAAAATGTTTAGAGGTGATTTAGATAACACTCAAGTTGCCATTCTGTTTACTTCAAAGGCTTTCTTCCTTAAATCAGCCAAAAGATTATTCATGCAAATAATTCATCTTCCTTAGATGTGAAATCGCACATCAGATTCCTTCCAACAGGGAGTATTTCATTCTTTTTTTTTTTACTGTAGAAAATGATTATGTTATATAGTAATGATCAAAATTAGATGATAGTGTTCTTTAAGTGTTTGTGATTTTTTTTTTTTTTTTTTTTTTTTTTGGGGGGGGGGGGATTTCTTTAGAATAGAATGTATTGAGTATGATGTGTGAATTCCTTCATATTGACCTGTTCCAAGCATCCGTATGTGTAATCCTCTCTCACATCAATAGCTTTGTATAAAGTTTTCAAGAAGCGTTTTGAAAACTTGTGCATAAGTGTGTGTGTGTGTGTGTGTGTGTGTGTTTGTGTGTGTGTGTGTGTGTGTGTGTGTGAGAGAGAGAGAGAGAGAGAGAGAGAGAGAAGGAGGAACATTTTGATTAAACTTACGCTCTACAATGTGTATATCTGTATGTGGTATGGGATGGATTTTTCTCTAAAATGGAAAAAGAAAGTTTTGTGCATGGGACAGTGCAAAAGTCCATTTTATCACTTAAGTGAGCCAGGCAGATAACCTTGGTTGTCTTCAGTTTGTCTGTAGCCTACTGAGTCCAGAAGACAAAATACCTAATTGCTACAATAACCAAGTGAAATAAAGACAGATTTTCCTCTAGTCCTTTTTAGCAATGCATTGTGGGATTGTGCTGAAAGTTGTTTTACTTTATATTTAACACAAAGTTACCCAAAGTCCTTGAAGATTTCTCCTTACCCCACTTAAAGACCCCCCATTAAGTGTACCCACTATGTCGCAGTTGGAATTCTGTTGTGAAAAGGCTTTACTATAATCTTACACATGTTCCTCTTGCTATAACTAGAACTAATCTAACTGCTGCGCCCTTGTCACTCAGCAGTTTTGCATAACCTGTGTGTGTGAGCGCAAATGTCCCTAATGGTTTTTGTTTGTTTAAAATTGTTTTCCCCTTTTTAATTCCTTAAATGAAGGCTCTTTGCGCATTTTTCCACTAATAATTTTTTGTTTTGTTTTTTTTCTGACAAACTTTCTGAAATCCTTGCTTGTGATTGGTTGAGAGCAAACTTGTCTGACAAAACGCTTCATAAATGCCCCCCCCCCCCCCCCCCCACATTCCTGGTTTCTGTCTATAAGTTGATTCTGCTGGGACCTGGTGTATACTAGGTTCCCGGAAGAAATGGGTTAAGGGATCTTTTTCTTTCTACCGCCATGCCGTGGCATAGCACACATTTTCACCCCCTTGTGATCTAATGTGAGTGATTTGCCTTTACCCCAATGAGCTCACTTTGCTTTTCTTTTTCCTGCAATATTGTAAATACAGCAATAAGGCTGATGGTTTGCAGTTAAGACGGACAGAGTAATGATCAGGATACATGATGTGCATTGAGAATGATTTACCCTCCCCCTTTCATTGACATAATGTAGTGATAAACATACTGTGCACTTTGGTTTAGAATAATGTCGATTCCCTAGAGGACCATGCCACAGAAATGTAATAACCTGGTAGTCTGGTAGAGGGAGGGAGGGAGAGAAAGAGAGAAAGAGAGAGAGAAAGAGAGAGAGGAGAGAGTTTCTCCCAATTTTGACCATTGAAAAACAGATATTTTCCCAGTGGTAATATTGTGAGCACTGACAAATTCTACTCATTGCTCCATTGACAGTTAAATAACAATACACACTCTTCTGCAATATAGCCCTTTAATTTTACTGTGTGTGAAATTGTATACATGCAACAAAAGCAAATCCAAGGTACTTCAAAATCAATTGATGGGATACTGAATCAAGGCTTCCAGATAATTTCATGAGCACTGGTTAAATTCACGATTATGGAGCACAGCACTGAATGGAGAAATGTATGTGTGCGCCTCACATTCATGTCGGGATCAGAATCAACATTTTTGCATGTCTTTGAATTTCCGAATAGCACCTGACTCGTGAAATTTGTGAAAATAAAAACCTTGTGAAATATTCAGCGTATACAGTACTCAGTATTCACATGTCATTCTACAAGTAGGACACCCCTGGACAAAACAACATTATATAACCCATTATTTATTTGGTGCACACATACTGTATGTGTATTATGTACAGCATGTGTGTCACTGATATTTTTTAAGGGAAGCAATTTTTTGTGACTGTCAGTTAACCAATATCATTTCACAGCAGGCTTCTTGCACTATGGTATCTCCAGACTGGCTTGATGAAAAACGGGGGAATTTTTGGTAAAAGAAAGATCTAACATATTCCACCACCTGTTTGCAGTATATCCTCCATTGTATAAATAGATACATTTAGATGTTATAGTTGATATTGCTACTAAATAAGATTAAAGGAGAGAGAAAGGGAGAGAGTAAGAGAGAGATAGAGAAATAGATAGAGAGGAGGGGGAAGAGATAGAGAGAGGAGAGAGAGGGAGAGGAGAAGAGAGGGGGAGAGATGGACGGATGGAGAGAGTAAATGCCAACAGGCAAACAGTGAAGGCAGTGCCATTGTAAGGTGCTTATAGTGTTTAAAATGGATGTTGGTCTTTTGGGAATTCATTGATTATGCAAGATACCAGTGCAAAACTGATGTGATTTAATTCTCCACTTTAAAAAGAAAAGGATGATGAGGAAGAAGAAGATAACAGCATAATAAGCAGATTTATCTTTTAAGCCCATCTAGAATATTGGGAGAGGAGACCCCATGTCTGGCGGTCTGGGCTGTGTTTTAATGTACCCCTTTGTCTCTTGGCTCATCACATTTTAACGATGCAAGGTGGAAGATCGTGCAGAGGTGTTAGATGTTTCTTGGTTTGATTTATGGTGGATGGAGTCGGGAGGAGGGGAGTGGGGTTGTGACCGGGTTTTTGAGAGGCATAGGAAGTGAATTGGACCTGATGAGGGGGGAGGAGTTAGCAGTCCAGTTGTCATAGTGACGGCATGAAAATTTTAACTTGTTGTTTTGTGTACCCTCTTTGACCTGAGGAGCCTTGTAGAATAGGATATGAGGCTCCTCTGCTGATGTTGAAATTTTAATGGTTGACGAAGAGCAGGATGCATCATTGTAAAGTCATTGCGAGAAAGCTTCGGATGAGCCATTGATCATATCATATGTGCCAGGCATCTTTGCAAGGAATCGGTGCCCCCTCCCACCCCCACGCACCATACTTTCCCTCTTGTTGTCGGCATGCTGGAATTGGGGATTCCCTTGGGCAGTCTATAAACAAATGCCCCATAGTTTGCCCTTCTATGATATAAATCAGAGCTTACTGTGATGATGGGATGAAATTCATCAAAAACAACCTCAGTTGGGAGTTAGTAAATGTGAACAACTGCAGTACATGTATATGTACGATCAACAGTGTATATTATGGAGTTAGGAAGCGTACAAGACATCCAATCTTTGCTGTGTATGAATGCTGCAAAAGCAAAAAGAAAACAAATCATATTGATGTACATGATAGACTTTATTCAAATCAAGTGCATCACATATGACTAAAGCAATTAAAAAAAGAATCAATTTTGATGGATAGCAACATTGAAATGTGTATGATAAAGATACTAGCTACTGTGGTAGAAGGTCCTTAATTTCAGGCAAGAGAAAATATATGGCGACAAGATATTCCCTGTGAAAAAGCACTGAGCTCTGACTTGCAGAAATCAACGTTTTTGAAAGCATGTTACAAAGGATTCAGTGGTTGAGCATTTGTTTATCACTGAATTGTAGACTGTTGATGTTAGTTGTAAAAACAGGTCAACTCAATACACATGTTTACTGAGTTAATGCCTTTTCCCTCCCAATTGAGTATAGACCTGAAAAGACAGATTTACATCATACGAAGTATGTGCACTCATCATAGTGTGACTATTGCAATTGTAGCCATAGTATGTCAGATGATAAGAGATCTATTTATCTATCTATCTTTCTATCTATCTATCTATCTATCTTTCTATCTATCTATCTATCTATCTATCTATCTATCTATCTATTCATCTACATGTATCTATCTATCTATCTATCTCTCTAACTATCTATCTATCTACCTATCTATCTATTTACCTATTTGTATCTATCTATGATCTATCTATCTAGGATCTATTTATATCTATCTGTATATCTATCTATCTATGATCTATCTATCTAGGATCTATTTATATCTATCTGTATATCTATCTATCTATCTGTCTGTCTAGCTATCTGTCTGTCCAGCTATCTATCTGTCTGTCTGTCTATCTATCTATATATCCATCTATCTATCTGTCTATCTATCTATCTATCTATCTATCTATCTATCAATCTATGTAATAATATTATACATACACACAGTATGTTTTGTTGTTGCTTTTGTTAAACTAAGTGTAAAAGCCTGCAACAAATTGTGTAAATCTCTCTATCAGTAAATGAGGATGGTCTTCTTTTTCTATGAGGTGGCAGGTGTGATATAAAGCGAGATCACTTCAACAGTTTCGTTATCCTGGCTATTGTAAGCAGCACATTAAACATGTGCATATCATTTCATTCCAGTTGAAATGCATACTGTACATGTAGACAACATCAACCCAACAATGGCAAGCAGAGCTATCGTGTTACCAAGCTGCACAAAAACAATTAATTTCCTCTCTTCATCTAATCCTGCCTCAGTCAGTGAATCTACTTAACTCTACATTGTCATAAAAAATCTCATTTATGGCCTCAACCCTGTGCACACAAAGGGCTCTTGTGAATAATGTATCATGGAATTGTGCGGGATATAAATTCGCGAACTAATGAGCTGACATCCGTTAACGAATATTGGAGTTAATTTCCCCAGCACAATGGGAGAAGGAAGAATAAAAGCACCACCTTTCGTTCAGCCGCCGTCGATAAAGGTTAGGTAGTTGCGCAATGCCACTTGAGGGGGATATGAGGTGAACAATTAAATGCTGTAAATCATTTAATGATTATTCTTTTTGTGTTGCCAGCCTTCTTTGTTTTGTTTAGTTTACTTTTTTTAACCTTTGTTCTCCTGTGGGTATCTGCACAACATGGCTGGTGTTAATGAAGCAGCGATATCTCACAGGCACATTGAGTAGACTGTCCAACTGTGATAATTTGTCTGCCTGTAGAAAGTACAGACCCAGGGTACTCCTGTGATTAGTAAGAAATGGTCCATGATAGGAGCGATTTAACAATTACCTGAAGTAAACAAACTTGCATTCTTATCATTGTCTACACTCTTATTTCTGCCGAGTCAAAATTTCAACTCTGAATCCGAGTCAAAAACTTTTCACTCCGATCCGTGTAAATTTAACACCAACCGTGTACTTCTGACTCAAATCCGAGTTATCATTTTGGTTATCGGACTTTTTACGCCTGCGCAGAGTCACATCAGAAATACCCAGCGCGGTGTACATGACATACACGCGCTACAATTGGACAAAACATGTCATGTGTCCTATGTGACGTAGTACCCCCATGGAAAAAAAAAAGGCGTCATTTCTCGACGATCCGCCGCGGCCGTGAGATGTCTTGCAACTTTTTGTCTTCAAGATGGACAATTTTGTGTGCACTTTTCTAGAGGAATGCGGAATGGAGGAATACATAGGAGTTTTTATCGGTGAGTATCCACCTCATTCACAACACTCATATAAATAATTGCCTGAAACATGGTCTAAACAGTCAGTTTTGTTTAGGGCAAAATGAGCTTTCGACACGGACACATTGACTGGTAATGGCGTAGCCGTAGGCGGCCGTACGGTAGCTCGTACCTTTATTGTACGTAGCCCTGGGCTATATGCTATACGTTAGAACCAATCTACAATAGATGTGAACCTACCTAGCTACACCTCCACCGTGCATGCATAAAATACACATAGTACGATCTTGATTGCTAATTCGAGCTACCGTACGGCAGCATACGGCGACCCCATTACCAGTCAATGTGTCCGTGTCGAAAGTTCATTTTGCCCTAAATAAAACTGACTGTTAAGACCATGTTTCAGGCAATTATTTATATGATTGTTGTGAATGAGGTGGGTATTCACCGATGAAAACTTCTATGTATTCCTCCATTCCCATTCCTCTACAAAAGAGCACACCTAATCCGAGTCATTACTACATAAAAATGGGTTACTTACAATGCGGGAAACGACACCGTATCAGAGTGAAATTGTGATCTTTTGATTCGGAAATCCCTGTCATTTTGCTGGAATAGATTGCACCTAACAGACCCCATTTCCGAGTCAAATTTGACACTTTCCGAGTTAATTTGACGCTACAGAAATGACTCAGAAAGTGACTCGGAATCCGAGAGAAATCATCTGACTCGGAAGTCCGAGTAGCTTTCACTCGGAAGGAGTTGACTCCCAGCTGGCGCCATTTCCGAGTCACATTTCACACTTTCCGAGTTATTTTTGACGCCGCAGAAATAAGAGTGTATATTCAAAGTCATCTGGGAACAATTACTTATGTGCAGATGTTATGTGGGACTGAAATACTATTTGGCATGTTTAATCACAATTTCTGCTCAATAAAGAGACCATTAACAATATTTTATTAGTATTGATATCGCTTATCAAGACGTTAAACACATATAGATACAATTTATATTTCTTATTTTCATAGCTCTTTCCCCCCTGAATATATGAGTATAGAGGAGAGATGATTGTTCAAGATTTGACAGTCGAAAGCTTGTGAACAGGTGATAACATGTATAGTCTGATGTAGAATATACGCAGGAGCATTCAAAGGTTTGTATTTGAACAAGAATATTCCTCCTGACACTTAAGTCTGTGTTGCAAGTTTCTAAAGAAAGGTCACTATGTGTTTCTGTTATTAGAAAATGCCATGATATGAATTACCAAAGTGATTCTGAACATATGATATTTATGACATCCTATTAGAATACAATACTGATGCTGGCAAAATACTGGCCAGGTAGATGGGAGCCTTTGGAATATGTGTACTCAAGTTTTGATTGCAATCTTCAGCCAGATGGGATGTGAAGTGATCAATTGGGAACATTAGCAACTATGTGAGGACTAAGAAGAAAGCGTTGCCCAAGCTTTTCAGCCTGTCTCACCTGACATAAGGATAGGAACATTATGCCTGATAAAAATTGTACATTTGCAGGCCAAGGATTTCACGGGAAATACTGCAAAAGAATTCATAAGAAGGTATCTTAATAAAACAACAACTATCAAGGAACATGAATCTAAAAGATCAGAGAGTGATAGAAGGAAAATTATGTGAAGTACCATGACAGAATCTGCCCTGACATCCATGAGCCCAAAGGAAGGTGTTAAGATTTAACTTATTCGCAGAGAGATTGTATACAGGGAAAGAATTTGAGAAAAGCAGATCTTTGAAATATTGCACACCATGATGTATACATGTAGAATACAACAGGTTGAATTGCAAGATGTAATGCATGATAATTAATTTCATGTCTATTTTAGTGTATTGGTCAATTTTGATTTTAGAAGATTGATGGCCTGCTTTATATAGATGTCCGATACTTTTAGATTTACTGCTGGGAAATATTGCATGATTATATGAATAGATTTCATTACACACAAGTTTAAGAGAAAGAAGTGCAAGTGAACAAGATAACGTTTATAGCAAGATATACTGAAAAAAGGGAAGAAGGTTATGGTAGCACCAATGGAATGGAAAAGATAGGGAAATACAGACAGATAAAAGTGGTATTAGCAAGGTTTATGCTCAAATAAGCATATATTGATGACTTAACAATGTACCAATATGAATCTGGAGAATTTGATAGCAAGAATTGAAAAATGAATTAGAAAGAGGAGAGAAAGAGAGAGAGAGATTGAAATAAGAAAGAAAAGAGACAGATAAAGACAGAGAGAGAGAGAAAGACACAGAAAGAGAGAGAGAGAGAGGGAGGGAGAGAGAGAGAGATAGAAAAGGAGAGAGTACTGAGAAGAGAATGAGATACGGTGCTCCGTGAATCAAGCTGCGATTTCTCCAGCCACACAGAGCTTCCTTCCGGGAGAGACTTCCGCCTAATCTCCTTTCTTCCCATGATTGATGCGGGGATCCTACTGATTATAATTAACTGACAAATGAACCTGATCCAACACACTCCCTCCAGTGCACACACACCCAAAGAAAACCAATTTCTCTTTCTTTTTCTCCTCAAAATTATGATGATCTGTAAGGTAGAGACTCTTTATTGATACCAGTTATCCTTTCTGAGTATCAAGGGCTTTAGGTGATATTCAGGGTTTTTACATTACTGGTTCCAGTCCATTTTCTGTGTTCTTTTCTTTAATTCTTTGTCTTTCCTCTCTCTCATATGATAAATGAATCTGTGCATCTACACACAGCCACCTATCGTGTTTAAAAGCTACTCCCTGTTGTAACTTTTACATGTAGGAATTGAAAACATAAGTTGTATGGGTGCAGTGTAATTTATATGGAGATAAACCTGATCAAATCTCTGATAATTCTTGCAGTATATTGCATAGCAGCAACCCATCTTTCAAAACGTTTCATTTGTCAAACTCTTTTGCTATACGTGGTAATTGGCCTGTGAATGTAATAACTCACAAATTATCTTTCTCTGATGTTATAAATCAAGCTCTGCTCACTGATTTTATTTTAATCTACAGTTATGAGATGTACACAGCATCACACAATACAATGAAAAATGTACCTGTGGAGGTTTTCTCTATATGTCATTGCCTCTGCTCCTTAAATGTCAAGTGTGTTGTTAAGGGTTACTCATGTTTCTCTTCAGAGCATAACAGAGGCATAACATAACAAAATGCATCACTCCGAGGGACCTGCTGTATATGCTATCCTGGTGCTCAGCAGAAATCTCTGCAGTCCTTGATAACTTTGGTTGCTAGGCAACTTCTGTGATAATTTCTTTAGAAAAACCAAAAACCAAAATGCTTCTTGTGAGAAGTTACAAGCTTCAAGGTGTCAAATGAATACAGATGTTTTGGAAAGGTCACGTCATGGACAGAGTAGAGCATTCATGACACAAAGAGCTGATCACCTGACTTTTCTCCCCCTCTCCCCCCCCCCCCCCCACCACACACACAGACTCACGCCATTGCCTTATATTTTTGTCCTTGTTTTTTTTTTTTTTTTTTTAACTAGACAAGTTTTGTGAATGACTTGTTTCCATAAGTAAGTCTTGATATGACAGGGCTGCAAACATAAAAGACGGAGGATGGTGATCTGTCCTGATGACAGGTTCCACCTGTACGACTCACACTGTGCCGTTCTGCGGATATCCTGTCCTATTCTGAGGGCCATTATCCCACAAAATGTGCATGCCCCAACAACAATACACAGGACAGGTGCCGCGGCGTTGCATAGCACTCATTCGCCAATCCAGCCATGTTTTGTTTTGTCTCGCTCGGATCATTGCGGAGGATGGAGGAAAGAGTGCATTGACTCCACACTCAGTCTTTCACTTCATCTCTTGTTCCATCACACGTCTGTATGTGTGTGTGTGTGTGTGTGTGTGTGTGTGAAGGAGAGAGAGAGAGAAGAGAGAGTGAGTTGGAGGGGGAGGCGGGAGAAGGAGATGGAAGGGGAGAGGAAGAAAAAGTATGAAAGGAAGAGTAACAGAGGTATTTTGTTTTATCATGTGTGTGTATATTTGTGTGTCTGTCACTCTATCTCTTTCTCTCTCTATGTACCATGAATATCTGTATCTCTCCATCTCCATATATCTCTGGAGATCATTGGTAGATACTGGCCTATTTCACTGGAATCACATGACTAGCTGGCATCAAGATGATGGCAATATAAAGTGACTGCCAGCATCTTAGTGACATCTGGAGATAAGATAAATCCTGCTCCCTTATCTCTGTCCAGCAATAGATTAGTGAAGAGAGAGAGAGAGCATAGATAGATAGATAGATGCATTGATAGATAGATAGATAGAGAAATAAAGATGCTTGAGAGAAGCATACAAAACTTATTCAACTCTGTGTTTGATTTATGGAGTGAAGGATTAATTATAAAGGATTGATTTTCCCTTTTCTGAGGGGATTTACATGTGAAGAGCTACAGAAAAGGAGACATGTGGGGAATGTATAGCCATATTGTATCTGACTGTGGTATGAATATACATATTTGATGTACATTTTATTTGAGGAGCAGATTGCTGTAGAGTGACAATATGCTTCCTCTCATAGAAAGATTGATGACCCAACTATTCTGCTTTCCCCAGTGACTGCTAGTATGAGCAAGAGATAAGAAACTGACAAGTAATGCTGTGAAAAGTCATCTGAATATTGTTCACAAAATTATGATGACTCTTTTTTTCTTTTTTGTTCTTTGCACAGCCAAATTTCGTAAGTCATATGTCGTTCCTGTCTGTCTTACTGACAGCAATCATTTCTCTGTAAAATTTCCAGATTGTTTAGAGGTACCAATATTTACTGCTATTGTCCCAATGTACAACCAAATTCCCTAAGTCATAATATGTCATTCCTGTTCTTCTTACTGACAGCAATTATTTCTCTCTAAAATTTGTAGATTGTTTAGATGGACCAATATGTACTGCTTGTGTCCCAATGTACACAAAGACAGATAAACACTTTTTGAAGTAGATTTTGCTTTTGAATGATCTATATGTCGATGTCTTTTCAGCTGAAAAGGCATTCACAATTCAGTCAGTACATTGATATATTAGGAAGCATCTAGGGTTTTGGACATAAAAATGCAATTCCTGAGTTATTTGCACTTTCCATGCAAGACATGATTTAAGACTGGCTGTTGTACAATGTGGACCAACTGTGATGACTTTGAAGTGCACTTGCATTTGATACACTGTTGTCGATTGATATCTTGTGCAAAAAAAAGGAGAGAAAATCTGCGGACTGCTGATATTATACACTTGGGTGCATGCAGTCAAGAAGAAGAAGAAGAAGAAGAAGAAGAAGAAGAAGAAGAAGAAGAAGAAGAAGAAGAAGAAGAAGAAGAAGAAGAAGAAGAAGAAGAAGAAGAAGAAGAAGAAGAAGAAGAAGAAGAAGAAGAAGAAGAAGAAGAAGAAGAAGAAGAAGAAGAAGAAGAAGAAGAAGAAGAAGAAGAAGAAGAAGAAGAAGAAGAAGAAGAAGAAGAAGAAGAAGAAGAAGAAACAACCCTGAAATTGTTTTCAAAGAAAGTGGCACGATGAACTTGAACAAATATCGTGAACTACTGAACTTAAAAATGTTGGAATTTCGGAGCTTGGGTATTTATTCCAAGTCCATCGTGTACTTGGGTATTTATTCCAAGTCCATCGTGTCACTGCCAGCAGCCAGGGATAACCTGATGGTAGTGTCACTGCCCAGAAAGCAGTAGATGACTGGTTTGAGTCCCGTGGTTCCTTTTTTTTTCCTCCGACATGTTTGTTAAAACTATAGATCAGCAGTTGCGATCTTACTAATTTCATTCATAGAGGCAGACAAATTGAAGAAAACTCAAACCTCAACCTTCACCCGTCTGCTTAATTGTCTCTTGCTTTCATGATTTTCAGTGCCATACATTTCACATTTATGATAATGTTTAAGAATTTAGATTGATGGATGTTGTAGTAATATATGCCCCAATATCATCATCCAGTATGGTTAAAGGATGTCATCTAGATCAAAAACTGAATGTGGTTGTACAAAGCTGTCTACAGTCTTCAAAACAAAGGTGGATTACAGCATACCATTGAGACTTTGGAGAAAGCAGTACTGATGGGACACTG
Source organism: Diadema antillarum (assembly GCF_040938485.1). Lineage (NCBI taxonomy): Eukaryota > Metazoa > Echinodermata > Echinoidea > Diadematoida > Diadematidae > Diadema > Diadema antillarum. Next base: position 721,981 of record NW_027271302.1, read on the forward strand.
TTCTGTCGTTGCTTGACCAGTTCTCTTCATTGATAATCACATTATTAGCCAGCTGCAGAGGATGTCCCTTAATTGATGGAAAATATGAGAGTTACTGTCATTGACTCAATAGGCTTTTTAATTTCAGCTGACTACTCTAGTGGAGCTCGCAATGAATGCTGAAGTTCATTATCCATGAAATTAGCCCCTTTCCCATATCGATGTCACAACCTCGCCTTGTCAGACGTGTAGTGCACTGAGCATGGGACAGGCAGGCAAGAGCACTATGAAATGATGATACCGTTGAGGAGAATTGAGGGATAAAATGTGGAATGTCCAACCAAATGTGACGAGTTCGACAGCTGCTGGTAAATGAGGTGAAAAAAGTAGAGCAAAGAAAAAAAAATGAATAAAAGAGACAAAGACAGAGAAAGTATGAAATTAATAGAGAAAAAATGGGAAGCCTAGTTATAATAACTAAATCAATTTCTATGATACTTGCAATTTACTACTGTAAAGGACATTTAAATAGTAAAACGTCATTCATTGAGAGAATCAATATCATTGTGAATCAATGGGAGAAAAAACAATGTGTACCCTCACAGAAAGGTCAAGAGAGAGGCAGTCATGTTTGAAAAATAAAGTCAGGCTTGGCATGGCACAGAGAGAGAAAGAGAAAAAGGCAAAGATCAGGTTCCAAGGGCTGATCAAATGTGGCATTCAAACTTCTGATAATTTCAGGTTGATTTAAAGCACCTTTGTATAGTAAGCATTATCCAAATTGTTCTATAAGACTATATGTATATTTTTATTATAAATGTAGTGAATGTATGCATCTACACATCAATCTGCTTGGTTAAAATTCGTATGGATGAGAGAAATGGCAATTTTGTGTATTGAATAAAGTTTGATTTTGTTTGTGTGTGTACATAGATCACCTGCATTTAAATGATATCTTTACAAGATTTGTAATATTTACTTGCTATTCCATCTGAAAGAAAGTCAAGAAGTTTATGATTGTAAGGAATATTTTTCTCTTGTGTGAAAAGAGAGAAGAGCGAGACACTGAAATAGAAAATAAGAAACAAAACAAAACTATAATGTACTTTAAAACTTGCGAAAAAAAACAATGAAAAGAGGATGGTAAATGCAGATTTTTTTTCTTTGTATTTGAGTGATAATATTATTTATATATGCAATGTATACAGCGCTTTTATAACATCTATATGTACGTGTTGTGCACATTATTACACAAGCTGGGTCAAGAGTTGGCCTTTCTGAATCAATGTGAGAAAATTGTCCAAACACAGAGGAACAAAGAGAGACAGACCAGGGAGAGAGAGATACAGAGAAAGAAGGATAGAGAGAGAGAGAGAGAGAGGGAGGGAGAGGGAGAGATGGAGCGAGAAGAAGAGTCATTGGGAGATAATGAATTAAGTGCTGGGGTGTGGGTGCACACAGTGGGAGGGCCAGTGGAGCGTAAGGGGCTGAGTGTGGGTGCTCACGGAGCTGTGACCACGCTCCGTGTTTGCCTTGCCAAGCTTGTGCGAAGCTCCGTGACCGACGCATGTCTATCTCCTGCGATCACACACTGAAAGACAAGGAGGGGGAAAAAAATACCAGAGCTAACCATAAACACCAAAAGTGAAAGAAAGGGAAGAGCTGGTCAGACAGGGGGTATGATGATGCTGGGTGAGAAGGCCTGGGGGATGGAAGAAAAAGCTGTCATACTCAGAAGTATGATGAATGTCGTTTGGATTGGCTCTGATTTTGACAGATGTGACTTGTCTGTCACCTATTCAGGCTGTGCATGGACTGTTGCTTTGCTTATGAGCATGGAAGACTAGCATGACAATGGCTGATTGTCAACAGCATTTGATAGCATGCTTCCTTACAAAGCACACACATTTGTTTTAAAGGGAAGTGCTCTGCCAAGAGAAAGTAATAGACAAAGCAAAAGGCATAATGAAAATGTTAGAAATATGATACAAAGGCAAGAAAGACATGGCTGTTATATAGACAGGCCATCTGAACTCAGTAGGTGATTCAGAGCATCAGTCTTTGACAAACGATTTTTACATCTCTCGTTGAGGAATTCCTCACTTCTTGTATGTGTTAAGCAGTGACAATGTATTAAATTCACTTGAATCATTGGGGATAAAACAAAGACTTGTTGGGTGATACTGTATACGCCATATATTTAGTGAGTCTAAATTTTCCCGAATTGGGACTTCCCGACGATTTCGTGAGTGGTTAAATTTGTGACCGTAGAGCACTGTACTAAACGGAGAATTGTATACATGTGCGTCAGATTCCTGTCGGGATTAAGATAATAATTTCCGCGTTTTTAATTTTTAATGTCGCGAATAGCACCTGACTCGCGAAATTCACGAAAATAAAACCATGTGAAATATTCGGCATATACAGTATGAAAGAATAACATTGTCTGACAGATTTAAGCAGCAATATATATGAAAATAATTAAATCAAGAAGATGTAGAAAGTATTGGCACTATGTCTGATCGCAAGCCATATGAAAACTATAGCAATCAGAAACAAGGTATATCAACATAATTGTTAGAGAATGAGAGAGAGAGCTAGGAAAGTAATTTTAAAGGGTATGACAGGGGAAAATATTTCAGCAATGTTACTCCAGCCTACCTCTATAAACAAGTAGAATTTACTTGTGCGATAATGAGGGAGCATTAAGTCAAATTATGAAATCATTTCCCCCCTAACTGATGCAGTGTTACACGCTTCACAGAGATCAATCAGACTTTGTGCATGCATTGAAATTTACAGAATAAAGTATCACATTTACCTTCAGCCCAATACAGTAATACTCAGGGGTGAGAGGCTAATATCAAACAAACAATAAGAATACATACAAAGAAGTTTTTTGAGATTCATATTGACCTTGATATCCAGGAATTTCATAATCAGATTGGTTAGATAAACTTGGGTAGATAGTGACTGTAAAAAAAAAAATCACTGGCCATTAATCATTACTTTTATGTATGGTATAAATGATGTAAATTCGATTGTGAAATATCCATATTTTATTCACTTTACAATGCTGGTTGATTTTGATAGAAATACCATGAATCTGAGAAAAGATGATAAACTACGGGCAAGAAACAGTGAATTATAGAAAAAAGAGATGGAGAGGGAGAGATGACAACTTTTTTGTTGTTGTAAAGAGATGATAACATTGTTAATGGAAGTTAGGTGTCATGGAATGAAATTCTTGTGGGCGTACTGTGTCTCTGTCTAGGGTATAATGAACTGATTTTGTCATCTCCTGCCTCATGTGTTTGAAAGAATGACACTTGTGTATTTTTGTAAGTGTAAATTGCATCTATTGATGATATCCCAATAATGTCACTCACACGCGTAGAAAACTCATTATACGCTGTGAAAGATCGGAAGCTGTAATTTTATTTTTCACCAGTGTGATTGTCTACTTGATTCTTCATGACCTCACCTGTAATGAGTATCACACATAATTATTTTTATAAACCCTTTTGCTCAGACTGTGGATGGCTACTAAAATGTTCCTTTGTGGAAACAACTGTCACAGAAATAGGGAAGTATTGTAGAGAGAGATCAATTTTCATTTTGATTGTTTGAGAACCCCTCCCACTCCATGATTTTTGAAATCCACATGGCCGCATTGACTGTGAAAGGCGACGGAAGCATCGTACCATCTCCCAAATTAATTCTGCTTTAAGTTTGTTGGCAGCCAGCCACAGATGCATTACCTTGATTTATTGAAAACAATGGGGGACATTGTGTGCTGATGATATATGCTTGCCGGATGACGCTCTGGTCTCCTCTCGTCGAACATCAACATTTTATACTCCAACCGGACTGGTAGTCTCCCAGATAGGCAGTCTCAAAGGCTGAGGTATCAGTCCATCTAGAGCTATATAAACAAACCCATCTGGACAAACTGTTCTCTCCCCAGACGGCAGCAAGATACTCTATTATACACTAAGCTGTAGGTTTTTAAGGTTTTGCACTGCCATAGATTTCATGCATATCATTTGACTATTAATATATTGATTGCTGTTTCTGTATAGATGAACAGCAAGGGGTCTGAAAAATGTCTGTCTGTAGACTATCAGGCATAGAGGTTCTCTTTTCCTATAGGTTCTCACAGGTATTGAAAATTTGACTCCTGATTGTTTTAAGTGGGGGGTTTAAAAGTGCCTCAAGGACGTGATTTTCGCAGAGCTTTTCGCAACAATGGTGGAGAAAATGATGTATGTTGTTTGCCCAGAAGTTCAATTTTAGGCAGGCAATGTGTTTCCTTGTGGTTTAATAAGAGACAATATGATGCTTTATAGCATGCAATAGGCTAATATCAAAGTTCAATTTCATTTGACAGCTTTTAATATGGCTTTGGTTACATTAATGAAATAATCTCACGGAACAGACTGATTATTGAATACAGGGTGTTCTCATATCCTGAAGTGACTGCGAGGAAGGGAAGAAACAATGATTTTCAAAAGTGCATTATGTGTGGTCATTTTTGACACAAGTTCATATCTCCTTGAGATAGTAGTGTTTTCTTAATAAATTTTCTTTAATGTGAAGTTATAACCAGCCAGTCCTGTAATGCCTGAAAAGATATCTTATGACCATGGTATATTTTGCTTGATACCTGTCTGAGATCCATATTAGTCTAACAATCCAGTCACATAGTTGATTGACCCTTTGGCTTTGTCTGAAGGCTCAGCCCAGGCTCTTGAAAGGCTTATTGCTGTACAAAACCAGAAACATTCACAAATTGAAGCAATGGCCTTTTTCGCTAGCATGAAACTTTCACGAATTACCAACCATAATGGTGTACAGCATTGTACTGGCATTCAATGCATTGTGGAGTCAAAAACTTTCACATGCACTTTACTTTTTGCAAATCTTGGCTCCTTGCGAAATTTGCGAAAGTTTTCTGCACAGGAAAATTTCTGTTTTTACCGTCCTGTAAGAGTGGAAATTTTCGTGTATATCGCATGACCAGAATCTAGCGCAAAAATAAAAGCGTACAAATATTTTTGCTTGTTATGTGTACCACTATGTAATGTCATGATTTTGCTGATAACCACTATGTATTGTCATGATTCTGCTGAATTAAAATCATGTGAAATTCTGGGTACTTGGCAGAGTGGGACAACAATGCACTAGAAGTGGACTTCTGGCTGTACCAGTGGTGAAGCTGCTTGAGACCGTGTACAGAGTGTGTGCAACCTCATGAGGTACTGTAGGGACAAAATTTCCCACGACTTTGTTTTCTACACATCCATAGTTCAGATATATAAGTTCTTGATATTTTTGTCTCTGCAAATACAACATAAAATGGTATACTTGGTAAACCTTGACCTGCAATCAATCATATTCATGCTCTCTGGATTTTGAGCCTCAAAGAGAATAATTCTTAGAGCAAAAAATTTGCCCCAGCTCACTGAAAAAAAATTTGTAATAGATATCAAATGAATAACAGTACCAACAGCCTGCCAGTAATTAAAGGGATCGTATAGTTTTGGTTGAGATCTGATTTCAGGTTACTAACTTTTTTTTTTTTTTGGTGAGATAATGAGAAACTTCTCATGAAATATGAAAGAGCATGTAATTCCATAAGGAATTCAACATTTATTTGATGAGAATAGGTTTTAAAATGGCTGAGATATCCAAAACTGAGCGATTCTGATATAGTGTTGGACCCACCTTTTAATACGATTGCTTTTTTTGCTTTGTTTTTGGATGTTTCAGTTATTCCAAACCCAGTTTTCATCAAATAAACTTTGAATTCCTCTTAAAATGGTATGCTCTGTACTATTTTGTTGGTGTTTTCTTGGTATCTCGCCAAAAGTTAAAAGCCCAATTCTCATCTCCACCAATACTGTACCATCCCTTTAAATTGGTAATGCTGTCTGGAGGATTTTAGTCTGATCTACTGTGATGTGGAAAACAAAACAAAACAAAACAAACTCAAACCCAGTTTCTCAGGTTTGTTGAAGACACTCTCTTCTCTGCTTAAAACTTATGGACAAGATATACTGTATATGCCATATATTTCACGAGTCTAAATTTTCGCGAATCGGGAATTCCCGACGATTTCGCGAGTGGTTAAATTCGCATTCATGGAGTCCTGTACTGAACGGAGAAGTGTACATGCATACGTCACGTTTACATTGGGATCAGAGTCAGTACTTTTGCGTGTCTTTAATTTCGCGAATAGCACCTGACTCGCGAAATTCGTGAAAATAAAAACCTCGCGAAATATTCAGTGTATACAGTACATGGTAGAATGTCTTCCACTATGGATGGAATCAATATTTCTTGGAATTGAACAACAACAACAACAACAACAAAAAGCAAACACAAAGAACAATCCCTCCCCTGTATTCTCGTTCATTGAATGTACAAAACAACTGGGGAGTAATATGCAAACTATGGTCAGGCATTCAGGGCAGTCATTTTGAAAAACCTGTAAAAACCTCTGTAAAGGTTCATAATTATCAGCATTCTCATTATGTTATTGTTGTTATTGCACCTTTTTTGTTCTTTTTGCCCAGATCTTTGCTCATCTGCTACTTCCATTCGATAAGGAGGAAATGTTTTCTTACAGGGTAAAAGTTTCTTAAACCACCACCTGTTATAAGACCAAGCCTGGACCAGACCCCCAAAAGGTGCAGACAGTCCTTTTCATACTGGTAACTGCAGCAGGAAATGAGAATCACCTGAAATCTAATCTAATCCTAGATCAAGAGTCAGTTTTTATGGTGTGTAAAAAAAAAAAAAAAAAAACCTTAATGAATGAATGCATGAACTGTGTGAAGTAAGAGTTAATTGTTCAAGAGCCTGTGTGTACATCTCAAGCAAATAACTTGCATCAGTTGAGCTCATTTTGGGGAGATCATGATACTGGTTTTTGGCATGGTATTAAAAAACTCTCATTTTGATGCAACTGGCTACTTGGACAAAATGAAAACATTCTGTTTTCAAGAAGAAAAGATAGTATTGACTATGGTACAAGCATAATTCATTATTATATGTTTCCACTTGTCCTGTCAGGAAACAAAGCAAAGGTCCAATAAATTGAACTGGCAAGGTGCTGTCCATAATCTGCATATATCTCACAGTAAATTTTAGTTGCCCTTGGAAATAGGGATGATGGCATGCAATACCTTGATATGGTAAAAGAACTTTGATAGAAGAGCACTAAAATCATTCTTTTATTTTCTTTCTGTTTAACTTCACTCAGTGTGGAGAAACAGTGGATGTGGGCGTTTGGAGTTTTCTTGTTTTGAAGTGTGCACCTGTTTGGTACCTCTTTCTGTTTGGCGCTGGCTTGCCACTGGAAGGAAAGGAGAGAATGACATAAAAGAAAACACCTCACAGAAATCATGTATGCACATATTTAACACTGTTTTCTTTTTACCCCCCAAATAGACCAAGAATGTCTGAGAATGCACCCAGCATTTTAACCATTCCAGGGTAGGGATTGGTCCTCAGTGAAGGTTTGCACTGGTGGCTCTGCGTGTCATATCAAGTGTTTAGATGCAGAATTAAGGCCCCACAAATGGAAGTGCTGTGGTGCATTCTGCATAGCTATTTGCATCTACCTGAATGTCTGGAATAGATTTGCTTTGATGAATATTGAAGGTGAAAACTAACCCACCTCTTTTCCTGGGGGGGGGGGGGGGGGGGGGGGGGGGCGGCGGAGGAGGAACATTTCTCATGTGGAAAAGATGGACTGTAGTGAAGTTGTAGTCCTGTAACACAGGCCAAGCGATTTAGACCCATTTATTCTAGACAATTTATGACACTTCAGCAATATCAGGCAATCACTGTATTTTATGCAATATCTTTTATGCAACTATTCAGTACTTTCAGCTCATGCCAATAAGATCTACTTTCCACCTGTTGATAACAACACCCTGGCATATAATCTTCATTCTCTTGGGCGACACAAATGTATTTTTTTTTTCAGCTATTTAGTTACAGTAATTTTAGCTCATGTCAATAGAGTCTTTCCACTTGTTGATAACAATACTGTATATGATTTCCACTATAAATATTAAGCAGCACAAATGCTCTTTTTACCTGCTTGATAGGAACACCATGTTTGTTTTCCTTAATGAATGTTTAAAGCAATAAGTTTACACCTCCCATTTATTTATGTCATGTTCTGTGATTTTGTCTATTATTCCCTTAATTGATGTTTAGGCTTCCTTCAGCCAAAGTCACAGACAAACTACCATTAATGTCAACTATTTTGCATAGAGGAACTCTTCAAATGCATTGTATTCAATGTGATATGAGCACAAAACTTCACGCTTGCTATTTACTCCATTCTCTATATTAGGTTCACGTGAGCTATAGTGCTTTTACTAGTAATGTTCCCCATGGTCCCCCATGGGAGACCAAGGCCGGGTGCATGTGAGACTTATGTGAGATCTCTATCCAGACACAATCGATAGCACAAGGTATCTCTACATAATCAGTCATAAAACGCCGATTGCGAGTAAGTTGAGGGGTCACTTGATGTTATATTCGTCAGCGCATTAAAAATGTGCAGCTCCTGTGTACTGTACATGTCATCATCCCCCTTTTTTAGGGGACGGTGACTTCACAGAAATTGTGAAACTGGTAAAAACTCGGCTTGTCCAACAATTGCTATTTCAGTAGAGTCAGTTAAAGGTCACCTCCATCAGTTATAAGCTGAAATCAATTGTAAGTCTCGTTATAAAACAGAAACTTATATTTCATCACAATTTAAAATTGACTTTAAATGATTCAGAGTTATACTTGATTTCAGGATCAGTTATAACTTTTGAGCCCGCCGCACACTACACGATGTGAAGTTGTACAACCTTCCAACCATGATACCAGGTCATGCAATCTGGCAATGCATGCTATGCAACCTGACCGTATTGTTTACAAGATATGTAATAATCTTGCTCCATCTTACCTTAAATACTCAATTTCTTTCCGCTCCTCCACTTCAACCCGTTCTCTCCGTTCTTCCTCCACTCTCCAACTATCACATGGTCCCCGCACCTGCACCCGCTATGGTGATAGGGTTTTTTCTGTTATTACTCTGTCTCTCTGGAATAAACTTCCTCTCTATATTCGTAATGCTGAAAATGTTGATAAGTTCAAGTCATTGTTAAAAACTTATCTGTTCACTCAACTTTAATTCTGTTGTTTTGTTGCTGTTGTTATATTGTAATATGTACATGTATATAATGCTGTATTTTTCAATGTCATACTTCTTTTTTTCCGGATCGATGCACTTAGAAACATCAGTATTAAGCGCTATATAAATGTTATTCATTGTCATTGTAGGACCTGCAACCTGCCTCCCATGCACTTAACACACAGTACGTGCGCAGCTAGCAGCTAGCAGCTAGCAGCTAGCAGCTAGCAGCTAGCAGCTAGCTCTAGCTAGCTACAAACACATGACCACTTGAAAAGATTCAACATGCTAAACCCTCCGACCAGGTCATACAACCATGTCCTACCATCTGACACTTGGTGTTTGATGATGTCAAACTGACAGTCAGAATGTCGTACGACCTTAGGTCATGTAATGTGCAGCAGGCCCTAGATGTCAACGATACAGAGTTTGCATAATCCTTGAAACACATTTATTTTTTAGCTGTTGAATGTGTTTGCTGTCCATGTTTCCACATCAGAGAGAAAACTCATATACTTCAGTATAAAGCACATGGTAGATCCGCTGATGTTAATCTCTTATAATGCAGGCTTCCAACATAGAGCCTCGCAAAGAGTAGAACAAGATAAACAATAATGAATAAAGGGAACTTTATGTGAATGCGTGAAATATTAACAAACAGGAAGTGCTAATCAAGTTACGATGGAACTGTGAGTAAATTTAATCTCTCCTTTTTAACATTTGAAATAAGAGACTTCAGACTCTAAAATGAAAGTACATTGTGTTGTACAATCATGCTTGGATTAATCAATGATTTTACCTTAAGAAAAAACAACAACCCTAAGACATTTCAGTAAACAAGAGCATTTTCATGTAAAAAATTAGGTTTTTATTTTAAGATACAGTAAACGTCTTTGCAGTTTGTGTTTAGGCTGTGTTACTTTCTCAAAACCCAAAACTAAATTTGACAGAAAGTGTTCATTTAATAATGCATTCAGTCCTGTACTACACTTACAGGCTTCATCCCTCTGCCAATGGAAATCTTACTTAGATGTCAAATCTTCTGTCCTTACAGAGTCAGGTATAACCTTTGTATACTGTAAATGTTCCCATCATATGTGACAATGTGAAATATTGTATGCAATATAATGGCAGATGAAAAATGTTATTATTGGTTCATGTGGTTTCTCATTAATTTTCTTTCTGAACAAAAGCACAAAAACTTCAAGGATTGCTTTAAGCAAAATTATTTACCATCTTAAGAAATGATTTAAATGCAAATGATGCAAACAAAAAAATCAAATCAAATCCATCTATTTTGAAGGGACCCAAGATTTCATGTTTCTTTCGACAGTCATTCATCTCTGCGGCCATACAAGTTACCTATACATACAGTATTTCTGTCACTAGGACCCCGTTTACAGTGTGGGGCTGGGCCGAGCTGTGGCTGAGCCCCGCAATTTTGTCCGTTACACAGCCGGGCTCAGCCATGCTTTTAATTCAAACCTTTCAATATTTTGTCGTAGTGGGGCTCTGCTTGTAAACAAACGCAATTTGGTATACTGTAAAAATGGATATTTTCGCGCGACTAATTTTTCGCGCTTGGCCGGGTAAGAAGAGTTTCGCGTGTTTTAAATTCCGCGGAATCAAGACATCACGCACAGGAACATATGGCGAGCATAAATATTCGCGTGCATTTAGTTTCGCGCTAGTTTCAGGTTGTGCGAAATGCACGAAAATTTCAACGTTTACAGTAGTCTGGTTTTCAGACCCTTTGCCAACTGGATTCCGTGGCGAGGAAGTCGCCGTTCGGGCAAAGGCCTTTGCCGAAGGAAAAATCCTTTGCAGGACAAAACCACCTTAAACTATACTAGTTTTCGATCTTGAGGGGGTTAATATCCTGAATAACGAAATAGTACATGCAGAGGATTTGGAAGCCAGACTAAAATTGGCCGCGCATTTGGCCCAGTTTGCGTTTACTCTGAGAAAAGGCTTGGCTCGGCCGCGGGTGCCAAAGCATGGCCAAATACGCAGCCAATTTTGGCCCCGCATTGGCCTTTTTGCGCGTTTACACTGAAATGAAGGCGGGCTCGGCCGTGGCCTCGCCGTGGCCTCGCCTCGCACTGTAAACGGGGTCCAAGAGATCACCTCCATGGAAGTGGATTTTTACTGAATTTGTAGAAATTTAGAGAAATTCAGGAAGTGTTTTTCCATTCATATCAAGGATAAGTGGTAATTTGATCTAATGTATTTGACATAATCTAAAATACGTTGATGGCAGACATTTTTCCACATGAGAAAAAATGTTAAAAGCAGGAAGTCGTGCAGGAAAGGGCTGTTATGTAAGAATGACCCAATCCGTATTCCAGGCAACCTATTCAGTGTTTCAATTATGTATGTGTTTCTCAGTTTTTTTTTTCTTTTTTTAATGCAATGTCATACTTGCATACTGCAGCTGTTGCATGACCTGTTGTTGTACTTGAATGCTTGTCATCCCTGACTTTTTGGATGGGGGGGGGGGGATATTAAAACAGTTCATAGAGTGTGTGGGACTTTGGTTTGGGTATATGAGAAAGGCCTATTCTTGCTGTCTAAATTATTGAGACTTTGCTGGCATTTGCTGAAGTAAATGGCAACATTTGAGTCCTCTGCTATCACCAATCTCAGTAGTACAGTCTGGAAATGAGAAAAATATGTAATTTCCAACCAACAACAGGAACACTTTAGAAATGCAAGGAGACAGGACAAAGTGCATAAAGAAATTATAAAACAATAGAAATGGGTAAAGAGAGAAAGAGAGGAAGAGAGAGGGAGAGAAGGAAAGAGAGAGGGAGAAAGAGAAAATGTGTTTGTATGTGTGTTTGTGTGTTTGTGTGTGTGTGCATGTGTGTGTGTCTTTGAGAGAGAAAGAGAGAAAATGGAACAAAGACGAGACATGAATAATTTTTACCCCCCACAAATTCATGAATAATAAAGCATGATAACAATAATGACATGTGCTTGGATACCCGTGCGTGTGTGTGTGTTGTTGTTTTTTTTCTTTTTGCATGTGTGTGCTTTTCAGTATCGTTTTTGAACCAGATGAAAGTACAATGACCAGAAGCTTTGCTTTGTTCACACTAGATTATCAATATTGATATAGGGCAGTGTTGATCAGTTGATCTTTTCATGCGTTGGAGACAACACAGACTATGTGTGCATGAAAGAGCTTCTGTACAAGTTTGTACACACATTGATTACAAATGCCAAGATGAGAAGTATTGAGCCTTGATAGATATGAATCAGAAAGGAATAGATCACACCAAACACTGAATGATGTACTCACGAATGAAGCGCATTCCTTATCTTTTAGATTAATTGTTCACTGTGAACGGCGCCATGCTTTCCCTTGATCTTGTACAAATTAATGCATGAGCATTGTACTTGCATAAACAGAGTGGTAGTTACATAGATGCACAGTAGTCAAGACCTGTACTGTGGTAATTATGTGCATTGGGTCACCAAAATGGACAGGGAGAGGTGTAAGGTTTTCCATTACCTATTGGCACAGGTATTTGTACTTGACTGCTTAGATTTACAGCAAATGAACCATCACAAATGTCGGTCGATCGATGTCTGAGAGATTGAGAGAACACCTTATCATGTGTAGAAAGCATTTCTAGGATGCTGCCGATGAAGGGAAATCGTGTAATGCTGAGACAAAGGAGAGTGGGTGGTAGTGTAACCGGAAGTCGTGCTATGGGATGCATGGTACGCAATTAATTTCTCTAATGGTGTACGTAGGGAGATTATGCTACCAGCCACTTGTTGCTCGAACAATATCAATTACTGTAGGATCTCACAAAATTGGTAGCTGTTGTGTCTGGCTCTCAGGCCCAACTCTGTCGTCATTATTCATATAGAATAATTAAAGATAAAAATGGGATGGGGATTTGAGCTACAGTTGATGCTGTATTGGTGTAGAGGTACATTGAATCCCCTTCATCAGCGTTGTGGCTATTCTTGTCACATGTACAATTCAAGCGTACAGGGTGTGTGTCAGTGTGATTTTGAGTTAATGGAATCATTAACTTTTGTCAAGCGACCTTGAGTCTGCAACCGGTGCGGATCGTGAGCTGTGGCTGTGTTCTCTGCCACTCTGCATTTCATCTAATCGTGCCCTTAATGAAAAGTTTTTTGCTGTGACCTTGAGTCAAGGGTAGACTGGTTACTGCCAGCCGCTCCACTACAGATCGTAGTTGCGCAGACTTTGTTCATAGATATTGTGGCTGAGATAGATATTTGTCTGTTGTTGGACACACCTAGGTTTCATGAAGTTAGCACCTGGAATACGTCACTGTTGTTTAGGAAGAGATTCTAAAGCCGTAACTTGCAGGAGACCTGTTGGTCTGCTTAGATTTCATAACTTTCTTTGAGACGGGTTAATTCTTTACACGGTCTGCTGCATACTGTGATAATTCATAACTTAGTCAACAGTGCTAAATTCACACATTCACTCACAGGAAACAATTAGCCCAAATATCAATGTGGATTGAGTAAAACTCTTCTTTTGAATAATCAAATGCAAGAAAAAGATAGTTACAGAAGCATTGATTACCCAAAAATGAGATGGTAGAGATGTTTAAGGGGAAAATATGGTCCCTTGATATCGTCTTTTAAATACAATATCAATTTTTTTAGTTTGGGGATTTTTTCTTTTAAGTACACATTGTACAGAAAGTGCTGTAAAACCTTTTCTTTTGTTTGTGGCAAAAAATCCCAGATAAAGGATTAGACTAATGATAAACAGATATTTCATGTTGAATATGACATAGAATGGTATTCAAACATTAGTATTGCATGATAATGGTTTTGCATCACACATAGTGTATGTGGTTTTGATTTCAAAAGTAGAAAATTTGCTAAAATGGTGCTGTCTCTTGTGTGGGTAAGATTGATCGAGTAAAATTTGTGTGTTTTTTTCCCTGTCATGTATAAGTTATCATCTACCTGGACAAACACATGTATTCTGCAAGATTTGCTTGCAGTATCATATAAGGTTTCTTGAGACAAGGCATTCTGTGTGCTATGGGGTTCCATCCATCCTACACTGCGTTTGACACCATGATTTCAGGAGAGCACTGCGATCACCAACCCCGCAAAGTTAGCTCCTCAATTATGCATCCAGCAATGCAGGACTAAACCCCTAATCCATATACCATACCTGTGAAGTGGGGAATTATATGCCAGCCTCATCATTGAATTTGTCCTGCCGGGATTACGTGAACAAAACAAGTCCCTTCATGAATTATTTATCTGTTGTACATAACACCTTGCATGCCTTGTATGCAGGGTGATTGCCGTTCACCTAGGGTATGTGAGACATTCCAGTCAGTGTATATTCAAACCTTCTGATATACAGCATAAAATCCAACCTAAATCACCAAAGAGGCATATTGCTTGATTAAATTCCAACTGACAGCTGTGAAAATGTTTCATTTTGTGGCTTACAAGGTATTGGTGTGAAGTTTCAGTACACCAAAGCAGCTGTAGTAAGTGATAGTATTTTTTTTTTTTTGGGGGGGGGGGGGGGGGGTGAGGAATGTGGAGCATACACTTACTTCAAATGTAGACTTAACTGAGGCTGTTCACCAAGTGAATGCCACTTCCATGATATAAGGATCTGTAGTTATGTGTGGTGAATGACAACCTAAAATTCTGAAAATTAATCCTTCCTTGAAGTGATGTTGTACTGTTGTGTTCTTGTCAACATACTTTAAATATAAAATTATTGTCATAAAAACAGCACAGTGGACAGAGAGACAGACACCAGCAAACCTTCTCCAAAGTAAAGCAAATATGAAAAAAAAAAATCAAAGACTGTAGAATTACTCTGCTTCCTGAGAGTGATTCCTGAAAGTGCATGGAAATGTTTTGAAAAGCTATATGAATATGTGTCTATATAATTATAAATACACTATTTTCTATTAATTTCTTGACTGACATTATTTTTCTCATGATGGAGTGGGCAAGATATACAGAGTTCTACAAATGCCAGCTCTTGGTCATAGCAAGGAGGTTCGAGAAATGGAGTCACAACAGTCTTATACGCTTTGATCCCATGCTCGAAGCCACCACTCAAAAATATTTGAAGTATGTGTCAAACTGGATCTGCCGCTCAGATGCGAAGACAATTGACTCGTGTCTCATTGCATAATCACCAGCCACTTTCCAAGGAAGATATGTCTTTGTGATGGTAATTACTTTTTCGCTATCCCTACTTACAAACGATGGGCGGTGGACAATGGTAAAGGCACGGGGATGCGCGAATAGAAATTGCTCAAATATTGCTGAAATAGATATATATCAAAATTACTCGACTGTACATGTCTGTACGCTAATCTGACATATTAGTTTATAAAGAACTATACTTGAAGATGATACCATATTAGTTTCATTTGGCGGAAATAGGGAGAAAAAGTGATAAAACCGGCTTTCCATGAGGGTAGAATTTCAAACACTTTCACAAAATACAGCTCAGATTTACACTTTTGCACATATTTACGAATGGAATGGACTTTTGTTTTATATACTTTATCATTAGGTGAAATTTCATTGCATTTGATATATAAACGAGCAGCATATATCCAATATTATGTGAGCATTAAAAATGAGTCTTCAGATTGCTCAGAAAGATGGCGGCTTCAAGCATCGAACATCAAAGGCACAAATGCACCTGTGGAATTCTTTTGTCCATCCATAGAAAACTGACAGCTGATTGAATAATAAATAGTCAGTTGTAACTCCATCTCTTGAACCTCCTTGGTCATAGCTAACTTTGTCTGGGATGTGAGGCTGGTTTGTGATGGGAATGACATTGCAGTGGAGAGAAATGCCTTCAAAGGCAAGATCTCCAAGATTGGACTGTACAAACTCTGCCAGTGGGGGCGCTCTTCCTGAATGCACAACAGGTAGACAGGCTGGATTCTGACTTGGCTGTGCACTGTGCAGATATACCACATGCTGCAGGCCTTGGTAGTTTCACATCAAAGCAAGATGAATAAAAAGGACTTGCACAATGAAAACATGATCCTCGACTCTTCTTTCTCTTTACTGGATATTGAGTAATACCTGTACTTGACACATAAATTATGTTTATATGTTTATCGTTATGTGTATGGTCAATATTATGAACTTGAGAGTCTTGATATTGTAGCTTAGCACACCCAAATCATTGGTTTAATTGCTGTGCTATATGAAAGCATGATTCGTACAGTTGATGGTCACAGATTCTTCAGGAATGTATCTCATATGCCCTTTCCAATATTTCCCCATGTGCAGTATCACATTAAAGCATTGATCACTCAACATTAATGTGTGAATTTGTTGGTGTAATTTCATATCTTCATTAGATAGCATGAAGTGGAGATAAAAATGTAATATATCTATGTATCTAACTTAATAGGAATATGTATGCAAGTCAACAGTTTGTATCTTAGAATGAGACATTGTAGAGTTCCCTTCAACTGTATATCTGCACCCAGTCTCAAAGATGTTCACAAAGGTTTAAAATAATTTTTCTAATTTACTTTTTTAAAAAAGAGTAGAAAACCTTGAAATAGTATTATTGGAGTGATTTAGTAGCTTTAAGCAAGCTATAACCAAAGTAATTCACTTGTTCTGTATGTCACAATGGTGTATATTGTAGCACAGAGATTGACATTATGTTACAGCATTTTGTGTGTGTGTCTGTGTGTGTGGTTTGTGTGTATGTAGACACAGAGCTACTTTATCACAAACTGTTGCTGTTGCAAAATGATAAGTCCTCAAACATTTTCTGAGTGACTATCAAATATTCAAAGGTAGCTAAGCACTTGTTTAATGCTTTACTTTCATTGAATCTGTGGCTTGTGTACATTATGCCACAACTTTGATCATGCTGGAAAAGCGTGCATAGAATTGAAACATTACTGTATGTGGGGATGTTTAATGTAATTAAAGTGTGAGGGTCTGTATTTCAAGTTTGTGATACTAATATTCCTTTGAAAGGCTTCTACAGACCTGACAATTTGGCACTTATTACGGTAATGTTGTGACAAAAGTTCCCTCACTTTGGAGAAAATGTTGAATGAAAGATATGAACGGAACTATGGCCAGATCATGATAAATCAAAGTTTTCTTTCATTTAGTAGCAGTGTCTGTATTATTGCCTTTTGATTTCCGTAGAATTTATATTTGAGCCAAATCTTCTCCAGTGATCATTTTGTCATATATTTGTCTTTATTTCTCATCATCATATTATTTTCTTTTTTTGTTTTCACTCTCCACAGCAGTATTTTACAGTTGCTTTTGTCTTTTAAGTAGTATTAGTGGTGCAGGTGTACCAAGTTCGCGTGGTAATTTGAGCCACGCAGCTGACAGTGATTTATTTCATGACTCAGTGCTACCTGTGAATTGTCCATTAGGAAGGTAATACTAGTGATTTGAATAATACATCACTGTTAGAGGATGTCTGTATAACTTGAATTGACCAGGGACCCTGATCCCTATAGACTTATTCACTTTCTGTTTACAAGAGAGAAAGAAAGAGAGAGGGAGAAGTCACTGTCCCCTAATATAGCCAATTTGTTGTGTTTGCTCCAAAAATCTTCACATTATGCCCTTCATCTGTTGCAAATCTCATTGACTTGGATAAAAACCAGAATTTGCCTTTCTGAATTTTCACTAACCATGCAAATCTAAAGACTTGAAGCTTGATTTTATGGAGAGAGGAGCACTCAATTGAAATGTGCTCACTTTTGGTTTCAAGATATCTTTACAATTCATCAAGAGAGAATTTAAGCAGTGATCTTGCCGTCGCTATCTAGTGTTCCTCTCCATGCTATAAACTGCTAGTGAGTTTTATATTTTCATCTAATGCAAGCAGTATGTTCCTTGCCAGAATCTTTCAGGTTAATTTTTCAAATGAGGTATTGTCACTCCTGGATGCTATTAAATCCCACGCCTGGCTCTCATTCTCCTTCTTCCCCACTTTGTATATTATTATTTACCTTCCTTTGGATGGAGACGATATCGTTAGTATGGTGTAATCACATCATGGGGCTTCTCATCTCTCCGCTGTGCAGGGAGCAGCCAGCAAGGGCGGCAGAGCGAGGCGAGATGCGCTCTGGCTAGCAGTAATTTCCCTAATGGTGTTCGGGCTTGGCTGGGGGTGAAACGGGAGAGGGCCGCTACCGGAGGGGGGCTTGTCAAGGTGCATCAGGGCAGCCATCCATCCCCCACTAGCCGGCCTGGCTGAACCATGCAGGGAAGGGAAACAAATTTGAAAGGGGGTATGGGAGTCGTTAAGTAGCTGGTCACTAGGCTATCAGTTTACCAAAGGGGGCAGGATGTTTAGGAGGGAGGTGGGTAGCTATGCATGAAAGCTTGGGTGATTTGCACAATCAACATAATTAGTAGCGTATCTGACCATCATCTGGAATGATGTGTAGTTGCTGATATAAATGGTGTCAGTTATCACAGAGTGAGCTACATCAAGTCATGAAACTAGTTTAGCTCATTGGAGAAATTATCTGACTGTGTGTGAGAGAGTGCATTGACCAATAACCTAAGAATCTTTCATAAGTAATATTGCCTCCAGTACTCTTTACACATTGTACAAAATGCAAGCCATTGTCCTGTATATGTGTATGTTGTGTTGTTGTTGTTGTTGTTGTTGTTGTTTTTTGTCTGTGTGTATTTTTCTCTTGAGATAGTTTGGCGTGAATGTGAAAATCTTGAAAACTCTGCTTTCAAATAGTGGCTTGTCCATTATGGGAGTGTATCATGAGATGGCTTGGCTAAATACTTCATTGCCCTGGTGATAATTTATCACGCACAATTAAGCTGTGAGTGCAGTATCCTTACATTGGATCTTGGAATATTGGAGATATTATGTTTGATGGAAGATACTGATTATAAATGCCTATTTCTGTTTGGAAATATTCTGTGTTTCTGTTTGTCATCTAAAAGAACAAGTAAATTCTTTTCCTCATTGATAAAAGGTCCATCACCATATCATGTAAAATTTAGTATGCCACAATATCACAATGCAATAGTAGAATGTATCCTGCTTTCCAGAACATATCCAATGCAACACTATGACTGTGCCAGTGAATCTAATGGTCCAAACAAACAGAATATATGTTATAAAATATAAACTAGTACAAGACAGTGGAAATGTTTCAAATAATGTCCATGGTAACAACAGAACATTGGGCATAATAAGAAATTGTAATGTGTCTTCTTTTTTTGTTCCTTCGTTTACAGCAACAACGGAGATTGGATCTGCTGACAATAACAGCTCCAGGTATGTGGGATCATTTTGTGTGTCTCCTTATTTCGACATTCCAAGTGTTTGATGTGTGCTCATATTTACGTCTGAATCTATGGAGGTCATTGGGAGGGATAAATATGGAGATTAGGGGAAGGAGCTAACAACAACAACAACAACAACAAAATTCTGCTCTTGCCAGGATTAGTAAACACACCAGCGAGGTAGATTAATGCGGTGGATTTGTTTGCAATTTAAAAAAAAGATTCAAAGGCAAGTGGAAATTACTATAAAAGACAATATAAAAACAATAGGAGGTCATAGTTGTTTTTGTGATTAAACCTTCAAATTTACATTATCATAGTAATCAAACTCTTTAATAAAATGTATGCATGATGACCCTGAAAAAATCCCAGCAAAAACAAAATGCAATAGACAGACCAAAACTGAAGAATGTATGTTTACTGACTGACACAGAGGTGTGAAATTGACAGGTTGGCATACCATGCAAATTATCCAGAATCGCCAGTAAACAAGCTCAGCAGTTGTTGATAAATGTAAACCAAATGTCCAGCAGCCTTATGTTCTGTACAATTAAATAAGTAGGTTAGCTGAAAAAAAAAGGATGATGCTGCTCAATTTGCATCTGCCACAGACCCAATTCAGCATGCCTGAATTGTTCCTTTTCAAAACATATTCAGCGTAAAAATTCATGCCTGTCACAGATTTGTTGTTGTGTGTCTTTAGCCCAATGCATATCTGGAGAAAAAGTTCAAACAAAAGACAGGTGTCTTCATTTCCTGTGGCATAAAAGTATTTTTTTCCCTTTTTTTTAAGAGGGGGGGGGGGGGGAGGGGTCCATCCATAGGGATATGGAACCTTCTTGTTAGAGAAGTAGGGAGTTCATAACCTTTCATAATGTGTGTTTTTGAACTGCTTCTAAGCCTTAGACTAGGGTGTGTATGCAGAGACATTTTGCTGTTCTGTCCATAGTCTGTATTCTATATTTTCCAGGGCTTTCGATAGGTTTAGGATGTCATATTAGGCGTTTTCACATCAGCCCGATAAAAATCCAAACTCGAGATATTTTTCGCGATTGCGAATTAGCGCGCTATTTCATTTCCTATTCACATCAGCCCGAAGAGAATTAGCTGAAATTTTTTCGAGCTAATTCGACAGCTGAGCATGTGCAAACAGCATCAGTAATGTGTGCACTTTCAAAAATTCCTCATGATTTGTGTGCAGTTTGCCTCGATCGATCGGGTCACACACGCTATGCATGATGGGATGCATCGCGCTAATTTATTGAGGCGTTTTCACATTATCAAATAGCGCACTAGTTTGCCAATTATCCCGCTATTTCACAAATTTCCTGAGTTGGACTCAAGAAATTTTCTCGATCAGAGCGATACAATTAGCGCTCTAATTTGTGTTCACATTATCAAATAGCGCACTATTTCGTGATCGGGTTAATTTCCCAAGTCAGAAAATAGCGTGCTATTTCGAAACATTGGGCTGATGTGAAAACGCCTATTGACATTAGTGTTTGGCGTATTAAAAAAAGAAATAAAAGTAAATGATAGTGAATCAACCTCTGGCTATTTTGTTCTTCACATACCTAAAAATGGTAATTCTATAGATGCTCTTTAGTAGTCTCTATTTTGTTTATCTGCCATGAGACTTGTCTGTACCATAAGTTCTGAGATACATTCACTTGTTGATATCCCAAGGGCAGGAGATAGTGCGCATTACATAGAAGATATTTGTTTATATCATTGCAACTGAGCTTGAGCATTAGTTTCTCTTCATCTAAACAAAAATGATTAAACAAACAAAGAAAAACAAGGATTAAAAAGTTGTTTCTCAGAGTAATTAATGATTAGTTGGGGATTATATTTTATGACTGTAAATGTCATGATTTCATTGCATTTTTTCGTGTGATCTTTATCATTTAGGTTATTAAATGTGAAACACAATTTGCTATAGCCATGCTAAAGCTCAGTTGAATGTGACAAGTCCAGTTGTATGGACTTTGCAGGCACTTTATGCATAAATGACCAAATTCTTCTATACGTGCATCGCATATTTGTACTCGCATCACTTTTTTTTTCTTTGTCATACGTGTCATTTGGGCCTGCATCTTAAGAATCTGTGAAGGCTGAACAAGATGGTAGCTGTGTATTACATCGGCATATTACAGATGGCATGAATGTTTACTCCTGTTTGTGTCTGTGCTTTGTGAATGAGTGAAAACAAAGAGCAATCCAAGAGTATACCACTGCTAACCTCAGGCACCCAACAACCAGCTATTTCCCCCATTGTCTAAACAGGTGCACTGCAGGCCTCAGATATCATTCAAATAGTCCTTGGAAGACTGCTTCTCTAATGTAACCAAATTCATGCATGTTTCAGGCCTTCCAGGTTGCCATTTATTTCAGCTTTGTATTGTAGTCTTTCATTACAAAAGAACAGTTTAACTACTTGCTTATTCAAATCTTATGTTGTTGGTTTTTTTTTATACAAAGCCTGCTATTGAAATCAGAAAGCTTGCCTTGAGACTGGCCCGACATAGTATTGAACTTTGTTCATCATTAATTTCTTCTTCTTGAATAGACCATTGCTGTACTCAGTGTACCAGGTATTACAATTTATGGATGTTTCTTTTCTTACAGCCTTTCATTCACCTGTTCCCTCCATTATAAGTTCTATGGTCAGGAATTCATGTAGTTGTTGCTGTAGGTAGGGCAAGCCTCCAGCAAGCTATGTGGTTGGTGAGAACAACTTATGTGAACAAAGCATGCATAAAATCTGAATACATTATAGAACCAGTCTATTGCATGTCAGAAGGTGGAAATGTAGCTGAAATTGTGGCATGGAGAATGAAAACTTTTGAGGCCATGACATTATCATCTTATTTCTTGGTTTGATTGTGTGCTCTGATGTTTTAAGTAAACCTGAACATAGAATAGATCTACACCTGAGAAAGATTTTATTGTTCACATCTATTTTTGTTAGCAGCATGGCCACGAATCTTGTTTGTTGACAAATTTGTACTAATATGAATCTTAAGCTTTTAATGGATGATAATAGAGCTGCACGTGTTTGAGACAGAGATTTTCACAACTGTTTTTCTACTTAATGTGTGTGGGAGTGTGTGTATCTGGGGAGGTTAGAACATAATAGGACCAACTATAAGGAAGGACAGTGGATTAGGACATTGACATTCCTGAACAATGGGCTATGGTATGGCATGCTGATGTCCCTATCTTTGGTGTGAAGATTAGTTGCCTTGGGACAGGATATAAAATGTGACCAGAAATTTATGATGGAAATTACGGATCATATTTTAAAGACTCCATATGAGAAGAGTAGAGCTGCTAAATTGACTGTCATTTTGTAGTGTTTGTTGATTGATGGTCTGCAGACTTGTATGTGTGTCTAGAGACACATTAAGTAACAGCTTGGAGACAAAGAGTCCACATTGTATATACATTGCATTGACTTTCAGCTTTTCTTTTGTATTTACTGTAATTATTGAGCAATAAGGACTGATGGATAATTCAGTGTTATGTAACCCTTGTGCAAAGTGTGAGTGATAGCAGGAAGTATGTATCAACTGGTTAGTTTAAAACAGGATTTGTCTGTGAAATTTATGCCAGGCAGCAGTCCAGCCTCTCTGTAACCAATTCCTCTCGTCTCTGTTGACTTCCCAAAAGGCAGAACCGGCTCCCAGCACTTAGTGGTGGCTGATTGTCAGTGGAAATCATGATATTTTCACCCCCTCAATTACAGGGCACATTATACCCTCCCATGGCTGAAGTGTGTTTTATGATCATAAACACCTAATGTGACATGACAGCTCATATTTCCTCTCACCCCATCAAAACCACTCTTTGCCATTACTCTTAATTATCAGCATAGCAACAGGGCCTCTATATCTCCAGCTTTCTGCACCATAAACGGGAATGGGACTAACTAGTGAGAGAGAGTGAGAGGAAAGGAAAAAAAAAAAAACACAGTGCACCACAAAAACAAAAGCTGAAATTTCCGGGGGATTTTTCCGTGTTCGGGCTGCTTAATAAGCACTACGGACTTTGGTCCCATCCCAGCTCATTAGTTTCTCGCCACGAACCGTGCAGCCCGGCAGCGTGCGATGATGACGTTTTAGTGGAGGTGCATTAAATGTCAATTTATAGGTGTGATTTATAAAAGGAAATGCACAATTAATTGGAGCCTTTAGGTCCTTTGCATTTTTCTTTTTATTGTATTTTACTGTTACATGAATTATGTAGGCGCTGAGCCAACGTATTCAATTGTCATGTTGCTGAAGAGAAAAGGGGGTAAAGAAAAAGAAAACAAGAGTATTTTCACCACACTGAGAGATTGACTAAACACGCATCCAGGCAAGCATGTGTCTCTTAAATTTGGCCTTGCTTTCAATTGGCAAAGGGTGATGTCAAAATTTGGCCTCTCTAAGTGGATTTAGATGAAGCTGACAATTTTCAAAGCTCATCAGAGATTTTGTGTGCGTTTGTTGTATGCAGGGGTGCGAGTGTCTAGACAGCCCATAATCATTACACATTGCTAACTCCCTGGAAAGTAAGAGCACATTTGTCACAAAACTTGATGTTCTTCCCCATATTGCTGTAAAAAGAACATCCGTAAAACAAGACCATTGTTAATGAGAACAACACATTTGTAATCAAACAAAGCTTTGCTATTTCTTTGCATGACATGCCAGCATACATCAGTAAATGTTGACGCCATCATTACATAATGTAAAGAAACCAAAAAAAAAAGAGGAAAATAGTATCATTTAGAATATGTTACAGCAACTGTCAATACCCACTTGATAGGGCAACATCAATTTAGACTGCATTTTCTTTTTTCGTAGAAAAAAAAATGGATTCACAAAAGTTTGGGATGATGGACGATATATTCCATGGTTTAAAAAAAAAAAAATCAAGTGGGCATCTGTGGATGGGCCACAGTCATTAATATTTTTGTTGTTGTTGTTGTTGTTGCAAGAAATAGAATGTAACATATATAGAAACCAGAATATCCAACCCATAGACAAAAGGGTCCTGTCTATGGCTCTGTAGCGTAGATTATTTTTTGTCTTCAAGGAAGCTTGTCCATACCAATTCACGCAATGACCATTAGCACTCATGGGAGACAGTCATGAATGGAATGTTGATGTCTTGTCCCAGTCAGAAAAACTTTTAAGAATTCAGTGCATTGCTGGCTGCATACTAATTGAGGAAAGAATCATTCTTTTTCTTCTTTTTTTTTCTCAGCTGATGGGACCAGAAGTGATTTGTGTGCAGATTCACTTACTACAACTTTTTATTATTGTCCAACCTATTCAGACACTTCAAAGCAGGAAACGAAAATATTCTAAATCATGTCTTGGCACGTGTATACAAAAATACTGTACAAGCTGTTTGACAGCTAGATTTTACTTGAGCATGTAAAGTATGTGTTTTTGTTAATATCTTTGAGTCAGTTTTCCCCTCACATATTTTTGTGTATTTTGTCAATTACTGCCATGAATAAGTCTTTTTGTAATGTATATAATCCAGTTAATATTTCCATAACAGACCATGTGCGACCTCCCCCCCCCCCCCTTGTTGGCAGTGGCTTGTCTGATATAGCAGAATTAGTACGTATTATACAATGCATATATGCCGTAGATTAAGCAATGAAGGACCAGAATGGTACATTTGTATGCAGATTATGAATGAAGGAGCTGCTGCATACTAGAATGCTCTACACATTTACTGCAGCATGACATAAAGTGACTCTTTATGATATTAGCTCTGCTTATGAAGGGTAGAGTGAATGCTTAAGTTTGCATGACGGCCATGCAAATCTGTGTCAGTCAATGACCTACTTGACCCAAGATTTTTGCATCCAGGGGGTTATTGACACCAGAGTTTGTGTTTGTTTATGAAACCTAGATGGATTATTAGCATTCCAACAGTGTACCATACTGTCAAAACAACTAATCAATAATGATTGACAGGTGGCTGCTCCTTCCTTTTATCCCCACCTGTAAACAAAATGCCATTGGTGAGAATGTTTTTTTCTCTCTCTCTTTCCAACAGTTTCCACCCCTTTCTCTATCACTTGATATGACTCTCAAATCTCTGACAGCATGCAGCCATGCTAAAAGGGTATGGAAAATGCATCACCTGTTGTCTGACTGCAGATGTCACTGTACACTGGCTGCCAGTGGTGTACCTGTACACTGACTGTTGGTGGTGGTACCTGTATACTGACCGTCAATGGTGTACCTATACACTGACTGTCAGTGGTGTTCTTGTACACTGACAGTGATGAGTTTTGTAATCCTTTGGTCAGGCATATGCATGGATACCAAAGGGGAAAAGTGATCTTATATTTCATTTTTAATTTACTATTATTCTGAATTGCTTGAAATGAAATTATAGACCAACTGTACAATGCATAAATACTACTTATGCCTGTTTTCCATACATTCTCTCCACAGTAGATACCCAATCACTTGTTACCCCCATGTGGTAGGCCAATTGTGTGATCAAAGATAATATGGATATTTCCATGCAGACTACCAAAAGAGTTATTTGATTCACCTGTTCCCACTAAATTTTCTACAATAATTGGATTCTTTGCTGCATTTTTCAGTAGTTGCTGCATTTTGCATACCTCAGTTAAGAGTTTTATGTTTTGGGGAAAAAATTTGCAATGAAGGTTTTCAGGCAATTTAAGTACTGGTATGTTAGTTAACTGATCTCCCGGAGTTAATTCTTGTGATATGGACCAGTGCATCGTCTCTAAAAATGATATAAATAGCCGTGAACTCATTGAGGATTAGCTGATTTTGCAACAACATGCATTTCTCATAGATACTTGCCCAAGTATACTTGGGACTTGTCCTCAGTGGGTTAACCAGTTACCTCCAAAGAGATGCCCTGTATGGAATCAATGCAATATGCTTCTGGTTCCCATGGGCAATAGAATGATCTGCAGGTTTTGCCTTTGCATCCTGTTAGTGACCATGTTTTATTACAGGGTTTGAATGGTACCGGTAGTCTATGGGTGAAATAAAGAGGTGTGAATGGTAGAAATGTAAAGCAAACTGTGTATTACCGTCCTGCAGATGTGATACAAGTGTACATTGCCTATAAACTCCCTAGTCAGAAACCTTTGGCAAAAAATGCTGTAAGTAATGCAAACACAACCTACAGGAGCCCACATAACTGCTGTCACAAACATGACAACTCTTGGATTCATGGTTGGTATGAAGTTCTTGAAGGCTTTTAAGCCCCAGCAATGTTGCTCATGCGTATTGAGTGTGTCAAAGGAATGTTACTGCAGTTGCGTTCTAACAGAAGGGTTACACAAGTAATATCAGGGTAATGCCGTGGTAATTACCCTAGCTGGCTAGTGTGGGATTTGGCAAAAGTTACCGCAACTACGTCAGAGCGACATTTTGCAAGGGGCTGTTTTAACAGGCATGGTAAAAAAGTTACCCGGATGCTACCTGGATGTTGTCATGGTAACAAGGCTCTGTTAAAACGAGGCTTTTGATGGATATTGGCATTGATAAATGCAACTGAAATCATTTGAGAGCTATAGTTTCTTCACACAGCTTGATTTTGAGACTTTGAACCTTTGCGACTGTCATTAACCTTTCTTTTTTTGTGTGTGTGGGGGTGGGGAGGGGATTGATTATCGAAACTTTTGCCATGCTTGTTTACTCAATTCATTTTAGCGCAAAGTTTGACAAACTATAAAGATGCTGGTCATTAGGCTAAATTGTTGTGATTTATGGCCATAATCACGCAGGAAATGGCTGTAATTCCCTCATTTATTTTATTAACGTGCCAGTTTCCATCAAATACAGACTGCAAGAAAAGGGAAAAAGGTTCAGCTAAAGGTACACTGTGTCAATGATGAGTGTGAGAGAAAAAGAGAGTGAGAGTATGATATATTCGCTAATCTAAGCTACTGGGGATGCATTAAAAAAGTCAAATGAGTTAGATTAATAAGTCATTTGTGAGAAGCTAAGATCCAAGTGCTAAATGTTATATGTGTGCCCGTAACCTGACCTTTCTGTTATAAGAACTTGTCTGATTGTTTTCTATTCTGACCAGAGGTGTGTCTATATCACCAAGTGTGATACCATACAATAGCGTCTGTTGAGAATGAGAAGGGCTTTAAGTCTTCTCGAACACTATGGGTTTTGTGGTCACTTAACGCCCTTATCATTCTCGACCGACGAGATGCGTAGATTGTGTGCACCTGTGATTGAAATGTATCTTCAATATAGCCATTCTGCTCAGGAACTTTTCTGGAGAATATTTTGAAAATATGTCTTAACGATTGTAATTGCTTTTCACCACCCCTACTGAGGAAAAATGAGCAGTGCAGAATGGTAAAGGCATGGAAAGGCACAAATAGAAATTTGCACAAATATTGCTGACATAAAAGATGAAAATTGTCTCGACACTAACCTGACATGTCAATTTATATACACCTGAAGATCCTACCAGTTTCATTTTGTGGAAATAATCAGAAGAGTGAGAAAGATGGCTTTACAGGAAAGTATACCTTCAAATACTTTTACTACATACAGCTCAGATTTAATTTTTTTTCACATATTTTGGGATGGGATTGACTTTTGTTTCATATGCTCTATCATTAGGTGAAGTTTCATTTAATTTAATTTGATAAAAACGAAAATATATACCCAATATCATGTTAGTGTTAAAAATGAATCTTCACATTACCCAGAAAGATGGCAGCATCACACCCTGATCATTGAAGGCACAAATACACCTGTAGGATGTTTTTGTTCACATATAAGAAAACTGACAGCCCTTTGGATAATTATAGCCATTTGACACTCCATCTTCTTGAACTTCTTCAGTTGAAGGGGTGCCTGCTGCCTTAGTTATGTGTGTTTTTAACACTGATAGCATTATACCCTGTAAACAAGATAATGTCTTGATTTATTCACTATAAAGCATCAAATGGATATGATGCTCTATTTCAATCGTGTATGATCTTTATCTCTATGACACCAAAGTTTCTGTGTTGCTTGGCGTTCTAGTTTTGTTTGACAATACCAACAATTTATAGTTTACTTCTTCCCGGACTCTCCACTTTTAGTTTAGAGAGGGAAGGGGCCGGGGTTTTCATCCTCTCCTCACTCTCGTTAATCATATTTTTATTCGACTCACTGCGGCCTTTCAGAAATTAATCTGAATGTGAGCAGCCAAGGGCACGCAATCAATCCTCACAAGAATGAGTAATTGTTTTCACTATCAGGGAATTAACATGACATTCAACAATCTAATCCCAGCCCGCTTACAAGCAGTACAGGGTGTCTCATGAGCAAAACATGAAAAGCCTACGTACGAACGGCATGACATGTTGAAGAAATGTGTATCTGCTATGATGTATTTGATAAAGCTCATTCTAATTGAAATATATGTTGTTTTTTTTTCTTCCAAAGAGATGTTTTCTCAGATGTTGTCATTTATGCAAGCCAGAATGTGAATAAGACATCAAAAACACATTTCCACAGATCATTGATATCTTTGGGTAGATAGTAAACAAAAGTACATGGATTTGTAGTCAACTCTACCGTTCCTGTGCCCCAGGGTGAGAGATTCTGTTTCATAACTCTTGATTACAGTCTTTTAGTGAGTCACCCAATGATGACTATTAATTCTTCATGGAAAATTTTGGTCCTCAATCATATGGAGTTAGTTAAAAAGCTCTTTTTGAAGCTATGACCTCACTCAATATAAGCCTTTGTTGATAGTAGCTTTGGTCAGCATATTCTTTGGAGCCCTATGGGACGAGCATGGAAGTCTGTAATGGGTTTCAAGGAGCCTTGATCACTGGTGCCATTTGAATATACCAGTTCATTTGCTTGATTTAGAAATAGAGAATGCCAGCCGTGAAAGATTCTCTGTGAGTTTTCAGGGTTTGAAATGTGACAATAAGAATCTCTTTAGTATGCACTGAAATCAAAATCAGATATGAAAATTTCTTTTTTTTTAAAAACAATGTTCTCAGAGTTGTATGTTAGTTTTCAGATGGACAAAGTATGGAAATCAGGAGCAGTTTTCATGAGCTGCAGTGTATAATTTCATCCTGTCCCAATCCCTGTATCTCCGTTTACCTGTTGAGTTGTGCCATGGGATGGTATGGGCTCTTGTCAGTGATGTACTCTGTGAAATGAAAGCAAGTGATCCGTGGATGCACAATTAATTTTGCCCAAATGAATGGGAGAGAGGCAGATTAGTTCATGTGCAGCGTGATACCAGAAGTGACAGCATGGGGATCCATGTCATTCAGTCGTGTTTCATCAAATAAATGTATGCTCAAATTGTCAATAACCGCCCGATTCTGAATCAGTTCTTCCTGTAGATTATAACTTTGTCAATCTGCGTCAATAGATGTTTGCCACCGATAGTAAAGTATTGACTCATGTTATGTCAAATGTGTGAGTAACAAAATGCAATTTTTTGTTTTGTTTTGCTTTGTTGCTGCTCTTTAAATTTGTTTGTGTTCTTTTCTTTGAGTGATTCATATCAATCTTAATCAATATTTTTTTTTCCCTTGCTCAGGAAAAGAAAGGGACTATAATAGGTTCGATGATCTATCTCAGACCTTATTCATAGGTCAGTGTGGGGAGCCAGAGGGCCAAACACTGACTCATGTGTATGAGAGAAAACAAGAGGCACTACTGCCCTACTTCCAATGCAATGACCTGCAGTATTTCCAATCATAGCCAACCAAAGTGAGGATCAGTCATTCCGGGAGTCAGTGCGTATCATTTCAACCAATTGATCCCCTCCATGCCAGTTCCGTCTGCTTGTTGCTTCCCAAATTTAGACCGCCCACCCCATCAGCAAGCGGAAAAGGAGATAGAAAAAAAAAAGAGAAGATCCGGAGAATAGGGTCTGCTCTGTCATTTGTCAGATGACATGCTTTATGACATCACCACTGCCCCCTCTTCCTGTCATAACGTAATTCATCAATCACCAACCTATCATTTCTGCAGTAGTCTCTCCACATTCATGCACTTAGTCTTCATCTATGTGCATTTCTCCATTTTGGTCAGTTAGCAGCAGCCTGGAGAGCAGGGTGAGGAGCAGGGGAGGAGGAAGGGGGAAGTGCAGGGGGGGGGGGGGGAGGGGAGGGGGGGAGGGGAGGGGGGCACAGATTACAGTCAAAGATCGTGTCTGTCATTTGCTACCGGATGGCTTAACCACATGCACTGGGCTTGCCATTCTCCTGGGGGGCATTTCTTGGTAAAACCACCATCATTACATCTTGCTGAACTATCAAGCGCCTTGGAAGGGTGCTGATTTTTTTTTTCCCCACTCTCTCATATGATAAAATTCTGAAGCGCAATTGTCGACATGCTTAGGAATTAATCACAGAGAATTATGAGGCAATGAAAAGGAACATGTGTATAAGAAGGAAGGGTTTAATGCCCTCCTGTCTTTGGCGTCTAATTGATGACATTCCTACTTCCAGGTACAAACATGCCAGATCCCTCATGGTCCATCAGTCAATGCTACTCTAGCAAAGGTACATGCACTACTCAAAAATTGCATTTGATTGCTACCTGAAGACCGTGTAAACACCACAAAATTGTCATGATAGCTAGAGGTTTATTCTCTGGGCAAACTGATGGTTTCTGTAAGACTTACAGAAGCTGTTTGAAATGAGAAATGAAATCATGCATTTTGCGTAAAGTGCATATGACTTGGAGTAATCTTATGCATCAGAACCAGACTTTAACAGAACCAAACTGAAATTGATTCTATTGGCATGTCCTTATAGCATCAATTAATTTCCCTTTTTCTTTGAGGGGGGGGGGGGGGGAATGGGAAAAGAGTGATACCTGCTTCTCATTCCATTGCAGTGGTTCTTGGTCCTGAAAAACATATTCATGATGAGGAGCACTTCCACACACACAAAAAAAGCATTTAAAGAAGAAGACCAAAGAATATGATTAGAGACTATCAAATAGGTTGGGAAATAGTTTGACATTTTCTCTTCTGATTTGCATTATAAATGCCTATATCTGTTCTTGCCATGCTTGAATTGCCAGAAGTTTGTACGATCCAGTGATTCGCTCATGCTAAAAACAATGGGAGATTCGCCAATTTTGGAAGCCAATGAAAACAAAAAGAGGAGCGGAGGCAGTAAATGGCTGTAAACGTCTCCCTCCCTCGCTCTCTCACAAGCGCACTTGCGCTGGGCAGTGAAGTGAACAGTGCATGTAGAGGTGCGTCACCTGGAACTAATCACATTACAGCATAGCCCTGCACCCTTCTGACCACAAGCCTTGTCTGGGAGAAATACCACCACCTATCCTGTCCAGCCGCAGACATTCTGGCCTTTTAAACATGTCCAGATAAAAATAAAAAAAACACACAAAAGGGGGGGGGGGGGTTGAATAGGGTTTGAAGCATATAATTTGTATGACTGCTATTCTGTAGGTGGAAGTGCACTATTTGTCTTAAATGTCCAAGTGTTCATCTTAACGGCGTTTTCAATGGGGATTTTGTTAGTTTTGCTTAAAACCATGTGCAATTTTTAGTACTGTTGTGGGAATGCTTATTATCTTTCAGTTATTACCATCCAATATTTGAGTTCCTGAATGAAAATATTTAGTAAACTAAAATTCACAAGTTGGCAGTAATACACATATTTAGAATGAAGTATTTTCAAAATTGCTTTCTAGAAGGATGACGGCATCTATTCTTAGATATTTTGATGTATGTGGTCAGCAAGGTAATTCTTAAAATCTTTATATACTTGAGTCAGCAAAGATAGCAAAGATTTTTTTTTCTTTTACATGAACAACTGCAGTGTAATGTGTCCTAAGGAACAAAACATGTTCTGGGATTATTGGAGCATCTTTTCAAAGCTGACCAAGTAGTCAACCGCCCCCCCCCCAAAAAAAAAAAAAGAAAAAAAAAAAAGAATCTTGCTCGCAGCATCCTCTTGTGAGGAGACATAGAGTTGGCTTGAGCAGGTAGAGCAGCGGGGGAAGGAAGGGGAATGATTCATCCTGTGGTGGGACTGCTCCACCAGAAATGATTCGTTTTGACTGGGCCTGGTCTCAGGAACCAACCAGGGAGAAGATTGAGGGTCAGACATTGAAGGAAATAACAAGGATGAGAGAGAAAGAAAAAGATAGAAAGGTAGAGATAGTGAGAGGGAGGGAGAGACATATACTTACTATAAGTCCTAGGTCTACGCAGAAGAGAGAATACTTCCTTCATGAAGGCAAAGACAATTATATTCTATGAAGAAAAGGAGAGAGATGGATATAGATAGATTGAGAAGAGAGAGACAGAGAGAGAGAAGGATAGAGAGAGGGAGGAGAGGGAGAGGGAGAGAGAGACAGGGAGAGAGAACGGAAGAGATGGAAATGCCTGGTAACCTTGGAATTTTCCAATCTGACATTACCAAATGCATTTGGCAGGGAGAGATGCCCGTTTGACCTTCACATTCTTACCGTTTCCTGTACTTCCCTTCTATCTCCCGGGTCTATTTTTTGATTGCTGCTATGTCATGTCTGTCTGCCTGATCAGATGCTGTACTCCGTCCTTAATCATTGAAGCACTTCTCATTAAAAATTAATTGAAAATAGGCCCATGAATGTTCTGTGCGCACCTGCGTGAGACAACAATAAACTTTACTTTTGAGTGAATCCAGCTTGAAGTTAAGTTTGTCTGTTATCGTGGCTTTTTTTTTTCTATTCTGCAAAACTTTGTGTGTGCCAAGTGTATGTTACTTTTGTTTATGCTCAAGGAGACTTTCACAAAATTTTCGTGTTCTTTTAGCTATCAATTAAGAGATTAGTTTTCGTTTCTGAACATCAGAACATCAGTGAAAAGCTAGGATAGTACGAACTGCTCTATGCAGCTGTAATATGTCCTTCTGATTCTCAACTGCTAATATTTGGAAGAGAAATTGTAAAAATTTGCATTTAGAAAGCATAATTGAATAGCTAAATGTATTACTATGTCAAAAAGTAATTTAAGTTAATCATAAAAATTTAAGCAAGAAACATTGTCATTTATTGTTTTCTCTCTCCCTGTTTTAAGTGTATCTCAAAATGTATACGTAATCTCAAGTGGGAACCCAGCCATAGATAGGCCAGTGGCCTCTGCTAGCTCCTCCATTTTCTCTCTTAGAATTTCATTTTAATCTTTTGTTCTCTCTCAATGTATTGTATTTTTGATGTTGCAATCCAATATAATCTTATTGTTCTCACAGTTGATCTTCACACTGTAATGAGAATTTGAAAATAAATGAAATGAAATGAAACAAAATGAGACTCAAGAGCAAAATTTTCTCACAACGTCCACTTCACTAGAAGGTGGACCACTCGTATCCTTCCATGTGATGAAATTTGAAATGGGCACATGAATACATGGTTCTCTGCTGAAAGTACATTTCGGATACCCCCCCCCCCCACCCCCCAAAAAGGGAAGAATTCATTGGTTTCTATCAGACCTTTGCAGGTCTTATGGTGAAATGACATCTACCTTAGATATGGAAACACAATAGGGTCATCTCCTTTCACTTCATACTATGTTACAGCCCTTCTAGTTCTGAAGTCATGTTATTTTCTTACAGTCAATTCATCAATTTGTGTTCAATCTCTATGAGTCAAAGAGAAGGAGAGGACATGTTTCTATGTTTGAGTCTGTGCCACTTGTTATCTGTGCTATGACGTCAGCCACATCACTGTGAAGTTGAGGTGATACAATGAGCTGTGCGTGCCTCCTCTATTGATTTGATGTAAATTGATTTCCCACCAGAAAGTAGGCCATAACACCATCAGAAGAAATGAGAACATATTATCTTCATTCATACTACCCCCACCCCAAACGCAAAACAGATATCAAGGGTATGCTTTACTGTACCTTCCTGGTGGTTGTAATGCATACATAAAGACATGTATGCATTCTGAACTTAGTTGGATTCTGTTGGCTGCAATAAAACAATGTGTGTTATATTATGTTATTCCTAGATTTCATTCTTTAAGTGTTGTCTGTGAGTGCACAGGATAACTTTTATCTATATTTTTGTCATGAAGAAATCAAAATTGTACTTCACATAAATCGTCCTTCCTCATGCCTATGCTGTTTATTTAAACTCTGCTTTTTGCTGATGTTTCTTCCAAGCCATTGAAATGAGGAAGCTACGCGTATGAGAGTGAATGGTCTAAAATCATGTTCTTGTATGACTATCCAGCGAAGACTGAAAAAAATGACAAAACTTTCACTAACTCTCGTTGCACTTGGTGCTGTATGTGGTCTTATGTCACTTGCGATTCAGTGCTATTGATAGACAGCTACTGGTGTGGAGAGTTGTGCAGTACATGCGCTGGGTTCTGACACTTGATTACAGTTGTCGGCCCTAAATTGATTAAAACTGTTCATACAGCTCTTTTTTAGTGTAATTGGCAGAGCATTACCCATTGTGTCAGATGCTGTAATCCCTGCATGCATCTAACCTTAGATGGTGAATGTTCAAATCTCTGATGAAGCAGTACAATTCCTTAATTCTAAGTTCATATTAGATCTGCCTTCCGTCCCCTTTATATAGCCTACCAGGCAGTTCTCTTGTTTCTTAGTGAGCTTTTGAATCGAGCAATCCTGATGGCTTATGTGATCAAACTTTTCTTGGATTGACCAGGGCATTCATTTCTCATTAAGCGCTTAATTCTAATCAAGCACTCTTGTCTTGCAGCCACCTGCTAGTTGATTGCTTCTTACATCATGCCCACACACCTTTCAACATGCATGCAAACCTGCAGGTCTCCCTCATGCGGCTGACATGCCACATGTACTCACCTTATACCTTTAATCCATGAACCCATTGCAGTCAGATTGAAAATGCTGCAACACATCTATTCCATAGACACCAGCCAGAGATCTCTCCGACATTGTCTTCAAAGGGTTAGTTCAAGGCTTGAGGCTCACGTCACCAAAGAAAGTTACCAATGATAGAAAGCAATCATTTCCTGAGATATTGGTAGTTAAATGTTCTACACTCTGCATAGCTGACAAGGGTTGGTACATTAGGTGAAGTCAACCTCATAACATCAGGAATGGTTGCAAATGTATTTCAAAGAATGTATACCTATTGATGATGCAAAGATGGAGAACAAGGTTTAGACTAGTGTAAAACCAGAAATTTTCTAGTGCATGAGACTTGCAAATTTTGCCAGGAGCCAAGATTTGTTAAAGTAAAATGCACACAAGTGTTTTGTCTACTTTATGCATTGAATTCAATTTGCAAAAGTTTCTTTCCATGAAAAAGGCTGTTGGCTCTAATACACGAAAGTGTCATGCTAGCGAATGTTCCTGGTCTTACAGTACATCTCCAGTACAGTATCCTACTATGTGATCTTCCCCTCCCCCCTCATATCCTTGCACTGTACATTATGGTTATGGAGCAATAAAATCAATGTAATGAGTACTGAATCATACACTGTGTAACAAATGTAGAGCAGTGACATTGTGGTTATGCCGTCGCAATGTGTGTGGAATTTTTTTTTCTCTTTTTCCTGCAAAAAGTGTTAAAATGTTGTTTGCTTTTGATTGTAATTAGCTAATTGGCCTTCTTGTAGGTTGCCTATATGTTACATTGTATGCTTTTTTGTTGTTAGTTTGATTTGTAGATCAACAAAGAGTGTCAAAATTTCATGTCTCTTCGTGTCAAGTAGTGGCTCATAGACAACTAGCTTTATACAAAGAAAAACTTGATCATAGAAGTAAGCCTTAGATGTCAGCTAGTGTTCGGGACTTCAAATTGTCAAAAAGAATCAGTTCCATGTACAGTGTAGCTGTGTTGTATGAGCATCCAGACAAATGAGAATGAGTGAAATCTCTTTTTTTTCAACAACAGAAAAAACAAAACATAACATAACAACTGAGCATTGCACAAGAGTTATGTAATGTAATTAACTTTTCTTACATTTTCCTAGGGTAGTATTTTTACTGACTACCAGAATATTCCAAAAGGTATGTGTATATCGTTGAGAGGTAGTGTAAGAAATTCATCTCATTTTCATTGTGGTAGATATGCATATTATGGTATAGTGTGATCAGGGGGGCATTTCATGAAGGAACTTGTCAGATAAAATATCTGACAAATGTCTCTTTTATCCGACAAGTTTTGAGAAATTCTTTAGTCTGATTGGCTGATTCCTCTGAACTTGTCGGATATAATTGACTTGTCAGACATTTTATCCGACAAGTTCCTTCAGGGGGCATTTCATATTATTATCCGACAAGTTCAGAGAAATCAGCCAATCAGACTAAAGATTTTCACAAAACTTGTCGGATATAATTGACTTGTCAGATATTTTATCCGACAAGTTCCTTCATGAAATGCCTCCCTGGATGGTTGAAATACTTGAGCAAAAGTTCTTTCAGATACTTGACAGAACATTTACAGGTGGTAACCTCTAGCCTACAACTCAGACATATTTCTCAGGTGTGAATTGGTGTACTACCCTAGGTATCAAATTGCCGCGGGTAGATTTCATTTTTGATGCGATATGAGAACATTAAATCTACTCGCTACTTTTTTGTAAGGCGGTCTAGGAGAAGAAAACTGTTGTTACATGTACTGATATAACATTCTTCAAAACATGTATTTTTAGCTGTCCACAAAGTCCCATCTATCACCCATGACAAGTTTGAATGAGGAATGACATCATAGCGTGAACTCCTGCTCCTCTGCACTTTCTCCACATGGAGAGAGACACCGTGCAGTGCAGGGTCACAGCATCAAGTAGGCGGACTGCCAGACACGAATGACTTGAAGAAGGTTACGTAGCGTATACCGGGATTAGGGGGTGGATTTGGCAGGCTTACATTGCTAGACTAATCAAGCAAGAACACAAAATGCACCTCGGGAGAGACCATTTACATCGGAGGGGGACACAGCTCCTGTTGGTTTCTGCTGTCCCATGTGCAGGGTTTGATGTAGGTCATGCTCTTGCCGGGAGTGCATTTCCTTGGACTATGTCATTGTGCCATAGCAAAAAATCTTTACATTTTTTTTTTTTTTTTTTTTGTTGATTGAGGTCTTTGCTCCATCGTGAGTGTAGCACTTATAAAAGTACTGCTGCACCAACATGTGCAATGGTTTTCAATTCAAGAGCTGTCCAATAATCTTTCTAAAATTTCTTGAAGAGTGAATGTCTCAAGCTCATTTAGGCATGGCAGTGAAAGTGCAAATTTGTTTCAAAATGTCATTAAAAATATAAACTTTCATATTGCACCAGTTTCCTCCAGTTCCGTAAAGATGAAGGGGATGGGAGGGGGGACTCTTGTTACTTTCAGTTAACATTCCTGCATGAACATGCCCACTAATTACATTTTGAAAATTCTTTGCCATACAATACGTCATTTTCACCAGTAAGAGTACAATTTTGATTCCGCCCATTTCTCTGCCCAGAGGATCTTTAGCAAATGAGGGGTTTTATCTCCAGAATTCATTGGTTACTTAGTTGTGCTAAAAGACAGTAAAATGACATCATTTGTCACTTTGTAGCGCATTACCCATTTACTGATTGTGTTGTAATGTGATGATGTGGCTTGAATGTAAGCAATTATAGATCTGCTCTTCCCACTCAACTGTTGAACTATCAATCATTCTACATAGGAGTAATTGATGAATCAGTCAATAAGATGATGATTTACCCATGTCTATTTCGTACCTCATGTATCATGCTCCTGACACTATAGAGTTGGTTAATCCATCACATGAGGACACCAGCTCTGCCCACATCCATGTCAATGATGAAAGGAATTTACTGGACTTCAGACATCCTTCAATATGAGTTACATCCATGTCTTATCTTGATCCATCTGGCAGTAATCCAAGAAATATGCTACAGTATTTGCAAATGAATACACTTCTATACATTTACAAGGATCTTTATTATCTTGCATCTCACACACCCCCACCCAACCAGTTACATGACTTGTGTGATTGTGTCAGAGATTGCACAGGACACGCAGTGACCCAAAAATGTAAACACACTCTCCCAGTTAGTTCACATCTTAGCCTGATTAGACAGTATACTGTCTGCCCCTAAAGTCACCCTCTTCAGTGCTGTCTGTGCCTGGCAGGTGTTCCTGTGGAGCACTGCTGCTCTGACTGACAGAATCATGGTGGATTTTCGTCACATCTGCACTACCCCATCACCCCGCCCCACCCCCCTCCCATCCCATCACCCCTGCCCCACCCCGCCCCACCCCACCCCACCCCACTCCACTGCATCTCACCCATTGGTGGAGACCGAAAGTGAGTCAAGTGTCGGGACCCGTTTAGGGAAGACCTCTTCAGTCAAACAAGGGCCCCCCGTAGGTCAGGGTGCAAGGCACAATTGTGATCCTTGGAGGCTTGGCAAGAGGCGAAATGTACACAGTCCTGGTATGGATGACTACCATCACAAGTTGATAATTCATAGTTAGAGTAGTGCGTGACCCTTACACCCCAGTCACTCCTCTACCCTTCTTCCTACATAATTTTCAGCCCCCAAAAAGACCAGTATCCAGTATCTCTTTGCTCTCTCTCTCTCCCTCTCTCTCTTACACTTTTCTTTTTCTCTGTTTTTTTTTTCATCTCTTCCACTCACTTCTATGGAGTAGCCCATGAGATGTATCATGATTTTCAGGCAGACTGTCCAGCTTGTCTCTGGTCTGTGTCTAGTAGGAAACTTTGTCTTCTTTATGTCCCACACCTTTCATCCCATGTGTGTGTGTGTGTGTGTATGAGGGTACACTTTTTTTTTAAAGAACATACAATACATTTTTCTTTTTTGTTACAAATCAAACTATGTATACGAAAGTGATATCAAACTCTGCATAAATCTCAGAAAAAGCTATCTTGATCAACCTGATCAAACTAATCAATATCTGCTTCATAACAGTAACACTTGTGCTACTGAAAAGAAAAAAAAAGAGAATGTGATTTAACAGCACAAGTGAGAAGAACAGCTGCTTATTCTTGTTTGAATTGGTATTATTGTGAAAAAGAACCTGATATTGAATGAAATCAAATGAAAAATATCATTAAAAAAAAATCTTTGATGGAATCTGGAATGTAAGAAAAGCTAGAGCCATTGCCTTGATGGTACAGTGCCTGGTGTTGTTTATTTCCCCCCATGTTGTTACACAGATTTTCTTACCTGTTTTGTTTGTGATATGACAGTATTTTCCCCTCTGTATAAAACATTTTGAAAATAATCTTCTTATATTACCTTTCACTTATAGACCATGTTTGAGCTTGACTACACCTTATCTCTTTCTAAACTGCAAATTACTTTTTATCTTTCTCTGTTTTGAACTACCCCTTCTTTATGTTATGCTGTTCTCAAATGCACCAACTCTGCAGATTTCTCTTCCAAATTTGTTGTCGATCCAAAACATCCAGTTATCACTCCCCACTATCTAATAATCCTTGTAAGCCTTCACTCCTAGTGCTAGGAAGTCTTTTTGGGCCTTCATTCTCTTTCTCTCTCTCCTTCTAAAGCCTAAGCTGTTTGTGTGCTTGCTATTATTTTTTGTCTGTCTGGCCTCGTCCTCCGCCTTCTCTTTTCTCACTCCCAACATTCCCTCTTCTTCCGTCTTGCACTCCCCCCGTCCTACCTCGCTGGCAGGATGCTGGAGGTGTATAGCAAACTATTCTTCACGCACGATCAGCCCAGAAGAAAGTACACTCCACCGATGCGTGAGCCCAACAATTTGGGAAGCTGCTTCGCATTTTCCGCTAGGCCACTCTTCCAAATAAGTTGCAGCTAGTGCCAAGTTCAGGCTGGTTATTCAATCATCTCGCTTGCCTGCCCCTGTTTCTCATTAGCGCCTCTTCCTGAATCCTGTCACCTTTTCCTCATACATTGGACTTAAAAGACAGTGAGAAACTCTTGGGACTGGTTGGGATGGGGGGGGGGGGTTGAAAGGGATCTAAAAAGAACCCCCTCGCTCTGACCTTGAGTTAACACTAGCAAAATACAGGAGCTTTGCAAGTGATAAGTTAACAGTTGGTCTTGTGGGCTGGATGGTGAATTCTCTACTGTGGGAAAAGGTGTAAGAATCCATGCAGGCAGCTTGTTATGTGGGCTGCCTGTCGGAAGGACCTAGCCAGCTAAATACCACCGATATCGTTTCTGGCCGACCAACTCTGTATGTTTGCCTGCAATGGAAACTGTGAAATGGTCGGCCATGCATGAGAATGAGGTTGGGTTGTCTTACACTTCATGTGGGGAGAGAATCACAAAGCGAATGAATTGGAGGTACAGGACACAATGTAGATACTTAGCCTTTCTTACATTGCCTGAGTGAGTGATTTGATGAAAAGGGGGCTCAGTCACAGCACGCTAACACATGGCCTGTGTGTATTGTAAAGAGGAGATGATGTAAGGGGCTTTGTGCTTCTATACAGTGCAGACATTACTGCATGAAGAAAACACCTTGTATATCAATTCTTTCATGCATCCCTAATGTTGACAAACTTTTTACTCTTGTTATTCCATGTTTTTTTTCTTTCATCCATTGTTCTAATTGGTTTTGTCTTGACAGTATCTTTATATTTGTGCGCAATGAACAAGACCACAATGAATTATGCTGCGCAATGAACTACAGGCTTAGGGAGTTGCTGTGGGCAAAAAGAATTCTTTGTAACATGAAGCTCAACAGCAAAGCATTCACAGTGGTACCCTGTGTTATGTGCTGTATGTCTTCTTCGTGTGTTGGTTTCAGCGTGATAGCACATTCATGACAAACATGTATCACGACAAAGAGAAAAGTTTGAATAGATTAGCATTTACGTGTGCAGATGAAAATGTGCAAAAGTGCACTTTCATTGATGAGATGCAGTAATCCATTTTAGTAAACTGTAAGAGCAAAAAACACGGAAACATGAATAGATAGAAGGCCATGATAGATGGAGTAGTATACCAAGTGAGATAGATAGAGAAAAAAGAAACAAAAATCCAATATTATGTATGAATGTCTGTATACAAAGATAAAGAGAGAGATAGATGAATAGAGAGTATGAAAGAGAGGGGAAAGAAAGAGAAAAGAAACAAGATTAGACGAAAAAAGTTTTGTCTTGCATGGAAGCTATTGTGATTCTTTCTTTTCTGTCTTTGCAGAGAACCTGGAGCCTGACGTCAAACAGAGAGTAGTAGTCATCACAGCCAGGGTGCACCCTGGAGAAACACCTGCTTCTTATGTTTGTCAAGGTCAGAGGTCATTCTTCATTCAGATTCACCTCTAGTTACTGTAAAACCAGAAATTTTCATGAGTGTTTTACCTTTGCAAATTTCACAAGAGCCAAGATTTGCCAGATTGAAATGCATGCGAAATTTCTTCTCTACACTATATGCATTGAATGCCAGTGGCAATTTGCAGAAATAACATGGCGCGCAAAAAGGACATCGGCTCCATTTTGCAAAAATTAATGCCACATTAGTTTCTTCCTTTGCAGTACTGTAAAAACAGACACATATGCAGCATGAAGCTGCATTGTGTAGACAAAAACTTTTGCGTGTATTTTTCTGATGCAAATCGTGGTTCCTCACAAAATAAATGAAAGTATCATGCCCATGAAAATTTCTTGTTGTACAGTACTATACTGTATGATATGCTATTTATGCATTAGGCATTGTTTTTTTTTCTAAATTGGGACTTGTAAGACAAATTTTCATATGGTTGAATATCTGATTGCG
The DNA here is from genome assembly GCF_040938485.1 of Diadema antillarum. Lineage (NCBI taxonomy): Eukaryota > Metazoa > Echinodermata > Echinoidea > Diadematoida > Diadematidae > Diadema > Diadema antillarum. The sequence goes on from NW_027271302.1 coordinate 764,218, forward strand.
AGCCTCTCTGAAAAGGTTTAAATAAATACTGGCATTGCTGACTACTAATCGTGCATTGCATAAGCCACACCTAGGTGTACATTCATTGTATTTGCATGGGTCTTGAGTTTTTGGGTTTTTTTTAACTCTCTCTTTCTCTCTCTCTTACTGTTACTATAAATGGTTAGTGAGGGAGATGAACTATTGGCGACAGTTTATTCATGGTAACAGTGATGCCTCAACTTTATTCAACTTGGCTGTCTTTGGATTACTGAAAGGTTTTTATAAACATTCGAAGACAATGTATGTAAAAGTTTGGGTAACACTTTCATTAATCTGACTGTCAAACCAGTTGGTAGTTTAATGTAAGATTGAATAGATAACAATTTGTGCTGATAACAAGCACTGACGTCACATGAGGTGTGGCAGAAAGAGATAGTTTGTGTAAGTTGAGCTACTTCTTTTGAAAGTGTGGGGGGGGGGGGGAGGGGGAGGGGTCGCGATGCAAAGCAAGTTAGGATGATATGACACGAGTTGGTGTGTGTGCCCATCAAAGTGCCCTTGGGCTGAATCTCATGCATTCCTCTGGAGGCGTGAGCGGAAGGTTTGTGGAAAAAAAAAAAATATTGAACCGCATCACACCATCCCCCTCATCCAATCTCAGGTGAAAAATTGTCCTTGATTAGCGAGCACATCGAGGGTCATTAAAAGCTCCCTGTCAAAGTCACCTCCATTTTCATCCTCACCAGGTGACTGGTATAATGGATTTGATTACACTCTGGTGTATAATTCAGTGATTTAGTGGAGAGGGGAATAGATTAGAAAGAGAAGAAGATAAAGGGAAGGGGTGGGGGAGAAAAGATAATGCTGGGATATTTGCACAGCCTTGATTAGAACATCTGTGTGTACATTCATTCCATCTTCTAATACAATGGAGTTTGATTAATGTTACTGCTATTAGTTTTATTATACCACATTAAACCACAGGGGAAAACACATCCAAATACACAAACCAATCACTGATTGTTTTTATGAACTTGATGTGATTATCTATCTTGCTAAATGCAGCCTTGCCATGGAAAGGAATATGATTCAGATTATAATATGATGACTTGCTCTTCATCACCTAAGTTTATGTCCCTGATATCAATCAAAGGATGGACAAAAATATGAAATGAATTAGTCATTATAATTTGTATCTTGTCACCAAGCGAGCATCAAAATGATTCACAGCGTCTTTGCTGAGGACAAGGACAGTTTGTGCAGCAGGTGTACTTTTGCTGTTTAAAAAGAAAAGATCAAAATTGCACATAGCAACTTTTTAAATAAAGCTATGATTTCTGCAGTTTATCGTGGCTGGGTATCAGAAAAAATGGTAGGCTGTTACAAAGTAAATGAATAATAGAAGGACTACGTCATGGGCATCTTGCCTAAATTCATAATGAAAATATTGTGCTTTTTTTGTGACAATCTCAGGCCGAGTACAGTAGCTCTTCAAAATTCAATTATGAAGTAATCTAGTAATCAGAAATTAAGAAAAATTACTTAAATTTCTACCTCATTATTGTGTTCACTAATTTTGTCTCATGAAAGGTACAGTGTAAATCATAATGTGTGTAACTTCTGTTTTGTGGTAAGAATTCAGACAGTTTCTGGAGCACCTTGAATTATTATGTCACTAATGACTTTGTATCAGTATCAGACAGTGCACAATTTTGTACCTATACTACAGTCTTACCCATAGCCATGTAGCATTCTTATCTACCAATCTGTTTGTAAAGAGCACCAAAGTGATAAGTTTTGTGTTGTGTATGTGTCTGCTTTTCCAGGTTTGCTGGATTTCTTGCTCAGTCAGCATCCAGTAGCCAAGGTTCTGCGGGAGCACGTCGTCTTTAAAGTAGTACCCATGCTGAACCCAGACGGTGTCTACCTTGGCAACTACAGGTGAGTTCCGAGTGCCACCACGTCGAGCCACCGTCGGGAGAGAGAGAGAGGGAGAGCTTTGCTAATGACAATCCCATTCCTTCTGCCTTCACCTGTGTCCTAGATCACCTGAAAATTAAACTTTCTGATTATTTTCCTTTTAATATTTGTTTTGTGTGTATGTGTTGGTGTTCTTAGGAGTGCATGATATTGAGTGTGTGATGGCAAAGTTTGTTAATTCTGAAGAAAGATGTTACAGTAGTGCCAGAAGAATGCTAATAAATTCTTAACTTTTTCTGTGGAGTTACACCCTTCTGGTTGTCAGGTACCTTAAAATGCATGTTCTTGGGTTATATATTCATATGTAGGTGCCGCAGCTCAAAGGAAACTTTACACAGTCGAATATGATTATAATTTGAGAGTTAAATTACCAATATTTGTAAGCATTTATATTTGAACATGTCTTCCACTTTTATCACATATTTCCTGTGATACCTATGACCTGTAATACTGGCTCCAGGACATGACACCTTTATAGCAGTTTCTTCTCTCTCTTTCTCTCTCTCCCTCTCTCTCTATCTATTTCTCTCTCTGCATATGAATAAATATAAACATATTATGTAGACACACACACACACATATATGTAATATAAACACACTTATACATATTGTTGTAAGATTTTATTTCAAGGTGTTGCCTCAAACCTAAAGGTCAAAGCACAATATTCATGAAAATTCTACCTGACAGATAATGTTACTGTTTGTTGAGTGGCGAGCAATAAACCAGAGTTTCTCTGAATCCTGTGAAATGAAGAAGTGAGCTGTCGGTCCCACGTCTTCATGAAAATGGCCAGTTGATGACTTGAGAAGGGTTTTGTAATGATGAGGGTGTTTTGTGTACCGGGCTGTAAAGTCTCTGATCATACCTGCTGATCCCTAAAGGCGTATATAGTGTTGTCAGTGCGGGTCTTTGGCTGCCTCTCTCTCCTCAGGTGCTCCCTCATGGGGTTTGATCTCAACAGACATTGGCACGAGCCGTCGCCCTGGGCTCACCCCACGCTGCACGCCACCAAGCAGCTCCTAATGGACATGAATGCAAACCCAGTAAAGAGTTCCACTATATCAATTGCAAATGTGTTTATTGCAGTATTCCTTTTCATTCTTACTTCAGCTAGTCATGAGCCTCGCTTCCTTTTGCAATTTGTGACAGGAAAAAAGAAAAAGGTCAAATCATTTGCATTTTCCGGTCTTTTCTCGGCTTTCATTACCATATTTCATTGTTAGTTTTCTTCAAATGAAATTGCTTACTGTGATGAATAAAAGTTGTTTTTGAATTTTGTGTGTTCTCTACCCTTTCAAGTGAGAGTTTGGTTTTAGGTGTTTGACTAATGGCATGTTGATTTAAAAAAGGGGAAAAAATACAAGAAGACCGAGAAGCGCAGTCATATGATCTTTAAGAATATTTCAGCCTTCAACTCTTTCTTCAGTTTTCATCTACCAATTCCTACCACAAGAGACCTGTAAAATAGTATTTGAATAATATTTATATGAGGCTATGTGTTCAAAGTACAAGGTTTTTATGTAGTTCTATCACATTTTAATTGTCCATCCTGGAACTCATTCCATTATCCATTTTGATGGGTAGCTGATGTATACTAAATGTGACCTGCATCACAAAACCAACAAAAAAGACTGATTTCGTGTGAGGACTCAAAATAGGTGAAACAGGTCAGCCTAGTCAGTATTTTGTTTTTCATATTTTCTGAAAGAGCAATTCTTCTGCTACATTATCCTAAAGTTTGGAATCATAAAATGAATGGGAAATGTGTTTTTGGCAGTTTTTCTAGAGGAACACTTTTTTTTTTTTTTTGTAGAATAGTGTCATTAGATGGGTCTTAGAGTCCCTTTTCATTTCTTAAAATGCCCTTTACACACTATTCACTTTCAACTTCAATAACTTTTGAAAAGGTGATGCTACTGCTTTGAAAGTTAGCATTAGTCATGAATATGATGTGTTAACATGCTCAATTTCAGCATAACCTGATAATCCCTTTATTGTCATTGTTAAGGAGTTATATATCCTGTCTTTTTGTCCCATTCATTGCCTAGAGCTCGGCTGGGTAAAATTAAGTGCTTTAGAATAGACCCTAAACTTCAAAGCCTCTTTCCTCAGTACACATTTTTCCAGAGTGTGCTTTCTGTCTATATTGAGATAGGTTAAGAGAGTCCATTTGAATTGATTTATACATAATTTTGAAGCTGAAAGTCTGCTCTTTCAGAATCTGCCCTTAACAAAAATCCATGTCTGGCAATTTTTTGTTGGTTTTGTGATGAAGTGTCGCAAATATTTGTCATAAAGATAACAGTCTTCTTAATATTGTTTTGAACTAGCTGTGACAAACACATGTATGTCAAATTTTTAATGTGTGGAAATGATGTCAAATATCATTGAGTCCAATGTGAGTTGAGAGTCTCTTGATCATGTCACAGAACATTGAGGTCGATTTCTACATCGACATCCATGCCCACTCCACGCTGATGAACGGATTCATGTACGGCAACGTGTATGACGACCCGGTGCGTTACGAGAAACAAGCTGTCTTTCCCAAACTCATGTTAGCCAATGCAGATGACTTCTCAATGGTAAGTCAAACTTGCCCTGGTATTACACCTGGACCACAACCTTTCCTGTGGCATTTTGATTTTGTTTAAAATACTCTTTATTTTTTTACATATTGTGCTTTCTCTCTTTAATACTTCCATCATCTATCACCTGTTTGTGTCAGTTAATTTTCTTCTCTCATGGATTATCACCTTAAACGTATCTTACATTCTCCTTTGATCTTCTCTACAACTTGCTGTTTTCTGCATCTTCATGTTTGTTTGTTTTTGTTTTTTGTTTTTTCTGGGGGGGGGGTTCAAATATCATACTTCAAATTTTCATATTTCTGTGTGTATGTGGTTAACTATTGCGTAAAAAGAGAAAATGTTTATCTCTTGCTCTAGATAACTGTTTCATTGTTTATCTTTTATGAATATGCATGTTAATATTGTTACCGAAAGTTAGCCCTCCTTTCCTTTATACCCGCTCTTTCCTTTTGACAAATAGCTTTTATTTTTTTACATTTGCTCTGCAGGCAAAGCTCAGAATCTGCTTTGATGATTGAGCAGGCATTTCCATTAAGTTCTGCCTCCTTTCTTTTGTCTTCATTACTTTTATAGCCAGTATCTTTTTTTATATCTCTTTATCCAAAAAAAAAAAACCAACCAAACAAAGCAAAAAGAAATGGATGGGATTTTGTTATATGTTTGTGAAAAATTTACTGTGAATAAAATTATTATGCACCTTCAAACTTTTTGCTAAGAGTACAAACCTGCAGGCCAGGAATTATGCCCCAGTTCAAGCCAACACTTTGAGGTACAATGATCATGAAAGATCTAATTTGGTTTGAACACATGTGTTGTCCATGCTTATAGTCTCTTGATAGTGAGTCATTAATGACATTAACTGACTGAAGGCTTAAGCGATAATAAGGATTATCCTAAGATTATCTGATGTGAGAATGAAGTACAATAGATTTTCTTTACCACCTTTTAATTACATTGAATGGAATAGACATGCGCTAAATTATCTTATTAGTATTTAATTCCCAGAAACAAAAGTGAGAAAGAGGCATATTTTTTTCATTTGCATTTCATTCCTGCTGCACATAAAATTTATATAACACCAACTTTCAGAAAGGGCAATATGCAAAAAATAAAAAGAGCAAAAAACAAAAAAGACAAAAAAAAATCACCTGTAGCTGGCAACTCTGACCTTGACTTATTCTCTTGAGCTTTGGAGCACAAGTTGATTAAGAGAAACAAATCTGATTAGATGAATAGAAAATGCTCAGCCAAGTGGTAAGAACGAGGAAAGTTGAAGGGGAAAAAAGAGATGAGTATTTTTTTTTTCTTTTTTTAGTAGTTGGGGAGGGGGAGAGATGAAGGGAGGGGATAGAAGTAGGTAGAGGATGGAAAAAAAAGAAGAGGAAGGAAGCTTAAAGATTGCTTGTTTGGAAAGACGTCCAAATCACATCAGTTTGCAGTACAGAAGACAAGTCCAAGGTTAGGCAGGGCCTGGCATGGGATGCATTTAGCAACGGCTTATTACCATTCGCTGCTCGCTCAAGTACGCATCCCCCCCTGGAGGCACATCTCCACGCCGCATGTCCCTGGCCGGGCTCTCCCGCACACCCACGGTCGATGGCTCGTGCATATGCATGAGCCGTGTGCTGATGTCATGGCTGACATCACTTTGAGTCATTGGATGCGATCTGTATGTCTGGTTCCATTATGACTGCAGCGAGGATTTCTCTTCCCCCCACAACCAGGAGCAATGATTCCCCCTCTCCTTACTTGTGAATTGTAGGGAAAAGTTTAAGGTCATGTGAAGTCAGGCATGTGTCAAATACCTAATGCACATCTCTCTTACCCACCATTCCACTGCAGGAAAACACAAGACAGGCGAAAGCTTTAATGAAAGCATTACATCATTATCTTAAATCACAGAAATAGAGAAAGAGAGAAACACAGAGAAGTGAGAAAGAGTGAGAGAGAGAGAGAGAGAGAGAGGGAGAGGTGGAGAACTTGTTCCTTCGCTCTGAAGATTTTTTCCAATCTGTTGAATAATTCATGAAAAGTTTAACTTTCAGTGCGGCGATGACTCATACGAAGAGATAAGAGAGAGTTTGTTCAGAGAGGTGTAAATTTCGCAAAGTGAGCACTGATGTAAGCTGGACTCTAGCTCCCTTTGCCTGCCATCAAAGTTCAAGTAAGTGCCCCCCGTGATACGATGGAGTCAGATGTATGAAGGGTAGAGCTCCTTGTGGTGGCATATGGATTAATCATGAGGCTCAGGTGGGGAGCAAGGTGTTCAACTTGGCTTGTCAAATTTCATGTGCTCCTTCTTGGTGATTCACTCTTTCCAGAACAAAGTTTTTGCCCAGCTCCCGTTGATGATGCTGTTGTTTTTTCTCTGCATTTTCCCCCTTTTCACTGTGTTTGCGTGTTTTTCCTTCTGCTCCGTACTTCTTGTACTTGTACTTGTACAGGTACGCGAGGATGTTGTTCAACTCACCGTGTGAAAATTGCTGCGTTCTGAGAAATCAGTGACTCATACTTCTTCAACCAAGTTGTGTATTTTTGGTTGAGTTTGAGATGTTGTTGATATGCTTGGCTGAGGCAGTCAACTGTCACCTCAAGCAGTGAATCATCCATTCCAAACAAAGTTCGCCTGTTGATTCAAAAACCCTTTCTCTTCAACTTGCACTCAAAGTGTATCTACATGTAGTTGAACTTCCAGTTGGCTACATTAAAGAATTGAAGTGCATTAGTTGTCTTGCTGATGTTAAGATAGTGATACTGATGATGATTGTAAAGATGATGATGATTAAAACAATAAAGATAATTGTAATGAAGTAATAGTCATTATTTTCAGTTTTGTTCCTTCTCATTAGATTGCTTCTTCAATCAATATCATTATTTGAAGTAAAGTTACTAATTACTGTCATTGGATATTCATCACATACACGGTGAAATTGACTATGATAGAATTCTCTTCTTGTGTTTTTGCCATTCTGTAATTCTTTCATTTTAAACTTTAACCACCATTAAATGATACTGATGATCAAGTATAGCTGTTGCATTGTCATAGTTTGTAAATGTCTCCTGTCATTCACCATTCAAAGCCAGAAAGCAGATTGGTTGAAGACTAAAGCAAAAAAAAAAAAAAAAAAAAAAAAAAAAAAATCTTTCCATTAATTTATGAGCATTGGTGTGTTGGAATGATTTTTATTTGCTCAGTTTCTGGTATGTCATATATGGGAGAGAGATGGTTCTACCTTTTCCCCTTTTCCCCTCTGTCCAACCCCCTACCATTTGCCCTCCATCCCCATCCCCACCAGTGCCCCCATCCCACCCCAACTGCTACTAAGCAGTAAGCACCACCAACCTGGCACTGGACTGGTCATTGATCTCAGCCATCACCCAGCCAATGTACTCTCTAACCTTTCCGTCCCTGTCTCGAGACATGAGGTGTATGTATCCCCCTCCACCCCTACTGTCCATTTCTGCCCGGGGAGAGAAACCCCACACCCTCGGATATTTTGCTAACTTTCTCCCAGCTCCTGCACTTCCCCCCTTCAGGTTAACAGGGTTAAAAGCCCAAAATGAGATCAGACTCGCCCGCATCCCTGATTTCATCCTAGGTCGGGATGATACCTAGTTTGGTAGCGATACACTCCCATCAATTCTGCCTGCCCCTTGAACCTCAGCCCGGCAACCCAGCCCTACCGGGCAGGATATCACCCATGGTGATATTTAGGGAGGCGGAGCTGGCTAATTGGTGGTAAGGTGACACCAATTTGAAGATGCCTTTGGGCCCCCATCGCCCCAATTTTTTTGTCAGCCCTGGTGTCAGATTGCTGGCAAACATTGATTTTGTGTGTGTCGGAACTGCTGATGTTTTGTCTCTCCTGGAATATCTGTCGCTTTTTTCCACTCCGTGATGATACTTCTATGTGCCCTCCATGCCCCACCCCATCCTTTATTTGGTGGAAGGAGGTAGGGTGCAAAATGTCTTTAGTGTCCACTTCTGATTTTTTTTTCCAAGTCTTTCTCTATGTCTCTGCCTCTTTGTTCATCTGGCTCACTCGCTCTTTCTTTCTCACTGTCATATTAAAAGCACAGTGCCTTCATCTTCATATGTCTCTCACCATAGTGTTCTAGCTTTCTGTGTTGTAAGTGCGTGGCTTGCTTTCTCTTCTGCTTCACTGTTATTCAACCCCCTTTTGGTTCATCTTCAGCCATGTGTCTAAAGTTAGCTTATATGCCAGCAATCACTCACAGTTTTCTGTGTATCTATAGTGCACACTTGGTTTCCTCTGAAATGCCAGGTAATGTCTACCTCCTACTTTCCATGTTTTTTTTTTATGGATTTCAACAGTTCTTCCTTTCTGTCTGTCTGTCCGTAGTCATGTAGATGACAAATGCTACACTGAAGATGTCATGTTTATGACTGTATCTCCATTGACCCAAGAAGGACTTTGTTCACTTGTCTTCTTATTATCTATTTATATATCCCTTAAAATGTTGATTTACTTCTTTAAATTTTTATACTTGTGTCATATCGGTAGATTCATATCCTGCTATCGATTTGAAAGCCTGCAAAGCTGTTTTCCATTTTCTTTTTTTAGGAGATCCACACAGTAAAAAAGAGAAGGTATACAGTATATTAACATCAAACAGAATGCTGAAACAAATGTAGTTTGGACTTGTGTAAAGTGATGCATATAATTAACAACTTTCATCATCTAGTGAGCGCTCCTCTTAGCATGTATTAGCAGAAGTAATTTTTAGTATCCCTTGACTGTCCTTCTGTGCAGATGAACACATCTTTCAACCGAGATGCCGTCAAAGCTGGTACGGGGCGGCGCTTTCTTGGAGGCATCCTGGATGAGAACTCTCTCTGCTACACGCTGGAGGTCTCCTTCTTCTGTTACACCCCCACCTCATCCTCCACTGTGGTGCCCTATGATGAGGACAGCTGTATCCTTTGCCATGGCAACTGGGACGGTGGTGGTGACTGGTGATTTGGATGATGCTTGTTGTCATAACAATTGGAATAATGAATGTGATGGCAGGCCACTCTGAGTGTGTATGCATGTGTGTGTGTGTGGGGGGGGTATGTGTGTGTTTGTTTGTGCTTGTGTGTATATGTGGAAGGTGAGTTGATTCTATATTGATATCCCTATAATCCCTATGTATGCACTGGACTTTTACAGTCACTGCCGCGTAATTTTTGTTTATAATTCTTTTTCCTATGCTGACCAGGGATGGCATTTTAAAGTGCTTTGTATTCAGTGGCAAAGATGCTATAAAGATATGAACTATTATTGTTGTTAAAACTGTTATTATTGTCATGTTTTGTTTTGTTTTTTGTTTTTTGTTTTTGGTTGTTTTTTCTTTTCTTTTCAATTGATAAGGCCAGAAACCACTTTGCCAGAGGTAGTTGTGTCTATCAGCTAGTGTCCAGACACACTTTAAAAACCCTGTACAAAGTATCTTCTCCTTTGCCAATCTAATGTTTGTTTTACCTGAATGGGTAACATGGGGAAAGTCAAGTAGACTTTATGGTACATGAAACTCATAAATCACAATAATTTGGACAGGCTACTTTACATGCATATTTTTTGCTGCATTTCCTTTTCACAAAACCTTTCAATCTTGATAGTTGAGCAGGCACGCCTCCACCCAAATTACCTCCCCCCCCCCCCCCCCCCCAAGCATTTAATAAAAAATAAAGAGAGTCAAAGAAGACAGGGGAAAAAATAGCTTTTTAATGTGTTTTTTTCCTCCCATTTGTTGGAGGAAAAGCAATATGGTACCTCAGTGAATGAATTGTAAACTTACAAGGCAACAAAACATCAAATATCTTACCTGTCACTTGATGCTTGTGTGATGAGGTTTTACGTTCACACTTTATTGAAATGATGTTGGTTATCACTTCTTATGACATTTAGATACATGCAGACATCATACTAGGATATTACAGAAAAAGCGACAGGAAACGCCATATTACATTAGCATTGTCTAACAATGACTGTGGAACAATAGCTTAATAATATAATTGTTTTTTCCCATAATGCTACTTCTTTCACGGAAGAAAATAAAACAAATGCTGGGGATGCAGAGGGTAAATTTCAATCGATGTACCTCCCCCCACCCCTCTTCGGCTTCACATAGTTCGCCTTCTTATGCAATTTGTCTGTCATTTTTTTTCTATCTAGATTAATGGATACTACAGTTTTGATTATTTCAGTATATACCATTAACACCATTGCAACACGCTGCTTACCAGGATGAGAATGTAGTTTAATGATTCCCACAAGACACTGAATGCAGGATGTTAAAAACCATTAAAAACCAGCAGCATCTTGAAAAAAAAAAAAAAAATAAACCAGATCATCCCATTGTCTTCCAGAGTAACTTTTGACACTTGTAGAGTCCTAGTTATCTGTGAATGTGAGAAATATTGGCACTTTTATTGATGGCCAATTTCCCTCACTTACAATGATTGTTGCAGAGACTTTTATGTCTCCAGACATGAGTGTTAATGTCCTTCTTGCGAATGCCAGTGAGACTCTTTTAATGGCCTTAATTCATCACATAGCAATTTATCATGCAAAGTGCCTTTTAAAATAGTGCAATGTCCACTTAAAACATGCCTAAACAGGCATTTACTGGACAAATGCAACACTTCTCTTTTTACATGTAAGAGTTTGCTTTAAAAAAAAGTGTTATGTGTTTCTAAGGTTCCCCCTTTTGTTTTATTAGAAGTGCTGTTGGGGATTTATCTTTTATTTTTGACATTGTCGTAAGGACAGAAATGTTCAAAACACACATTCACACTGCTGCAAAGTGTACAGTATTTCTCTATATGGCAGAGTGTACACATCTTAGCTTTTTTTTTAGACTGTCAGAAATATATATTCATATTTTGATGGCCTCATGATCATGAAAACAGTTGAGTAGTTTTATCAACCTGATGATATTGGCTTGTTTTTGTACAACTCTTGGCATCAATGTTACTGAAGCTGAAATGTTAATAATGTTAACAATGTTAACAAGCTGAAAGTTATTACAGTTGACTGATTACTAACTTTTCGTTAATTTTTTTCTGGTCATAGATCTGTTGTAAATATTTTACCATATGATTGTCTTTGTCTACATATCTTGCTGATCTCCCCTCTGCCGTGGAAAGCTGATTACTGTAAAAGTGGTTTCTTTCACGGTGGTTTTATTTTCTCACTTTTCTCGCTTTGAGGCTAAACCGTGAATTTAACATCACGCGAAAATGTTTCGAAAAGTCGCGCGAAATTAACCACGTAAGGAAATGGTTTTAAACTCGCCGCTTGTTACAACGCTATTGTGCACATGCACACACAAAGAATTCGCGCAATTTAGGTCATCTAGGCAACAATAGTTTTATACAAGCATGTTATAAAGTACTCGAGGGACGGGATTTCAGGTAAGCCTGCATTTAATTTTAATTTCTATTTAATAAATTAAAAAAATAATAATTGGATTATAGTTTGGGTTTTCATGTGCAAAATGAAACAGTTTTTGCCGACTGTGAATTCACAGATTTTGCCGACTGCGAATTTAAACACACATGCGAAAAAGTCGGCACCGATGGAAACCGCGAAAGTATCTGTACACGAAAGAAACCACTTTTACAGTATCTAAATTTCTGAAATGCAGGGTTCATCTTTGGTCAAGTTATGGTAGATTGCAGATTGTTTTTCTAGATACTGTAGAATGAGGAATGTTCACATGCATTTGAATTTGGCGAATTTCGCGAGCTGCAACATTCGCAAAATTAAAATGCACTTGAAAGTTCTTGCCTGCACAATATGCATTGGATCCCAGTGTCAAGTCACAAAAATTTCATGCTGTGAGAAACGCATTCGGCTCCAATTTGCGAAATTTTCATGCCGCGAATATATCGTGTTTTATAGTATGTCTTGTGTAGCTCTGGACATGATGAATTATTAAAAGTGAAAACACTAAACTAAGGCTATCAGAGAACTCTTCATATGTACAACTATGCAGCTTTTTCTGCATAGTCAAAACAACCAAGGACAGTCTTAGAAAGAATGAGGAAAAGTGTTCAAATGTTCATTGAATTAGATTTCTCAATGCAAAGTTGCAAATGCAGATGACTGCCAGAACCAATCATCAGCAGAGACTTAGCAAATTTTGATTCTGACATGAACTTGTTGAACTCTGACAGTTAGCCATTCATGACAGGAACTTGTATGAGTTAGACATTACATGAAACCAGGAACTCACTTTGCTTTATGATGTTGTCATTAGAATGGTGGTTTGGTGTTCACACTGCATCTAGTTTCAATGAAAGATCATTTTAGATTACCTACGTATTCTTCCAAGTACACATTACTATATGGCTTAGAGTTGTGGTGCTGAGTGACATCCTCGCCTCACTGACTACACTACATCTAGTAGCTCTGTCAGGCCTTCAGTGAGGGCTACTGTAAAACTGTCGCAGGAGTGCGGAGGAACGGGCTGACCATTAGTCTTGTGTCAAGCTGCGAGAATCAATGAGAATGATTAACGTCTCCTTAAACATTGCGGCGCCAGCGAGGCAGAGCTAATGCTCTCCAGAGACAATTCAAGCCAGGATGGTGAGATAAGTGTGATGAACCCTAATTACTCCCCAGCTTCTGGGAGAATTCTGAAAAGTACATTGTCCATTTCATGAATAGTACATGACTGGACAGTGCAGGTAGATCTATTACACTGCTCAAGTAACCCTGTGACTGCAAAACACAAAATTGCCCCTTTTTGATGTGTTTTTCATGATCAAAGGTTAAAACATTTTTTTTTTTTTTTTAAGTTTAAGATTGTAGTCACTAGAATTCTGTTTATGTTGGTTATGAGAAAAGTTTCACCCAAGAGGACCTTTATTAAAATGAACATTTCTGGAATCCTCAATGTATAGGTGAAATTAGAATCCTCTGGGATCTCCCTTTTTTGCCCCATTTTTTAAACTTACACTTGTAAATACAGTGAAAATAGTACCTGATCATGCTTCTAAGCATTCTGCTCTGCGACAAAATACTACAGGTTTTTATATGAGATCTATTTTTACTTTGCTTTGAATAATTGCAGTTGCCCTAAACCATCAAAAACTCAAGTTTTCACAAATGCACGCATTCCTTCAAAGTAGCTGTTATGAAACTGTTGGAAAGATGGCTGTAGTCACAAATTTGGTGGATATCATATCTATCAAACGGCCATTCCAGGATTATGAGGCTATTTTTAGCTTAATTAAATCAGTCTGTTTTAAATAGTATGCGTACACAACAAATCTACACTGACTTTGCTTGCCTTTGTTCCAGATTTAGTCAGGAGATAGACCTACGTTATGTAGGCATGGGTGAGGATACCATGATGTAAAGGTGCAAAGTTTGAATTGATAGGCACCATTCAAGCAGACGTGTGCATTGAGGACATACTTGTTATAACATTAACACTCGTGCTGATATCCCTTATGATCAAATCATCTCCCTTCTCACATTACAAGAGGAAATGTTATTAATTACGGGAGCATTCACATTCACACAATATTGACACAATATGACTGAAGAAAAGACAGATGTCGCCTATAAAGTATATTTTCTTTGTATGAACACATTGCCTGTAGGAACCTATTGAGTCCTAAGTAAGGTCCAATGGAATGAAAGAATCTGGTAGTAAATGGGACAAATCAGCAAGTGATCATGGCTCATGGTAATAAAATGCTCAGAAAGAAGAAAATACGGCTACCTTATTTTCCACAAAACAACCCAATCAGTATAATATGCTTAGCGTATCACAGTAAGTTATTGTGTGGCTGTATGTAGCATGAGCATCAATGTGCACATTGCAATGCCAGACTCTGCTTAAAGCTTCTTGTTCCATGCTACTAGTACTTGAAGTTATCTCCTACCAAAACTGATTTTATTAACAATGTAAATCAATCTGAAGTCATTCCCTTGACTGTAATGTTCTCACAATTTAGTGTCTCTCTCTCTCTCATTTTTTTTATATGTTTTTCAAGGTAAAGGGAAAAAATACAACAGGGATTAATCAATTACAAATCATTCCAGTGTGTCAACCCATGTGCTGTATCCATAAAGCTGATCACCTAACATCCGGCATTTCTTTTGTCTCTGAAAATCAATTAAGTAGGGTGGTGACTGTCTGTGTGGAATCTCTACCGGGAGGCAGTCAGTCGCTTTTGATTAGCCTGAAATGGACACGCACTCAGATGAGCTATTCCATTAATCAACGCTCTCATTGTTTCTCTACCACAGCCTGCTAAATCTTTCATGAGCCTCTTGTTGTAGAGTGGTGATGAAATGGAGGAGGGTGGGGGATCTTTTTTTTTTATCTTTTCTTTTTTTGATCTGGAATTGAGATGGTGAGCCCAGGTAGGCAATAGGTGATTTCCACCTTGTTTGTTTGATCAAAGTACGACGAACTGTCGTGCTGCGCCAGGTAAAACAGGTACGGCAGTAAACAACATCGGGTGTTTGTTTCAGGGTTACGCATTTGGTATCCGGCGGATGACTGTGTCGTGATTAATGTGGACACAAGAGAGATGCCCGCGCTCGTGGAAGAAAATGAAAGAATTTTACAGAGAACACAGGGACGAGAATTTACAATCTGGCTTTTTGGGCTGGATGAGATGCCGTCTTGTTTGAATAGGCTTGGCTTTCTACTACTTGCACAGTAAATTAACTTCCACAGTGTTAAGCATAGACGTGCCGGTACAATGAATGGGGAGTGTTGTTACACAAAGGGCTATCCGCTGCTATTTGTTGAATTTCATGCATGTACCTGATATTATAGGTGGGCAGGAGATTCCTTTTCCTTTTTTTTTCTTTTTGAAGATTCATCTTTAGCATACCAAAGAAAAAAAGATAAGGAAATCCCAAATAATAATGATGAAAAACAGCATTGAATAGCACCAGGCAGCGCCCTTAACAGTTGACATTAAAGGTCCTGTTTACCTTTGGGAACAGTGATTTAAAACATTTTCAAGATATGACACTTAATGCATGTGTGTAAGTCTGTTGTACCACAAAACATCCTATCAAAAAATTTTTGCGATAAAGCCTGAAATACAAGGAAATATCTGTATTTTTCTCAATAAATCGTAACTGTAGACAGTTTAGTCTGGAAACATCTTTATCATAACTATTGTTCACATTTTGTATATTGAACAATACTTAACTTTGATTTTACTGATTCAAATTATTACAGTGGTTGTTTCTATCCCTAACTCACATTTTTGACCTATTTCAAAGCGCTAATGCTGGGTTTTTGTTTCATTTGCAAATGGTAAATTATGCCTTTAAGATGGCGCACTGAACAAATTGATCACTTATATAGGATTTTAGAGAAAATGCAAGATAATCCTATATTTATGTATAGCTAATGTACCTTGCGTTCTAAAATCAGTTGACTTGTGAAAGAAAAAAAAATGTTTAGTTTTGATATTAATCTTAGTTTTTACATTCCATACATCTGTCTACTATTCTGGTTTCATTCATTGGCTTATGTTACGTTGGGATGTATGAATTTTATTTATTTTACATCAAGAGTAATGTGCTGCATTGTGGGAATTCTCTCAGTTGAACAGCATAGTTTTGGGCGATGCTGATCGTTTGTATGTTTTTAGTCTTTAGCACTTTATTTGAAAAAGACAAATACTCAATACATAATGAATTATGAAATGAATATGATAAATGAAATATGATATAATGTAGTCTTCTTCTACAGGTATTATAGACCACATGCTGTCAGAAACTATCAGAAACTGAATAAGAATGAGTAAGGCCATCAATTCTGTGAGAGTACAAGTACACTACTTGTCACTGTCTTACTGAGAATAATTGAATGACAGTTTTATATGATGAGAATGATTGCTGACAAAATGCCTAATGTGAAAAAAAAAACCAACAGCAACAAATGTGTGTGCATGTGTGTCTGTGTGTTTATGTGCGTATTTGAATGGAGATAAAGAAAATAAAATAAATGTAAATGCTATTCCACTAACAAGATGAGCCTTGAATATATTAGAGTGTGCAAGGATAATGTGTTTTGGATGTGTGTCGAGAGCATTATGACCTTACCCTATAGAACAATGTGATAGAAACAGGCAGAGATTTATGCATTCTTAACCACTTGACCACAACCAGATATGAAACTGGGCAGGAACCTTGTGAAGACATTTCTAGACTACTACAAGCTCTCCTCACTCATCACTCCAAAGCCTGCTGCGAATGTCTCGGCTCTAAATCAGTTCAAGGTAGGCTTGTGCAAGCTCACCGTCAGCCAATTATTTCAGAGTCTGCTCAAAGCTGACAGTATTGTGTAATTGTGCAGCTTTGCCACAGAAATGGAAATATTCATAGCAGAAAAAAAAAATGAAAATTGCTATGACAACAGGAGTACCAGCTGAGCACCTGCTTTGGCTATGGGTTTTCTTATCATTTTGAAGTTACATTTGATATAGGTCTTCTATGAATTTACTCCCAGATTTCTGGGCTCACTGATGTGCATACACACACACACTTTATGCACTCAGGAAGAAAAGGAAATTTGCACTTTTAGAATCAGCTGACCAGGAGGGTGTTTCATAAAGCTGTTCGTAAAGTTACGAACAACTTACGAGCGACTGGTGATCAGTTCTTGTGCTGAATTATGGAAATTCTGATATGTATAGCACATCAGAACTGATCACCAGTCGCTCGTAAGTTGTTCGTAACTTTACGAACAGCTTTATGAAACAGGGCCCGGGTCCAATTTCATATAAAGAAGGTTCAACCATGCATATTCACAATGTGATATAAGATTGTCTTTCCTAGCAGACATATGATGTGGTATAGCTAGTTTTCTTGCAGAAAAGTGTACTTGAAAATAACCAATGTAACAAAACAAAAAAATAGAATGAAAGCATGTCTTTCTTGCCTTTATTCAGAGGAGAGAAAAGTCTGCAAAAGGTCAAAAGGGCGAAGGTCAAAAGACAGAGGGTCAGCGTCGAGCCTACTCTGAGATGAGCAAGTACATGAGGAACAATGGTGAGACTCACAGCCACAGTGCGCCATCGGTCAATGGGTCATCCGCTGTCCAGCTGCGCTTCCACCACCGAGAAGCAAAGAGATGATGACCGCCCTCACATTGACTGTTGATCGCTAGACCTCGTGCCTCTTGATACTAGCCTTTGGATTTCATTCTTAAAAAACTGTGTGGACAATGCTGTAGATGGGATGAGTTAACTCAAAAGAACAAGTGTTGAAAGAACCAGATTATGGTGTCCACTCACTGGCCAGGGTTTCCCATTATGGTCTGGTAGAGGAGAGGTACTTCAGAGTGTATCCAAAGTTAACCCCTTGACTGCTTGCAGCAGTGTTACAGCCATTAGAGATCATTCATGATGTGAGATTCAGTAGTTACTGTCTGAAGGTGTGAGTGAGTGCAGTGCTATGTGTAAAAGAAGTAGAGGGCAGCTCTGAAATCTGTCCCTAACTCTGATATAGGGCTGTTTTCTGTAGGAAGCCCTTATTCCTGAATCTCCTGAAAATATTCCTAACCACAGAGTTTACCCTCTGTGCAAATGTTCCTTCATATACAGAGGAAATGATAAGTCTTTGAGTGCCATATTGCCTGCTACATGAAGTTATCTTTGGTCCTAGCTGTAGCAACTGCAGTTGCACCTCTTGTAAATGCTGTACACTAATGAGGTGGAGAATGTCATCAAAAGGTGATGGATTCAGAATGAAAGTAGGTAAACCAATATAACTTGTGAATAACAATATTGCCGGCAACAGGTAACATCGAAATAGATGAGCAATACATGCACAGATACAATGAGAAGTTGGTGTCATGTTCCTCATGAAAATATACCCTGCTTCCTTATGGCTGAACTCAGAGGCCTGAATGCCTTTAGTAGCTGGACATTTAATGTTACAAAAGAAATGAAACTGCATAAGCTTTGCTGATGCTCAATGGCGATACATCTTACCAACAGTTTGTATTTTAGGTTGGTCCAACCTACGATATTTTAAGGTGTTAACAGACACACAGTGACAATACCCAGTTTGAGTTTGAAGTTATCATGGGACCAGGGGAATTTAACTTGTAAAAAGGATTTCTTGTGAGGTGGTTTTTTACAAATCAAACAAATTAAGAGTGAATTTTGAGAGCCGCAGCAGTTGTCGTATGAGTTCAGTTTTATTTGCAGTTTCATAATTTTCTTTGAATGGCAAATCAGTTATGTTTAGGTCAGATAATTCTCTTGTAGGATGATTCAGATACAGTACCGGTATCTCTGCATAGCATACCCTTAGCTTGAAGAGATCAGCTTAGGTGCAGTGAAAGTGTGGTGTTAATGCCTGTGTACCATTTTCATGGTAATTCAATGTTCATGTTTTCTTGATGTAGTACAAATAGTCCTGACATTCTTTGATAAAAGGGTAAATCTTTAGATCACTATTTTCTTTTCTCTAAAAGTGACCAAACTTTCTGTTTAATTCTTGCTACAAAATGGAGCATGGTAACATCCTGATAGCAGCCAATCAGTAGCCACCTCTTGCTTGCTATTCATATTTGTTGCTGTAGGATGCACATTTTTTCAAGTTCACTGGAAAACTCAGGGCACATGCCTTGTGGTCCTACCTCAAAAGTGCATTTAGATTCATGTCATGATGTGAAGTTCATTACAAAAACTTTTTAAAAAAAAATGTAGTTCTTCTAAACCAGCCTTTTACAAGACAGTAATGTTTGTCACAAATGAGACATTCCTGTGTGCAGGTACATGTATGTGCTTTTATAACCAGAGCATATGGCCTTGACGCAATGTGTGCTATAGTTGGGGAGATTCACAACTTAATGTGTTCCTCCCTACCCCCCCCCCCCAACATCTTATTAAATATTGAAAGTATGTAGCTGCACCTATCAGTGTTCAAAAGGACTCGGATGTACAATGTGCACAGACATGGCTGGATTGCCAGTGCAGTCAGCAACTCCACCCTTCAAAGCACAAATCATAACTGTGCAATTTCTGGCCAGATCACAGGAAGATTTTCATTGGTTGACTGACTAGGATTGCCCCGCCCCTTGCACAGTGTGGCCCTGAAATCAGGATAGATTTGACAAAGCCAGACAATGCTCTTTGTGTCAATGTAATTTTTCTCATTCTTTGAATACCCTGCTTATTAATGATGAGTTAGGAACATCATGCACCTGGTGTATTGTGACAAAGTGTCAGTTGCACAATAGCATTTTAGGCATACCTGTCATTATGTTATGCTTTTGTCTATGCTTTCTAACTTATTTTGAGTTGTAGTTGCTGTGTGCATGTTAATAATAACAAAAAAGAGAATAAAAACCACAAATGATGTTATGTACATGTGACAGAGCTTGCACGAGGCCAGGGTTTCTAACATATTCAAATTGGATGGATATTTTTGGTCTATGGACCTAGTAATGAGGTATTTCATCCTCCTGTGCATACTCAATAGATTGTTTCTGTAATGTTATATAATTTATGAATTTTTATTTCCTACTGCCCAGTAAGGAAGCATTTTCATTCACCTGTGCCCTTCCATTAAATTCCACAGGCTGGAATCACTTAGTTATTGCTAGGTAGGTCAAGCCCTCGGCAAGTTTCATGGTTGTTAAGGGCAACCTTTGTGCACAAAGCATGCATAAAATCAGAATACTTGTACATTAGGCTGCGTTCACATAGAAGTATACTATTCGGGTAAATGGGGGCTCGTTTTTGAGGGCACGCGAATAGCTTGAATCGAACGATAGGATTTCCTAACACCGGTTCACATAAGAGGGCACTATTCGAAAGTACCGAATAGCATAGAATAGTATAGCATAGTGGGAATCAAGCTTGTTCGATTTTCTTGCAGCGTATACCGTCTCTCGTTTATGAAATAATGACAATTTTGGTCTGGATTTGCCCTTTAGCAAAAATAAGCATGTAGACTGACTTTCTGATGCAGTTTAGAAATTGTTAATAAGATTTGCTGGGATGTAGGAGGAAGAAATCCTTACTGCATGGGATGGTGAGTTGACGGTGCGGGTGATGGTGTACTCGGTGCCCGAATAGCGAATAGCGAATAGCGAATACTTCTATGTGAACGCAGCCTTACAGAACCGGTCTGTTTGATATGATATGGAATCAGTTTGCAGCATGAAATCTTGCTGTGTCAGGCAGGTTCCTGGACAAGCTTTTATGGTTATCAGGAAAAACTGGTAGAACAATTAATAGAAACTTCTGCATTATGCTTGAACACATTATCGCTAAGGTCTACAACTGTGCTCTTCTATTTGAAATGTCACTCTTGGCCACAGACTTTGTGATATACATGTAGATGAGCAGAAATCAGATTCTAACATTGGCCTCAAAAGTTACTTTTCACAACTCAAATACCCAGCCTATCTAAGAGCAATTCTGAAATGTGTGCAATGTTCAATTCTTTAGTTACAGGTGGCACACCAGCATAGAACTGGTTGACATAGATTACCTGGCATTTTGTAATAGGACCTAAACAGTTTTACATCAAATGCTATTGATTTGAAATATTCATACAATGTTCTATATCCTGACTTCATTGGTCTGAAAAGACACCAAGAAATTTTTAAGACTGAGAGTGATATCTGGGTAATGATATGGTAATCTTCAACCTCAGCCTGTAAGGTGTGTAACAGTAGTTGTACACGAGGTGCATGCTGTGCTATGGTAATGGGGTTTGCAGAGAAGGTGTGCTGACTACAAACATCCAGTTATACTAAGGAGGTTTAAGAGTTGGAGTTCCAACTGGCTGTAATTAATCAAACAGTTGTCAGATTTCTATTGATGAACAAAAGAATTTCACCGGTGCATTTGTGCCTTTGATGATCGATGTTTGACGTCGCCGTCTTGCTGAGCAATCTGCAGATTCATTTTGAATGTTAACATAATATTGGCCATATTTTGCTTATTTATTTATTAAATGAAATGAAATTTCACTAAATGATAAACCATGTAAAACAAAAGTCAATCCCGTGCAGAAATTTGTGCAAAAGTGTAAATCAGAGCTGTATCATGTGAAAATGTTTAAAACTGTACCATCCTGGAAAGCTGGTTTTATCACTTTTCCACTTAATTTCCACAAATAAAACTAACATGGAATAATCTTCAAGTATCATTCGTTATTGATAGATATATCAGATTGGTGCCATGGTATGCCCAGTCAAGTAATTTTCATCTTTATTTCAGCATTTTTTGTGCAATTTCTATTCGCACATCCTCGTGTCTGTACCACCTACCTTTTGTAAGAAGGGATAGCGAAAAGTAATTACCATCACAAATACATATCTTCCTTAGAAAGTGATTATGCGATAAGACATGAGTGAATTGTCTTCCTATCTGCGTGGCAGATCCTGTTTGACACATGCTTCAAATATTTTTGAGCGGCGGCATCGAACATCTAGCAAAGGAAATAAGACGGTTTTGACTCCATTCTCTTGAACCTCCTTGGTTATACTTGTCAAGAGTAACAATCAAAGGTAATGATATACCTATGGTCTAATTTATTTCAGTAAACCATAAAAGAACATAAAATGGAACTTAACCTCTGATGCATTGATTTGTGTTGTTGATGTCAGAGTGATATTGGCCGTATGAAGAGAGAGACAGAGAGAGAGACAGACAGACACAGAGAGAGTGAGAGAGAGGGAGAGAGAAAGGGGAAAGAGAGATGAAGAAGAGATTACCGTATTTTGTTTTTTACAGTTTTCCTGTCAGTGGTGCTTGGTGCAATCTGACAGTGGAGTGTACTAATAACAAAGATAATGATGATAATGATGATTTAGCCATTTATTGAAGATAATAATGAAAATGATAATGATAGATATAATAATAGCAATGCTCCTTACCACTGACTGAGTGCTCAAATTGCATGAGAAATTCCTCACACAGCATAAACAGAAAAGAGATTAAGGAAAGAAGGAAAAGAAAGGAAATGAAGTTATTAATCATATGCTGAATTAGATAGGTGATGATGATAATGATGATTATCATCGTACTTCCGTTATCATTATCATAATGATTGCTATTATCATCATTATTGATATTATTATGATTATTATTATCAGTGTCAATTTTTTAAAATCATTATCATTGTCATTTATTATCATCATCATAATCATCATTATCGTCATCCTCATGATCCTCATGATCACTGCTATGATTATCTATAGCTTACTTGCCAGCTAGGAGAAAAACTAAAAGCTGATTTACTACCATAGCTAGTAGCTCTGAGCTACACACACTCAAATTCACACACACAAAAAACACTTTTTTACAGAGATGCACACACATGAACATACCCACATACAAACAGGCACAACTATTCGTTGCCCTCTATACACATCTACCCCAGATCTTGCTCCTCGCTGGACCATCCCACTTGCGCACGGATTCTAAGCCTGTGGGTAGACCTGTCTGCTCATTGCCTTTCATCTATTTCTTTGTTAGACCTCCTTCAAGGTCTACCGTTGAAGATATGCTATCACTATATAAAATGGTGCGTGTTACTGTAAGAGTGGATAATTTTGCACAACTAATTTTTCGCACTTGGCCAAGTAAGAAGAGTTTGGTGTGTTTTTAATTCCGCGGAATCAAGACATCAACTACTGGAACATATGGCAAGCAAAACTATTTGCGTGCTTTTATTTTTGCGCTAGTTTCTGGTTGCGCGAAATGCGCTAAAATTTCAACATGGCGAAAATTTCCACTTTTACAGTACTCCTTGGGGAGACTATGACAAGACAGAGACAAATCCAAACACTAATATACACAATGAACATTTGTTGTGTCTTTATTATTTTTAGTGCGAAGGGTTTGTAGAAAATCCAAGCAGAAATGTCTTGATTCTGATTCTGTATGCGCCTAGAGGAGACAATGAACTATTAAATCTGTGATGAAATTTTAAAGAGGTATATATGCTTATTGCAAAGTATAGTAGTTTGAAAATATAGATAATTGAGAAAGACTTAGAGTGGCCTTAGTTTTCTTGGATGTGCCACAAGGTTTTAGTTTTTTATGTTTGGTGTTGATATCTTGCTTTTCTGATCAAAACCAGCAGTTTCGTCTCTGCAGTA
The DNA here is from genome assembly GCF_040938485.1 of Diadema antillarum. NCBI lineage: Eukaryota > Metazoa > Echinodermata > Echinoidea > Diadematoida > Diadematidae > Diadema > Diadema antillarum. The sequence continues at coordinate 787,891 of NW_027271302.1, forward strand.
GTAATTGGATGGTAAAATCAATGTCCTACACATCAACAGGTTACTGTGTTAACATTAAATGAGGGTTGCATAACCACTTGCTTGTGAGCTGTCTTGTGGCTGTTACTTTTCACAAAACAGGAGAAGATTGATGTTATACAATTATTTCTTGCTAAACTCATAGGGGGAGGGAAGAGAGAGAGAGAGAGGGGGGGGGGGGGGGGGAGAGAACAGGGGGGGGGGGGACCCATTCCAGGCTGACGTCGAGGGCGTGATGATCAACTGTACAGTGAGCTATATGACCAGTTCTTTGGATGTTCATCCTGATGCAGCTATATATGGCTCCATGGTAAGCTGCTTGGAAGAATGTTAAAGGAATAATTCTTTGGTAAGATGAACACACTGATGAGAATCAAGATTTGAGGATGAGTTCATTGTTTGAGAGGAACAAGGGTTTGATAGGGGAGCTGAGTCAAAAGGGCACCCAAAAAGGGGGCATACATATCCGCGCTAATTTAGGCAAGTATTAGCGTGGTTCAAGCTGCGGGAAGATCCAACCTTCGGAGGCTAATCTGGGAGTAATCCACCAGCTTTGCCAACCATCGTCATCAATCACCACGGCAACCTATAGGCTCTATGGTAGATGTGGATCGATCTGGGCGGTTGATTTTTTTTGTTTGATCTTGCTATTATCAGATGCATTTTGACAGAGGAAGATTCCACTCGTGATCTGGCCATTAATCTTTAATAGGCCTGCAAATGAGAAACTAAGGAGGCCTCATTTGTCCCTTGGTCCTTCATGTTAAGTACCAATCCTTGAAATATAAGAACCAATACTCTTGACTTCCCCTCCAAATTAAGATGACAATTCATCACATAAAATCCCACTTTGATGCATCTATAGATAAGTTTACAAACTCATGAACACATAGAATATAATACATTCCCTTGTCAATAAATAAAGTAAAAAAAGAAATGTGTAATATAGTTGAACTTTAACAGTGATATTTCTTTTGTTTGCTGGGGGGGGGGGGGGGGAGTAGAATATCTCTGAAATCTTTGCAGCAATCAACTGAGACTGTCAAATTAAAAAGTTCATGAAACAAGTGAGCCTCCATCACCTATCACCGACTGTGACCTGCTTCTTATCTAACACTTTGATAACCCACGATGCAGGCTGTATGAACTGCTGTCCTCCCGATGACATCAGGATGGCAATATAGTGTGCAAACTGCAATGAATGATATAACACTTTGTCAAACTGGCCTCTCTGCACAGCGCTGCATTTGTCTCATTGTAGATCTCTTCATTCCATTTCATTTCATTTCATTTTATATAATTCCACTTATTTCAGTTTATTTCATTTCATATCATATCATTTCACTCCTTTCCATTTCATACACTTCATTTCATTTCATTTCATTCCATATATCATTTCATTTTATTTCACATATTTCATTTCATTTTATTTCATTTCATTTCATTTCAAACAAAAATGCAGTTACAATAAAACAGGCACACATATACTTTGATATACAAAATCCATACAACAGTCAGTGAACAGTGCGAGGAAAACTCTTTGAGCTATGTGTTTTTGTGTGTGTGTGTGTGTGTGTGTGTGTGTGTGTGTGTATGTGTGTGTGTGTGTGTGTGTACAATAATCGATTTATCCCTTTGAATAGAAATGCAAGATTTCTACAGCTTGTCCACAGTATACTATCAAAAAGAGAATCCAGAGAATCAGACAAACAAACAAACAAATAATCACAACATTACCATCAATGAGGAAATTATGGTTAACCATTTTGAGTTGCAAAATTATTTTATCCAGGCTGATATCTAATGCCCACATGACAATTGTGAGGTCCTGATTTAGTCAGGTATTCATAGATAATAGAGAGTATCATCTATTGTGGTTTACAGAGGATTGAATGAGACAACACGATGATGGGAACCAGCTTTAATGAAACACGATGAAACAAAGAGAAACACTGTTATAGACAGTAGACCAATTAAGTTAACATTTAAAGACATTGTACAATGCTAATAGATTCCTACTACTGTATCTGGTTATATATCGTACTTCTCTTAGTATATAAAATATCCACAATGCTCTTTGTCCAAAATCTGAGCATGATTACTTTTGAGATTTCTGATTCAGGTTCTTTGATTCATGATAGAAATCTTTGCTAATAGCTCTAAACCTATCTACTGCACAACTTGCACATTGTGCATGTATTCTTACTGTAATTGCTTAATTCACCTGTAACACTCTTGGTAATGTAGTTTATTTATCCAATATTTATACAATAAATGTGTGTGTGTGTCTTCAGTCTAGATTGGATGTACAGTGCATTGAGAGTTCTGTGAGATTTTAAATGTTTGGTTTTTGTTTTTTCACAGAATTTATGCACTCTGTAAGTGAAGACACTTCAACTTTACATATTCAAACAGCTGTTTCAAAAAGAGCAGAGGCTAGCTTTGATTTTTGTGGCCCCAAACTGTGGAACAGTTTGCCAGCATATTTATGGCTATGTACATCAACAGAATCTTTCAAGAGAAACTTAAAGACATATTTAATTTTATTGTAATGTAACGATATTGGAGAGCTGATGTATGTAAAGTGCATAGAGCAGTTTTTAATTGATTATGCGCTATATAAGTGCCAGTGTAATATTATTATCATTATTATTATTATTATTATTATTATCATTATTATCATTATTATTATTATTATTATTATTAACATCATCATCGTTATTATCATTAACATTATTGTTATTATTATTATTATCATTATTATTATTATTATTATTATTATCATTATTATTATTGTTGTCGTTATAATTATTATTTATACTATTTTTTGTCATGGCCCAGTCTACGAAGAAATAAAACCAATATAAAAGAAAAACCTTAAGAGTGACCGGAGCATTGGTTAATGGATATTCTGACGGGGTCATGGCAATATCCCTAGATATCATACACTTCAAAACACAGAACACATAGAAGCACACACATCCACATCAGTCACACGCACAACTAACGATCGATCGGGAAACAAGTAGACAGGACAAAACAGAGAGACATTGGGAAGTTGAAGTTAGAGAGAGAGAGAAGAAAAGACGTATAGGCCTACAAAGCAACTGCCGAACACTACCCTCTGCCATTGGACAACAGCAACAAACAATATGATATATTATCAGCCATACAGAGGATTTATAGAGCCCAAATACAAGTGTTATTTTGTCGACGCACCTCATAACCTCCGACCCACTTAGAAAGTTTGTTGAACTCGACCAATATCTTTTGTATAATAATGATAATATTGGATGTCCTATTTTCGGTTAATACAAGGAAATATTGGACTCGTTTTCGACTCGTCCAATATTATGTGCATAGCTCGTCCAATATTTTCTTGTATTAACCTCAGGGCCCTCCAATATTACATAATGCAAATACAGGCTAATTAAAACAGCACATAATTCAAACAGTAAGTAAGAACCGAATAACACTTTCTTTAATTTTATTCAAATACAGCAAGACTTTGTGCATTTAGATCATCATTCTGATTTGAAAAACTCGGTCTAGCATAAGCAAAATGTGTTCTCTGATGGAATACTGCATGCGGAGTATAAAAAATCAATGAAATTCGTTTGACCGTCTAGTAGGGAATGAACAGTGCATCTCTACGAAATACATCATAATTAAAAAAATGGGAAACTCCCCGCTCGTATCATTGTAGCTGACCAATGAAATTTACACATTATAACCACTATCATGACTATAGGCCAGTATACACGCGATCATATCATTCTCAGCGTGTTGTTGAGGTATTGCTTTTTCGAATAGGTCGACCAATAATAAAGAAATGTTAGTAGTAGACTACCAATCATTTAGTAATGTCATCCATATTATTATGGGTATACTGTTTTAACAAATTGAAGTTAATCATGATCATTTTGACAAACTTTTGGTTACCTATGTTCCTTTACCCTAAGCAGCCTATGTTCGATTATACCTCCTGTGACTTTGTTTTGTTTTGTTTTTGAAATCAATAAAATATGAAGAGAAAAATGTAGTAGACACATTTATATAGGGACAGCTGGAATCCATAAATCTCCCTGCTTTGATTATGATACCGCTTGGGATCGCCACAGTAACTAACACAACGATGTCAACATATGACAACAACATCAACAACAGAAACATAAAATATTGGGGATGCTGAGTATGTAATTATCAGGTAAATCTGACTGCCGATTGTCAACCTGTGAAAGTAACCTTGTGCGGTTTCTAAAACAATCATGAAATGCGTAAAAGATTTCCGATGGAAGCCTGTAACTTGTCAGGTGTCTCATTAATGTATGTTTGTTTGTGTTTGTGTTTTTCCTGTTGAGATGCACATTCCGCGGGTTTCAAATTCGCCTGATAGGATGATGAAAATTCTATTCATTAGGCCTAGTGTTTGTCGCTGGCTTTGGTGAGCTAACACATCAACATCAGTGAGTGTTGATTTAACTAAATTTCTTTTTGTATATTGAATGCTGAAAAAAATTGTATCCTCACAAACATGACGCAAGGGAGGAGGGATGGGAAGAAAAACAAGCAGTGCTGAAAACCTTCACCTACGTGTCCTTGTGAGGGGATGCCAGTGAGATTGTCTATTTTGATTGTGAATTATTCACAGAATTACTCCGACCTTCAACTTAGAGCGGATGCACTCCATTCAGGTATAGAATAATGTACAAACGATGCGAACAAAAGCAGTGCAGCTTTACCTCCCCTTCCGCGATGCAATCAAGAATTTTATTTTCCCCACTTGGTACTATTTTCTGTGATGTTTGCTGCGTCTTTCGCAGTTTAAATTATGACTTACGCCGCAGTGTGTTTACTTTGCATGCTTTGAAAATGAGTTGTTGTTATTGTTGTTTATAGCCCAAGTTATACATTGTATATAATATACTGAGCTTTAGCGAGATATAGATCTGCGACGCAAACGCTACATAGACGACGCAGCCTCCCAGGTTGGACAATGGAAACAGCTGTATTGCGCATGAGCAGAACACCATTTTTGGCCTGATTGGCATCGTCCTAGCGTTCGCGTCGCAGCTCTAGCTTAAAGCTCGCTAATAGGCCCTGTGCCACTTTAGTAGGACCTAGTACCTATAACCAACACTACGTCACATGTGGTTGGTTGGAGGATTGTTCCTTTTCATGGTGGTGACCACCTGTTTCCATATCGATGCCGATCAACTTAGAGTGTCCCGATAGAATTACTCAGTTGTAGTTTTATACACTGCCAAATGTGGCCGTAGTTTTCAGATCATTCATTCGGGATGAAATAACGTCATGCTGATTTTAATGTTTTGAATTGTTATAAGGGAACGGGGAGACGTCCCTGAAGCAGTCAAAAGAAATGTGGTCTTTATGCCTAAATTTTGCAACATGCACTGACACGAGGGTCTTATAGCATTAAGATTTACTCCACACCATTCTTACACTTAGTCTTCTTCCTTGAAGAGACTCGAGTTCTTTGCGAGAGAAAAGAAAGGAGAGAGAATAAGAGGGGGGGGGGGAGACAGAATGTATTGATCGTAATATATATCCACATCCATGAAAATATGAAACAGAAAAACGGCATGCACTGGATGCTTTGGCATTTCTCTTCTGTAGATCTCCTTTCTTTTCCCTCTTTTCTTTTAGCCACCTGAAGTGAGTGATATGTGAATGTGAGTTGAAGCTACGGAAAGATTACATTAAACTACAACTGGGTATTGCTATCTCTTGTTGAACTTTCTTTTCTCATAAGCAGTCGAACATAGCCTTACTTCTAAAGTAAATAAAAAAAAATATCGTAATGAGCCTGTTTTGATCACGTCATGTACACCCAAAGCTGTAGCCGAGTTCGTATATAGTATTCGCGCTATAGAGTTTATCACGAGGGAGGGTGTTGGAGCATGGCTGATTACCGTCTGCTAAGTGTCTGCTTCATAAGAAACATCAAAGCTTTGGCTAGCTCCTCTAGACCCCCGCAGAACATTTTACCCTATCCGTAGTCCTCATGGAGGTGTCATACATTACAGGACCTGGTATGCCAAGCCGGAGTGCTATTGTCACTGCTCGCTCACCCCAAGGGACCTGGGAAGTTTGAAGTGTGTGAGGGGTTGTAAAGATACATTAAAGAATTTACTGGCAGTTCAACTTCCTGCATCAATGTGGTATCCATATAGATGATCCAGTCTGTGAATTCAAAACATTTTTTTCTTTATTATTATCATTATCATCAATTTATTTATTTAATGTTTTTTACGTGGCGTGTGTCATACATGGGTGTTATCATTTTTCGCCTCTATATGGCGACAGCACACATTTTTGTTTTCAACTAAACAAGTACGCATAAAATTGTAGAGGCTAGTATACACACTTCTAATTTCGTTTTTTTTAATATTTTGTCTTGTTTCCCCCTTTTGTTTAGGGATATTTTATCTTTGTTTGTAACTAAATAACAGTGCAAGATGCTTGCCCACCAGAAAACGAAAAAAGAAAAAAAAAGAAAAGAAAAGAAAAGAAAAGAAAAGAAATCAAGAGTCATTGTTTTACCGGACATTATTCCCCAAATCGATGGAATAATCAAATAACAGTGCAAGATGCTTGTCCACAAGAGAAAACGAAAAATGAAAAGAAAAGAAAAGAACAAAGAAAAGAAAAGAAGAGAAAAGAAAAGAAAAGAAAAGAAAAGAAAAGAAAAGAAAAGAAAAGAAAAGAAAAGAAAAGAAAAGAAAAGAAAAGAAAAGAAAAGAAAAGAAAAGAAAAGAAAAGAAAAGAAAAGAAAAGAAAAGAAAAGAAAAGAAAAGAAATAAAGAGTCATTGTTTTACCGGACATTATTCCCCAAATCAATGGAATCGACACAATGAAGAGTGATAATGGCTATATGAGTATGATTGAAGTCCAACTAACCCCATCAACATCCTTCCATTCTAGGCTATGCTGTTCACACACCTTCTTTATCAACGTAACCGTTACCACCCACATTGAAAACAATTCGGACAAAAATCCTAAAGACATCATTGTATAAACGGTAGGTAGTAATCAATGTAAAAGGTAGCATAATGGTTGTTAAACGCTGATTTATGCAGTATCTTTTAGTTTCTTTACTTATCATTTCCTTTTATTTTTCTTTCTCTCTGTAAAGTGCATATAGAAACCCTATCAAAGGTATTATGCACTGTATAGGAGCGGTAATAATAATAATAATAATAATAATAATAATAATAGTAATAGTAATAATAATAATAATAATAGTAATAATAATAATAATAATAATAATAATAATAATAATAATAATAATAATAATAATAATAATAATAATAAACATAAACAATTCAACGCATTCTTGTGTCAATTTTGCTGCCTTTCAGATGCCAGATTCGACTAAACTGCTTCATCGCATCTGTTCACAATATGTTTTATTTCTTTACGGCGAATAAACGACTTTACAATAGATGATACTGCCTTTCTTATAGGAAAAGGAGGCCCACAGCTGTCATAAATGTCGCAAGCTGCAAGGATTGGGGAGATAATGACATCCGTTCTTATTTGCATGAGATGCATTCCCAAGCATCCTTGCATGTGAGGTGTCAGAGCGTGTGGCATCACCGTCTGGGGAGCAGTTAGACCGGAAAGGTAAAACAAAGAGGGGAATGTGACTCTTCGCTGACAATTGACTTCACTGCATCCTTTCTGCATTGTTTTAACTTTTTTTTTCTAAATCGTTTCCAAACAGCGACACAGTCAATTTCAAAATAAAAACACCAATCAGTATAGCATTACACTCCTATTACCACTTCTACTACTAATGTCTGCTACTACTTCCGTTACTGCTGCTGCTGATGAAATGATGATGATATCATCACATCATCATTGTGGTGATGGTAATGATAACTGTGATAATAATGGCATTATACCATTGATAATCATCATAATAATTATTGTTATAGTTATTGCTATTATTATCATCGTAACGATAATGATCAATACTTGACAACTATATGATCGACATAAAAGGGCTGCCGAGTGTTTTTGAGTATGTGTACGTGTGTGTAGGGGGGGGGGGGGGGAGTTCATAAGGGTAGTACTCGTCGTTGGGTCAATGGTATCCACCCCCCCCCCCCCCCCCCCCACACACACACATACACCTTGGGTCAATGGTATTCCCCGCCGCCCCCTCTTTCTTCGACGGGAAGAACCCTCCGAAAGTAACATGATGTGTGTGTGTTTGTGTGTGTGTGTTTACGTATTTCCCCGAGTTTTTCGCGGCCCCTGCAAGTATATCTTTTGCTGAATTGAGTAGGCTCTATAACAAAATAACTCAAATTCAATAACATTCGTCCTACACCTTTGTGTTGTTTCTTTCATCTACAAGAAAAATGGTGATCTAATTTAATGAGAAATCGAAATTACTAGTTTAATGCATGTGTAGGTATGTGCTAGGTACAGTCTTCAAAGACAAAGAGAAATTACCCTTTCTTTATGTGAACCGTGTCATTGTACTTTTTTTTTACAAAGAAATAAAGTTGCATCTATATCGTGTTGTTTTACAGTGTATACACGCCCGAGCTGTGATGTAAAATCTTCATCAGCAATTCTAATTCCAAGGTGATTCTGTATTCATAATCTGAAGATGTCACCTCCTCATACCAATGAAAACTTCCATGAGTAAATATACAGATAAAGAATTTCATCGCAACGCTCAATGGTTAGATATAGAGTGATTGTGCTTATTTATACCAATAGTACAGTTATCCTTTCCAGTGAACTTCTGTACCGTCATGATTATGTAAGACTTTTCTCAAACTCTAGTCTTTTCACACGCGAAAGATTAAAACAAATCTTTTCAAGTGTGCAGTAAGACAAATAATAATAATAATAAATACATTAAGAAGGAATGAACATCAAAATACGTCAGTGCGTTGAGACACTTTTAATGACCATAATGTGTGAACTTAAAGACGGGTAATTTGACATTTCCTTGAACCAGCAGGAATGCCTCAAGGAAGATGGTGCCAAGGAAAATGGTGTCAAATTCACAATCAATTCTCGCACGACTGAGCACGTACAAACTCATCAACGCCAACTAGCAACGCCAATCCTTCACAATAAGATTTAAACTACTTGCTCATTGCCCGAGGCTTTTTGGATGAAAGCCTTGGGAATGCAAACAGCTATATGTGAAGAGCTGTACAGCATAAAACTATTGTGGCATATAGGTCGAGGTGGTGTTACTCTAACAAAATTATACGAACTTGTCTGAGTTTATTCTGTCTTAACAACAACAACAACAACACACACACACACATACACACACACACACACTCACACACACACACATACACACACACACAGAATGGATATTACTCTCCAGTATACCATACCTGTGAAAATCTGTTAATTGCAAACTCTTTTAATAGCAAATATTCTCTTCAGAAGCACCATAAGAAAACAAGGTGCAGTTTTTGTGTTTGATTGTGGTTTACTAGAGATCACTACACAATGTCTACCCTGAAAACTTGGTGTGATAGAGGTGCCTGGTATTCTTGGAGAAAGACCCCATCGCCACCCATGGCTGTAATGGACTTCATGTGAACTTTACCCAACTTTCCAAAGCCACTCTTGAACTACTCACCTCTATTTCTTCTTGCCCAGGTAATGAGAAATTCTTTTGTCGGCTGGAGCGTGTGGCCAAGCATCATTTCCTGTTGATTAGACTGCCACTAATGCCTTTATTGTCAGACACCTTTTGCTTGCTTTGTGCTGGAAAGTTTTGAACTTTCTAGCATGACCCCATACTGACATTAGATAGTATGCAACATTGGAATATCAGAGACACCAGTTTTTCCTCTTTCCTCCAGGTCTACTTGTCATCATCATAACAAACTAATCATCCCAGTACTCATATTGGTATCAACTATATCATCATCATTCACATCACTTGTACGATCCTCCTCCTCCTCCTCATCATCATCCTCATCCTCCCCATCCTCATCAACCTCATTCTCATCTTCCTTATCCTCATCATCCTCATCATCACCATCATCTCTACCATCACTCATGTAATCTTCACAATCGTCTATAACATCACTACCATCCCCTTCATCAACAATCTGTTACTTTGCAAAAAGAGTTGGCTTATGATTTAAAAGTCATTAATTTTATCACATCGGATAAAATTACTGACATTCAGCCATTGCTTCATTTAAAAGCATCATTACTTGGGAACATGACCTATGGATGGTTGGATCAAGGGTCTTTCAATTATGAAAGCTGATGAGCATGCAGTTCATGTAAATAAAAAGCTACACATAGGTCCTGTGGGATCACAAAACAGTATTTCATACGTTCCACAAGTATTTATCAACCTAAATGGTTTACTATCTATATTTCTACAATAATTTTGCTTTTTATGTAATCATAAACATTACAGACACACACTAACACCAACACCAACACAAACACAAACACAGACATATAAATAAACATAAACAACAAACATCAAAACAAACAAGTGAAGTAGAGGTTGATACAAATAAACATAAACATGACTTTATTATTCAATACTGTTTTGTTCCCTTCAGGGGAAAAGATGACTCTACATTACTTTTGAAGTCAATCACACCTTGCATTGATTCTTCTGTCATGAACATATTGGAATAATCACATTTCATAGATATCTATGCAAGAAACAAATACCCTGGCACAATGCAAAGCTTTAAAAAAAAAATCAAAAAAATATAGCATCATTTTGAACACCAGGTGGCAAAAATAAGCTGTTGCAAATTCATGCATCAAATAATACATTAAAACATGGAAGAAGATTCCTTATTGGCACTTTATTCTGCATACACAAATATCATGTTCACTGAAAGGCTTGGTGCTAGGAGCTGTGGCCATGTAATTACTGTAAAAGTGGATATTTTCGCGTGACTAATTTTTCGCGCTTGGCCGGGTCGGAAGAGTTTCGCGTGTTTTTAATTCCGCGTAATCAAGACATCACGCACAGGCACATATGGCAAGCAAAAATATTCGCGTGCTTTTATTTTCGCGCTAGTTCCTGGTGAAAATTTGAACACCGCGAAAATTTCCACTTTTACAGTAATATGCTTCTCTTATGTAAGCATCCTATGAGATGCCTTCACAGAACAAACCAACACCACCTTACAAAGAAACATTCAAAACCTAATAATTGCAATAGATGATTAGCTCTTGGGATATATCTACTTGTTTCCATGGTATTTTCAACAAATGCAATTGCAACAACATCACATCAATCGAACTCCAGGCTGTAATCAACTCTGGTCCAGTTGTAGTGCAATAAGAAAAAAAAAAGAGTAAAATAAATTCTCACTTTTATTTTCTCCTTGAGATTATCAGAAAACAGACCATTTTTCTTTTTAAAGATTTTCTGTGCTGCTATCTTGCATCACTCACTGAAACCTAGCATAGGTGCATCATTAGTGTGTTCCTTGAATTGATAATTTCATTATATAGAACAATCATCACTGAGTCCAGCCAGACATTAATGTCATTAATGATAAAGGACTTAGTACACTCCTTCAAATATTTATCAAAATATAAACTTATCCTTTGCACATGTATTCTCATGATGTAGTGCTCTTATTATAGTACAGATGCCGAAGATGAATTCAGCTGTAGCTATAATATTTCATCAAAATAAATCCATTTTTCATGAAAACTGCAAAATCAAATATTTGAAATTACAAAAGCAAAGCATGAGAAATGATCAAAAGAGCAGTCTTGGATTGACATACACTATGGATAGAAGCCAGAAAACTTCAGCTGAACTACACTTTGCTCTACGTACTAACATTAAAGAACATTAATACCCGTCTTCTGTCATGCCACTGCAAAATTACCCCCCCCCCCCCAAAAAAAAAAAAAAAAAAAAATGAACCAACCCTAGATTTAAGTTAAACGGGTTGTCTCCCTTCATAAGGGAGTAGCTACGATAAGGAACTTTACACCAAGGCACTATTCTGAGAGATACATGTATTTTTCTAGAGTGTATCATAACAGCTGGTATATGTATAATTGATGAACTTTTTCAAACTTGAACATTTTCCAGTGACCAAGTGCAGAAAGAGGTGTGAAATCACATAAGTTCAAGGAACCTCACTGTATTATCCTTGTAGAACACAAAACAAATTCCATCAATTTACAATGAGGGTCTCTGCTCACTGTGAAAAGGTTCTTACATGGTGTCTCAAAATGGTTGACAAAAGTGGATTTAAGACTTGATTGGAAGATTCATTTTGAACAACTGAATACTGCCTTTAGTAAAAATTGCCCAAAATAAAAAAAGTTAATTATGGGAAAGTAAAGAGTAGTGGATATTATCTTCACAAATATTCACTGGAACATCCAGATTACAAAAGTTTGAATTTTGTTGAATACCATCATGTCTTTCTAACCATCATTTGACCTTTCATGGTAACAAAAAAGGTCACTTCCGATGTTTCCAAGGCTGTCCAGAGCTGCCTGTCCACTCTTCACATGAGAGGCTGAATGAGATCAAAGCAACCTGTCCCACCGTTGACTACTCTGCCAACCACAAGACGAGCGGACGGTGATTGCAGGTTGTCCTTGGCACCTGTTTGACAAAGAAAGTAAAGAAACGCTCTCACAAAAACTGACTGGCAAGGCAGACAAACACTTCTAACTGACTGAGCCACCTCATCATCCTCACACATCTAACTGGCTAGTGGTAACAGAGCAACAAATTGTGGTTACTTAATGGACAGAGAGTACCCCTCCCATAAAAGGGTTTGAAGATTTAGCAATTCACTCAAACTCAGTTGAAACAACGCTCTACTTGAGTTGGTGACAAAAGAAGAGGTGGAATTTTTTCATACACATATATGCCCCACACTTTATGAAAATTCATCATATCTCAGCACATATCCCTGGAAGCACGGCACAAAATCTTAACACTGCTACCAGAATCATCACAATTCAGCGACTTCATACTGAAAGTTCTCCTTAAATTCATTGCAATGGTCATCCACAGTAAAGAAGCTTTGGTAAGATCTGTGGATTTCACCGACCTTGAATCGTGGCCTCACGGAGAAACTTCATACAGCTCTCAAACGTCATCTTCTGTAGGGGTGAGGCATTGGACTCCAGGCCAATACGGTTGAAAGGTCGGTAGACACCCTCAAAGGTCATGTAGTCTGCAATGAGGGACAGGTGGCGGGGGTCCACCGTGATCCCGTACACTGAGAAGACGTCTCGAACTTCCTGTTCACAAAGACAAGTTTAGTATTGTTTAATGACAGAGAGGTTTTACGCTCAGGAAGCACAACAAGAATTCTATGTTGGCCTGTGGTATCTATGCATTTGATCTAGCAACAATTTATTGTATTTTAGTGATAGCTATCTACATTGTTCATAAGATCATTGCATAACACAAAATTACTCCACAAACTTCCCACTACACACATTGGTGGGTGATTATATTGGATTCATGAGAGCACTACTGCCTAGTACACACAAAGAGCAAAATGGTGATTTCTATTACAATTTCTTTGTAGCAAAAAAAAAGCTTCTGAAAACTGCTTATCCAATAATGGCCAGCCAATGGAGTAAAATGGAGTCAAAAGGGGCCAGACCTTTCCATTCTAGCAGAATCTGTGTCAGAGGCAAAATGACAAATGGGCAGGGAAAGCCATGATATATAAGGACTACACACAAGAAGCATAGTCAGAGGAAGGTTAGGGATACAAAAACAAAGAAAACAAAAGGATGGGTTGGAAGACAAGGGCAAGGAGCCCATCAAGTAAGGGAGGGGGATTAAAGCAGGAAGGTGGACAGACAAAAGGCAGAGGGGCTGACCAAGCAGTGTGCCCTGACCTGACTGTCCACCCTCCTGCTTTAATCCCCTCCCTTACTTGTTGGGCTCCTTTCCCATGACTTCCCACTCACCCCTTTTGTTTTCTTTGTTCTGTGTCCCTAGCCCTCCCCTGACTGTGCTTGTTGTGTCTAGTCCTTATAATATGTGATTGCTTTCCCTGCCTGTTTGTCATTTTGCCTCTGAGTCTGATGAAGATTCTGGTAGGATCGAAAGCTCAGGCCCCTACAATTTCTTTGTGTCAATCATCACTTCAGAGAAAATGGCTTCTATTGAGACAATCTTTTGATGTACACTTGAATGTAAAAGATGGAAATAGAGCCCAATGTTTCCTGTTACTTCAGCAAGCATCTTGTCAAAATGGCTGAGGATGCCAAATTTAACTAAAAATGTCGCTATGGCGACTGATGCCTCCGCCATAATGCATGATTCTCCCAATAGGTGTATAGTACAATGTCTTCACAATGTGTGATGACAGTTTCACATAACTGGCAAAATATTGAAATGACAGGTTTGTCAGAAATATCTTGAATGTTCACTTTTCTTGAACTAGGTTTGCTATAATTGTCTAAGAGTGCAGGTACAAGTATTTGGGGAATTGAGGATTTTTACTTGACTCCTGACTGACCCTTTTATAAGTTTATGCATTGAGTAATTTTCAAGGTATGAAGAAAGAGTGTAATTACAGTATAAAATAGATTTTTTTTTTTTTTGCATTTAAGCCTGGCCTTTGACCCTTAACCTTTGACCTTTGACCTTCTGGCTGGAAATTTCCTAGAGAATCTCCATTAGGTAATACATGTATACATTAAGTTTTAAAAATAATAATGGAAGCATTGCATCTACATATTAGTATATGAGGGAAATAGTAAAATTTTGAGGAGTTGACCTTGACCTTTGACCCCCTGACTATTGACCCATGACCCCTAAATTCCCTAGATAATCCCTGCCAGTCAGTACATACGTATGTACCAAGTTCCATGTGGATATGGGGGAAATAGCAACATTTTAAGCATTTGACCTTGACCTTTGACCTCTTATCAATGTCACTAAAATCTACTCAACTAATTGCCTCATCATACATTATCCTTGGACCAAGTTTGGTGAAAGCTGCTTCATCCAGTTTTGAATTATCACGTAAACAGATAAATTTTAGGATTTGACCTTGATCTTTGACCTTTGACCTCTGTCCGATTTCACTCAAAAATTAATCAAGTAATTGTCCCATCATACATCATCTTCGGACAAAGTTTGGTGAAATTTGCTTGATTCAGTCTTGAGTTATCACGTAAACGGATACAATTTCATGATTTGACCTTGACCTTTTGACCTTTGGCCTTTAGCCGATTTCACCAAAAATCTAATCCAGTAATTGCTCCATCATACTTTATACTTGGACCAAGTTTGGTAAAATTCCAGTCAATATTACTCAAGTTATCGCGTAAACGAATGCGGACGTACGTATGTACGGACGTACAATCCGAAAACATAATGCCTCCGGCACCACTTCGTGGTGGAGGCATAAAAATCACCAGATATTCTATTGCGAGAAAAAGTCTAGTCTTTTACCTATTGTACACCTTAACCTTTATTCCCATTAAAAGCATCATTTTACCAGAGCAAGACAGACTGAGCACACTGCATGCTGCTCAGCGAAGACTTTCCCAAAGAAGTGTGTCGAGAACTGAAAAAGAGAAGCTGAAGTTTAGTGGCTTTCTTGTAACTCCCCCCCCCCCCCAAAAAAAAAAAAAACCCAAAACAAAACAAAAACAAAAACAAATCCCAAACCAAATTTACTCTTGCAAACTTGCCTTGATGATGGCTCTACATGCTGCTTCTATTCCATAAGTGTTGGCCATGGCATGGATATCATTGGTGTAGGCTCTGTTCAGATTCAGCAGCTTGTCATACTTGTATAATTCCTGTAGGAAAAAAAGAAGAAGAAATCAGGAAGTGACAGCAGCACAATTAAAATCACCGCACCATTAAACTTTTGTACAAAAAAAAAGACATAGAGAATATATCAAAGCAATAACACACCTTTATTTCCTCAAAATGCCAAAGGCTGTGAATAGGTTAAGGAAGGACTGTGACTTCAGCACATGATTTGTTGGGACTTGACTGGCTTGCATATCAGAAACTTGCCACTAGATGATGTTCAACAAGTCTCATGAAAAATGACTGACTGCTCTCAGAAAATACTAAACTATTATCAGGACCCAGCTGCAACACAGCCTGTGACATTAAAGACACCTGGAATGAGTGTTCACATACTTGGGTTGCTTTGGATGCCAGTGATATTTCATTTTTGTGTCTGGATGATCTTCCCCAGGCAAGACTATTTTGAGACATTGATCTCCAGATGGTGATAATTTGCATCAGTGCAACACACACTAATTATGACCATGCTCTGGTCGAAGGTTGTTTTCTCTGCTATAATGCTAACCATAATCACCAATTCCTGGGAAAGTCAATTGGCTCATTGTGGCCATCCCCTGGTGACAAAAGAATGCCTGCAATTCAGATTCATTTTTTTTCCCCCAATGTCACATTCTCTGAACTAGCTTTGTGAAATGCTGTCTTCCGGAGAGAGAGAAAAAAACACAACTGTGCTAGTTGGAGGACAAAAGTAGGGGGAGGGGACCAAGATATGGGGGGGGGGGGGGGGGGGGGGCACAGATCCCAGTCCATTACAGGAAATACTGTAAAACACGATATATTCGCGCCATGAACATTTCGCGAATTGGAGTCGACGCCATTTCTCACAGCATGAAATTTTCACGACTTGACCACTGGCATCCAATGCATATTGTGTAGGTAAGAACTTTCGCATGCATTTTAATTTTGCGAATGTTGCGGCTCGCGAAATTCGTGAAATTAAAATGCACGTGAACGTTCCTCGTTTTACAGTAGTCATCCTTAGCAAGCTTGTAGAATACAAATTGAATATTACCTAGGGACAGTATTTGCTCCCAATCCTACCTCTACATATGTACCTGTAGTGCTGATATGGACTCCCGTTTAATTGGTGTGTTTGATTGTCTGCCATTTTCTTTCAAAGGAATGCAGCAAAGTGATGAGAACAATTGATGTTCTTGACAGGTTGACTGTCCACTGCCAAAAGTTTTAAATGACAGTGGCAATACTGCACCTTTAAATACTATACTGTTACTATGAAAACTGTGATATATGTACTCACATCAGTGACACAATAACGGCTCCTGACCAGTCTTATTTTCTCCAAGGACTTAGGGTTAATTGGGCTAGGATTTTACGTTTAGTTTGAGATGAGGATTAGGATTACGGTTAGTATTATGATTGTGGGTAGAATTTATGTTTCGCTTAGTGTGCAGATATTTCACGGGAACAATTGTCACAAAAGCAAATGTTATGGACCCACATCACCTACTTTGAAATGTTACAAATCAGCCGCTTTATCTGCAAAACTTCCTGATATGTGTGGTGACCACAGTAAACACAGTATGGACTGTGAGATTCCACTCTGCCGTGTACCCTCCCACATTCACTGTTAGATGAACTGACCTTCAATCCTACGTACAGCACCTTGAGGTATCTTCAAATATCAACCTGTATTCACTATTTAAAAGCAGCAGCAGATTTCATATTATGTAGCAAGCATTAACACACAACTGATTGTATACAGGGCTTCTTTTTTGTTTTGTTTTTTGTTTTTTTACTCAATTTACAAAGCAAGGTGGTACAGGCATGCCATGGACTTGAAAATGAAGTGCACATGCACACGCACACACACTCACAGACAGATGTGCTACGGGCAGTTGCAGGTTGTTCTGTAATTTTCAAGAGGGGTAACCCAGGGCCACAGTTCAGGAGCAACAGAGTCTAATAGCAGCAAGCTAGACTTACTTGGAGGTTAACTCCCTCTGTGAGCAGCCTGGGCTCCAGTCCCCCATGTCCAGACACCAGGCATCGAGTGATGCCGGGGACATGGTGGACGGTAGCATCTTCAGCCAGGGACTCCAGTAGTGAAGACATGTCCAGTTTGGCATCTGTCAGGTCAAGCTGTAAGGATAGCAATGATGCATTTGTCAGTTAATACACTATGAAGGCTATTGATGATTCTAATTCACAATACTGTAAGTTGATTGGGAGCTTTGGTGATGTTTGATCTTATTCTTGTGAATACGATAGTGAAGATGTTAAGTGAAAAATACAATATACGTTCTTCATACTTGATTTACATTGAAAAATGATGATGCTTGAGCCAAAGAAACAAAAGTAGAAGATCTGTAACAAACTTTGGATTTCAAAAGGGAAATGTGAAGATAGAAAAGCATGGCAAAAACATTCTTTAACATTGACTTTGATTTGTTGTTGAATTGTAAATAGAATTACTGTATACGCTATAATTTTCGCGTACATAAATTTTCGCGAATTGCCGATGTCACACATTTTCGCGAGTGGTTAAATTCGCGATTGGGGGACCAGAGAAAATATGAAGTGGCAGAGAAAGTGTGAATTGTCAACTTACTAGCATATAAGAATGATACTAGTTATACACTGCATGAAAAAGACTTGCCAAACTCTGCGAACTAGACCTAGTAAGTTAGAATTCAACATTTTTGAAGTGGTTAAGTCCATCGCGCTAGATTTCTGACGAGTGGTCCCCTTGCGATAATGGATTGGCTCTCTACAGTATTCGTAAGTAGACGTGGACGTGCGTGAACAAGCTTAGCCAGTATGGTCTGTTCGGTAAGCCGTGACATGGTATTCTAGTACTGAAATGTTCGTATCATCAAGGCAAGGGATTCATTTTGGAAGGTAATATTTTCGCGTGTTGTTAATTTCGCGAATAGCTCCCGACTCGCGAAATTCGCGAAAATAAAACCCCCGCGAAATATATAGCGTATACAGTAGTTGAAAGCATCACTTGTGACCACCAAGCTCAAAACCCACAAAAAATATGCCAAAATGAATTCACACTTTTCTACAAAGCATAACAGAGTGAGCTTTAAATGACATATAACTCCTTAAAATTAGACCATCTTAACCCACTTAGAAAGTGACAGAAATAGAAGGTTCAGTTTCATAGAAAAGGGAAAAAAGAGGATTTAAAGATTAATGTCACTCAGGTGAGCTCTGCCGAAGGATCAATGAAAAGGTGTTTTATTTCCCAGTGAAAGCAGCACCTGCTGTTTGAAGCTGCCAAATTTTGACAGTAGGTAGAGAAGAGATTACTCTGCCAGGTAAGACAAACTTAAAAGATATGAGTCAGTCAACCCAAATGACATATTTTGGTTCATTACGTAGAATCCTAATCTGTGACTTTTCATGGCTTTTGAGCTGAGCAGTCACACTTAATAATAGATCTGGGGCCTGAACACTTTCTTATGTGAGACAACAAGAGGTGTACATTAGGAAAATGTGTAGAGTAATGAATGACAGAAATTATATAATTCATATCCCTCGTGGATATTGAACATTTTCTGAATGTACAACTCTTATTCCCAGTTTGTTCCTTCCTCTTGTCGGAGTTACACGTTGTACTTTTATATGGCCCTTTTCCACACACACATATATTTGTTTACGTGTATACGCGTATGTGCACATAATTTCATACACATTTTTGCTTTTATATCACACCACTCCTGTAAATAAATAGTATGTAGTGCCTTTTCTTTTAATTCACTTGTTGGCTGGCTCTCACTTTCATTCATTTCTTTAATTTTTTTGTCACATATTTGTGTACCAAGTTTTGGGCTTGCTGCTTGATCAGTCCCCCCTCCCACCCCCATTTACTCTTGCTGTGGCTATTTCATTCTTTTCCTAGTCTTTATTCTTCACAGGTTGCCCCGTAAGATCCTTGGGATCATCACTGGCCCACCTCTGCCTTTGTCTGCTCACCCTCCTTGCTTTAATTCCCTTTTCTTACCTGTCTGGCTTCTAAATCATTCTTCTTTTTATGCCTCCGGCAACGAAGTGGCCGGAGGCATAAAGTTTTCGGGTCGTCCGTCCGTCCCGTTTTGTTTTTGTCGATATCTCAAGAACCGTGTGATGGTTTTACATCAAACTTGGTATGAGGGTATATCCTGGGGGGATAATACTTTGTTTGGATTTTAGGGTCACGGGTCAAAGGTCAAAGGTCACAGGTTATTTTGTGAAAAAAAAGTTTGAAAATTCATGTTTTTCTCCATATCTCGCAAATGGTTCAAGGTATCTTCATGGAACTTTAAATAGTATATTGTTCCAATGGGCAGTGATTATCTAGGGAAGTTGGGGGTCATGGTTCAAAGGTCAGGGGGTCAAAGGTCAAGGTCAACTCCTCAAAATATCACTACTTTCCTTATATTCATGCAATGCCTAAAAGTTGTTTTTTTTAAAAACTTGATGTACGCATGTATTACCCGATATATATTCTGTAGGAAGTTTCTTGCCGAAAGGTCAAAGGTCAAAAGGTCAAAGGTCAAGTGAAAGTGTTGAATTGCACTTTTTCCTCCATATCTCAAAAGTAACTCAAGGTATCATCATGAAACTTACATATTTATGCATGTTCAACCTAACAGTGATTCTCTTTGGAACTGTGAGGTCAAAGGTCAAAGGCCAGGTTTAGATAATGCTATTTTCCCATTTGATACTGAAATTATACTTTTTCTCAATACCTTGATAATTACTCAATGCAAAAACTTATAAAAGGGTCAAAAGTCAAGTAAAAATCATCAGTTCCCCAAATACCTGCACTCTGACATTTTAATCATTCATCCAATTGAACCTAGTTCTAGGAAAGTGAACATTCAGCACATTTGTGGCAAACCTGTCATTTTAATACTTTGCCAATTGTGTGAAACTGTCATCACACATTGTCAAGACATTGTACTATAGACCTATTAGGAGAACCATGCATTATGGCGGAGGCATATCAGTCACCGTAGCAATATATCTAGTTTTTCATTGTTTTATGTCCCTAGCCCTTCTCTGACTGTGCTTCTTGTGTGTGTGTGTGTGTGTGTGTGTGTGTGTGTGTGTGCACCATGATGGCTTTCCCTAATTTGTCATTTTGCCTCTGACAAAGACTGTGCTAGGATCAAAAGCTCAGGCTCCTTTTGACTGCATATATTCCATTAGCTCGCCGGTATTGGATATAAGAAACAGTTTTCATCAGTGTGTTTTGCTACACTGTCTGCCTTTGACAGCTGACTCACCTTGAATGTGAACTCACACCACAGTTGATTGACAGCATCAAAGTCATAGAGTGCAATCATGGGGCTGATCATCAGGACAGCCTGGCAGTAAGGAGAAGCAAGCAAAATCCTTTGTATGAATAAACATTTCTGTCACCATGGCAACTGGCCACTCATTTCCACAGACTAACAAACTTCCCCAGCATCACTTCCTTATATTCTTTTGCAGTTCAAAAATATACCACAGAAAAGTATATGGACGTTTGCAAATTTGAGAGGAATTTCATTATAAATTCTTTCTCTCCTTTTTATAAGTTGCATATGATGGTGATAGCCTTTGATAAGCATCACCACTAGAACAGAAACTATTCAAAACTGTAAGATCCACAATTACAAAGGCACACATTTGTACATTGTACATTTACATTCTGTAAGTTGTAAATCTAACTCTACATTCCACAAATCCTTTATTCAAGACGTCACATGATATATCCAGCCTTAGATGCTCTCTTTGTAAATAAACATGCAATATACACTATCATATGAGAAGAAAAGGGTCGGGGGATAGCGTTAAGTGGTCTCCCAATCCAGGGCCTAATATCAAATTTGATAAACATGTGAGATTACAAATGAAGGCAGTCATTTCTACTGCAATTCCTTTCTACCGAGTGAAATGAGACTTAATGCTCTATGCTTCACATACCACCAAAATGTCATTGTTCTTGTCACCATAATGAATCTCTACATAACTCTCAAAGTATGCACAAAACATGTAATGAAAATCACTTCTAACCCAGGACTTCTTACATTCCTCAATCATACATAAATTGACATTATTAGTGAACTTTCACAGTACTGTAACTTGGAAATTTTCAGCGTTGAAAGTTTGGTACATTTTGCGCAGGCAGAAACCAGTGCAAAAATAAAAGCACATGAATGTTTTTGCTTGCTACATTGTATATGTTCCAGTAGTTCATATCTTGATTCTGCAAGACTAAAAATATGCAAAGCTCATCTCACCTGGCCGCGCGGGAAAAATTACTCACGCAAATAATATCCAATTTACAGTATATCAAAGTTTAGTTTTGTTATGCCTGTTCAGTTTAAACTTTGAATATATAATTTTTGCATATCTCTGCAATTGTGCCTCACAAGTGCCTTCTATGGCATTTGCTCTCCAAATGTGTGTTTATTATCATAATTACTCTACCATTCCCAAAGCAAAAGAAATGTATTACACCTTTACAGGGTCATTATACTGTCATCATCCACTGGTGCCAACAAATTCAAATGAAGACTTTTATCAAGGACTCAAGAATTAAAGCAGTTGTAATTCCTGCTCTCGATGGAGTGTAGAAAGACAAACATACCATATACTCCATTCCTAATGGAGTACACATGGATAGACAAATATACCATAATACTCCATTCCTAATGGAGTATATAGACAGACAAACATACCATAATCCTCTGCTCCTTCTCCTTCTCACTGACTCCCATCTTCTTCTTCCTCCTGGGAGCTGCACTGCTCTCCTCCATACTGGAAGGCAGCAGATCTTCTTTCATCATCTCCTCCTCCTCCTCCTCCATCTTCACCTCCTTTTCATCATTGTGGTTTCCATGGATACTCTCTCCCTCTTCATCACCTTCAATGAATCAGAGAGATGGAATGCATCTCAATATCACTAAATTGTAGATGCCTAATTTTTTCTATTCACAGGAGAACACACCCAAGGCATACATCTGGCATTCATATCATGTATTGCATGGAAACGAACACAGCATGTCAGTGACAGTTTGATAATCGTCCCTAAAAGATTTACATGATAGGCATCTACCATGGCATGTATAAGTTGTTACCATATTGTAATTTTGCCCTTGTAAAAACATGTCTTGCAATTCCCTTTTTCCCAATAGTCATTAGTGCCTGAAATGTCCCTCATTTCACATATTTCTTAACAAAGTTTTTTATGACTTTATCACCCTTATACAACTGTAGAAGGCATTGTTCACTTTCCCCAAAAAATGCCATGGCCATTTGACAAAGAGAGAAAACTACATGTATGATGGCATCATGGCTGGTGCAGTGTCATACTTTAAAAATGCCTGATCTGATGTCTCCATTTACCTCCTGTCAGTGAAATTGACCCAAGTTTCTTAGGTAATTTCCCCCTTCATTTCAAAGCTTCAGAATTTGCAAGAATTCATTCTCCAAAAACCCATGAAATGCTTAGTAATGCATTGGTTTAGACAGTGGAAAAATACCAGTAATTATAATTGCGTATCTCTCATACTGATTCTGTATAATTTCTCTTTTCAAAACAAGCACATTATTTCCGGGTGAAAATGGGTGAAGGGCCACAAGTTGTGAAGATCAATTCAACCACTATGAGATAAAGTGTGTTAATTATAAAAACAAAACAAAAACAAAACAAAACAAAACAAAACAAAACAGATGAATCTTCTGATATCTTCCCAGCATCAGAGAGACCACAGATTTCTCACCAGAGTCAAGAATCTCCTCCCAATCTCCATCTTCCTCCAGATTCTCCTGCTGTGCCTTCTTCTTCCCCTCCTCCTCCTCCCCCTCCTCCTCTCCATCCTCATACTCCTGCTCCTCCTGGTGTCTCTGCTTGTACTTGGAGGTAGCTGCATCCTGGTCGGCTCCACCCTCGTCCCCACTCCCATCATCGGATGACACCGACTCTCTTTTCATCGCCACTGGGGACGCATCATCTGCCGCATCACCACTGGAGGTATCCTTGTTGTCATGGGAACCAGAGTCACCCTCTCCTCCAACAGTCCTCCTTGATTTCTTGGCTGATGCAAATCTGAGGATGTGTGTAAAATGGAGGTAAACTATTTGGATGGGTCACACTTTACCACTTGACCTTGCCTAATTTTGCCCCTAACTCAATGTCCAGCATTATGTCAGAACCACTGCATTCATCGAATTTGCAAGAATTGTAGAAATTATCCAATCCACTGTATAAGCATTAAAATTCAACAGCTGCACTTTAAATCTTACCTCTCGACCTTTACAAAATGCTTATCTAGGTTCCTCGTACTACTTTTCTGAACTGAGTTTGAGGAAAAGGGTTTCATCACTGAGTTAGAGTGCAATTCCACTCCATAATTATGTTGAAATTTGAAGCATGAAGAATGACAGTACGGAATTGGACCTTGAACTTTGACCCTGGATATCCTCCAATATCACAGACAATCTACCAGGTTTATAACTGTGTCATATCCATTTACCAAAACTGATATGATTTAATATGATCTTCCAACAACTTGTATCACTCTGGTACTAAGTGCGATAAGAATTCTGAAAAAATATGATTGTATTATGATTGCACGAGGACTTCATAAACAACAGATCATCACAAGATCGTGAAGGAGGTCAGTGCTTACTTTGTCTTCTTGATGTCCTTCATTTTTCTCTTCAAAACATCCAGAAATTTCTTCAGGAAGATTTGCTCGATGTAGTCAAGAATGCTGGCTGGTGTGGCATTCAATTCATCCTAGAAGTCAAATGTGATAAAGAAGATAGAATGTTCAAAATGTAACTTATCACATAATGGAAGTGTAATGACAAAGTGAATATAACTATAAACTTTCTAAATTCACCTAATAAAAAAAAAAACCACATAATGACTTCTCTGGGGACATCTCACTTTTATAGAGGTATTTCAAATAGATTTCTACAGCAATAGCTCAGTAATGCCTGAAGGGGAAGTCCCTATTAGAATCACACAAAAACTATGTTTAGTAATTTCTTGCATCTTTCCACATCTACCGCTACTTGTTTTGGATAATGCACTCATCTCGCATCGACAAGGTCTCTGAATTTTCACCAATAAGGAAAATGACAAGTAGCAGGCACAAAACAGTTCAAACAGAGGATGAAATTTGTATATGGTATGTCATCATGTTTACCGTAAAAAGTAAGAGATTATAAAAGGACAAAAATTTGGGCATAAAGCTGACATCTCAGCCATTTTTAAAAACAATTTTCATCAAATAAACATTGAATCTCTCTTGGAATTACATGCTCCTTCATATTTTATAAAAGGTTTCTCATTATCTCACAAAAAAAAATATTAGAAACCTGAAGTTAGGTCTCAACCAAAACCATCTTTTATAATCTAATGAATTCAGGTTTGCCGAATACCAAAAAATTATTTTCCCTAACATTATAATCCTTCGGCTGAATCAAAATAATCTATGCTCTTTCATCTTATTTCATATTCAACTACTATATTACACACAATAATAGATGATTGGCATTCTTCTCTCTCTCTCTCTCTCTCTCTCTTTTTTTTTTTTTTTTTTTTTTTGGGGGGGGGGGGGGGGAACCTGTTAAAGACAAGACCACTGTGATGAAAAGGTTGCACTTTTCAGAATAAGCTTGAGCAGTACAGTCCCAGTTCTAGGAATACCACCTGGGACAAAAGCCATAAAGGCCAGCCAATACCAATTATGTATCTCACCTTGTACTCATTGTGTGGAAGAAAGCTCAACCTTATCTTGTAGACTCGGTAGTGGTCACTGGCGAAAATGTGAAATGCAAAGGGAAAGAGTCAATAGCATATTATCTATTTCACTGCACTGTTTGAAGAATGTGATTGTATCTTGGGTCAGCAGGAGATGAGATATATCATGAAAATCCCTGTGTTACAAATTGAAAACTAGAAATGTCGCTATGGCGACTGGTATGCCTCCACCATAATGCATGATTCTCCGAATAGGTCTATAGTACATGTGGACAATGTGTGATTACATTTTCACAAAATTGGCAAAATATTAAAATGACATGTTTGTCACAAATGTATTGAATGTTTACCTTCCTTGACCTATGTTTAATTGGATGAATAGGAGAGCATGTACTTGGGGATTTAAGAACTTTAACTTGACTTTGACCATTTCATAAGTTTATGCACTGAGTAATTTTCAAGGTATGGAGAAAAAACGCAATTTCTGTATTGAACAGTAATTTGTTATCATTTTCATCTGGCCTTTGATTTATAAGAGAAGCACTGTCAGGCAGAACATACATAAATTCAGCATGTACTAAGTTTCAAGATAACTTGAGCCACTTCCGAGATATGGAGAAAAAAGTAAGTTCAGCACTTTCACTTGATCTTTGACCTTTTGACCTTTGACCTTCTTGGCAAAAAAAAAATCCCAGAGAATCTCTATTGGGTTAGACATGCATACATCAAGTTTTAAAAAAAAAATATCCTGCTGGCATTGCATAAATATAAGGAAAATAGTAAGATTTTGAAGTATTGCCCTTGACCTTTGACCCCTGACCTTTGACCCCATGAACCCTAA
This sequence comes from Diadema antillarum, assembly GCF_040938485.1. Classification (NCBI taxonomy): domain Eukaryota; kingdom Metazoa; phylum Echinodermata; class Echinoidea; order Diadematoida; family Diadematidae; genus Diadema; species Diadema antillarum. The sequence continues at coordinate 814,289 of NW_027271302.1, forward strand.
ATTCCCTAGATAACCACTGCCAGTCAGTAGATGCATATACACTATGTTCCATGAAGATACCTTGAACAATTTCCACGATACAGAGAAAAAAGTGAAATTTTAACATTTTACTTGACCTTTTGACCTTTGACCTTTTGACCTCATGACCCCAAACTTTCACCAGAGAATCTTAATTGGGTAGTACATGTATACACTAAGTTTCAAGAAAATATCTTCAGGCATTGCATAGATATGGGGGAAATTATAAAATTTTAAGCATTTGACCTTGACCTTTTGACCTTTGACCTTGAGCATGTGCACCCAAAAGTTGATAGGCACAACTTCACCCCCTAATACACATACATGCCAAGTTTCATTAGGATACCTCAAAAGGTTTTGGTAGTTACCCTGTCCACAAAACTCATTACGGACGGACGGAAGGACGGACGGACGGACGGACGGACAACCCGAAAACATAATGCCTCCGGCACCACTTCGTGGCGGAGGCATAATGAATTAAGTAACAAGCACAATACAGTGTACGTGCTAAAATCACTCTCCACATGGGAACAAAACAAAACAAAACAAAAACAAAACAAAACCATGATGTAGAAAATATTTTGCATTTCTAGGCTTCATATGTCCTCAATCAAAACAGTAATACTGAATTCACACCATCACATTTTTCCAACTTTTACGTCTGTCATTTATGAACATGACATTGGAAGCCATTTGAAATGACAAAAATATTATCTTATCATTTGAGGCATTTCTGCATTTTTATCTAGTAATCATCCACATACATGTACTGTCACTGAATTCAAGTATCCTCTGTAATACTTACAAAGCTGTTGGAAACTGGTAAGACTCCCAGATGTCAATGTCTTCAATGACCTGTGAATCAAAAACAAGGCACAATCAGATAAAGCAGAATGGAGTGGAAACATACTGTCTCATAGTTACAAACAATACTAACTTTGTTCCCCTAGTCTCGGGGCAAATTAGAGTTATGATCACTGATTTGAGATAAATGAGAACACCAAGACCTGTTACATCGTCAAACAAATATCCTGATTACATCCCTGAGCATCAATTTCTTGCTTTAGGTATTCTGTCATTCTCTAGGTGCTCAGACTGTAATGTGCAAAATTTGTCACACTTTACTCCTTAAAACAGAAATTTATCAAAGATGGCCACAAGAAAAATCTCAAGGTTTTGAAAATATCTGATTTAAGATAGGAAATGTTCAAGTGTTAATGTTTCTTGCCTTCTTTAAATTTAAGTTAACACTTGTAATAGATGAGACTGAGGAATTGTAAAACTCGAAATGAAAAATGGTAATGTCAAACATTGATACATGAACTTGACTGACAACTACACAGACAACTGTCTCAAAAATGCCTTGGAAGGGGTGAAAGATATGATTATGATTAATTAAATTAAATCAAATCAAATTAAAGAAAAATCAACTTCAAATCAACAATACAAAATGGGAAATCCATTTCAAAGAAGAAACAAGAATGTGTTGTTGGCTTCACATATTTGCTATCTGATTTTATCCAATCCAAATTACAATCCAATTTGTAAGTATCAAGAGAGAAAAGCTGCAACCAGGACAAGCTGAAACTTTCCACTGACCTGAGAGAGATTGACCCTGGTGAGCTGCCTCCTAACTTTAGCCACTCTCCTTGCTGATATCCCAGGGTCTTGGAATGGTGCCTCCATGCTTGGAGTCTTGATGTTGGCACTGGCTACCATCAGAATCTCTCTGCACAGGGGAAATGGGCAAAGGGGAACAGGGTGCAAGGGCAGTTAAGTAGAGGTTGGGGTGTTACTTGTATGCACAGAAAACTTGCCTGGGTATAAATGCAGTAATGATTAGTAAGACTGCTTGATTTCTTTCCTTTTTGAACATGTTGAATTTTATATGTGAATCCTAGGGTAATGACCACCAGTCCATTACATTCAGTGTCACTGCCGCTGAAGAATTTACTTTTCAGAAGGCAAGTTTAATCTATTTACGTACAAAAACATTGTTGGAAAAAGAATATAACATTGCTTGTCTCAGTTGTCAGAAATTTACAGGATTCGGAAAGATTGATCTGAGATGGAAAAGTGGATCAAAGAACAAGTTTTTCTTTCCATTTTATAAAGTCTGCTGTAGAAAAAAAATTAACCCAAATGTTCATGTCAGATTAGTATTGGCTAAAGCTGTCAAGTGTTTACAGAAAATATAGGCTGAAATAAAATCCAAATCATGACAAGAAGGTTTTCAAGAAATATTATAATCTTCCACTATTAAACAGCAACAAAAATGCAACCGAAACATTGTATTACCAATATAAAGGAAGACAACTAGAGATGAATCGCTACAACTTCGTTATCTAGACTGGAAGCAGGGGAAACATAAAACAATATTCCAGGCTGAGCAAGATAAAATTCACACATGTCTGCAGAAGGTGGTCCAACTGCTAGATGCCAGACCTACATTTGTACATTTGTAAACTGAAACGCGCAGTTGGCCCACGTCTGCATGACTGGGAGAACTACATGTTGTCATAGCTGCCTTACAGTAACACTCTTGGTACCTCCTGGCATTGATGATGCTGGGATATATAGAAGCTGATGTCGAGATCTCTGGGTCTGCAACAACAAAGCAAATCCTGAAATGTACACATTAGAAGGGTGTGCTCTTTGTGTCCACAACTCTTCATATGTAGCTCTCTATGAAATGGCACTGGAAGAGGTCCGTCTGAAGGCAACAAACCAAGATGTCACAGGAACCGGGAGTAATATTCAATACCAGGTCAGAAATGACACCAACATATATCCCAACAAGCAGGTGCCTTTCACATAAAGTCAAATGCTGAGCTGACCACCTATATTGCTGCAAAGGTTCTAGAATACTACAGTAGATCACACAAACATGGCATCATCTCTTCTTCAGGGCATAATAGCATAAAAAAGACTTCTTTTTCCAGAATAAGAATCATGAAGAAGTAGACACACTGTTGATCTTTCATGCTGTCCAGAACTCACAGTGAAATACATCGAATGCACGGAAGGTTTTCTTCTCTACAGATACAGATGTCCTACTTCTTCTTCTTTTTCTTCTTCTGGTTAAGTCTGCCTCATTCAATTAGCTGAAGTGTCAGTCATAACAAACTTAGCCCTTTTATTCCCAGCTACAACTAGTGTAGGCCCTTTCATTTTGCAAGACAATTTCTATAACCCTTTTAGTCCCAGCTTAGTGTAGACCCTTTCATAAGTAAGGACAATTTCTATAACCCTTTTATTCCAAGTTCAGTGCAAGCCCTTTCATGTGGCACTGGCAGGGCAATTTGAATTTTGAAGTTATCAGCTTCAAAACATGCACCCAAAGACATGAATTTTGACGCTCAACACCATTTTCGGTGACCTCTTGTGCAATAACAGATAGTCAGATCTGCACCATAACACATTATGCATCTTAAGATCATAAAGTTCTTCCAAAGGTTTATAGAAATTGTCTTGCAAAATGAAAGGGCCTACACTAGTTGTAGCTGGGAATAAAAGGGCTATAGAAATTGTCCGGCCACATAAACGGTCTACACTGAGCTGGGAATAAAAGGGTTATCATAAATGTCTTGCCACATGAAATTGTCTAGCCTGGGCTGGGAATAAAATGGTAATATAATTTGTCTGTCTACATGAAAGGGTCTACACTTAGCTGGGAATAAAAGGGATATAGAAATTGTCCTACCAAATGAAAGGGTGTGCAAAGAAGCTGGCAATAAAAGGCTTATAGAAATTGTCTTACAAAATGAAAGGGTCTACACTGATCTGAGAATAAAATGGTTATTGAAACTGTCCTGCCAAATGAAAAGGTTTCCCCTGAGCTGGGAATAAAAGGGTTATAGAAATTGCCCTGCAGCATGAAAGGGCTTTCACTGAGATGGGAATAGAAAGGTTATAGAAACTGTCCGACCAAATGAAAGGGTGTACACTGAGCTGGGAATAATAGCGTAATAGAAACTTTCCTACCAAATGAAAGGGTGTACAAAGTAGCTGGGAATAAAAAGGTTATAGAAATTGTCCAGTCAAATGAAAGGGTGTACAAAGTAGCTGGGAATAAAAGGGTTATAGAAATTGTCCAGTCAAATGAATGGTGTACAAGGTAGCTGGGAATAAAAGGGTTATAGAAATTGTAGTGCTACAAGCTGAGCTTTACTGAGCTGGGAATTAAAGGGTTATGGAATTTGTCCAAACAAATGAAAGGGTGTACAGAGTAGCTGGGAATGAAAGGGTTATAGAATTTGTCCTACCAAATGAAAGAGTGTACAAGGTAGCTGGGAATAAAAGGGTTATAGGAATTGTCCAGTCAAATGAATGGTGTACAAAGTAGCTGGGAATAAAAGGGTTATAGAAATTGTCCAGTCAAATGAATGGTGTACAAAGTAGCTGGGAATGAAAGGGTTATACAAATTGTCCAGTCAAATGAATGGTGTACAAAATAGCTGGGAATAAAAGGGTTATAGAAATTGTCCAGTCAAATGAATGGTGTAAAAGGCAGCTGGGAATAAAAGGGTTATAGAAATTGTCCAGTCAAATGAATGGTGTACAAAGTAGCTGGGATTAAAAGGGTTATAGAAATTGTAGTGCTACGTGAAAGAGTCCTTACTGAGCTGGGAATTAAAGGGTTATGGAATTTGTCCAACCAAATGAAAGGGTGTACAGAGTAGCTGGGAATGAAAGGGTTATAGAATTTGTCCTACCAAATGAAAGAGTGTACAAGGTAGCTGGGAATAAAAGGGTTATAGGAATTGTCCAGTCAAATGAATGGTGTACAAGGTAGCTGGGAATTAAAGGGTTATAGAATTTGTCCTACCAAATGAAAGAGTGTACAAGGTAGCTGGGAATAAAAGGGTTATAGGAATTGTCCAGTCAAATGAATGGTGTACAAAGTAGCTGGGAATTAAAGGGTTATAGAATTTGTCCTACCAAATGAAAGAGTGTACAAGGTAGCTGGGAATAAAAGGGATATAGAAATTGTCCTACCAAATGAAAGGGTGTGCAAAGAAGCTGGCAATAAAAGGCTTATAGAAATTGTCTTACAAAATGAAAGGGTCTACACTGATCTGAGAATAAAATGGTTATTGAAACTGTCCTGCCAAATGAAAAGGTTTCCCCTGAGCTGGGAATAAAAGGGTTATAGAAATTGCCCTGCAGCATGAAAGGGCTTTCACTGAGATGGGAATAGAAAGGTTATAGAAACTGTCCGACCAAATGAAAGGGTGTACACTGAGCTGGGAATAATAGCGTAATAGAAACTTTCCTACCAAATGAAAGGGTGTACAAAGTAGCTGGGAATAAAAAGGTTATAGAAATTGTCCAGTCAAATGAAAGGGTGTACAAAGTAGCTGGGAATAAAAGGGTTATAGAAATTGTCCAGTCAAATGAATGGTGTACAAGGTAGCTGGGAATAAAAGGGTTATAGAAATTGTAGTGCTACAAGCTGAGCTTTACTGAGCTGGGAATTAAAGGGTTATGGAATTTGTCCAAACAAATGAAAGGGTGTACAGAGTAGCTGGGAATGAAAGGGTTATAGAATTTGTCCTACCAAATGAAAGAGTGTACAAGGTAGCTGGGAATAAAAGGGTTATAGGAATTGTCCAGTCAAATGAATGGTGTACAAAGTAGCTGGGAATAAAAGGGTTATAGAAATTGTCCAGTCAAATGAATGGTGTACAAAGTAGCTGGGAATGAAAGGGTTATACAAATTGTCCAGTCAAATGAATGGTGTACAAAATAGCTGGGAATAAAAGGGTTATAGAAATTGTCCAGTCAAATGAATGGTGTACAAGGCAGCTGGGAATAAAAGGGTTATAGAAATTGTCCAGTCAAATGAATGGTGTACAAAGTAGCTGGGATTAAAAGGGTTATAGAAATTGTAGTGCTACGTGAAAGAGTCCTTACTGAGCTGGGAATTAAAGGGTTATGGAATTTGTCCAACCAAATGAAAGGGTGTACAGAGTAGCTGGGAATGAAAGGGTTATAGAATTTGTCCTACCAAATGAAAGAGTGTACAAGGTAGCTGGGAATAAAAGGGTTATAGGAATTGTCCAGTCAAATGAATGGTGTACAAGGTAGCTGGGAATTAAAGGGTTATAGAATTTGTCCTACCAAATGAAAGAGTGTACAAGGTAGCTGGGAATAAAAGGGTTATAGGAATTGTCCAGTCAAATGAATGGTGTACAAAGTAGCTGTAGCTGGGAATTAAAGGGTTATAGAATTTGTCCTACCAAATGAAAGAGTGTACAAGGTAGCTGGGAATAAAAGGGTTATAGGAATTGTCCAGTCAAATGAATGGTGTACAAAGTAGCTGGGAATAAAAGGGTTACAGAAATTGTCCAGTCAAATGAATGGTGTACAAAGTAGCTGGGAATAAAAGGGTTATAGGAATTGTAAAGTCAAATGAATGGTGAACAAAGTAGCTGGGAAAAAAAGGGTTATAGAAATTGTCCAGTCAAATGAATGGTGTACAAGGTAGCTGGGAATAAAAGGGTTATAGAAATTGTAGTGCTACGTGAAAGAGTCCTTACTGAGCTGGGAATTAAAGGGTTATGGAATTTGTCCAACCAAATGAAAGGGTGTACAGAGTAGCTGGGAATGAAAGGGTTATAGAATTTGTCCTACCAAATGAAAGAGTGTACAAGGTAGCTGGGAATAAAAGGGTTATAGGAATTGTCCAGTCAAATGAATGGTGTAGAAGGTAGCTGGGAATTAAAGGGTTATAGAATTTGTCCTACCAAATGAAAGAGTGTACAAGGTAGCTGGGAATAAAAGGGTTATAGGAATTGTCCAGTCAAATGAATGGTGTACAAGGTAGCTGGGAATAAAAGGGTTATAGAAATTGCAGTGCTACATGAAAGAGTCTTTACTGAGCTGGGAATCAAAGGGTTATAGAATTTGTCCTACCAAATGAAAGAGTGTACAAGGTAGCTGGGAATAAAAGGGTTATAGAAATTGTCCAGTCAATGAATGGTGTACAAAGTAGCTGGGAATAAAAGGGTTATAGAAATTGTCCAGTCAAATGAATGGTGTACAAAGTAGCTGGGAATAAAAGGGTTATAGAAATTGTCCAGTCAAAGGAATGGTGTACAAGGTAGCTGGGAATAAAAGGGTTATAGAAATTGTCCAGTCAAATGAATGGTGTACAAAGTAGCTGGGAATAAAAGGGTTATAGAAATTGTCCAGTCAATGAATGGTGTACAAAGTAGCTGGGAATAAAAGGGTTATAGAAATTGTCCAGTCAAATGAATGGTGTACAAAGTAGCTGGGAATAAAAGGGTTATAGAAATTGTCCAGTCAAAGGAATGGTGTACAAGGTAGCTGGGAATAAAAGGGTTATAGAAATTGTCCAGTCAAATGAATGGTGTACAAAGTAGCTGGGAATAAAAGGGTTATAGAAATTGTCCAGTCAAATGAATGGTGTACAAAGTAGCGGGGAATAAAAGGATTATAGAAATTGTCCAGTCAAATGAATGGTGTACAAAGTAGCTGGGAATAAAAGGGTTATAGAAATTGTCCAGTCAAATGAATGGTGTACAAAGTAGCTGGGAATAAAAGGGTTATAGAAATTGTCCAGTCAAATGAATGGTGTACAAAGTAGCTGGGAATAAAAGGGTTATAGAAATTGTCCAGTCAAATGAATGGTGTACAAAGTAGCTGGGAATAAAAGGGTTATAGAAATTGTCCAGTCAAATGAATGGTGTACAAAGTAGCTGGGAATAAAAGGGTTATAGAAATTGTAGTGCTACATGAAAGAGTCTCTACTGAGCTGGGAATTAAAGGGTTATAGAATTTGTCCTACCAAATGAAAGAGTGTACAAGGTAGCTGGGAATAAAAGGGTTATAGAAATTGTCCAGTCAAATGAATGGTGTACAAAGTAGCTGGGAATAAAAGGGTTATAGAAATTGTCCAGTCAAATGAATGGTGTACAAAGTAGCTGGGAATAAAAGGGTTATAGAAATTGTCCAGTCAAATGAATGGTGTACAAAGTAGCTGGGAATAAAAGGGTTATAGAAATTGTAGTGCTACATGAAAGAGTCTCTACTGAGCTGGGAATTAAAGGGTTATAGAATTTGTCCTACCAAATGAAAGAGTTTACAAGGTAGCTGGGAATAAAAGGGTTATAGAAATTGTCCAGTCAAATGAATGGTGTACAAAGTAGCTGGGAATAAAAGGGTTATAGAAATTGTCCAGTCAAATGAATGGTGTACAAGGTAGCTGGGAATAAAAGGGTTATAGAAATTGTAGTGCTACATGAAAGAGTCTTTACTGAGCTGGGAATTAAAGGGTTATAGAATTTGTCCTACCAAATGAAGGAGTGTACAAGGTAGCTGGGAATAAAAGGGTTATAGAAATTGTAGTGCTACATGAAAGAGTCTTTACTGAGCTGGGAATTAAAGGGTTATGGAATTTGTCCAAACAAATGAAAGGGTGTACAGAGTAGCTGGGAATGAAAGGGTTATACAAATTGTCCAGTCAAATGAATGGTGTACAAAGTAGCTGGGAATAAAAGGAACCTTATAGAAATTGTCCAGTCAAATGAATGGTGTACAAAGTAGCTGGGAATAAAAGGGTTATAGAAATTGTCCAGTCAAATGAATGGTGTACAAGGTAGCTGGGAATAAAAGGGTTATAGAAATTGTAGTGCTACATGAAAGAGTCTTTAGTGAGCTGGGAATTAAACGGTTATAGAATTTGTCCTACCAAATGAAAGAGTGTACAAGGTAGCTGGGAATAAAAGGGTTATAGAAATTGTCCAGTCAAATGAATGGTGTACAAGGTAGCTGGGAATAAAAGGGTTATAGAAATTGTAGTGCTACATGAAAGAGTCTCTACTGAGCTGGGAATTAAAGGGTTATAGAATTTGTCCTACCAAATGAAAGAGTGTACAAGGTAGCTGGGAATAAAAGGGTTATAGAAATTGTAGTGCTACATGAACGAGTCTTTACTGAGCTGAGAATTAAACGGTTATAGAATTTGTCCTACCAAATGAAAGAGTGTACAAGGTAGCTGGGAATAAAAGGATTATAGAAATTGTAGTGCTACATTGAACGAGTCTTTACTGAGCTGAGAATTAAAGGGTTATGGAATTTGTCCAACCAAATGAAAGGGTGTACAGAGTAGCTGGGAATGAACGGGTTATACAAATTGTCCAGTCAAATGAATGGTGTACAAGGTAGCTGGGAAAAAAAGGGTTATAGAAATTGTAGTGCTACATGAAAGTCTTTACTGAGCTTGGAATTAAATGGTTATAGAATTTGTCCTACCAAATGAAAGAGTGTACAAGGTAGCTGGGAATAAAAGGGTTATAGAAATTGTAGTGCTACATGAACGAGTCTTTACTGAGCTGAGAATTAAAGGGTTATGGAATTTGTCCAACCAAATGAAAGGGTGTACAGAGTAGCTGGGAATGAAAGGGTTATACAAATTGTCCAGTCAAATGAATGGTGTACAAAGTAGCTGGGATTAAAAGGGTTATAGAAATTGTCCAGTCAAATGAATGGTGTACAAGGTAGCTGGGAATAAAAGGGTTATAGAATTTGTCCTGCTAAATGAAAGGGTGTAAACTGAGCTGAGAATAAAAGGGTTATACAAACTTTGCTACCAAATGAAAGGGTGTACAAAGTATCTGGGAATGAAAGGGTTATAGAAATTGTCCAGTCAAATGAATGGCGTACAAAGTAGCTGGGAATAAAAGGGTTATAGAAATTGTCCAGTCAAATGAATGGTGTACAAGGTAGCTGGGAATAAAAGGGTTATAGAAATTGTAGTGCAACATGAAAGAGTCCTTACTGAGCTGGGAATTAAAGGGTTATGGAATTTGTCCTACCAAATGAAAGAGTGTACAAGGTAGCTGGTAATAAAAGGGTTATAGGAATTGTCCAGTCAAATGAATGGTGTACAAGGTAGTTGGGAATAAAAGGGTTATAGAAATTGTCCAGTCAATGAATGGTGTACAAAGTAGCTTGGAATGAAAGGGTTATAGAAATTGTCCAGTCAAATGAATGGTGTACAAAGTAGCTGGGAATAAAAGGGATATAGAAATTGTCCAGTCAAATGAATGGTGTACAAAGTAGCTGGGAATAAAAGGGTTATAGAAATTGTCCAGTCAAATGAATGGTGTACAAGGTAGCTGGGAATAAAAGGGTTATAGAAATTGCAGTGCTACATGAAAGAGTCTTTACTGAGCTGGGAATTAAAGGGTTATAGAATTTGTCCTACCAAATGAAAGAGTGTACAAGGTAGCTGGGAATGAAAGGGTTATAGAAATTGTCCAGTCAAATGAATGGTGTACAAAGTAGCTGGGAATAAAAGGGTTATAGAAATTGTCCAGTCAAATGAATGGTGTACAAGGTAGCTGGGAATAAAAGGTCTATAGAAATTGTAGTGCTACATGAAAGAGTCTTTACTGAGCTGGGAATTAAAGGGTTATAGAATTTGTCCTACCAAATGAAAGAGTGTACAAGGTAGCTGGGAATGAAAGGGTTATAGAAATTGTCCAGTCAAATGAATGGTGTACAAAGTAGCTGGGAATAAAAGGGTTATAGAAATTGTCCAGTCAAATGAATGGTGTACAAAGTAGCTGGGAATAAAAGGGTTATAGAAATTGTCCAGTCAAATGAATGGTGTACAAGGTAGCTGGGAATAAAAGGGTTATAGAAATTGTAGTGCTACATGAAAGAGTCTTTACTGAGCTGGGAATAAAACGGTTATAGAATTTGTCCTACCAAATGAAAGAGTGTACAAGGTAGCTGGAAATAAAAGGGTTATAGAAATTGTAGTGCTACATGAACGAGTCTTTACTGAGCTGAGAATTAAACGGTTATAGAATTTGTCCTACCAAATGAAAGAGTGTACAAGGTAGCTGGGAATAAAAGGGTTATAGAAATTGTAGTGCTACATGAACGAGTCTTTACTGAGCTGAGAATTAAAGGGTTATGGAATTTGTCCAACCAAATGAAAGGGTGTACAGAGTAGCTGGGAATGAACGGGTTATACAAATTGTCCAGTCAAATGAATGGTGTACAAGGTAGCTGGGAATAAAAGGGTTATAGAAATTGTAGTGCTACATGAACGAGTCTTTACTGAGCTGAGAATTAAAGGGTTATGGAATTTGTCCAACCAAATGAAAGGGTGTACAGAGTAGCTGGGAATGAACGGGTTATACAAATTGTCCAGTCAAATGAATGGTGTACAAGGTAGCTGGGAATAAAAGGGTTATAGAAATTGTAGTGCTACATGAAAGTCTTTACTGAGCTGGGAATTAAATGGTTATAGAATTTGTCCTACCAAATGAAAGAGTGTACAAGGTAGCTGGGAATAAAAGGGTTATAGAAATTGTAGTGCTACATGAACGAGTCTTTACTGAGCTGAGAATTAAAGGGTTATGGAATTTGTCCAACCAAATGAAAGGGTGTACAGAGTAGCTGGGAATGAACGGGTTATACAAATTGTCCAGTCAAATGAATGGTGTACAAGGTAGCTGGGAATAAAAGGGTTATAGAAATTGTAGTGCTACATGAAAGTCTTTACTGAGCTGGGAATTAAATGGTTATAGAATTTGTCCTACCAAATGAAAGAGTGTACAAGGTAGCTGGGAATAAAAGGGTTATAGAAATTGTAGTGCTACATGAACGAGTCTTTACTGAGCTGAGAATTAAAGGGTTATGGAATTTGTCCAACCAAATGAAAGGGTGTACAGAGTAGCTGGGAATGAACGGGTTATACAAATTGTCCAGTCAAATGAATGGTGTACAAGGTAGCTGGGAATAAAAGGGTTATAGAAATTGTAGTGCTACATGAAAGTCTTTACTGAGCTGAGAATTAAAGGGTTATGGAATTTGTCCAACCAAATGAAAGGGTGTACAGAGTAGCTGGGAATGAAAGGGTTATACAAATTGTCCAGTCAAATGAATGGTGTACAAAGTAGCAGGGATTAAAAGGGTTATTGAAACTGTCCTGCCAACTGAAAGGTTTCCCCTGTGCTGGGAATAAAAGGGGTATAGAAATTACCCTGTAACATGAAAGGGCTTGAACTGAGCTGAGAATAGAAGGATTAAAGAAAATGTCCTGCCAAATGAAAGGATGTACACTGAGCTGGGAATACAAGGGTTATAGAATTTGTCGACCAACTGAAAGGGTGTACAAAGTAGTTGGAAATAAAAGGGTTATAGAAATTGTCCAGTCAAATGAATGGTGTACAAAGTAGCTGGGTTATAAAATTTGTCTTGCAAAATAAAAGGGTCTACACGGAACTGGGAATAAAAGGGTTATAGAAATTGTCCTGCTAAATGAAAGGGTGTACACTGAGCTCGGAATAAGAGGGTTGTAGAATTTGTCCTGCTAAATGAAAGGGTGTACAATGAGCTGAGAATAAAAGGGTTATAGAAATTGTCCAGTCAAATGAATGGTGTACCAGGTAGCTGGAAATTAAAGGGTTATAGAATTTGTCCTGCTAAATGAAAGGGTGTAAACTGAGCTGAGAATAAAAGGGTTATACAAACTTTGCTACCAAATGAAAGGGTGTACAAAGTATCTGGGAATGAAAGGGTTATAGAAATTGTCCAGTCAAATGAATGGCGTACAAAGTAGCTGGGAATAAAAGGGTTATAGAAATTGTCCAGTCAAATGAATGGTGTACAAGGTAGCTGGGAATAAAAGGGATATAGAAATTGTAGTGCAACATGAAAGAGTCCTTACTGAGCTGGGAATTAAAGGGTTATGGAATTTGTCCTACCAAATGAAAGAGTGTACAAGGTAGCTGGTAATAAAAGGGTTATAGGAATTGTCCAGTCAAATGAATGGTGTACAAGGTAGCTGGGAATAAAAGGGTTATAGAAATTGTCCAGTAAATGAATGGTGTACAAAGTAGCTGGGAATGAAAGGGTTATAGAAATTGTCCAGTCAAATGAATGGTGTACAAAGTAGCTGGGAATAAAAGGGATATAGAAATTGTCCAGTCAAATGAATGGTGTACAAAGTAGCTGGGAATAAAAGGGTTATAGAAATTGTCCAGTCAAATGAATGGTGTACAAGGTAGCTGGGAATAAAAGGGTTATAGAAATTGCAGTGCTACATGAAAGAGTCTTTACTGAGCTGGGAATTAAAGGGTTATAGAATTTGTCCTACCAAATGAAAGAGTGTACAAGGTAGCTGGGAATGAAAGGGTTATAGAAATTGTCCAGTCAAATGAATGGTGTACAAAGTAGCTGGGAATAAAAGGGTTATAGAAATTGTCCAGTCAAATGATTGGTGTACAAGGCAGCTGGGAATAAAAGGGTTATAGAAATTGTCCAGTCAAATGAATGGTGTACAAAGTAGCTGGGAATAAAAGGGTTATAGAAATTGTCCAGTCAAATGAATGGTGTACAAGGTAGCTGGGAATAAAAGGGTTATAGAAATTGCAGTGCTACATGAAAGAGTCTTTACTGAGCTGGGAATTAAAGGGTTATAGAATTTGTCCTACCAAATGAAAGGGTGTACAGAGTAGCTGGGAATGAACGGGTTATACAAATTGTCCAGTCAAATGAATGGTGTACAAAGTAGCTGGGAATAAAAGGGTTATAGAAATTGTCCAGTCAAATGAATGGTGTACAAGGTAGCTGGGAATAAAAGGGTTATAGAAATTGTCCAGTCAAATGAATGGTGTACAAGGTAGCTGGGAATAAAAGGGTTATAGAAATTGTAGTGCTACATGAAAGTCTTTACTGAGCTGGGAATTAAACAGTTATAGAATTTGTCCTACCAAATGAAAGAGTGTACAAGGTAGCTGGGAATAAAAGGGTTATAGAAATTGTAGTGCTACATGAACGAGTCTTTACTGAGCTGAGAATTAAAGGGTTATAGAATTTGTCCTACCAAATGAAAGGGTGTACAGAGTAGCTGGGAATGAACGGGTTATACAAATTGTCCAGTCAAATGAATGGTGTACAAAGTAGCTGGGAATAAAAGGGTTATAGAAATTGTCCAGTCAAATGAATGGTGTACAAAGTAGCTGGGAATGAAAGGGTTATAGAAATTGTCCAGTCAAATGAATGGTGTACAAGGTAGCTGGGAATAAAAGGGTTATAGAAATTGCAGTGCTATATGAAAGAGTCTTTACTGAGCTGGGAATTAAAGGGTTATAGAATTTGTCCTACCAAATGAAAGAGTGTACAAGGTAGCTGGGAATTAAAGGGTTATACAAATTGTCCAGTCAAATGAATGGTGTACAAAGTAGCTGGGAATAAAAGGGTTATAGAAATTGTCCAGTCAAATGATTGGTGTACAAGGCAGCTGGGAATAAAAGGGTTATAGAAATTGTCCAGTCAAATGAATGGTGTACAAAGTAGCTGGGAATAAAAGGGTTATAGAAATTGTCCAGTCAAATGAATGGTGTACAAGGTAGCTGGGAATAAAAGGGTTATAGAAGTTGCAGTGCTACATGAAAGAGTCTTTACTGAGCTGGGAATTAAAGGGTTATAGAATTTGTCCTACCAAATGAAAGGGTGTACAGAGTAGCTGGGAATGAACGGGTTATACAAATTGTCCAGTCAAATGAATGGTGTACAAAGTAGCTGGGAATAAAAGGGTTATAGAAATTGTCCAGTCAAATGAATGGTGTACAAGGTAGCTGGGAATAAAAGGGTTATAGAAATTGTCCAGTCAAATGAATGGTGTACAAGGTAGCTGGGAATAAAAGGGTTATAGAATTTGTCCTACCAAATGAAAGAGTGTACAAGGTAGCTGGGAATAAAAGGGTTATAGAAATTGTAGTGCTACATGAACGAGTCTTTACTGAGCTGAGAATTAAAGGGTTATGGAATTTGTCCAACCAAATGAAAGGGTGTACAGAGTAGCTGGGAATGAAAGGGTTATACAAATTGTCCAGTCAAATGAAAGGGTGTACAAAGTAGCTGGGAATAAAAGGGTTATAGAAATTGTCCAGTCAAATGAATGGTGTACAAAGTAGCTGGGAATAAAAGGGTTATAGAAATTGTATTGCTACATGAAAGAGTCTTTACTGAACTGAGAATTAAAGGGTTATAGAATTTGTCCTACCAAATGAAGGAGTGTACAAGGTAGCTGGGAATAAAAGGGTTATAGAAATTGTAGTGCTACATGAAAGAGTCTTTACTGAGCTGGGAATTAAAGGGTTATGGAATTTGTCCAAACAAATGAAAGGGTGTACAGAGTAGCTGGGAATGAAAGGGTTATAGAAATTGTCCAGTCAAATGAATGGTGTACAAAGTAGCTGGGAATAAAAGGGTTATAGAAATTGTCCAGTCAAATGAATGGTGTACAAGGTAGCTGGGAATAAAAGGGTTATAGAAATTGTAGTGCTACATGAAAGAGTCTTTACTGAGCTGGGAATTAAAGGGTTATGGAATTTGTCCAAACAAATGAAAGGGTGTACAGAGTAGCTGGGAATGAAAGGGTTATAGAAATTGTCCAGTCAAATGAATGGTGTACAAAGTAGCTGGGAATAAAAGGGTTATAGAAATTGTCCAGTCAAATGAATGGTGTACAAGGTAGCTGGGAATAAAAGGGTTATAGAAATTGTAGTGCTACATGAAAGAGTCTTTACTGAGCTGGGAATTAAAGGGTTATAGAATTTGTCCTACCAAATGAAAGAGTGTACAAGGTAGCTGGGAATAAAAGGGTTATAGAAATTGTCCAGTCAAATGAATGGTGTACAAGGTAGCTGGGAATAAAAGGATTATAGAAATTGTCGTGCTACATGAAAGAGTCTTTACTGAGCTGGGAATTAAAGGGTTAAATAGAATTTGTTGGACCAAATGTAAGGGTGAACAGAGTAGCTGGGAATAAAAGGGTTATACAAATTGTCCAGTCAAATGAATGGTGTACAAAGTAGCTGGGAATAAAAGGGTTATAGAAATTGTCCTCCCACATGAAAGGGTCTACATTGATCTGAGAATAAAAGGGCTATTGAAACTGTCCTGCCAACTGAAAGGTTTCCCCTGTGCTGGGAATAAAAGGGGTATAGAAATTGCCCTGCAACATGAAAGGGCTTGAACTGAGCTGAGAATAGAAGGATTAAAGAAACTGTCTGACCAAATGAAAGGGTGTACACAGAGCTGGGAATAAAAGGGTTATAGAAACTGTCTGACCAAATGAAAGGGTGTACACAGAGCTGGGAATAAAAGGGTTATAGAAACTTTCCTACCAGATGAAAGGGTGTACAAAATACCTGGGAATAACAGGGTTATAGAATTTGTCCTACCAAATGAAAGAGTGTACAAGGTAGCTGGGAATAACAGGGTTATAGAAATTGTCCAGTCAAATGAATGGTGTACAAAGTAGCTGGGAATAAAAGGGTTATAGAAATCGTCCAGTCAAATGAATGGTGTACAAGGTAGCTAGGAATAAAAGGGTTATAGAAATTGTCCTGCTACATGAAAGAGTCTTTACTGAGCTGGGAATTAAACGGTTATAGAATTTGTCTTGCAAAATGGAGGGTCTACACTGAGCTGGGAGTAAAAGGGTTATAGAAACTGTCCTGCTAAATGAAAGGGTGTACACTGAGCTGAGAATAAAAAGGTTATGGAAACTGTCCTACCAAATGAAAGGGTGTACAAAGTAGCTGGGAATAAAAGGATTATAGAAATTGTCCAGTCAAATGAATGGTGTACAAGGTAGCTGGGAATAAAAGGGTTATAGAAATTGTCCAGTCAAATGAATGGTGTACAAAGTAGCTGGGAATAAAAGGGTTATAGAAATTGTCCAGTCACATGAATGGTGTACAAGGTAGCTGGGAATAAAAGGGTTATAGAATTTGTCCTTACTTATGAAAGGGTCTACACTGAGCTGGGAATAAAAGGGTTATAGAAATTGTCCAGCCACATGAAAGGGTGTAAAAATTAGCTGGCAATAAAAGGTTCCTCCTTAGCTGGGAATAAAAGGGTTATAGAAATTGCCCTTCCACTTGAAAGAGCTTGCACTGAGCTGGGAATAGAAGGATTATAGAATTGTCCTTCCAGTTGAAAGGGTCTGCACTTGGCTGGGGAAAAAAAAAGTGTTTTAGAAACTGTCCTACCAAATGAAAGGGTGTACAAAGTAGCTGGGAATAAAAGGGGTAAAGAAATTGTCCTGTACATTGAAATTGTGTACACTGAGCTGAGAATAAAAGGGATATGGATCAATCCACATGAAATCAACCAATTTTCAGACAATTTGTAATCTGACCCCCTTTGATTTTCTTTAAACTCGCCAAATGTTCCCTCAAGTGCCTTACGGAAGATTCTGAAGTATTTTGCCCCAAGCCAAGCGATTGCTAAGATACGGCCTCCCTTAGCAACCAATGCACAGTTGAACAATCAAGTTTAAATAAAATTTGTTATTTTTTAATAACTGCTGCAGCCAAGCTAGATGAGTTACATTGCTCATTTTCTGTAAATTGGAAGACTTTATGATCTTAACCCGATCCATACTGGATACTGAAATCCCCATACACTTAATACACAGGCCACCAGGTTCCCGCATAGAACGGGTTAACATGCACATGTATGTATGTTGTGAATATGGTCGTTTTAAGGCATGATGGCTATTTTTAGAATAATATCAAGGGCAAATGATATGACTTTTGATATTAATATGTAGCTCAAAGTGGAACAAATAGGGAAAACAATTTCCAATTATCAGCTATAACTCATCATTAATATCAAAATAACAAACAATTCAGAGTCTGTGTTAACACCTTATAATTTTCAGTTGTATTTTCAACGTCACTGTCATGTTAGACAAATACTTTAAACCAGATCCTCTAAATACCCATTAGAGACTACTAATAATGCAAATATAAATATGATCAGGCATTCTCTCTGAGAGAAAAGCAATTTTGAAATATGGTGTAAATCCTGTATGTTCGGAATATGCTAATATTAAGGAATTTATAGCTGTTTTCACAACAATGTCAAGTTCAAAAGATCTGGAGATGACTTGATATATTATTTGTAGCTTAAAATACAATAAAGATAGAACATCATTTGCAGTTTTCAGCTTGAAGTCACCATTAGTACTAAAGTTGTACACAACTAAAAATCCATGTAAACACACTTTAACACCATTATGGTCACAGAAAATTGCCCTATCTATTGGTTTTTTTGTTATTTGCAGCTGCATTTTTAAGGCCATTGCCAATAAGACAAAAAGTTTTGTGATGTATATAAACATTTTGGTACAAAAGTTTCTAAGTTACCCATGAAAATATTGGTACTGTAAAAATGGATATTTTCGCGCTACTAGTTTTTCACTCTTGGCCAGATGAGAAGTGTTTCCTGTGTTTTTAATTCAGCGGAATCAAGACATCAACCACTGGAACATATGGCATGCAAAAATATTAATGTGCTTTTATTTTCGCGCTAGTTTCTGGTTGCGCGTAATGCGCGAAAATTTCAACACCGCAAAAATTTCCACTTTTACAGTAAATGTCTTTCAATGCACAAAATATGGTGTCGCTCCTCGATGGAACTAGCGGTGACTTGTGACCTTGAACTTGGAATAAAAAAAAAAATCCAACTTTGAGGGCGCCCTAAAAGTAACAATATATACTTTTTGACGATTTTTGGTTGGTCTCTAGAGCAAGTGAGAGTCTTTAAATATGCATAATATTGGGTTCTGAGCTAATTGAATTTTGAAGTTATCAGCTTCGAAACATGCACCCAAAAACATTAACTTTGACGCTCAACACCATTTTTCGGTGACCTCTTGTGCAATAACGGATAGTCAGATCCGCACCATAACACATTATGCATCTTAAGATCATAAAGTCCTTCCAATTTACAGAAAATGAGCAATGTAACTATCTAACTTGGCTGTAGCAGACAATCAAACATAACAAAATTTTGTTTAAACTCGATTGTTCGACCGTGCATAGGTTGCTAGGGGAGGCCTTAGTGTAGACCCTTGCATGTGGCAGGGTAATTTCTGTAACCCTTTTACTCTTTGCTCAGTGAAGACTCTTTCATTAAGTAGGACAGTTTCTATAACCCTTTTATTCCCTGTTCAGGGTAGACCTTTTCATTTGCCGATACATTTTCTATAACCCTTTTTATTTTTCCAGCTCTCTGTAAACTTTCATTATACCCTGCATACATGAAGTGTATAACAGGGTATATAAGAATCAAGTTTTTAGGTTATTTAGAAGCCAACATTTTAAAGAAAACCTGTTTTATGACAGCCATTTTGGAAAAATCCAAGATGGCGGCTTTATAGGTATCGGGGCAAATGGAAACATTGTTTTCCTGATGTCTGATACAATAAGCTTTATAAAAAATGTATAATTTTGATACTCTCTCTCTCTCTCTCAAAAAAAAAAAAAAAAATGCAGCAAAATAACATAAGGAGCCTGACTACTATCCTCACTTCAAATTCAAACATTGACAATAAAAAGTTAACTGACTGCTTGTTCAGACACATATTGATAGATGACTAACACAGACAGAAACTGTAAGTAAATGACCCCCACTGGACTCACCGTAATCTTGGAATACCCAGAGTAACGTTCATATCTCCACGGCCAGCAAAGTGGAAAGTATTCAGGGTCATCTGTGTGGATGGCTCTCCAATGGACTAGAAGACAGACAACAATTTGGCAGAAGAACATCATACAAATTGCTGATATATGAGCAAAATAATAAGTTCTGGATGACGCTGTTCCACGATACTTTGTGAAGAATCAGAATCCATGATGAGCAAATGTAGTTCTTGCCTTTGGAACTAGATACACTCTTTCTAAATTTATAATAATTAACTGTAACAAGAAACACCAGAAACTATAACTCATACTTCTGATTATTTCTGTTTGTTCTTTGACTTTTAAAAATAATTTTTTATGTATTATCATGAGTTGACTTAGTGATGCGTGAAAAAATTGTGAGAATTGGTAAGTATCTCACCAGATTTTACTTTCATGCAACACATCATGTAACAATCACTCTGTGCTGCTTACTTCTGATAGAGCACTTGCAGTGTGCCATAGTATCTTAATCTTATTGTTTTGCTGGCATGTACCAGCAATGTAACAAATATCAGAGACAATAATAGGAGGACACAAATAGCAAAGACACAGTACACAAATACCACTCACCAACTCAAATATACAAACATATACTCCCATACGATGAACAAACTAAACTACACATAATGTTAAAACACCCTAACTTACGTGTATATAAGCACGCATGATCAAAAACACACAAAGCATTAATACAGAGAGCATGTGAACCACTTGCCAAAACGGACACACACATACACACATTCACTGCCTCTCCTACCTGAGCTGCTAGTAATCCCACTGCCTCCCCAGGCTCACACAGGGCTCTCTGATACTTGGTGTACATCAGCTTCCTGAGTCTCTGCTCCTCATCACTCTCTTCTCCCTTGCTCCCCATGGAGTCATCTCTCCCTCCATCTCTCCCTGGTACCTTGGAGTCCAGGTAGTCTTGAATCAAGGCCTCCAGTCTCTCAGAGATTGCTCCAAGCTGGCGGTCAGGACGCATCTGGCAGCTGACAGGGTCTGGACAGCTCGATGTCTTCTTCTCATACCTACCCAGTATCAACATATCAATGATTGATAATAATCAAAAGGTCAAAAATGAAAATGAACTATCTAAGCCTGTCAAGTCTGATAACTGATAAACCATGTTGGGAAATCACTAAGTAAGGTGAACAATACAGGGTCTATATGATCCAGCCTTTGTTTGTTTAACAATCAATGTACAGTGTTTTATTCTTACAATTCAGGATTCATTTGTGACACTTAAAATGCATTACACTAATCAATTTTTTCTCTTCAGTTACATCAGATAGAGTTGTACCATCATTAGCATAGGTAATAATCATTCAACTATCACTTCTTCAAGTCCAAATTTGGCTATCATCTTTGGAGATCCCTTGCAAAATAACAAAAATATGAATAATCATTCATTTAAATGGCTGTCTTACACTTCAATTTGTATACGACAATGCGATAAATGGAAGTGAAAAATATCAGGATGTAATTTTTTTTCTTCTTGAAATTCTCTCTTACGGATTGGAGTCTTTCCTGTAATTCGGTATTCAATTGGGACCTTCAAAGATAAGAAATGAGAATGACCAACCTTTGCTTGTCTGTCTCCTTCCTCCATTTCTTGATGACCTTTGACCTGGCCTTGATGTAGGCCTTCTGGATGTTAGTCTCCTCAGCTTGTACCTCATCCAGGATGGATGAATACTCTTTGTGGCAGAACTCAAGGAATGGTGACCGTCTGGCTGCCTTGTTCTGATCAGCATGTTTCCTCTGCCATCTCTTGATCTGAAAGCAATTGTACATTGACAATAAACATTCTTAAAACTTTGCTGCGATAAAGCTGGCCATATGAACACTGAGAAAATACAGCATTCTTTCATTTACTTTAAGTACTTTCTTTTCCACATTAATCTTTCTCAGCAAATTATACAGCAAAGTAAACAATGACAAGATAACAGTTCTACAGTAATCATTTCAACAATCATCATCAAGACCTATCCCTGAGAAAAGAAAAGGTACAAAAATTATTCTGACTTAAAAGTCTAATATGAACACACACAGTCCATTCTGATGCCCAAAGCTTTCTACAATGACAGATTTCTTTTGGATAGCATGTGTGACATACACAGGAAGTAGGATCCACACAGGATCTTTTAACAAGGAGGAAGAGGATAAATATATCACATCCATCAATCACCTTCCTAAAGAGCTTCTCAGCCCTACTAGGATCATCCTGAGAAGCACCATCTATCTTCCTTGCATTCATCCCCATCTCTTCATTGTCAAGGAGAAATGAAAACTGCTGTTTCTGGAGGAACGGTGTCCGTGGGATGTCTAGTCCATCCTCACCATACTGGAACTGGATCACACTGCTGTCACTGTCTCTTACCTGTCATTGGAGAAATCAGTGACACACAATGTTAAGATGGACATGGAATGGCGAGTGTTTGGTTCTACGTAACAGCTTATCCCTTCAGATAATTAATACTGACATAATTCTCATTTTTGAGCATTTACCGAAAGTCTGTGATCCCATGACGCTCGTTTATTTCTTTTTTCAATCTGAAAAGACGGCTGGATAGCTCATATTATATCCCTCACAAAATGCATCTCGTCCTCTGATTGGTCGAGAGCACTGTAAACAACAAAACATAATTCTACCATACAAGTGCGCGAAAAAGACTATACTCCCTAGGGAAATGGTAAAAACTATACCACGCTGGTGAAATACGCGCCTTTTTTGCTTCGCGTCGCGACGCGAAATTTTGTACGTGTAAATGAATGGGTATCGCAACACCTTCACTCTGCGAGAGATTTCATGTACAAATGAATGGGTATCGCAGCACCTTCTGTTCGCAAGAGACTCATGTAGAAATGTATGGGTATTGCGGCGCCAGCGCCTCGCGAGAGGTTTCATGTAAAAATGAATGGGTATCGGCCACGTATCGGTGCCTACGCTTTCCGAGAATGAAAGGTCAATTCTTACACACAAATGAATGAGTTTCGCACACCGCGCGCAGACGATGCAAACCGTACAGTAGTATGCGTTAAGCGCGTGGGAAAAAATTCCTCGGTGATCGGTCAACCGCGAAGTGTAAACAAGCGATAAAAACATGGATGCCTCCAGTTCTCGAGAGAGCTTGGTTGGAAACGCAGATCAACCTAGATTTGATCTTTTAACGGAGGATGAATTGCAAGAGTTCATCAATTCAAGCGATAGTGCAAATACTAAGAAGCAGATCAGATATGGTGTCTCCGTTTTTACGGACTTTTGCCAGCAGATCAAGACAGACTTTGAAAATGTCACCAACCCTGAGCTGGATGTGTTGTTGTCCAAATTCTATGCCGGGGCACGTAACAAGAAGGGAGCTCACTACTCGGCAAAATCGATGCAAGGAATCCGATTTGCATTGCAGCGCCATTTTATGGTAAGCCGGAATATCGACATCATCAAGGCAAAAGAGTTTTCTCTCTCAAACAAAACATTTAAGGCATTGCTAGGAAAGTTGAAAGCATGTGGAAAGGGGAGCGTGAAACATCATCCCCCGATCTCTGCCAAAGACATGACACTCATCCAGGCAAGTCTGGATCTCAATACAGCGAAAGGGTTGCAAGACAAGGTATTTCTTGATGTAATGCTCCACTTTGCCAATCGTGGAATGGAAAACCTTCGTGCAATGAAACCAGAAGATTTTATTCTGCACCAGCAAGGAAATAATGATGAATTCTTCACCCTTCGAGACATGAGGACAAAAAACCATCAGGATGATGATGCCGAGAGTCAAAAAGGACAAATGCACTCATTGCCAGGAAATCCTCGATGTCCAGTCACAAACCTGAAAAGGTATTTGTCCAAACTCAATCCCAAATGTTCCTGCATGTGGCAGAGGCCAAGAGAGAGAGTTACTGAGGAAGAAGTGGTATGGTATGCAAATGTACCCCTAGGCAAAAACACGTTGGCAACCATGACCAAAATGCTCAGTGAAAAGGCTGGATGTTCAAAGTCGTACACTAACCACTCTCTCCGCGCAACCTGCGTAACACTCCTTGACCATGCTGGGTATGCATCCAGGGACATTATGACTGTTTCAGGTCATCGCTCGGAGACTTCAATCAAGAACTATGTTCGTACAAGTGAGGATTTGAAAAGGAAAATGTCTGACACAATTTCCGCAAATATCAATGCTGGCATGGCTGATCTAGAAGAGGTGCTACCTGACGATGTTTTGGAAAAAAACGTCCACAGCAATGCTCCTCATCCTTCTACAGCAACCACTGATCCCATCAATGATGACACAGATCTTGTGATCTTCACAGACAGTCAACTGGAATCCATAGAAGGTGTAGTGATGAATGAACTTCCAAATACCGTCCCATTGCACGACATCACTAATTTCAGCAGTGTAGAAACAGCTACAACATCAGGCTACGCCATGAATATGAACATGGTGAATAGTGTTCAGCCACAGTACAATTTCCATGGCTGTACTGTGAACATTTACAACGTCTCCAACTAAAAACACTCGGAATGTGTATAAAGTGTACATAGAAATTCTAACGTTACAGTTCTATCTCTCCTTGCACTGAAGTTACAGTTACTTTTCATCTGTTTGATTTTGAAAAATTCGGACATTGTCAGAGGAGAAAACTTTCTTGACGAGTTGGAATTAACCGTTGGACGTATTGAAGTCGTTCTCATTTTTTGGATATTGATCTCTTTGGATTTGGTCTCGTTTGTTGCGACGTTGCAGACCTGAGTTTGGCTGATGGTGAGTAAAATTCCATCTCTAACGGTTAAACTCTAGGACTACAAAAAACTATTTGCTGTTAAAATATCGGTAGGTTTTTCCACACAGAATAGAGAGTCCATGGTGTAACTAACCTTAAACTGTTACTGAGTGTTATTAGAGACCTTTCTAGTGACTGTAATTACCAGATCTAACGTTAGCTGTAGATACCGACAGCTACTGAACTAAAGCTAGCTAGCCAATCATGCTCCTACCTAGTTTCTGCTGGCTGTGTAAACGTGTTAGTAGTAGCGCTAATAAATCGGCAATCGCTCTGAAAAGAGCGATACGCTTCCCAATGGCGAACCCCTTATTAATCTGTTAAAACAAAACAAAACAAAACGAAACAAAATGTTTGAATCTAGGCCCTATTCTATTTCTATTTCTAGTGTTTCATTTCGACACTCGTCGAGGTCGTTACGATGCTATTAACTGAATTATTATGGGAGGTCTACACTGAAGCTTGCAATTAGAATTTATACTCAAATGTACATTATATTATACTCACATTTTAGGAGGGAATGGTAGTCCACATTCATGTAAAGACAGCGAGAAAACGACAGAAATTTAGTCGCACTATTATAAATTCCTGGTGCTGTGCAGCTGGCTACTACCCACGTAACGTTGTACACCTACGAACCACAGTGTGTGACACTGCAGTGGCATGGCCGCCGCATGTTTACTAGCTGTGCTGAGCTAGCTCTGCGCGCGCGAATAAGCGCGCAGTTAGTTGTCTCTTGAACAGAAAATACGCGCTGGCGATCATCCCATTCCAAGCATGATTAATCTAATGTGAATGATTCATCGAAAAGAATGAAGCTAGAAGGACGCCCTGAAGGATAAATTACAGAATACATGCAGTAAATAAGGCTTCAATTCATTGGGAGGGATATAAAACAAATATACCAGGCCTTTATTCGAGGCACCGGTTGAAACTATGCGCATTCGGTGACTTCAATAAGCACTATTTTCTTCGGGGCTGCACCCCTCAGAAAATAGTGCTTATTGAAGTCACCTCATGCGCATAGTTTCAACCAGAGCCTCTCGGGCCTGGTATATTTGTATATTCACCCGCACTAGCTGGTCCTCCATGGGGTTTAGTTGGATGTGAGGTGGGACCACTTCACTAATGCTTTTCAGCAAATGAAAAATCCCCACTGGACTGGGACTAGTGTGTCCAGTATTGTTAGTTCTAGTAAGACTTTCTGTTCACTTCAGATTACTTCCAGGACTCTATTGATAAATTTTCTGGTTTGAGATAAACTAGGGTAAACATGAATATCCACGTAAAGTAATCATTTGTGATGCATATGACTCCTATACACTTGTCAAGATGACGAAAGTGAAAAATGATCTAAGGTCATGAGAATGGTTAAAGGTCACAATAAATACTCACAGTGAGGTCATAGTTGACAACCAGCCCCTCGAGATGTTTAATGATGCACCGCTGGAGATATCCACTGCGACTGGTTTTCACGGCAGTATCCACTAGACCCTGTGTTGATACAATACAATGTAAATCATCTTATACTATCTACTGTATTTGTATATAGTTGCTTCTTTGAAGTTTGAATTGTATTTGCTTTTTATTTTGAATCAAATTACATGGATTGCACTATATTGTTCTGGCAGACTTTCATATCAAGTACCATACAGCTGTAACTGGTAAGGTCTCACAAAAGTTTTTACTATAAAGCACACTTTGTCACCTCTTTATCATCTTCAAACAAGTACATTCACTTTGCTGGAAACTGCTCAAATCTTGCAGAAATAACAACAATGAACAATGGAAATTAAACTACACTGCAGTCCATTTCATTTTTTTTTTTTTTTGAGTGCAGAGAATTAATCCATGTACCTAGCTATAAAACAGGACTATGAAACTTTGATTGGTTCCATGCAGAGCAATCCCTTGCCTTTTCTCTCATCTAAACAGTTTTAAATTATGTTTGCTGCTTGGCTGTTAAAATAAAAGAGAACAACAACATGATGTTTTACTTTCCATTTACATTCTTAGCTTTTCTTTCATGCTTCAAATGCCTATTATCATTATACAAGGAATGATATTGCTTTGGTGGTATTCCAGTAAGGGTTAAAGTAGAATATAATCAAGGAAAAGAGATATGACTACGCTCACCTCCCTGCCAGCCATACAGTGGAAGAAGTACTCCTGGGGTTTGATACCTGTCAAGAAACGTCCATCAACAAAGCCCCCTGCCCTAGGGGTGGTGTCATAAGGCAGAAAGGAGGGAAGGGAACGCCCACTGATCATCAGAGGGGGGCGCCTCCCTTCTAGCTCTATCTGACCCAAGAGACAAGAGATCTGAAGACAATTCACCTATAAATAAAGAGAACATACACAACTTTCTATGAGAAGATGGGTTTCAACAAAAGCATTAACTGCTATAAAAGATGGAGAAACATAAAATCAAAACTAACAGGCAATCATCATGTCATATTGGCAGCAAGTACTTACTTACTACACACAACTTACAAAATACTAACATTTTATCATTATGCATCTGATAACAATATAAAAAATCAAGGATCATCACTATACCATTATTCTCTCTTATACCATCATTGTTTTGAGAATGTTCAATCATTTTAATCATCATCGTAATATATAATCTTCCTTGTTACTGAGAACCATCATTGCCAACCTAATATCATAACCACCACATTGATCATGTCATTATGCATTATGTGTACCTTATCACCATGAACAGCAGCATACTTTGCATCTTCATTAATATGATGATCAGTTCTTTATCGTCATCTGAGTGTCATTAGTTATCCATGTAAATTATTATTCCTTTCATGATACTTGTAAGTGTCCATAGTACCAGAAATATAATATGTAACCATCATCATCATTGTAATGCTTATCATTGCATAAAATATCGCTAATCATTTTCATCATAACAGTTATCTTTATCACCATTGTCATTATCAATCCATCACTGCCAAGTGTAATTAAAATCCATGCATTTCTCACCATTGATCCTTTGGCTCCAGACAGGACCACCAGCTGCAGGTTGTTTTCAGGGAACTGCTTCAGGAGTCCACTGCCCAGACAGGTGCTGCTGACCTGGTTGCTATAGAGATCTGTCTTAGTCTTCATCTGGAGGTCAATCTCCTTCATGTCAGCACCATCTGGCTTTCTGCAGTGTTACATGCACAGAGCAACAGCATTGGATAGCCACTTCTGATTCATTCTAGGTGCAAGAATTCACCTTACATCCAATGTAATGTAACTGGCAATTCAGAGCTACCATACAACAGCTAGAAGCCATAACATGACATTATCACACAACGGTGATGACAAACATAAGGCAATTATAGGCTGCTTCTCAAAAGTCATGAAAAATTGAATTGGCGATTACTCAATACCTGGTTTGTCACCAGAACTACAACTGTGAGTAAACTTCTCAGAATCTCTGAAAATGCATTCACACAATCAACAATGTTTACTGAATGCACCTGTTTTATGATGATTTGATGCTTTGTGATGAGATTTCACTTTTATGAGTGAATAAGTTCAAGGAAGAAAAGATTATGACAGTCCATGATTTTAGGACTTTATCTTATCATAATCCTATTAGATAGATGGACAACCCACTCTTGCAAACAACGTCACTGCCCCACATGAAGGCTACTGTGGAATATGATTAAGATAACTACTTAACTTTATGCACTGATGGTTAGTTTTTAAGTATGGATGTAAATCTGTGAAAAAAGATAGAAAGAGTTTGAATGCATTCAGACCTGTGAGCGTCTTCGTAGCTCTGTGTCAACACGACTTCCTCTTCCATGCTATCACCGCTCACTCCTAGCGCCTTAGCAACTGCCTCCGTCCCACATCCTTTGGCCTCCTCAAGGATCTTGTGCCGCTTTTTGTCAGCCTACAAAAAGAATAGAAAGTTAATTATGACATCTTTCTGCAGAGATATGATAATGCTCGTATATTCTTTATAATCTGTTTTTAAGACATAACATTCACAGTTACATCAAAACTTATTTGCAACATTTTCCTCATTACTCTTCCTTCCAAATAGTCAGGAAAAAACAAAAATCACAGACATTATATCAATCAGAAGTTTTGATTTTGCTTGTACATTTTCTCCCATCTTGTTTTTTTTTTTCTGTGAAAGCTCTGCTCACACAAACTCCACTACAGACTCACAGATCTACTGACAAGCAAACAAACAGAACATATCAAATCATTTCATTTCATTTTGCTCAAGATCTTGTTGACTAATACAAATGTTGTCATGCTATATCTGGTCAACTGCCCATATAATATAACACTACTCTGAGAGCACTTTTTGTGGTCATATAGTCATAAGTCATAGTCATATAGTCATAAAGTTTATATGACACATGTTCTACACCTAGTACAGTTGGTACTATTCAGAGAACTAAAATGGCATCTACAGAGGAAGCAAGGAAAAGAAATGATGAAATATCTAAAATGACTACATCATATGCAATTTCTGTACACATCACGGGTGCATCTAGATTGTGAATGTTATTTTATGGCAGAAGGCGGTACTCTTTTGCAGCATGTGAAAATCTTTTACTACTACATATCCTCAAAGAGAGGTCTACGAAATTAAATGAAATCACTTTGACACAACAAAAGAGCTCAGGAGATATAAAGAGCAGGATTTCAATCCAACAAGGAATACTAAAGTTTGTTGAACTTTATCCTGCATGAAAATACATTTAACCTGTAGAATGAAATAAGACTTTCATGAAACAGATGCCATGTCAACATATCTAACTACTAGCTTGTGGATAGGTTTGATGCCTGTCAGTCCTGAATTACTTCCATCATCGATTCGTGTAAATGCATCAACTAGTTGTTTGTTAAATATGTCATCAACACAAGGTAGATTTCTGAAAGTCAGGTGGTACCACACTCTGCACATCTGGCCATCTATTGTTTGTAAGTTTGATTGACAGTCAAGTATTGATTTTTTTCCTTTGTGTTTTTCACCTTGCCAAACATGAAATGCACACTTTTCCTCTATTTGTTTGGAATGTCATTGATTAGTGAGTTGGCATAAAGGAGTGTTATTCACTCAGAACACCTGTGACTGGCACGTCATTGTTCTCTGTTTACCCAACATAACAAGTTCATTCAACTTTCAGCTGTTCATTGTATATTGTACATAGCATAAAACTTTAACACTTACCTTGTTGCCTCAGCGTTTTTGTTTTTTGTTTTATCATAGAGATAGTTATGAATACAGTAAATAGGTCAGATTATGGTTAAAAAAGACAACCCATTTTATTTATACGTGGAAGTGTGAAACATGCATTGCTTGTGATATTAGCCGGGTTCACACGTACACCAATTAGCAGGATACAAATCTCGAGATTTGCATCGCGATCGTCATCCCGAGTTTTTTGCACGTGTGGACAGAAAAAACCCGAAAATTAGCGGGATAAGCATCGCGATGCTAATCCCAAGAAATCTTGCGCTGGTTCGTCAATTAGCGGGATAATTGGCCCCGCGCTGGTACGTGTGAACGGTCAAGATTAGAATCTCGCGTTTTTATATCCCATCATGCAATGCGCACATCACAACAGCGAGGCCTCTGCGACGGACAAAGGGAAGTGCGCGCAGGCAGTGATAGAGAAGGGCGCTGTGTGACCCAGTTTGCAGGCTTTGCTGTTATCTCTATCGGCAATTAGCGGGATATTTTGGTACGTGTGGACGCTCGCCAAATTAGCGGGATACCGATCGCGATCGCTATCCCGCTAATTTGGTTCGTGTGGACGCTCGCAAAAAAACTCGAGATGTGGATCGCAATCATCATCCCGCTATTTTGTACGTGTGGTCCCCGCTATTGGGACAAGAACTACCTAAACAATGCTTAAAAAAACAATGTGCAATGTGTGCAAATGGCCTTATACACAAAACTCATCTCCATTTTGCAGAAAAACAAAGTGGAGGTATGAAAGCGAAGGGAAGAACAGCTAAATACCATATCTTCTCTCCAAACAAAGAAAAGAATACATAAATGATATCACAATGTGAGGTACAAGCAAATGAGCTCACAAACCTTCAAGGTGACAATAATATCCTCAGGTCCCAAGGTGAAGCCAGTGTGCTGCTGTAGGAAAGTGGTGAACAGTCGTCCAAAATGACTTAGCAACTTGCCTGCAACTTGCCCACCATACAACTGAAAACAAGAGAATAGCATATACTTCACTATTGAAATTGTCCTAAACAAAG
This sequence comes from Diadema antillarum, assembly GCF_040938485.1. NCBI lineage: Eukaryota > Metazoa > Echinodermata > Echinoidea > Diadematoida > Diadematidae > Diadema > Diadema antillarum. Next base: position 844,861 of record NW_027271302.1, read on the forward strand.
TCATTACAAAAGCAACCACAACATCCACTCTCAAAGTGCTCCTGGACAGAAGTACAGAAGTTCTATGGTTGCATGAAGCATGACCTGCTATTACTCAGACCTGGCAATATACATGTGAAGATGTCACTTTTAATACTGCACTTATGCTTCAATGTTATGATTTTATTTTCCAAGTCAAACTTCATCTTAGATTGGAATAGTAATATAACAGTAGGTGATAAGAATAGACATGATCACACGATAATGTACCATTGGTAACGACGAGCATTCTCTCATGAGTTGAACAGTCTGGGATGTTATTCCACTGGAACACATTTGGTGAGTAAACAAATTTCAAATGATGCAAACAGATAGAACAATGACACTTCGTGTGAGCTGTTGAAATGTCCACTCATGCATCTTCTGGAAAATTCCACTCAAGATTTTTGATCCCAATGGAGCTAGGACACTTCAAACACTTACCTCATAAATGCAGTGGACAAGTCCATAGGGTGTCGGTCCATAGTTCCCTTTGTCCAGCACTCCACAGAGTAACTCGCCATCTCGGACCACAACCTCGGCCTCGGACATGCTATTCCCCTCCAGAGGGCTCCCTCCAGCTTTAGGGATGCGAGGCTTATGTTTACTCCATGACTGGCAAAACAGCAATGTGCAGCAGACAGAGGGTTAGGACGAAAATGTTTAGTTCTCTTCATAATACCCCACAATAAATTCCTAGCTGTTTTGATTAGTTGCAAGTCAGGAATGTTTAATTTTGAAATTGTAGAACTATAATCCTACTGAATTCATATTTGTTAGATGCTGATGACTGAATCTCGTATCAACTACCTGAAATGTACATGCACGGGGTAGCAGCTCATCTCTTCTGATCAGCACAGGTTCCTACACTGCATAAAGTGCAAATGGGTATCATAAAAGCAAGAACTTTGTTTTTTACGGAGGTTATGACAGATACACCACACGCAAACACATATCACAGCGATTTTCATTTCAAAAATTCTGTTTGCCTCCACAAAAAGACAAAATTTGTGCAGTATTTTGCCATGTCGATACTGTAACAATTGATACACGTGTATCCCTCAATTATGCAACGTTGATCAATACTGTGGATATCAATATGTGGATATTTCTGTGCTCTGCCGAGTAAGATAAATATTGTGTTTTTAATTATGCAGAATTGACCCATTATTTAGTGGTACAAGTGTACACATACAACAAGCAAAATTATTTGCTTGCTTTTATTTTACCGCATACACCCAGTTGCATCCACCCTACGTGCATGTGTAATAACACAAGTAGCCTCTGCCTACAAACCTTTTGGAATCCTGACTTTTTACTTTGTTCATCACTGTCAGTGTCAATTCCAAAGTTATGTACTGCCAGCATTCCACACATTTCACTTGATTTTCATTTGTCCGAATTGCCACAATTGTTCAATCTTTAATAAAATAAGCAATTTGCATGGCCTGCCAAATTGGTACAGTGTCTAATCTATGCATAGACGAAAGTCTTGAGGCAAGACAATGAAAATAGGCCCAAAACTTTTTTTTTCTTTTTGGCACTGTTCATCTCATTTCTGTTGTTAATTCACGATGAGATTGTTATATAACAAAAACAGATTATCAAATCATTTCCTTTGACTGGCGGTCCAGTTTAAGTAATTACACCATAAGTCTATGTAACAAGAACTAAGCCACCAACAGTAGAATAAAAAATGTATTCATTTATATCACAAAAATGTAAAATCCTAACAAATAGATGTGTTGTCATGCATCTCCATTGGCAAATATACCTCTCAATTAAGAGGGACTGTAATAATTTCTTGTTTGGACATCAAGCGACATTTGATCTTCAAGACAGCCTTCTGCAGAATGAAGGAGACTTGGAACCTCTGTGTAAAGACAAATAAGCATCTACCTTGTCATTGATCTTTGACTTCCCTTTGAAGTTAAGTGGCTTGCAGTCATCTGGGATGGTGTTTATGATGATGGTGGAGATGAGCTGCTTTCCAGACCACAAGAGGGCAGGCTTCCTGATGCATGGAGGTAGACATCTTACAGGGCCGTCCTTGTCAGTCAGTGCACAGAATACCAGCTGCTGGTACTCATGTCTACAAAGAACAATGGTAAAATAAATGAATGAACAAAAACATTCAAAAAACCCAAGTACTCTTCATGATAACTGTAAGATGATAAGTACAAATATTGTAATTTAAATAATAACACAAACAATAAACACAATGACAATTTGCAAACACAAATTCATACAAGACATGTAGGGATTTAAAAAAGAAGAAGAATGTACTGCATAGGCTATGTCTATTTACATTCACAAAATTAAAAACTCACCAAAAATATTATTCCCAATAACAGTAAAGAAGTGTACCTGTATATCACCTCATAGGGGGAATATTGCTGAAAATATTGTTGTAAATTTGAATTTGTTCTCAAGAACAAAACTGCCTCACCAGTCTCAATTTGTGAAATGTTACTCTTGCAATGTAGATTATGTGTACAGTAATTCTTTGTCAGAGAAATATCTCAGCGATTATTCTACAGAGATCCACCAAGAATGTGAATGGTATTTTATAAGTACATTGTACGTAGAGGTGAGGAATAATTGTCCGAGGTTCACCTAGTAAAGAAGCGCCCTCTGATGGTCATTCTCACTCCAGACACAATGTGGTCCTGGATCAGACCTCCAAGGGGTGTACCATCCTTTGGGACCAGGTACTGATGACTGGTACTGGCTGTAATTCACCAGAATCACACATTTGCATGGAAATTAGCTAAGCAGTATACAGCTGATGATATGCCAGTGTTAATTAACTTATTGTTAGAACTATGCATTCACTTGAACGTTTTCCTCCTTACATATCACAGATAATCATTCTTTCTAAAGACAAATTGCTTTGAAACAGAAATAAAAATGTTTTATTTGCAAAGGCATGATGACCAGGATTTCATAGTTGGCCAGGTTTGAAAATTACAATAATTGTTCCTTGTGTGGAATATGTTACACAAACAAACAAACAAACAAATAGATAAACAAAACAAATCCAAGAATTCCATCACAATAACAAGACAAAGACATCATCCAGACACAATATATGTGGGAAACTTATAGACTTCACAATAATACATGTAATCTTAAGACCAAGATCTGGACACTTCTTTTTTTCAATCAAATGATTTGATTGTTTGTTTGTTTTTGGCAAATAGAGAACTATTGTAGGGTTCAGAACACTCCAGGCCACTCAGGTACATAAAAATGTACCTCAATTTCATTCAATATAACAACTGTAAACGTCAATATTTTCGCGCGATTAATTTTTCGCGCTGAGCGGCTCGAAAACACATTCGCGGGTTCTTAAATTCGCGCTCCGCAGCGGGTTAATACACAGTTTCTGTTTTTATCCAGCGATGCCATGCCAGCGTACGATAAGCGACGTAGCGAGCGGCGCGAGTGCGAGTACAAGCGCTCAACTACATAGTACATGTGTATTTATGTACTGTAGTACTAGTACTGTAGTCGCGGGGATGTAGCACACCAATCAGCCATGGGCTCGGTGCGTGCGGTGCGTGCGATGATACTGCTATATGCGTAAACATGTCTGTACTACGTAGCAGTATCATCGACGAAGCGCACACAATTCAGGCCGTTCAAAATGTGCATAGAAAATTGCGAAGATATATTCGCGCGTTTTTGAATTCGCGCTAGCCGAACGTAGCGCGAAATTCGCGAAAATTAATGTACCGCGAAAATTTCCACGTTTACAGTACTTGATATCGGAACTTCAAATGGGCAAAGGCTATGAACAATCCATGAACAAATACCAGTAATTGCAATTTATGACAGCCTACTTCACACTCATTTCAGAGAAAACAAATAACACACTATAACACATCAAACATCAATTACATAAGTAAATATAATACAAAGAGTATGTGGTAACAAACTAGATGGCATCATAATTTCACATGTTAAGTCAAAGTGTATCACATATCTGCAAGTGGTCCAGTTCTGCGGCTACTTGATGAAAAAGATTTTTTTTTTTAACCCGTTGAGGACGGTTTGATTTTGCTACAACACGCATTTCCCATAGACACTTGCCCGAGTATACTCGGGACTCGTCCTCAACGGGTTAAACATAATTGTTATGTTTATGTGGGAATGGCATGAAAATAGCAGGTATGGCCAACCAAGCTAATTTTCTTTTAAACTAGATTAAAGACAGCTTCATATAAATTTTGTAACAAGTTGGAAACATTACCAATTGTAAGTGCTTCCGCTCTTCCGAGTTCATTCTGGGGGAAGTGGACATTCATCTCATCTCCATCAAAGTCAGCATTGTAAGTCTTGCAGGAAGAGTAGTGAAGACGGAGTGTCTTCTCTCCTGGGAGCACTCTGACCTAAAAACAATACAATTTGAATTATTGGTACTTTGAAAAAGGGTTATTGTAATACTGAGATATCTACTGAAAAATACATGAATCCCTTTAGAATATGTCATGCATAGTGCCTAGAAGGATTTAATCTGCTTTGCACTGATTTGCCTACGTGATCTAAACCGAAAGTACTTAAAGTGTTAATGTATGTACCATAACAAGTCTCCATAGAAAGCAAATATTCAAACAAACTACTGCATACTAAAAATATCTCTGAATCTGTCAATGCAGGTTCAAGATGAATAAAGCCATAATGGCCATTCATCTGTAGCACTTAAGAGTCTTTAATCATAATAATATTTCACTAGCGGAATTCTAAAAACTAGAAAAGCACTCTGAGAGCGTAGACCTCCGCCAAGCAGTTAGTTTCCACCCATGACCTTGCTCTTCCCAAAGAGATTTTTTCTCCTCTCTACTACTGGGGAAAAGCTCTTTGGGCTCTTCCATAGAGTGATTTCCACCCATAGGTATACATGCTGAAAAATTGCCTGATTTCCCAATATAGAAGCCTTTGTTACGTCATAAACCCTCAGCTGCACAGCGCGCCTCGCCCTAGCTGAAACTAGAGCACGCATTTTAGTGCACGCATGCAAACCTCAAATACGCGCAGCCTGAACTCCCAAGTTCATTGACCCTACCTGCCAAAATATCAAAAATCCTCCATAAATTCCCCCAAAATTCTCGGATCACTACCAAAAGTTAATCGTTTGTTACTTGTATCATTCTCAACCATTCCTGCAAGTTTCATTCCAATCCGTTAACTATTTTTAAAGTTATTTTGCACACGGACAAACTAACGAACTAACTATTAAACAAACAAACCAACGGTAACGAAAACATAACCTCCTCCCTTGGCGGAGGTAATAAAGGCTCTCTTACAGTACACCAAGCCCTGTAAAAAGACATTAATAACTCATTCAGAGATGCATCATTCGTGCATTTAGGTGATTGCTTGGCTCTAAATCTTTAGCAGTACCTTGCAACCCATGCAAATCACATCTGTGTCAACAATGATATGAAACCTGGAGTATGCACTCAGAAGCACTTGTAAACACAACATGGAAAAGACACGCTCATAAAAACTTCATAAAACAAAAGAGTCTTTGAAAGACAATGTGATGGCATGGAAGGAGCACAACTCTGTGTAAGGAAAAAGCAACAGAGCAAGTACAGTACATTGTGTCCTGCTATAAATGCTTCTCTACGAAGTGACATACCTTGTGTGCCATGATGCCTGGTTTGTGAAGAGTTGGTTGTCTGTTTAGCAGCACTATATCACCTGTCTGTAGATGTCTATGGACCTGCATAGACAAGGAGACAGAGATTCCACTCACTTTATTCGTGCCTACCCAGATTACGAAGTACTACATCACGCCAAAAAACAAAACAAAAACAAAACAAAAAAACAAACTTGATCTCTACAGTCTACCAGGACTGAATTTAATGGTTAAATGGAATGACACATACACTTTTACAAACCCAAACACTATATGATATTGGGATAAATCAAAACCACTGTTTAGTGATGTACTTAAAAGATATATGAACAGAAAAGCTACCATCAGAAAAATACACCAGATACAATGTGGAAATGGAATGTTATACAAATATTACAATTTTATCTCTCAAAGCTAACTTGAAGTATGAAAAATCGGCTGTGTACTGCAAATCAAACAAGTAACTATTAAATGTACTATACAAGGGTACTGTTATTCTCATTTGCTAACACAAAATATGTAAGAAGAAATAGACGATCCCATTTATAAGGAAAGATACCTTTTTGGATCCTGTGATGTGGTTGCCAAGGTTACTTGGTGTCAGGAGGCATTTGGCGACTGACTCTCTATGGGCCTGGTTGACGGCACTTAGTCTGGTCATTGATCCGGTCTCATTTTCAACCAGCACAGCTCTGCAGCAAGTAAATATGACAGCACAGACATTATATACCTCATAATCAAGATTCTTATCACTGACTGATCAAAAGTATATCAAGTGACATGGTGCAGTTCCGGCTATCATTGCCTCACGGTTTTGACTTTCTATCACTTGACCTAAGGTCAAATGATAGAAAGGCAAAACCCTCTGATAGAAAACATAACCCCTCCGCGACTTTTGCACACAATACTGTACAAGTTATTGTCTGCAGCCCACACCTAAATTCACTTCCGATTTGATTTTCCAATGACATTACAAGGCTATTGGTTACGTTCACTACTCGCATCGTAGATACGTACAGCACAAGCGTGTTGGAAAATTTCAACATGGCAAGTACGAGAATCTCCGAGATTCGAAATGTTGAATGTGGAGGATTTGGAGCAGTTTCTAAGAGGTAGCAGATAGCAAAGCAAAAAGAGACCAATCAAGTGTGCAGTGTCTATCTTCATGGATAACTGTTCAGCATGCAATGTTGGAGATGTTGAAAACATGAGCAACATGGAGTTAGATACTTAGTAGTCTGCTGTCAAGGTTTTATGCAGGAGCTCGCAATAAGGCTGGTGAGTTGTACTGTAAGAAAACGACTCACTGCAAGTGATTTGCTATGGTCTGCACAGGCACTTCCAAACCACTCCCAATGTTGACATTGTGAAAGTCAATGAATTCAAGGGTTCTAACAAGATCTTCAAAGCCTTCTAGGAAAAATTGAAGAAAAGTGGAAAGGGTAATGTCAAATGACACCCATCAAAGCACCCAAGTGACATGGAACACTTTTAGCAGAGCCTGGATTTGAATACTGTGGAAGGGTTACAGCGAAGTCATGATTTATTTTGCCAACTGTGGATGAGAGAACGTATTATGAGAAATGACACCAGATTATTTTGAGCTGCACATGGAAGAAAGTGGTCACCGCTACTTTTAAAGATAAACCGACAAAAATCATGATGATGAGCACTCACAAGCTGGACTAATGTTTGAGATACCATGACACCCAAGATGCCCAGTGAGTAATTTGACGAAGTACAAGAATAAGCTGCACCCTCTTTGTCCATGGATGTGACACAGACCAAGGCCACAGGTTACGAAAGATGATCCTCAGTGGTATGTTAACATGTCAATAGGAAAGAATCAGCTGGGAGAGTCCACAAAGATCATATCCAAGAAGGCTGGATGCAGAAAGTACACAAACCACTGCTTGAGAGCTACAAGTGTGACAACCCTGGATCATGCCGGCTTCCCAACCACACAAATCATGGCAGTTTCTGGACATCAATCTGAAACTAGTGTTAAATATCACAGCTGCACCAGTGGTGCCCAAAAGGAAGATATGTCTGATGCCATTTCTTCAGCCCTCAATGTGAGGCCAACAAATGAAGAAGATCTAGAAATTCATCCTGTAGATCCACAACCTGGACCTAGCAAAGCTGGATGACAGGTCTTTGTCCAACCCATAGCCTTCAGCACATGTAGCTGTTAGCTTGACAAACGAACCAAAGAGTGACAGTCGGGTTGAAGATCTCATCAACGATATTGTAAAATTACCAGCCATATTCTAAGACATAACTAATTCTCCCATTACGATCACCTCAAAAAACACAGTCAACACAAATCTCCACTTTCATGGCTGTTTTGTGAACATTTATAATAAATAGGCTATGTCTCTGGCCTATTTAGACTAAATATGTTCCTGTGTTGCAGCCAAACTGTCAATATGTTACTCCAAGGAGCAAAGATTGTTCACGTTTGAGTTCTATTTTTTCATTCAGTGTTGGACATGAGATCTGATTCTATTCTGGTAAGTAGAAATTCTTTTGATCTCATTTCCTGTCAGATCAACAAACGTAGGTCTAGACCCAGACGTTTTTATTGTAGGCCTATGTTGTGTGGCTACAGTATATGGTCTTTATAAACACTGTGACTTTTGCATGGAGGATTGAAATAGTTATATTGTGAGCAGTGACATCACTTCAGGTGATATAATTCCAGAATTTAATTGGCTGCTGACAGGAATAGCGAGCACAGATGTGTACTACATATATAGACCATAATATTCCCTTGTCTATCACAGCTTCCTAAGTTGACAGTCTCTTGAGAGTTATATTTTACCTCAAAGACAATATTTTTCCTCAGCGCTGTGCATTTTAGGTAACATATATCATTTTCTTGGAAAATATAACTCCCACTAGGAGTGTTTTTACACCTTTAAAAAAAAAGACACTATCTGCAAAATAATCCCACTTGTACAGACTGGCAATATGTTAGAATAAAAATCAGTACTGTTTTCACAGCCAGTAGGTGATAGTTGCTTCATTAATGAGAGGTGGCAGACATCAATGAAAGTTCCTCACCCTGGGTGAGCATCTGGTCCATTCATGACCATCCGTCTCAGCTGCTGGACATTCCAGTCAGTGACCGGCTGAGGGTAGGTCAGTCGCTTAGCAATCACCTCCGGAATGCCGATCTCATCGGTGTTGATGTACGGGTCAGGTGAGATGACCGATCGGGCGGCATAGTTCACTCGCTTCCCCATCATGTGCTTACGAAAGAGACCTTCTTTTCTCTCTAACAGCTGCAGGGCAGGATGAGTTGAGGAAAGCATTGGATTGTGGTCACATACTTTGAATTATGAGATAAAGATACAAATGTATTGTATTGTTATTACACCAGCTTGATGCTTTATTGAACATACAAGTAATCTCTGATGCATCCTCTCTCAATTCCCACAATTATGGATGTATAGAAGAGATTAAGAATCAGAATGAGAATATTGCGAATTTTGCCAATTATGATGTTACATTTGTCAGGGCTTGGATAGTTAATTTTACCAAGGAGGTCCAAGAGAATGGAGTCACAACTGTCTTATTTCCTTCACTAGATGTTCGATGCCGCCGCTCAAAAATATTTGAAGCATGTGCCAAACAGAACCTGCCATGCAGATAGTAAGAAAATTGACTCGTGTCTCATTGCATAATCACCAGCCACTTTCTAAGGAAGATACGTCTTTGTGATGGTAATTAATTTTCGCTATCCCTTCTTATAAGAGATAGGTGGTACAGACACGAGGATGTGTGAATTGAAATTTTGCAAAAAATGCTGAAATAAAGATGAAAATTACTTGACAGGGCATACCATGGCACCAATCTGATATATAATGTGGAAAAACAGTATTTTCATCTTCCTGCACTATACATGTGCAGTAACACAATTTTGGGAAAAACATTATTTTCCATGAAACATGATTTGTGGCAAAAACCAGTACAACTATTGCCCCCCAAAAGAAACAGTTAGCATCTCTGATCAGGGTTTAACATTGAGTCAAGTTTATATTTGATGTAGAACACAACTAAAATGGTAGCATGGTGTAAACACAAATCTTTCTTGAAGTTACAACAATACCTGCTTAATCCCAGGGAATTTCTCTGTGGAGAGTCTGTCCAGGTCACTGTCCACCACACAGTTGACGTGGGTCTGCAGGTTGGTCCAGGCATTCTGGAGCTTCTCTGGGAGAGTCTTACCAGGAATGGAGCTCAGCACACTCTGATAGCACATCATAAAGACAAACAATGGGTAGTGCACACAACACTAGATGCAGTTATTCTGCAACTGACAATGACATGTGACAACTACCAAAGCAACAACATGTACAATGTGTGGATCACAGGCTCACTAGAGCAGAGAAAACCCGATGTTTGCCTACTGTGCAACATGCAATTAATGCAACTGCTGTAAGTGCTTCATCAAATTCTCAAAGAATATGTTTGGAAATAAGAACAACATAATTGGTAGTAAGGAGTAATATGTGCTCATTTAATGGCACATATTCTGTGACGGTAATAATTCAATGTGAATTCCATGAACAAAAGAGTTTGTGTTCCAGGCTTTTAGTGAGCAATGTCTGAGGCTATGACATAGAGAAAGCAACTTTAGGTATTTCGCAATGAATACAACAACATAATGCTTAGAAATTATGGGAGTAAACACATACTCGTACACTGCTGCCTTACAAGATACTTGTGTGTATACTCTATGGAGGATGATGGTGGCACACTGACACAGCACAATGCCTATTACAAGACATGCACTGAGATTGTGGAAATGCCATCACTGGATTGTGTAACAAAAGATTGACAACAATTTCCTGCAACTGGTTGTTTACATGCAAACCCCCCCCCCCAAAAAAAAAAAAAACAACAACAACAACAAAAAACACCCAAACAAACAAGCAAACAATCCATGAAATGAAAAGCTACCTGATCAATATTCTCTTTGTTCTCTGACTGCTTCTTGTTGTCTCTTGTCCTGGGAACGTCTTCCAGCTTGACAAGCTGCTCTCCAGCGCTGGCCTCCCCCTGACTGGTGGCATGTCCTATCACCTTGAGGAGATGTTGGACGGTGCGGCAGTCTGACAATACTTTACTCAGATTGGCTGTTTGGGGATTCTCAAAGGTTTTATCACCCATCCTGGAAATCTGGAAGCAGTAAGTGAAACCAAATCTAATCAATTGCATTATCTTTTCAACTGCATAAACATGATTGTCAGGAAACACTTATCCAGCTGCCATAACACACATTTGCTTGTTTTGTCAATAAAGCTGCACAAGTGTAAGATTTTAGATTTCGTATTCTAAAAAGGAGTTAAAAATCATAACTATGACATACCTGCCAAAATTTCAAGTTGAAATATCCTACTCGTGGATTGAAAAAATCTTATTTTATATGCAAACTGAAGTTAAAAATCTTACTTTCAGTCAAATGTTCAGAAAATACACATGAAAGGTATATCTAAATATTTTTTAAAAATCTTATTTCTCTGACAGAAAATCATATTTGGCTATTTTTAATGTAAAAAATCTTACTGAATCTGATAAATTCTTATTGGTTGGCAAGTATGCTATAAGCTTAAAACCCAGAAGGGCAGGAATACTTTCTTATAGCTTGCAATCTGCATTTCTGGTAACTTGAATTAATGTACATGAACTACAGATGAAAAATCAAAAACATAAAGAAAAAAAAAAAATGTCTATAAACCATAGGTCTCTAGGCTCCACAAAGAGAAAATCAAATCCAACAAATATCTATAAAGAAAGTATTTTGTTTTGTTTTGTAACTCATTGTCTGTATTCTTTATATCTTTTGCTGCTTATTCTCACCTGAGCATTCTTTGTTACCCATTTGCATTCTGTTTTTCTTGATATCTCTCTTGCTGTTGTTACTCTGATCTATATTATTCACTATTTTTTCCTCCTGGAGCACATCTTTTTTTTTTTTCCTACAAAGATATTAATATGTAGACAATTCTACAGTGACAAGACATTTTACTAAATAATAACCCTTTAAAGGGACGGAATAGTTTTTGGTTATGATAGAGATTATTAAAGGTGCATAGTCCCGGTAGTGTAGAGGGCGCTGTCGATGAAACTGCCGATCACCGTTAGCATTGATACGAAGATTACCAAAGTTGAGCTGTCATCAAGAGTAAAGTGCGTAGGTGTTGCTAAGTACCGTTGCCTTCGTTGTTTTCTCTGCGCATCGCGCAGTCTGTAGTAATGCTAGGGTGCGTGCATTATTCTTGCTATTATGACATCACAAAAGAAGTTTGCTAAAGTGGTCATCCCCCCCAGCCGAATCATGAGCCTAACTGTGATCGGACCATTGACTACAGTGGATCAGACTTCTTTGGACTCGGGGAAGTGGGCCACAGCGTAAGCGCCAAAGAGGAGTCTATAGCGTAGGTCTCTATAGGAAACTTGCGTTGTGCGCCCGCGTACGCATTTGACTAAAACACCGGGACCATGCACCTTCAAACTTTTCATGAGAAAATTAGAAACCACTAATATACATATACCATTGAAATATCAAAGAGTATCCATTCTAAGAGGAATTCAATTTATTTGATGAAAATTGGTTTTGAAATGGCTGAGATAACCAAAAAAAAAGAGAAAAGAAGAAGTACTAATAAAAGTTGGAGCATATCTTTTACTAGGATGATTTTGGATATTTCAGCCAATTCACAACAAACTTTCATAAAATAAACTGTTAATTCCTCTTAGAATCCCATGATCTTTAATATTTCATATAAGTTGTTTCTAATCATATTGCAGAAAGTTGAACTCTAACTTCTCATCTCAACCAGAACGATACCATCCCTTTAAAGTTGTGATTAGACAAAAGCCACAATAATCATTTGGGAACAGAATTGTTCTGATTTTCCTCCGTTTGACTTACAGGTCTGAACTTTGAGGGGATGACAGGCAGAGCTTCCAGGAAGAACTGGTCAATGGCTGAAACCGAGTTCCCATCACTGCCGGAACTTGGTACATTTAGGACTCCAAAAATGTGGCGCAAAACTCGACCTGGAAATGGTGGTAAGATTTACACTAATCAAAATTTTAACAAACATATACTATATTTTGCACTAGCAAAAGCTGGAAAGCACCCTATGAATACCATGTACATTCTAAATGTAGTAATGTTTTTCTGCATATCTAATGTAACAGCATGCTGTCACATACAAGTGAACCATATGGTAATTAAAGTATAAAAATTGTTGACAAATTGTACAATCATGCTCTCTGAAGACCCAAACATCCACCACCACCACCACCAAAAAAAGAAAACAAAACAAAACAAAAGCCTAAAGCTTCCAAACTTTTGATATATTCTGCATTTCAAGGGCAGACTCAGCATTCTTAAAATTTCTCTCTCATTTGCACCTTCAGAGTCATGCATTGAAGGAAACAAGCCCAAATATGAACGTGGACTGAGTAAAAGCAGGAATGCTATATAGGAGAATAGGGTCAGTGAAAATGCGAGGAAAATTGGACAATCTATCAGCATTTGAGTAACCTCTTTCAGAAAGTACAAGGAATGACATCACCCCTTACATATGCCAGTAACAAGTCAATGTATTATGTATTATTCATGGAAAATGAGAATTTTATGGAATTCTCCTTACATTTTCTTTAAAATGTTGTCAAAAATAACCTCACAAAGTGTAGCAGTCTCCTTGAAATTCTCTAATGAACTGTCTGATCTCCTGAAACTTTCATTGATGAGTTCCACTAACATTGCTGCTTTCGCTCAATCACATTTGTATTTGTATTTTGATTTCCTTTGATACACAACAGTGCAATCAGCCTTCTTGAAATTCTCTAATTAATTGACTGATTTCCTGAAACTTTCATTGATGAGTTCTACTAATATTGCTGCTTTCACTCAATTCACATTTGTATTTGGATTTTGGTTTCCTTTAAAACAAAGAGTACTATCTTCCTACCAAAGGTCTGCATTTCAGAGGGGGAGGCCAAACACTCACCATCATTGGCCATCAGCTGACGTAGGTGGTTGCGAGCCTCCTGGGGTGACAGGAAGACAGTCTGTAGTCCCTGCCCTGGGCCGGCACTAGCCTTGGTTAGAATCACACTATTGTGCTGGGGGCGGATCTCACGTACCGGGGTCTGGCACAAGGCACACTTGCGCCCTCTGGAGGCCACGTAATGCCGAATGAAATCCTGGATGACGTGCCGGCGGCTGTCTTGGATGTGACGTGCTTGCTGAGCTGTCATATGTCGAGATGCTTGCTCTGATACAGAGGGCATAAAAATTCAACAGTTCTTTTCATAATTTGCGTAACTAGACTCTTTGATGTGAGATCATACTTGACTGTTAATCAGAGTGTTCTGTCTCAGCTGCTAGTTGTAAACCAATGCCAGAAAGAATGTCTTTCTAATCTCCTTGAGCTACTGCAACAAACTGTATAACAGTTGTATTCACACAAATGTGCTAAATAACCTTCTTTCTCAATTTTGCTCATTTAATAGTGTGGTCAACCAAATCCATAACACTGTTAAACTACACAACGTGTAACATGGATTGTATTTTGGGAAATTTAGAACCACGTGAAGGAATGATATTTGGTTCTGTGTACAGTGACATAGCCATAGCATATATCATACAAATGTATACATGTCAACTAGGAACTGACAACACAAATACATTTCTGTGGAAAATTAGGATACAAAAAATCTGCTTCACTGTAAGGGTATCACTATTTTTTTTTTAAGTCTTCACCTTTCAGAGCATCAGTCATGTATTCCAACAGTTTGGCATCAATATCATCAGCCAGCGATTCATCATCAGCTTCAGACTGCGCAATGACCTGCTGGGCTATCTCTGTCAGGTCTCGCACACTGCCTAGGAGACCATTGTCAAGGCAACGTAGCTGCTGGACAACCAGACGGAGCGTCCACCTTGGGGCCATGAGATGGTGACATTTCAGACAGCTCCCTCTTAACAGCTGAAAACAACAACAACATAGAACTCAATCAAATACTGCACTCTCGGCCTGCTTCAATATGCATTTACCCATCTGTCCACACTCCACAAGCCCATGTTGTGAGTAGAAATGATATTCACTGCAGTGAAGTTTGTAGAGCATTATTTCATAATACAAACGGTACCTTTCTAAAGAATAATTTTGCTACAAAAATCATAATCCATACTGGCATTTCACTGTCAACAGCAGAACAAGTATGCACGGCACGCAGATAGTCCTTTGTGCAACAGGGATGCACATACTGGGAGGGAAAGAGTAAATATGCTCTTTTTACTGCACTCAGGACATTTGCATATTATCTATTCTTCTCTCTCTTTTTTTTTTTAATACACAATTTCTCACTCGTGAGAACAACCACATATCTTGATATCATTGCAAAGTTTGCAGCTATTGAAAGAAGAGACATACTCTGTCAAATCATCCAGCAAGGTAAGTATCACAGTTTCCACTCAAATTGCCTCACCTGCTGAACTAGAGGGAAAAAGAGGGGGTTGAAGACAGGAAGTGGTAGGGTCACATGACCCATGTGACCTGGACAGTGCAGCTGCCTTAGGCTGCATGTTCCACACAGTTCGTCACGGTCACTTGGTCCTATTGAAATGTGAGAAAGAGATCATACAAACACAATATGAATTGTATTGGCAATCTTATATTATGGTCACTATTTCCATTACAGTATGCTTCCAACTACAACTAGAATTACAGGTTGTATCACTGAAGGTGATTAATACCCCCGCCCCTAGTGTTGCTTCATACAACTCTGTATGTGATGTCATGAGGGCAATGGCAGAGACTCCAACTCTCCCATTTTCCGAAAGCCCATTTTTGCAAAATCTCCTGTTCTCCCGCTTGAGATTGAATTTCTCCCGCCCTGGCTCTGTGTCTCCTGCTTGAAATGATTTCTTACTTAATATCATTGTATATATATGTTAAAAAATAAGCCTTAGATAGCACGAGAGAGCATCTAGACCCCAGCCGCAAGGAACTTCGCGCTTTGTGCTCGTGATGTGCGCTTTGCGCACATCAAATTGGATTCTCCCGTTTGCTAGGGGTTTCAGGCGGGAGAATCTCCCGATCAGAAGGTGCTTGGGGTTGGAGTCTCTGCAATGACGTTAATACCAAGTTTGTGCACTTGTCGAATTGGAAACAGATTAATTTTCCACAAGGTTTGGGTAAAAAGTGTGGTTACCATGGCAATGCATTGTCTGATACAAACACAAGGGACATTTTGCATAACTACACTTAAAGACCATCATACACACCAAATTTGACCTTCATAGCTTGAATGGTTTATTTTGATACAAAAACGAGTGGTTACCATGACAACACATTTTCCTTAAACTAACACATTGGTGTCTTGCAAAACTACACTTCTAGATCATGATACATACTAAATTTGACTTTAATTGCTTGAATGATGGAAAAGTTATTCAATCTGCAAGGTTTTGGTAAAATTGTGGTTATCATGGCAACGGTTTGTGTAAAATTATGTGTTCCACATCTATACATCAGGGCCATAATACCTACCAAATTTGGTTTCAATTGCTTGAAAACTGTGGAAGAAGTTCACTCCACAGGATTTAAAAAAAAATGAGGTTGCCATGGTGATGCATTGTCAAATACAAAGGACATTTTGCAAAACTACACTTACAATGTAAAGAGAGCATCATACACACCAAGCTTCACCTTCATAGATTAAATGGTTCCATTTGATACAAAAAAGAGTGGTTACCATCGCGACACATTTTTCTTATATTAACACATTGGTGTCTTGCATAACTACACCTCCCGATCATCATACATACTAAATTTGACCTTAATTGCTAGAATGATGTGGAAGTTATTCAATCCACAAGGTTTTGGTAAAATTATGGTTACCATGGCAATGCTTTGTCCGACAAACACAAAAATGATGTGTGTCACATCTATGCCTCAAGGCCATAATGCCTACCAAATTTGATTTCAAATGCTACAAAACTGTGGAAGTTGTTCACTCCACAAGAAAACATGTGGTTACCATGGCAATGCTTTGGCAAGTACAAACACAAAGAGTGTCTTGCATAACTACACTTATAGATCATCATAGATACCAATTTTGAAATTGATTGCTTAAATACTATGGAAGTTATTCAATCCAGAAGGTTTTGGTAAAATTATGGTTACCATGGCAACGCATTGTCTGACAAACACAAAAAACATGTTTTGCACATCTATACCTCAATATCATCATTTACCCTAAGTTTCACTTAAATTGCTTCAAAACTGTAGAAAGAGTTCGCGACGCAAGATTTTGCAACAGACCGACCGACCGCCCGACCCACCGACCGACCGCCCGCCCGCCCGGCTGACCAACATCACAGTGATCCCTACATACCCCCTTCACACTACGTGTGGCGGGGGTATAATAATGTTATTCCTCAAAACATCAAACTTCTGAGTCAAATTATCAGAATACTATTGCAGCATGACAAATAAAAAAATGCAGGCCTGTAATCATATGTGGTACAAGTCATAAAACTTTTGTAAAATTTCATATATGAATATGACAGACTCTAGAATGATGTAAATGCATTAATTTGAATTCTCATCTCAATTTGTGTTGGTAAAATGTACACATATCTTTTAATATTGGCTACTATTCATTGATCTGCAGAGGTACAGTGTATGTCACAAAAATATAATTTGTATGGAAAACTTAATAAATGAAGTAAAATGAAATAGCATCTTTGAAGTATTTAGCTTTTGCCTCTTTCCTTTCCTCTTACCTACTTTAGCACACAACAGGAGTCAAGCTCTTGTGACTTTGATACTGACTTTTCACTGCGAACACATGAAATATGCTGATGGGATGGCACTTCTCTACATAAGAGCTAAAAGCTAAAGTCAACGGTGAAGCACACTCACCTAGGTGGGGATCATAGAGGCCTCCAAAAGTGGGATGGCCTAGGTCATCAAAGGCACGGGGGTTCGTCAACTCCTTGACACTGAGGTGTCTCAGCTCATTGCAGCTGTAGGTACTGAATGACACGGAGTCAAGCCGTTTGCTGGGAATCTCACGGACAGACATCGTCAGCTAAGCCCCTCAGCGGAAAACAGCAGTCTGATGAGCTAGCGATACTCTCTTTGGTTGCTCAACTACCTCACAGCGTCATATCTGAATTAAACAGAAAAATATGGTAGCATACAACGTGTCAACAACAACACTCCAAATGTTTGATTGGATTAAAACAGATTCATGTCTCATTTGTTTGCAGGTATAACAGTATATCTCATCACTGTATGCTCTTGTACAGGAAAGTTGAAAAAAAAATGCTTTCATATGAGCATGATCATCAGACCCGAAATACAGTGAAAATCTGAGCCCAGCCTTTATTTCACTGTAAATGCTCAAGAGGCTAAATGTGGTACCAGAGGTAGTCTCTGCAAGGGCCTGGTCTAAGCTTGGCCAGGCCTTTCTCACTGTGAACTCAAGCTGGGCAAAATGGGGTACCAAATTGCGATCCTGGAAGTCTGCAAGGATGAGAATGATTGTGACATCCTAGAATATAATGTTGTAATCCTGGGTTTAGGACAAAAAATTTTGGTACTATAGTGTACGCTACTCATCATTATCATCATCACTATTTGAGGAGAGGTAGAATTTGTCTGCCTTAATTTCCAAACTTGTGTTTGAATCTTTGTTATCATCAAATCATCTTGACTGTAGAGTGTAATACACTGTTTCGTTTTTCCTCACACATATTCTTGTTCTTGTGAAAATAGATAACCAGCAAGGAATGGGCAGCTGTGAGTGTGATGTTCAAAAGTTCACTGTGTATAAACACTGTAGTCCTTTGTTCACTGCAAATTGCCCACACCAGCACCTCTGCACTGTGACCCCCAATGGCTCCCAAATAATTGTTTGTTTACATGAAGAGCACCACTATGACAAAACAATGAAAAGTTTGAATTTAGCCTGGGCTGAGTCTGCTAAGTGATGTAAATGCACAGAATGGGGGGGGGGGGGGGGGGGGGGTACCATGATTCAGGCCAGGCTTGGCCCAGCCCTGCACTGTGTGGGTCTCATATGCTATCATGGTATTATACTAGAGCTCATTATTTTGCTTAAATTCCAAAACAGTTAGAAGATTGCAAATAGTACACCATGGCAGCTACAAGGAATTGTCATAGCTCCTCAAACATCATCCATGTTAATGGTATGAAGTGTCTTATTACATACTATGAATACATTTTCAAGTTGCTCTGGAAGAATATAATTATACAATTGTAGCCGCCATCCCAGTGCACTGGCAGCTACAGGGCAGGTTGCGTACCCCACAACGGTAGTGTAATCTACAACTGTATGCTAGCCTGCGCAAAATTGTAGTCCCTTCTTCACAAAAATAAAGTGTATCTCAATGTGAAAATCATACATGTTTTACCTCAGTTCTGTCGGGAATCGATAGTAGGTAAATCATGTGAGTTTTGTAGAAATTTGAATTGACTTTAAAGCCACTGTTTTTTATCAATTTTTGGACAAAAAAAAAGTCCTTCACTGCGTGAACGCGTCCGGATAATAGAGATTTCCGGATAAAAGGAGGCCAGATAATCGAGGTTGAACTGTAGATAATTTGGAATAAATTTGGTAGACAATGATAGTAATACAGAAAAATGTACTGGTATGTACAAACAATATATTGTAAACATTGATATATTGCATGATTACATTATTTGCAAAGTTACAATCAATTTGAGACTTTAAATACCATTGATCAGGATGCATCGTTAGGCTGTATCGAGGCTTTGCCTTTGTTTGGTTCTTACTCTGCTTATGTTCCACAAAGGGCTGCATGCGAGCGAGCTAGATATGTGAACGGGTATTCGCAATCGCAGCTAGCTGCACCGCGAGCCTTGCTCTCAGAGCACATCAACATCACAACACATGCATATTCTCTCCTGCATACTAGTAGTAGGGTACACAAGGCAGCTGATGCGCTGGTCTATGCTGGGGCACAACTGCGCTGGCTGCGCTGCTGGCCATTGATTGTGGAGTCAGAATCTGGAAGTAGATCTTTGAGAGAATATTTACAATTAAAACAGACAGACACTCAAAAAAAAAAGAAAGAGAAAAGACGAAAAGAACAAATTTAAAACCATTTACAGATAATCAAGCAATTTAGAAGTTAAGGAAAACCATGCCTGTTATTTCCAGAGCGGCACTTGCTTGAGCAATTGCTAGCACCAAAGGCCACAATGTAGGGCCTACCACAAGCACTTGCAATGTCAATCTGAAGTCACTTAATTTAGCGGCCATTGTAACTTGGCTATTGATTTTAAACCCATCGTTTCCAACAAATATGAAAATGGAGTGAAAAAAAATGTATTTTTATGAAAATCACATTACAAGTTATGAAAACAATACTTTCATCAACATCGCATCGCTTTGCAAGCAAGCTGGTTTTGTGGTGTTTATGTGGTTAACGGTATGGTGAGTTCCCCACATGCACGGCAATATCTAACTATACACAGCCCAGTCGCTGTAGAAATATAACAGGACTGTACCAGGGTGGCCCACAATACAGAGCAAACACAAAGCGAATATCACAATCACGTTGAGTTTTGATTCTTGACATCATTTTTTGTCACCTCAAACTCATTAAAGATAATCCTCATTAATTAGACTTAGTAGCTATGTTATCGATATCAACAGCACAATTCACAACTTCCTGAAAAAAATTCTTCGCAGCGTGTGCAAACGGTACATCGTCTTTCATTGACGGTGATTTTATTTTGAACAATCAGGAGTTCACGCGATCTAGCTGCACTTTTAAAGGTCACGCTGTCGACTGTGCTGCTACACTCAAGCAGCGCACGCATGCAAGAGATCGCTGCATTTCCCGTCACGCATGCGCATAAATTGCAGAGGTCAATGCACCATTTTGAATTCTGCAACGATGAACATGATGAACCCCAATGGTCAGGGATTGTGCTAGAATGTACGATTTTTTTTTCCATGGACGGGATGATGGACTTATCGCGAGGGCTCTTTATGGACTTACGTGTATGTACCTTCTGTAGTATACAGTCAACCTCGGATACCTCGACTCGGATAAGCCGAATATCGCTTACCTCGAAGGCAAAATGAAAGTCCCGATTGTTCCTATGGAGTTTTCGTGTGTTAAAATTCGCGTAGCTCGAAAAAACTAACTCGAAGTTCGGTTACCTCGAAGTGAAATCTCATGTCCCGATCTTAATTAACTTATTGTTTTTCCCAGCATGTTGCTCGAATTGAAATTGCAAACATCACTCAGCATTTCCGATGAAGCGCGCGTGGACAGCGAAGACATGTCACAAATCTTTTCACACTCGATTGTAAATATTCTGAGCCCCAGAACGGTCGTGCGCTCAAAGAAATACCCGGTACACAGCTGACAAGGAAAATCCCCAACACCTACACTGTACCTACACACGTACACGGTATGCATCATATATTATAGCAGCCGTGCAAATGGAGTGCTTACAATAGCACTACAGCTGTACGCTCTGCCCATCATCTTTCTTTGACCACTCTGTTTTGATTCGCGATCGTGATAGTCATGCCGTGCGCGTACATTTCTTAACCGTCATGGCGCACCTGCTTAGGTGTTGACAGTTATATCTTTGGCATTAATCACGGTCCACTGTCCACACATCAATCTCCCGTTAGTGTTTTTTTTTTTTTTTACTTTTTTCCTTTCACGAAGTTTGTTTCATTAATTCTCCCCCGAGAACGCAAGCTCTGAATATTTTTTTTTTCAAGCAATGCGATTATGAAAATAGTGTGGTATATGATCTGGAAGTATAGGCCTAGTACAATAAAGAATAGTATATATATGATTTAACAACAGTTTATTCTGATAAATTTCGAAGTAACGGAATAATACTCTTTACGATTTTCAGACAAAAAAAAAAGAAATCATCATGTATTTTACCCCTGTTTTGACTTGAATCTTTTTTGAGTTTTCGGCATTTCTTTTTTCTTTTCTTTTCTAGCACAATCGTCAAGGCCCCCTCAGATTGTTTCGCTTTTTTTTAATGCGAACAATCCTCTTCGGTAAATGTTTATGATTACAGTAATAGCACTGTCCTCAGAAGCCATAGCCGGAATCTGATCTTGCAATAAATACTCACTACTCAAGTAGCCCATCCTTCATGTACTGTGCTGCACTTATTCAGGGCTCGACACTTACAGTGGCCCGGGGCCACCAAAACGCACGTCGGGCCACAAAAAAAAAGTTGAATGTTTGCCTTTACTTTCGGAGATGAACAGCGGTAACAATCGGCCACGAAAGCTGCTACAATGAATGTCAAATGATTGCTTTTGTTTTTGGAAATGAATAACAGTAATATTCGACTCCATACGATACTAAAATAAATGTCGGATGTTTGCTTATACTTTTGGAAATGAATAACGGTAAGATTCAGCTCTGTACGGTGCTTAAATTAATGTCAGATATTTGATTTTGCGTTTGGAAATAAACAAGGATAACATTCGGCTCCGAAAGATACAAAAATAAATGTCGAACGATCCCTTAGACGTTCGGAAATGAATAACAATAGTATTCAACTCCGTATGATGTTTGCTTTTATATTCGAAAGTAAATAGCAATAACATTCGGCTCCGGAAGATGCTAAAATAAATTTCGAATGTTTGCTTTGACGTTCGGTAATAAATAATAATATTCAACTCCGTATGATGATAATATGAATGCCGGATGTTTGCTTTTACGTTCGAAAGTACATAGCGATAACATTGAGCTCCGGAATAGGTTAAAATGAATGTCGAATGATCCCTTTTACGTTCAGAAATGAATAACAATAACATTCAACTCCGTACGATGATTAAATAAATGTCGGATGTTTGCTTTTACTTTCGAAAGTAAATAGCAAGAACATTCGGCTCCGGAAGATTCCAAAATAAATATCACAGTCATGATTCAAATTTGGAAGTGAATAGCAGTAACATTCTGCTCCATACGATGCTAAAATAGATGTCGGATATTTGCTATTATACACTTCGAAATTAATAACACTAACATTCAGCTGCGTTTGATGGTAACATAAATGTCTGATGTCTGCCTTGACGTTCAACAATGAAAAACAAAACATTCAGCTCCATTCGATGATAAAATGATTGTCAGATAATTCATTTCACTTTTGGAAGTGGACAGCAGTAATATTGGGCTCCGTATGATAGTAAAACGAATGTCGGATGTTTGCTTGGAAATTTAGAAATGAATAACAGTAATATTCTGCTCCGTATGATACTAAAATAAATAACTGATTGTTGCTTTTACATTTGGAAATGATTAACGATATCGTCTGCTGACTGTGAGTGCTGCTGGTAGACACATGGAAGACCGGTGCGTCGCGGTGTGACATTGCCGTCACTCCCTGTAGCTCTAAACAGTCTTGGTGAGCTACATGTACACCCATAGTTGTGCGAAATTTTAATAGTTTGCAAAGCTAAGACTGTGATTCTTGTGTTGGATATTGTGTAAGAGATGATGACTTAGAGAAAAGGAGGAAAAACGAATAGTGATCGAGGGGGTACCTACAATTGTACATCGACGCGACAATGAACATTCAGCATGCATGTTCTGCAACCCTGTCTTGCACTCGATTACGTACAGCTGTACCGGTATTTTCTTTTTGTTTTTATGGTGATAAGTCATTTAATTGTCCACCAGAAAACACTGATGAAAGAAGAACATCGATTTTCATTCAATTCATTCATATTAAAGTCGATTCAAATCCAATTGACAAGCATACAAACAATCGGTAGGCACTGTAACAGATACCATGTTGAACATCGACAAAAATCGGATAAGTCGAAGAAAATTCGACGTACGCGTACCTCGAAATTCGCGTACCTCGAACCAATTTCTTCAGTCCCGACGACTTCGAGATATCCGAGGTTGACTGTAATTATAAACATGCACTTTACGTAAGTAACGCATAAATTTTTGTAAGTTTTGCAGTTGTGTTGTGGTTTCCGATGTGATACTGATGGATGGCGGGGCCCCCGCTTCACGCTTGTCTGATGCCGTGCTTTGCACAGGACAGCGTCTCGTCGGCTTCTGTTCTGGTCCAGCTTCTCCGTGTGTGTGGATGTAACGTTAGAATCTACAGACAACAGTACACATGAGCGTGGCTGTATCCCGCGACTCAAGCCATGACTAAAACCCAAACCCCGGCTACATAGCACAACCACATTTGTGTGGCTGGATGGATGGTACTAACAGTAACACTAAGTTAACTACAGATGTAAGTAACAGTAACACATAATGCGCGTGTAGAAACCCTACATCGACATGTGGTTGTACACTGGATACACGAAAATGAAGGTGTGGGGCAACGTTGTAAAAGCAGCTACTACCACTGTCTCTTGTGATAGAGCGAAGTTCAACAATTGTGACGCACCAATAACGAATCAAACAAATAGAGGCTGTAGGAAAACACTTACTTTCTCAACAAACAACCACTTCAGGATTCGTGGACAAGAAACAACTAATTTAACTGTAACTCCCATTCAGTCCAATTGCATGCCAGTGGGTGCGAGGGCCTGGCGGCGATGTGCATGCTATGCATGCTATGCACGTACGTGCAATTGACAAGCAGCATGCAGGTGTGGTGCAGTTTGTTGTTGTTGTTGGGTTTTTTGGCGCTGCTAGTATGCTAAGTTCAGTCAAACTTGACTATTTACGTACGTGGTGCAGTGGGCAAGCTGCATTCATTCATATCAGCTAGTAAAGCAGGTGGCATGCAGCGTGTTGTTTGGTTGCGTATGGAACGCCATATGTTGCAAAAGTAGGGGGAAAAAAAACCCTAATCGGATTTTTCAAACCACTGATCTCACTGACCAGAGTGTTTTTTCTCTTTGTTTTTGTTTTTGTTTTTTTTTTTTTACTCTACCGGACAGAGTAAAAACGGTACGTTGATTCAACCCCCCCCCCCCGAGATCTCGGCCGTCGATCGCGCAATCGCCATGAAAAGTGGCACATGCATTACCTATGGCGCAATTTACCACATTATGCAAAAAGAAATGGAAATTTTCATTCTGACTTATGCTAATATATGTGCATAAAATCATACATTTTGCCCTAAATCAGAAAATAAAGCTCCTAGCTACCTTTTGGTGCTAACATTCTTTGTAGCATTCCTAACAATGTAGGCCTACTCGAAAAAAAAAATCTGGTATCAAACTTGATTTTTATGTATTTTATTGTTTTATGAATTTCTTGTGTATTTCTTTGTTTTTCAACCTTTTGTTTTATCATTTTTTCGCAAAATTTATGACACAACCTTTTTCAAGCATAATTATGGCAGAATTGAATAATTTCAGCCTATAAAAGTGAAAATAATAATATCTTTATGAACAAGGTGAGAAAACTCCATTTGCATACACTTTATACAGAAAATCACATTTTTGAGCCATTTTCGGTCTGACAGGCTAGTATAAAACGTCGTGCAGCGTCGTAACGGTATGTCCGATTTTCGCGAAATGGTGTCAAAAAATGCGCGAGACTTGAAAGTAAAAAGTCAGCGAACGGCGCGGTCAAAAAATTTTGCGCGGCGGCCTTATAGTCGCGAAAAATATCGAGGGGGGGGGGGGGTGATTCAACCCCCCCGGCCTTTTTAGGGTTAAGAAAAGCTATATAATTTTACAACGAAAAACAGTCATTTGCTTTCTAAATCATCGACTATACATCATGGCTATACACTCCAGAGTGTAGGCCCTACTTTCCAAGAAGAAGGAGAGGAAAATCTTAGCGCCCTCCAAATGAGTTGTGTAGGGAGCCCTATTAGGTAGAGGGATTCACCTTAAACAGTAGCCCGGTAGGTCTAAGTAGTTTTGAATAAACCCATTAGTATGACTCATTTGTCGTCATTTTTTCAGAGTTATCGTTAAGATTTTCTATCATACATTTTATTTTCTATTCTTAATAGGTTATATCTAAACTCTACACGGACTGATAGTCATGTTGTCAGCCAGTAATAGGAATTACTTATGACAAAACAAAATTAGTAGTGGGACTAAACAATTTATGCTCTTATTTGCTGGCTATTCTTATGATTAAACAAGTATAGAGAAACGGGAAGTACAGTATTCGAAGAGCTTGATCCAAAAGGCGCCAATTCCATCATTTTGTAATGGATTTAGCACATTTTTGTTGAAAGCTCTTTATTTGCTAACTTGCACCATCAAATAACCCACAAAAGGTCGCTATAGATAACACTTCCCCGGTCTTTTTTTTTTTAATGCCATGGTCGGCTACTAATATAAAGAGATTTTAAAACAATAGTCCTTTATAAGTCAGACGAATTAATGATTGATATGATCAAACATGTATAGGAATGTTGGGGTTTTTTTGGCACTGGAAACGTTTTGTGTATTGTGCCTATAGAACAAAGGGGATTTAAAACTCTGTGCCAACTCTATAGTAAAATAGTTAATCTAAAATTACTCATCATTATCAATAAAATTCAAGAATTACTATGCGTAGAAGAAGTCCAAGGGACTGTCGGCTTTTCGTAGGATTTTCATACACATTTCCATACTCCTCATGAACGGAAAAAGGAGCAAACCACCATGAAAGTGAAACAGACAGGAATACCAATTAGAAGTTTGAAAAAAATTACATGAAATTTAGTTTATGCTTCCACACTTTGAATTCAAATGAGAAAATGGCTTCCTTGTCAGAAAACGCCAAGAAATATCATCAGCGTTGTTAAACTCAAATCATATTTTCAGGCTATTAATTTGAAAACCAACCAATGTGATGCTTTTTTTTTGTTTTTGTATGTATATGTGAGTGAATGTGTGCTGATGGGGAGTGGGGAGGTGGATAGGATCACATATTAGTTAAATGTTTGTCTCTTTCATACTTCTGGCTTCACCTTCTCTACAATGCTAAATACAAAATAATCTAAAACAAAACGATATCAAACACACGTGGAAAACAATAAAAATGCTATATCAACACGCATTAGATAATGCTTCTAATAATCATTTTAGAAGATACTGACTCCAGTTAAGAATCCGCTGACATGGTTCAAGTGATTTCCTTCCTTCGATTAAACAAAATCTGACACAAAATATCCCTCCATGTAGTAAACAATTTACAATTCTTATATTCACCTATATCCCCGAAGAATTTCGTTGACCCAATATTGAGTGAAGAAATAATAAAGATTGTTTTTAATTTGAAAGAAAGAAACAACACTGACATTGTTTCTTACCTGTTACAGATACAATTTCCAAAAATAGTCAAGATTATATTTTGTTATAGTATGCATTATACAATCTATCGCTTATGGCAACTGGCCTTGTGTCAAATAACATAATGATTGCAAAAGTTATTCCTATCTATGAGGGCGGGGAGAAGGATGATGTCAATAACTACAGACCCGTGTCTTTGTTAACTTCGATTTCTTAAAAAGAAAAGGAAATATACAACTGTATGGTGTAATTGTCGGAACTCTGAAATTCTCTTTTAAAACGACATTTTCAAATTTCTCATTTGAATTTAGAAAAGCAGTTACAAAAGCCACATGAACCTTTGTTGAGAAATTTACACATGATATTGTGTACTCGATACATTTTCACATACAATGCGCATCTTCCCCTGGTATCCTGTTCTCGATATAATATCCGGTTTCGGTTCCCTTGGAAACGCCTTGAAGCCTATACCCATTCAACAGATACCACCATATATAATGTATTTATGCACACGTCAACGGCTTCGATTCCAAATGAATACAGTTTAATGTGGTATTCCACAAGGAAGCTTGCTTGGTTCATTGTTATTCATATTTTACATCAATGATTTTCGTATCCTCATACAGACAAACTCTTATTTAAGTTTACATTATTCGCGAATGACTCCAACCTTTTGTCTTTCACCCTGACCCATATTTTGATAACAACAGTACATTATATGAGTTAAAATGTTATACAGTGAAATCACGCAAAATAACTTGTCATTAGATATTTAAAAGACTATTGGCAACTCTGTTTATAGACTTCGAGGCAATATTGCTGCTGAAGCTACTCCCATAGAAAACGTTTCTTATATGTTCATTACGTTTGTGTTTCTTGATAACAGGCTTTCATGAAAATGCCATATCTATGATATGTGCAGAATTGGGTGCAAACATAGGTTAAGATAGGTATCCTCCTTCATCTGCATCAATGACACCGTATGCAAGCCCTTAGTATCATACCGTAATAAAATTATGGAATCTTTGCCTTGGGCAATGTTTATCAGTCATTATTATATAGAAAAATCTTTTATTGCAAAATATTGGGCTCAGAATTGTTTTATGGCTTCCACATCCGAATACAGTGATGCTTTGTTTTGGAGCACTACATTTTGGAAATATTTGTGTGTTTGTTTGTTTTTTCAGTGTGGTCAGCATACATTCAATTTTAGCTGCAATTTTACCAAATAATTTTTGTTTTATGATTTATCCGATGATTTCCATAACGGTTTAATAAGAACTAAATTCAAAAGAATAAGTAATAAAATCAAAATCAAATCAAAACAATTTATCAAACTGTACGAACCCAGAAGACATTTGTTTATAGATACTGGACCCAGATTTTGGAATAAGTTACATAACAGTTCAAAGGAATCTTCTAGGCCCATCACATTTAGATACATACAACAAAGTTGCTTTCTATACATATCAACTAAACTGCTCATAAAGTAACTTTCATACTCTCTACAAAAAGAAGAGTGAAAATGTTCACTCGTGAAGGAGTGAATGACAGAAAAGAGCGAATTTCGTGTGAAACTGGAGTGAGTTTTGAGTGAAAATGTTCATTTTCATTTATTTTAGAGTGACCTCAGGAATCACTTGAAGATTTTGGAGTGATCACTGAGGTCACTCCAAAATGAGTGAAATGAACATTTTCACTCAAAATTCACTCCAGTTTCACTCGACTCTCACTCTTTTCTGTTATTCATTCCTTCAAGAGTGAACATTTTCACTCTTCTTTTTCAGAGAGTACTTCCCCCTGTCCTTGCGATGGAGTAACGACGTCTTGTTCACAGACCACTCTCTCTTGCTTCTTTACCCCCTCTCCTATATCATTAAATACAGTCGTAGTGTTGCATTGTAACCATAAAGTTAGATTTTTCTGCTACAATATTGCGTCTTTTCATCGTGTGTGAATTCTTTTTGGTGTGATCAATCAGTGTTTGTATACATAGTATCGTTGCTACAGTCACCAAATCATCCCAATACACGGCTGCTCTTATTGCATGCATGTCTATGCCGTAAGATTTATTGCATTTTAATGTTGTATGTCTTCTGTATTTCAAAGGCATGGTATAGTTTTTGTTGAGATGTGGGATTCAGGTTTTAACTTTTTGTCAGATAATCAGAAACCTCTTGCGAAATACGACAGAGAATACAATTCTAAGAGGAATTCAGAGTTTTATGAAAACCGATTTTGAAATGGTTTAGATAATCCAAAAGCAAAATGGTCATAATGAAAGGTGAGCCCCTCCTCTTATTAGGACCTCTTTGTATTTGGATATCTCAGCCATTTCAAAATCAATTTTCATTAAAAACTTTGAATTCTTCTCAGAAATGGATGCTCTTTCATATTTCATGAGAGGTTTCTCATTATCTCACACCAAACTTGGAACCTGAAGCCCCATCTCTACCAAAACTATATACCATCCCTTTAAGACAAGTACTAGTATAAAGTTTAATTTTTCTAATTTCACCTGAGACAATTATGTATCAGGTATACAAGGTTCTAACTGTAATAAGGATATTTATGATATTTGCTTTATGTTTTTGAGTGATGCATATTTTACGATCTCCGCTTTTCAGTATTGAGATCACTTTCTTCCATCGCTATGGTAACTTTTTGCTTTCATATTGCAAAGTATCCAAAGCTTCTATTAATTTGATCATTTTTCTTCATAAAATTTGTGCAAAATAGAACCAGACATGAAAGACAATGGTTGTTTGAATTTTTAGGCAACTCCGTGCACTGTACTCGTCCTGGTTGCCTTACAGTATTTTTTTTTAGAGATCCTTTATTTTGTTTGTACACTGAAGCAAAAAGCCGCATGCACATCTAGATATGTTAATTTTAGGTACCTAAGAAACAAAAAGTGTTTGAATGTTTGTTTTTGTTGGAGTACACTGAAACAAAAAGCCGCATGCACATACAGATACATAAATGTTATTATTAGATACCTAAGAACAAAAAGCATGTTTGAACGTTTGTTTTTTTTTTTTCTAATTGAAAAGACGAGAAAGAGGTCATGTTTGGAGACACCAAAAGCACTGAAATATGAAAATAACATGTAGCTGGAATCACCATTATACCCTGTTAATACATATATTTCAAAATTGATATTGTGATATGGGGGGGGGGGCTCTTCATTTCAAGACATGAGTTTTGACAGTGAAAGTCCTTTACATCGTAACACTCAGCTACGAAGTACAAGCACGTTTTCTTCCTTCTTATATACTATATAAGACGCATTTTATACTTCAAGTGTTGAAGTAATTTGGACATTATATTTGAAGAGGTTTGATCATTATCTATATTACGAGAGCTTTCGTAACCATTCAAACGGCCATACTGCTTTGAATAGTGTCATCCATGCTGGAAGAAGATGAATACTTTTGGGCTTGATATTGTTTATGCTTCCATATTGTTGCAGTAAATTACACTTTCGGTTACTTGTTCATGGTAAGGGACTTTCTGAACACACATTCGCCATTTAGTTTCCTCAACAAACGAATTGCAGATTGCAAATGGGCCTAATTATGATATTACACGAGAAAAAAGACCGTAAGTTATGTACCTGTATTGCTGGATTTGTTTTTAATAGCCAGAATGTTATATCATTTGAGGGCATTATTAACAACCTTTTGTTCAACAATGATTATTGACTCACCTTATTGTGGAACAGAAGAAAATAGAGCCTTGCATCTTAGTTATACAAAATCAAGATCTGTAGGGGGAAGTGGTATAGTGTACAGCCTACGTGCCCGAGAATGTCTTTAATGAATGTTTTGTCAAATGAATATGAATTATGACATTCATGAGAAAACGGCAGTGAGAGGATGAGAAATGAGAGCTCTGGTAATTGCCTTGACACCGTCTGTGTATACAGACACTCGTCTATAAAAAGTTTTCAAGAACACTTGTTATCTAACACTAATAATAGAGAACGAAACTGACGCATTAAGCAAACACTCAAACATGGTATATCCTTATCATTATTGGCAATGATTTTCAGGCTGTTAGATGGCGTGTTTATTGTGGATGTTATTAAGGAATAGTTCATGAAGTTGGGCTCAAATCAAGGAAATTTCCCCTTTGACCTACTTGAAATATCAAAGTAATCTGAGATGGACTCGTGAACTGATGATCGTGCTAATCCCTATTACAGTTTATCAACTGACAAGAGTGGTTTGTACTGTGTTTTGAGATCGGTATTAAAACAGACAAGCATGTGTACCTAAATATAGTGGGGTGTTGATGATTTACAATCATTTTTCTTTTTGATTGAATCATTTTCAACAAATTTCGCTCAGATTGGGCTGCACGTTTGACCAAAAACTGCTTTTAATCGATAACCAAACCAATTCAAGCCAACTGGTTGTAACATTGCAAGATTACTAAATAGTCTGAACTTTTTAGGCCTACTTATTAGGCGCTTTCACATCAGCCCGATAAAAATCCATGCTCGAGATATTTTTTATTTCCCAAGTCAGAAAATAGCGCGCTATTTCGAAACATTGGGCTGATGTGAAAACGCCTAATGATTACTGTTTATTATGATGTTGTTTAACGACATGTTACGTTTTGATCAATCCACATATTGTTTCATCCTTTTGTGTCAACCTTTCAAAGTACGTATACATTCATGTTCTTAGTTATTCTTTTCACTTGTACATATATATCTTATCGCATAATTTCATAATGTGTATTCATAACGTGTTATGTATTTTTTTTTTTCAAAGTGACCAAGCCATGTGATGGTGTAGAATGCATACTTTGTATTTTGTTGTATTCTTTGTTGGATTCTGAATGGAAAATAAATGACACGTAACTGAACTGAAAAACTGAAAAAAAAACACCCCATGAAAGAGACACGACAAGGCATCTCTATGAACGCATGCCAAAACAATGAATATTGCCATGCACCTCTTCAGCAAACATATTTCACTTTTGAGTAAAGGAAGTGATAGGCATATTTCAAGCGCTCTGCGATGAAGTGGTTCATCCGGTTTCATGCCTTTTGCAGAAGAGCAAATATCTGGATAAGCAGATGTCTCTTCGATATTCACTAAACTCGCATACCAAAATCCTTCGACTTCCTTTGAAATGATTTTCTAGATGAGAAGGAGGGAAAGGGAGAGCCCCACCCTTAAACCTGAAAGACCCCTGTAAATGGGTGCACGTCACAAGTACGACACTAAGGAGTCAACAGCCCACGAGCTTGACACTGAAAATAAGGCCATGAGTCTAATACTTAGCAAACAATTAGCCCCATGAGTCTGACACTACATATGTAATTATTAGGCAAAAAGGGCCCATGAGTCCGACACTTTAGGAAAACAATGCCTGGTCTGGCATCCAGACAATCTGCTCATACTACTTTGCTTCCTAGAATATCAACGTCAAAAGAAGTACGACAAAACAAAAGTAGCAGGTTCAGCTTTATTATGGTCGTGCCTTCGGCAAAGGCCGCGATCGTCGCCACAGAGGACGCATTTCGTGGAAATAGTCTGGGTGCCAAAGCCACTTTAGGGCTTTTTACACTTGTAAAATTTTGCTTAGCCCCGGACCAACGGTGGGGCTAAGGGGGGGGGGGGGGGGGGGGGGCCTTAGCCCCACCGTTGGTACGGGACTATCCTTAGCCCACTTTCTGTTTACACTCGTTTTTGCCAAAGTGGGCTAGCCCCACCGATAGTACGGTACTATCTGGCCCTGCAAAATAGCAGGGGTTAGCACCGCAATTGCGGTGCCAAGCAAGTGAGTGTAAACAGAACGAAAAAATAATCCTGGGCTAAGCGACGGAGACGAAGTCCGACCCTCACTGACCAATCAGAAACGAGGTAATCAAGTGCTGCCGGTGCGTGCGTGTACGTGTACAGTACACAGCGTAATTATGAATATTCATGTGGTTTGGAAAGTCCGGGGCTAAGAAATACGAGTGTAAAAAGGTCAGTTTTCTCCTTAGCCCCGGACAAGAGATAGTACGGGACTAATTGGCGAGTGTAAAAAGCTGAAAAAATTGGTACGGGACTAACGATAGTCCTGGGTCAGAGAAAGTCCGGGGTTAAGAAACACAAGTGTAAAAAGCCCTTTTTTGGGCCTAACCTTGTTTTATCGTCCACCCAATGTTTTTTTATGGTTTTACCCTATTTCGGGGGTGCTGAATCCGAATCTGGATGATGCAACTCTTGCATCCTTGAGGGTTTTGAGATATTCAAGATGGCCGCCAAAATGGCCGCCAAAACCGGAAACTCCCACCTATTTCCTTCTAAATGGTGAGAAATTGAAAACAATTGATGGTTTTACCCTCAATTCGAGGGTGCTGAATCCGAATCTGGATGATGCAACTCTTGCATCCTTGAGGATTTTGAGATATTCAAGATGGCCGCCAAAAATGGCTGCCAAAACCGGAAATCCCCATATATTTCCTTCTAAATGGTGAGAAATTGAAAACAATTAATGGTTTTTACCCTAGTTCAGGGGTGCTGAATCCGAATCTGAATGATGCAACTCCTGCGTCCTTGAGGGTTTTGAGATATTCAAGATGGCCGCCAAAATGGCTGCCAAAACCGGAAATTCCCATGTAGGCCTACTGGTGTATTTCCTTCTAAATTGTGAAAAATTGAAAACAATTGATGGTTCTACACTATTTCAAGAGTGCTGAATCCGAATCTGGATGATACAAGTCTTGCATCCTTGAGGGTATTGAGATATTCAAGAAGGCTGCCAAAATGGCCGCCAAAAGTGCCGCCAATTAAAACCGGAAATTCCTATGTATTACCTTCTAAATGGTGAGAAATTGAAAACAATTGATGGTTTTACCCTATTTCGAGGGTGCTGAATACGAATCTGGATGACGCGCCTCGAGATATTCAAGATGGCTGCCAAAATGGCCGCCAAAACGGAAATTCTTATGTATTTCCTTCTTATATTAATGGTGGGAAATTGAGAACAATTGATGGTTTTACCCTTTTATTTTTGTGCTGAAAGATTTCAGGTTTTCATCAATGGCACAGTTTTAACTTGCTGTACATACAGTGAAACCAGCTCTACCGGATATCTTTGAGTTGGTACGATACAAGTGTGCCAGCAATGAACCCTGCAAGACTAAGGATGCGGTTGAATAATTGCAAGATTACACTGTTTCCTCTACATAATCTATGGATAAGTTTTGAACACTGACAATCAATGGACAAGACATGCCCATCTAAATCATATTGTGATATTGATGTAGAGAAGTTTACTGAGATTATCCAACATTACCTGTCTTAATCCATGAGCAGTTTTAATCTCTTCATCCATGAACACTCAAATTACTTAATTGGTTTATATTGTTGGTCTTCATGACATTGTTGAAGACACGAGTTGGACATTAAAGATAGTTATGCTTCAATTTCTTTTTCAGCAATATGATAACATTATACATTATATGTATATATATATATATATATATTTATATATATATATATATATATATATATATATATATATATATATATATACATATTACAAACACACACGAGGCGATGGAAAAATCACAGGTGACGCACTGTTAAAAAAAACTGAATAAAAAAACGAACGACAACATGTAAGGTAATAGTTGATAACCCAGTACTTACGAATATCATAATCGCGCAGAGTGCTTTTGAAATTATCCTTATTGATATCTACTATAGTGGTCATGGATGCAACCATTTCCAATGACGTAATCAGAATATGCGACAAGTTTCATAAGAATACGAGGCGAGACTCATCAGAATACAAGACAAGTTTCAACACCAAATACCAGTATGCCATAATTTAAGTTTACTCTATTGATAGCCGAAAAGCATTAACTTCACATCTGTGGGGCCATATTATTTTCGACCACAGGCATTATTTTAAAACAATTATGCATAAAGCAATTTTCAGTCGTATCTTTGCGTTTGTACGTTTCAGTATAATATAAATATCATTTCTTTTTTTTTCAGTACGTGTTAAAGTTCCATTTGAGACATATCGGAATATCTCAGTATATTACAGTACCATTGTGACAGTCATTTTGGATGCCAATAACTTTTGGCTGATTTGACAAATTCGCTCAACTGAGTTGAATTTAAGAATACGAATTATTGCTTTTGACCCCGGGTTTAATCCCCCCGCTTCGCGTTAGAGCACAATACTTCAACATTTAAGTATAAGAAAATATTAAGGAGTTTCCGTTTATACAGGACATTTATAGATGTCCCAAAACCTTCAAAGACCTTCAGCACCCTCGAAATGGGGTAAGACCTTCAATTTATTTTAACATTTTCACCATTAAGAAAAAAAAATATATATACATAAATATTAACATCGGAATTTCTGCCAGTTATTTTGGCGGTCATCTTGATGGACATCTAAAAACCCTAAAGAATGCACACATTTCAACAACCAAGTTTCGAGGGTGCTGAATAAGGTCTAAAAATTTCCAATTTTTGACAGTTATTTTGGCAGTCATCTTGAAATCCCTAAAAAAACAACAACACGAAAGTTGCATCAACCAGGTTCGGATTCAGCACCCTCGAAATAGCGTAAAACCGCCAATTGTTTTCAATGTTACACCATTTAGAATAAAATAGGGGGCTTACATTTTCGTTTTTGACGGCCATTTTGGGGCCATTCTGGCGGCCATCTTTATCATCTCAAAACCCTTAATGAAGCAAGAGCTGTATCCTGAAGCTTCAAAGTCAGCAAACTCAAAATAGGGTAAAACCACCAAACGTTTTTTATTTTACACCATTTAGTAGGAAATAGGGGGTCTACATATGAATTTCCGTTTTGGCGGCCATTTTGGCGATCATATAATTATATCATCTCAAAACCCCTAAGAATGCAAGAGTTGTATACTGCAGTTTCGGATTCAGCACACTCAAAATAGGATAGAAACCACCAATTGCTTTCAAATTGTCACCATTTAGAAGGAAATACATGGGAACTTCCGTTTTGGGCGGCCATTTTAATGTCCATCTTGAATATCTCACAATCTTCAACAATGCAGGATCGAGTTGCATCACCCAGATTCGGGTTCAGCACCCTCGAAATAGGGTAAAACCATCAATTGTTTTCAATTTCTCACCATTTAGAAGGAAATATATGGGAATATCCAGTTTTAATTGGCGGCCATTTTGGCGGCCATTTTGGCGGCCATTTTGGCGGCCATTTTGGCGGCCATTTTGGCGGCCATTTTGGCGGCCATCTTGAATATCTCAAAAACTTCATGCATGCAAAGGTTGCATCATCCAGATTCGGATTCAGCACCCTCAAAATAGGGTAGAAACATCAATTATTTTCAATTTCTCACCATTTAGAAGGAAATACTTGGGAATTTTCGGTTTTGGCGGCCATTTTGGGGGCCATCTTGAATGTCTCAAAATCCTCAAGGATGCACCAGTGGTATCATACAGATTCGGATTCAGCACCCTCGAAATAGGGTTAAACCATCCATTGTTTTCGATTTCTCACCATTTAGAAGGAAATACGTGGAAGTTTCCGGTTTTGGCGGCCATTTTGGCGGCCATCTTGAATATCTAAAAACCCTCAAGGATGCAAGAGTTGCATCATCCAGATTTGGTTTCAGCACCCCCGAAATAGGGTAAAATCATCAAAAAATATTGGGTGGACGGTAAAACAAGGTTCAGCCTCTGGCACCCAGACTAAAAGGACTACACAGCTGTTGGGAAAGGTCTCATAAGGTATCGTAGGCCCTTTTTGCCTAGTATTGGACTATTGGGGATTTTTCTTTTTGCCTATTGTCAAGACTCGTGGCCTTATTTGACTCTGAGTGTCGGGCTCTATGGAATGTACAACTCTTTGGCTGTACAATAGGTGTTTTCACATCAGCCCGAAAAAATCCAAGCTCGAGATATTTTTTAACTTCCCAAGTCAGAAAATAGCGCGCTATTTCGAAACATCGGGCTGATGTAAAAACGCCTAATGTTTTACCAATCTCGAGCTTGTGGATCGTATGATTCATGGGTTCAGGCTCGTGGGGTGACCCCTGTAAAAAGTGCATTTCCTCGTGGTAATATCACTTAGCGAAAGTGAATCGCTCTTTAGTTACTCTGGTCGTCACAATATCATTGTATAATGTTATATTTGGCCACCGGTTTGGATATTATATGCAGTTACAATTGCCATATATACCATTGCCATCACTGTTGATATTATTGGCAGTTTGACTTTAAGAATATAATATAAAAAGAGTAACAAAAATATTTCAACATACATTATGCTAATTCATTTTTACATCAAGACAGTCTGTACCCAGGAATCCCGCCCCCTCTTAAGAAGGAAGTGCCTGTGGTAGTATAATGAGCCTCATGAAATATTTCGTTCATATTTGGCTCTTTATAGTTTTATAAAATTTTCTACAGTGCGCACTGCTAATCTTTCAGTCAATATTGTAAATCTACATATCGAGACACACAACATTTTAGATGTGGTGCAACTAAAACATAATTTATGTAGCTGTATATATATATATATATATATATATATATATATATATATATACATATATATATATATACGCCTAATATGGGATAAAACAAACCAATCACAAAACAAAACAAAACAAAACAAAACCTGTTATTGTTTTATTGCTCTCTTGTGAATTTGAAATGTGTTCAATTATTTTCTTTTATATACATTGATATATCCCATATTATGAGTTGAAGTTCGTTCAAGTTCGAATTTATTCGTTTTTCCACAATAAAGTGATATAAACATAAATCTCACTTTCCTGAGTGACAGAAACAATGCATGTAAATTTGTACGAAGAAAACAACAATAATGGGAAAAACTAACAGTATCAATACATTGCAATTGTTGCAGAGGTAATGAAAATGAAAGAATTGTCAATATGCACTGTGTGAAAAAACGGAGGGACCCACTAAAAAGACAATGCTTGTATAGTGGGCCCCTCTTGTATTAAAAACTCGATGCAAACTTTGACTGAATATAGCAACAAAGCAGCTTCGTTATCAACGCTTTTGCAAATCTTGATTAAATGATAATATTAACAACTGCAGTTTAGAAAGTGTGATAAAGTCCCATTGAGCACTTATGTTCTTTTATCTGATTGCAGTACATGTTTAATTATCTACTTCGATCTACTTCGAAGGCAAAGAAGACATCCAAAAAGATAGAGAGAGAAGAAAAAAAAAACAAAAAAAAACATAATACAGAAGGAGAAGGAAGTAAGAAATTGCACCAAACCTACATGGCGTATGTGTTCTTTCAATGTCTCAGGTCATCGAAACGAAAAATGATGACAATGTCATGTTAAGCCCTCCAAAGGTATTGTCACAGATAAAGCCTCGTACAAGGAAGTATTCATTCACTATGCCATCACTACCCGAAACATGATTTCTTTTATCTCTGATCAAGTTACACTTACACGACCTCTGTAAAAGGGGGACGGGTATAAACTCGTAAGTTTTAATCTCTGCGTTCTCTTTCTGCAAGAAGTATAGCAGCTTTAGGACTTTCTTGGAGCTTATTGTCACACGAATGCGATTTTCTCTCACCGCGGCCTATATCACTTGGCCACAAAGATGGATCTGACGAAAGATTGGCGTTGTGTCTGGACTCTCGTCTTTCTTGTCACACTCTTCGCCTGTGTGTTATCAGGTGAGTTGGCTTTATCATACACATACTATGCAATGTAGAGATTGTATAACTTTATCGTCTAAATTAGTAAAAATCTACAGACCTTTTAAAAATATGGCCAGGCCTTTAAAGAAAAAATTGTGGCCAGGTGATATAGGCCCCAGTCAGAAACCATTAGCATGTCGTTCCTTATGTCCGTCGGATTTCTGTGTTGTACATATTCCATTGCTATCGTCTCGGAAGCCATCGGATACTCCCGATTGTTCTCATTTATATATATATATTTTTTTGTGTGTGTGTTCCATGTTTCTCTTCGTTGTTACTTAGCTTTCTCGTCTACCTTGTACTGCTCTCTTTTTTTCCCTGTTCGATTTCTTCGCAGCGATCCTCTGCTCAGCGTCTTACCTCATTCTGCTGGTCGATTATTTTCTATCATTATACACTCGTTCCTGTCATTGCGGCATGTTTTGCAAAACAAGCTTACATAGATAATGTCCCACATTTACAATGGCTAATTGCCTGAATGCACTGTTCTCTATCAAATAATTACTTTTTTAAAAGTTATTCAGGCACATAAGGTTGGAATCAGATCAAGTTAGTGGAGTATCTATCACACGAACAACATTTTATGACAATTTTATCGCTAACAACTTAAATTCATCCGTATATGAATTGCCCTATGATTTCTATAAAGAGTTAACTGGTATGTCGTGTAATCATGTTACTATGAATCAATGCAAAGATATGTAGGAGTTTTTCTAAAGATGCATTTTCTTTGTTGCATTTAGATATTAGGAGTTTGAATAAACATTTTGATGAGCTGAATTTATTTTTAGAGACTGATGCAAATCAGCAATTTTTTGTTATTGGTTTAAGTGAAACATGGTTAAATTCAAATTCTGAAAATTCTTTTGCAATTGACGGCTAAAATATGTTTATGAATAACAATCCCGATAAGAGTGGTGGAGGTATTGCAGTGCATCTCCCGTAGTTTTGAATTTATTGTTGATGATGATACTTCGAGAATATTGTTGAATCTCTCTCTCTCTCTCTTTCTGTAGAAATTAATATCCCAGGAATTATATTAGGAAAACTGTGGTAGGGATTATGTGCAGACCTCCCAACTCCAATTTCAAGGATTTATAAACTTACTTTTCAGATTTAGTAAAATCCCCAATTTTCAGAAACAAGGATTGCTTCTTCCTTGGCGACTTCAATATTGACCTACTTAAGTCTGAAAATGATAATGTCGCACATGAGTCTCTCCAAACATTTTTACCCTCTTCTTTTCTTGATCTCTCCTGATCTTTTCAGATCACTCTGCTACCCTGATCGATAATTTGTTTTGTAATACCCTACCCCTTACTGATTCCTATATAATTCTTTCTGATATGACCGATCGTTATCCAATTATGACTTTATTAAAACTCCAGTTAATAATGCTAAATCTTTTTCATCTTCTTTATTAAGTCGTAGAGTTTCGTCCGAAAAGTTAGCTAGTGTTGATGCGGTTCTTGAAAATGTTGACTGGTCAAGAGTATTCGAAAGTGATGATATTGATTTGTCTTTTGATTATTTTGTGGATACATTTAATCTTCGTTTGGATAAAGTAATTCCAAAACGAACAACACCAGATTACAAAAAGACACCTAGGTTACCGTGGATTACAAAATCAATTCTTTCAGTTAACAAGAAAAATTGATTGTTCACAATCATGAAATTCTTTCGTCGATGTGTTTTCACCGCAACTGATTGACAAATTGCCCTACATCGACGTAAAAAGCGCTGAATAAATCATTGTTTTGGTATGTACGCCCATGATTTTTTTTTATCATGGCTACTACCTAAGCACTGATCAATTTAGTGCTTATTTACGTCGATGTAGGGCAATTTGTTAATCAGTTGCAATGAAAACACCTCGACGGAAGAATTTCATGAATTGGAATAATTACGCAGTACCCGACACGTTGCATGCTATAAGGATTCGAACCAACACTTGCTGGAGATGACGCCTGTCCAGTGATCAGGAGGTCGTAGGTTCGAATCCTGCTCGAGTATGTAAGCCAATAATTAAAAAAAAAAATCTTGGCTACTACTGAAACACTGATCAATTCAGTTCTTATGTACGTCGATGTAGGGCAATTTGTCAATCAGTTGCCAAAAAAAAAACAAACAAATCGATTGTATTATAGATACAAACTGGAAAAAATGTGAGATCAAAGCGTAACTACACTTCATCTAAAAACACTTTAACTATGATTTTACGTTCTGAAAAGAAAAAAAATGATTGTAATCAATTGCAAATATAAAAGTTTGATATGAAAATTACTTAGAATGTTTTAAAGCAAGCTATGAATGTTTTGATTAAAACTTCAGCTATTGATAATATTAAGTTAAATTATAAAATCATCAGTGACCCTGTTCACATTGCAAATGTTTTTATTTCTTATTTTTCAAAAATATAGATGAAAATTACGCTCAAAATATTCCTGTGTCACAGCATCATTTTACTGAATATTTAGGTCAGCGTGAAATTCCAGTCTTAATTATGTTGTTTTAGTTTGGGGCAATACTCACCAGAACCTACTGGATACAGTGTTCCTTCTACAAAAGAAAGCTCACGTGTCATCTCAATATCCTTCCACACCCTCTCACTCAAATTTGTTATTTGCCTCTAATAAGCTGCTAAAAATGAAAAATGTGTTTTTATTTAATTTCGGGCAATACATTTATATGTACAGCAACAACTCACTACTGTCCATTTTCGATTCTATGTTTCTAAGAAATCAATCATTCCATGAGTAGTCCATTTGACGTTCGTATGAATTTCATTTATCTCTTTTACGAACGATTTTTGCTAAGAACATACTTATTCTTACTGGCCTAACTTATTGGAAATTTCTTAATAATGATAAGTCCCCTCTATATATTCATTTTAAAGGAGATTAGAGTCCTTTCTATTGCAAATTTATGACCCCACAGAATTGAATTAGCCTGTTGGCTCATTGTAATTCCTTTTCGAAGAGCTTCAATTACAAATTATATACTATCACGTATTTTCTCGTCTTTGTTGTCCTGAGACACAGAGAATATTGATTTTATCATTTCTGCATCTTTTTTTTCTCTATTTCTCTATGATTCTGTATCCTTTTCACGCATCCCATTATTTTTTTTTCGATATAATTCTGTTCAGGATAGCTGGATCTGTTATGATTTTCCGTCAGTTGTATTTTCTTCCTGTCATATTTAGTCTTGTCTCATTCCGTCTTGTCTTTTAGTCTCTCTTTATAGTTTTGTAGTCCCATTCTCGTTTAATGTTAATTCGCGTGTGTATGTGTGTCTGTTTGTAACTCTTCTTAGTGGGCTTCCAGACTTTTTTTCCTGATTTTTCCAGCTTTTTTTTTGTGTTTCCCTTTTTGCATCAGTTCATTTTTTTTCCTGTATGAATTCTGTACCTCAAGGGCCCCACATTCTACAAGCTTTGTCTTCTTAGTGGGTATTCCTCAATTTTTCGATGTTTTGCGTATTGTCATATCGTCTTAATCATTTCAGTCATTCCATTTCATGACAACGTTTCGTTACTCCAAGGTTCCACAGTTATATTTTTTCTCAATTTACTTTGTTTTGATTATGCAACCTTATTCTATGTTTATACCAAAGAAAGTGGAATGTTTGTGTTCTTTTCGAAAAATGAAATTAAGTTTGAATTGATTGAAAAAAATATCTTAAGCCAAAGGAAAATAAAAGTAGTGTGTGAGTGAACATCATTTCGTTATGTGCAGATTGTGCAGAGACAGTAAGGGCAACAGCAAACAATAAAGCAAGCACTCATGTCACGTATCGATCAATTAAAAAAAAATAGAATGTATCACTTGTTACTTGCGTTTGTTTTGATGACAAGCTATGAAATTACATAGAAGAATATCTTTATGTTCACTACAATAAGTTTACGTTACAACCATCAACGTTCAAATTGGATAAAGAGATAAAG
The DNA here is from genome assembly GCF_040938485.1 of Diadema antillarum. Lineage (NCBI taxonomy): Eukaryota > Metazoa > Echinodermata > Echinoidea > Diadematoida > Diadematidae > Diadema > Diadema antillarum. The sequence goes on from NW_027271302.1 coordinate 887,481, forward strand.
CATTTCACCGCCTCACCGGCTCACATGTCTCTACTGAATTACACGCAATATTCTTCACCAACCGTATATTCTCCATGCATTATGATAATTAGAAACGGATAGAACTGTATCCTCCATGACGAACTGTTTTATAACTCTCATATTATATTGGCAATGATGGCTTTCTAAGGCGGGACGACTTATGCAAACTCCCCATAAAGTTCTATAAGTAAAAAAAAAAAAAAAAGATGAGGAAGTCTTTCGTATCCCAGCTGAAGACTTCGTGCGATATTCACCATTCCGAAACTCTTAAGTGAGCTGCCTCTCAAATATGTATATATATATATATGTATATATATATTATTATTATTATTATTATTATTATCAGAATGTTATTATTATTATTATTGTTATTATACATATATATATATATATATATATACTGGAAGAAATTGGACTGAGGCGGACGTTGCTCTGGATCTTAGTCTCCCTTTTATTTGTCAAGCTTTCGGCCAATCATCTGGCCTTCCTCAGGATCTACCAACAGAGTAGTTATTATATGAATGACCTGATGTGTCATATAAAGTGTAATACAATTTCATATATTACCACTCTCCTAAATCATTTCCTTTATATTATACACACATCAGTCATTCAATTCAATACAAATATCCAATCTAAACTCATGTCATCATCAAAATAACATCATATATCCAAAAAATATATAAATAGATTCTTTTATCATAATATTGCCATATAATAATCATATTTTCTCATAATTCTTAGCATGAAAATCACAAACAGAATCATATACATATACAGTGTTCATGTCTATTTGCATTGCGTATATGTATACATATATATATATATATATATATATATATATATATATACATACACACACACACACCCACATACATACGCACATATATACATATTCACATACACACACACATCTATACCCAAGCAAACACACGTACACACACAACTCCGGTTGATATGATACTATCTAAATCTAAATCAACATATATTACCGAAATATGATAACCTTAACCACTGCCAAAAACATATCACCTCTTAAATCAGATGTATAATCAACAACAACATTCTTTAAATTACCTGCGTTGGACGTGTGCCATTATTGGCGTGATGTCCTGCATCACCGTGTGCGCATATTCTGTTCAAAAAATACAATAATTAACATTCAATCATAAGACCTCTTATTTTACATATATAATTAAACATAATCATATCAGAGCATCACAAAATCATATTCACAAATCCATCATACACTATTTTACATATCATTCATATCCAATCAGATCACCTCGTGACGCTCAACAGTAATCATGTGTCGTATGACCATACAATAAATATCAACAAAATTTCACAATAACTAATATTCAATCATAATATCTATTACTTTACAAATAAATAAACAGTCGGAAATAATCAAGACAAAAATCGCAAATTCATACATTTTCCCAAATTCATCATTATACACCATTATACATTTCATTCGTATCAAATCACATGAACTCATTACGCTCAACATTATACGTACATCTTATGATCATACAATATATCGGTACATACAAATGAAATCTCAATAATCACAATATATCTAACCTGAAAATCATTAGGGTGTTTTACCTGCATGTTGGGCTATATTGTGTCCTGTCTGGTCATGGCCGAGTTTTCTGCTACGGGTGTTCTACTGTGAGTCTGAAGTTAGAGTGAGGGGTTTATATATTTTTCTGGATATATGATGTTATTTTGATGATGACATGAGTTTAGATTGGATATTTGTATTGAATTGAATGACTGATGTGCGTATAATATAAAGGAAATGATTTAGAAGAGTGGTAATATATGAAATTGTATTACACATTATATGACACATCAGGTAATTCATATAATAAATATTCTGTTGGTAGATCCTGAGGAAGGCCAGATGATTGGCCGAAAGCTTGACAAATAAAAGGGAGACTAAGATCGAGAGCAACGCCCGCCTCAGTCCAATTTCTTCCAGTATATATGCAACCAACAATGAGGCACCGCGCACGTTTGAGACCCAGGAAACTATCGATCGCACTATATATATGTATATCAAAAAGAGGATTGTTATATTCATAGTCATATCAGGCATGCTGGTTTTATCCCAACTGTGACATCGATTATTCAAATCGACAAATATACAGATTACTTCCTTAAAAAAAAAATCAAAAAGTCCAGTTGAAAGGACAAGGAAACAAACATCAACGGGATCTAAAACACAAATAAACACACCAGATAAAAGTGTCAATATCTTTTAAAATAATGCTTGTTATCTAGATATCCTGTTTTCCCAAGCATTGATGCACAAATTATCAATAATTTTCTTTCAGTAACTGCTACGTAGATTGTTACTGTCATATATTATTAACCGTGAATTGAAATTTGGTGACGATGTGGATATAATATACTCGGCACACTCGGTAGGCATCACTCATGTTGAAATAGGCACTAGTGCGCCTGGAATATATAGTTTAGTTAAAGGACAAGTCCACCTTCATAGACATGTGGGTCGAGTTAATGCAGCAATATTAGTAGAATACATCAATGAGAGTTTGAGGAAAATCGGACAATCCTTTCAAAAGTTATGGATTTTTGAAGTTTCTGCTCAGTCACGGCTGGATGAGAAGACTACTATAGTTTGTGATGTCATATATTATGTACAACGATAGAAAAAAGTATAAAGAAAATTCAAGGTATTCTCACTTTTCTCGCATAATAAAAGAACACTCGACTTCTCTCTTTCAGAAGTCAGGGGGAATAATACCCCTAACATACGTCAGTAACAAGTCGAAGAAATGAGCGCTTTATTAAAAAAGTCAAGTTTTGTGAAATTCTCTTTTTATTTTCCTTATATCGTTGTACGCATGTGACATCATACACTGTAGTAGTCTTCTCCTCCAGTAATGATTGCACAAATACTTTAAAAATTCATAACTTTTGAACGGATTGTCTGATTTTCCCCAACTTTCACTAATGTGTTCTACGAATATTGCTGCCTTCACTCAATCAACATGTATATGAAGGTGAACTTGTCCTTTCACTGTCATAAATGTGAAGAGCTATAGAGACTGGATTTAGGTGAATAGGTTGAGGGGATTTTTTAAAGGAGTTTCTTGATACAGTTAATCTAATGGTCGACGAGAAATTGTTCTACAGCTTTCATCTCAACTGTGAAGGGCCTATATCACCAGCTAGATTTCGAGTTCCTGTTGGGTTTAACTGATGAGAAGACTGAGGGTTGTATTTGATGATCTAAAATTTCTAAATAGAGGTGTAGGCCCTAGATAGTCAAGGATTTAATGTACCTTTGGAGTCCGGTTGTTGGGAAACTTTTATACGTATCAAAGTTAGTTTAAAGAAACAAGGCATAAAGTAAAGGGTGAGGAGGTAACTTTTCCAACCTCAAGCACAAGACGCGAAGCCCTATTTATTAATGAATGAAACAATTGAATAATAACAATAATAACGACGATAATAATGATAATGTCTTTTTTATCAATGTATAGGGTAGGCCTACCCTCTTCATTTTTGCCACTGCTCTACCAGAGAGTCCTGCCATTATTATTACCTTAGCAATGCCAAGTACAAATTTATAACACAGAAATCAAGAGAGACATGGGAGGTAAAAACATTATCGAGGGACGTAAACGCTGGGTGGGGGGGGGGGGGGTAATTGAACTTTGGTCCTCCGGTTGGGAGTCGTGAGTCTTGTCCACCAAGCCATAGCGTCCCAGATTGTAGTGTAGCAAAAAAAAAAAAGCTGCCGAAAACTGCATATCTAATAGTGGCGAGCCAATCGACTACAATGGAGTAAAAGGGGCTTGAGCTTTCGATCCTAGCAGAATCTTCGTCAGAGGCAAAATGAAAAATGACAAACAGGCAGGGAAAGCTCTGACGAAGATTGTGCTAGGATCGAAAGCTCATGCCCCTTTTTGACTCCATAAATATCACAGCAGAGGTGTTTACAGGCCACCACCATCTGCTGCGTGAAAGCCTTAGAATTGCCTTTTCATAAGAAAATGCGGTAAAAGAAAAGAACTGTTGTGTAGTTGATGATTTCAATGTTAATTTTTCTTCCTCCACGTCGTCTGCTGATGCCCTTATTGATACATTTTCAAAGACTGTCCAACACTCATTTTTTTCAACGTAAATAGTGCTAGACATTGTTCCTTTCCCAAACGTTTATACGCGGAGTCTCATTGTCGGTATAGCATAATTATAATAAAAGAAACTAGACGTGAAGCGGACGTTGCTCTCGATCTTGTTCTCCCTTTTTAATCTAGCTTTCGGCCTGTCATCAGGCCTTCATCAGGATTTGGGGAGAGCATAATTTGATGAGATGTCCTGCATCACAGCAATGAGCTCATCTTCTGTATTTGGCTGTATGTCCTGTGTGGTCAAGGCTTAGTGTTCTGCTTCTAGTCAGAAGTCACTTTGAATTCAGATTCGTAGTGGAACCAAAAAAAAAAGTATAATTATGTTTTCTTCATTTTGAAACTCATTATCAAATGTATTTTGTTAATTTACGTTTTTGTGAGTATTACAAATATGCTTTGCTTACACGTTGTACATGATTTTTTATTTATTTTATAGAAATGAAAACAAATTTGAATATGCATTTGAAAACGGCAGTTTTTTATTCTGTCTTGGCGGTGCGATAAAAAAGATGAAAATGTTGTCTTACTATCAAGTTGTAATTATTTACTGGCAGTCAGTCAGCAATGTAACAATGAAATAAAGAACATTAATTATGTAGGTAAGTGAGGCTGTGTGTTTGCAATGTATATGGGTAGGAGATTCAGATTATGGACTATTCAAATTCTATGTCGTTTGCTCTGAATGACATTGTGTGTGTGGATGTAGGACTGATGACATTATTTGTCCTAAACTAATTCTATTTTTTCGCCGAAAATTCTAATTCAATTATTGATATTCAGGAAATTGATATGACAGGAAAATAATCTATTCAAAGCATTGCATATTGTTTCTGACAGTGGGCAGAGACTATTCTCCCGTGGTTGAGATTTATTTTGATACTGCATCGAATTTCCGTTTATGCAGTGCCATGTATTTACTGACATGCACATTACAAAGTTTATCAGAAGCTATGATTTCTGTGCTTTGGTATATATTTTTTTAAAGGCGAGTACATTTACAAGATATTGGACCACATACCAAACGAACATCAATGCTTTAACACTGTCGTGAACCATTAGCAACCTATTCATATTTAAGATAATCACATTTTGTGATTTTGTGATTCGGAGGTTATATAATAATTTGTCATAATTTACAGACGTAAACATGTTCACATCTTCGCATATGATACAGAGGTGGGTGTAAAGAGACATGTAAAAATTCTATCATAATATGCTATTCTTGGCGAATGATTCAGTGATTTCAACATTCACCTCACGGTCAGAATGCATGCAAAATGAGCATGACAAGTCCCATCTCCAAAGACACATGAAACTACGCCAGCCTCACGACTGAGAATCATTACGCTCCTGCCCTTATGTGTAGGTGCATGTGACCATTGGAGAGACGGTTTAGTTCGAAACAAGTGACAAGCTGTCTCTCACATTTTTGCAAGATAGCATAATAGATGTCTCGCAATCTAATGGTACGAACACACTGTATGTGTTATTTTCAGACAATAATTATTTCATGGGTGCGTGTCACGAGTTAGACACCCATGAATCATACAGCCCAAGAGCTATGCACCCCTCGAGTCATTCAGTCCATGAGTTCGACACTAAAACATATAAGGCCCATAATTCGGACAATACGCATATGTGGCCCACGAGACTGACTCATTAAGCCCCTTACTTTGGGACGTTTTAACTTCGTATAGAGCCAGGAGACCATGTTTGCTTTAATAGGGTCGAACTCATGAGCCTTGTTTGTCCAGTGTCGGCCTTATGGACCCTAGTGTCGAACTAATGGGCTGTATAATATGATTCATGGACCTTTTTTCAATGTCGAACTTGTATGGACCGTATGACTCTTGTGTGTCGGTCTTGTGGGATGACCCCCTACTTCATACCGGTTACAAACCTCTCCAGTCTTGTTTTCGTTTCATGGAACATAATGATTACAGTTAAAATTCACAAATACTTTCTCCCCTTTACCTATAGCGAAAGGATGGAATATTAGTTTTAAGCTATTAGTTTTATACTATTTTAAGCAGGTTATATTCGATCCTCGAGGGTAACAACTAACTGACCTGTCTCATGAACGGGTAGACACCTGACGTATAACATTGTAGATAGCGAATCCATGGTCAAAGCCTGGCTAATTTGTTCCAGGAATTTACGTTGTTAAATTGTCAAACAGAATTGATATCTTATACTTTAAACTTATTATACATGGATGACACTTCACCTATCCAAACTGTCGTGAGAATAAGCAAGTGGTTTAGCAGGTTTTCTTCAGACCGAATTATTTCAGAATCAGAATAATTTATTTTTTCAAGGTAGATAGTTTGCCAAACATAAATATGATATTCAGAGTGCGTGGAAGGTGAAAAATGAAGCACTAAGAACCAAAAGTAACACCGAGCCCCTATACGCATTTCATTCAGAATGATAAGTACATTGAATATCATGTTGATATACCAGAAACAGTCAATTAATATTTTGTAAGCATATGACTGAACGTTGTCAACAGTATTTCCACATTAAATTTTAAGTATTATATACATATAAACACACACACATATATATATACATATATATATATATATATATATATATATATATATATATATATATATATATAGGGATGGCAGTGCGAATGTCATCCATTCGCACTGCCATCCCTGACGAAGTGGGAGGACCCCCGAAAATTCGGATTTTTAATTAAAATCAAGATTGGCATTTAATGCATTCCTCTGTTGTGACATTATGATTCTATTTCTCGTACTACCAATACGCGGAACAACTACAATATCTAATATCTAATATATATATATATATATATATATATATATATATATATATATATATATATATATGTATGTATATATAATTGACATGACTGAAGACCGGATTTTTTTTTTTAAACCTACAGTCATTAGAGAAGAAATTTAAGATATTGAGCACAATTTCATCACACATAAACAGAAGTTCAGGATCTGAGGGAATTACAAATTGTCTCTTTAGATATACCCTTAACGAAGTTATTTATCCATTATCACATATTCTTACACTGTGATTTATCTATAACATCTGGCACAGTTCCTAAAAAAATGAAAATAGCTAGAGTAGTACCAATCTTAGATAAACAAAAAACAGTGAAAACACACACACACACACACACACACACACAATGAAATCTGTGACAAATTATCGCCCATTTCTGTGATGACTTCTCTGTTGAATTTCAATAATCCTTGAAAGGCTTGCATACATGCACGCACATAAATTTCTTGAAAAGTGAGGTTTTTGTTTGTTTTGTAATTTCTAATTAAGTACAGTGTATTGGGAAAAATCACAGCAGGATTCATGCTTTACTCACTTTTATTCACAAAGTTGCTCATTCATAGACGATGTTTCCAACACAAGTATAGTTTAGCTTGATTTTTCGAAGACATTCGACACGACTCACCACGACATTCTGATCTATAAACTACATCATGGCATACGTGGGAAGGTTCTATACTGGTTTCGAGATGATTTGTCAAACAGAAAACAATTTGGGACTAAATGGCCGTGATTCTCAGTTGTCCCACGGGGTTCCTTATTAAGCCCAGTAAGCCCAGCGGATCTACGTGGGGGGGGGGGGGGGGGGGGTTCGGGGGTTTGAATTAATTATTTCAAGACCAAAATGAACAATAAAGGCACTTTTCTTGTCTAAAAGTTGTCAATTTCATAACCGAAAATGCAAAATTGGGGCTAAATCATTACACATTAACAATATACATTACATGTATTATATCCATACACTAATATTTACTTATGAGTTATACACTAATATTTACTTATGAGTAAACTTAGTGTATAGATGGTAGCCTCACGTCCTCGAGGGTGCCCCGCAGAACATACCTTCAGTGAACCCTACATTTTCTCTTTTCTTCTATGCTTTCTAGTAGTATTTAAGAATACATTTTACTGCTCGAACAATGCGATTCCGTTTTAGCTTTTAATTAATACATTTCAGATGAATGGCAAAGTGAGAGTGGCTCGCTCGCCTTGTCCGTACTTATAGTAAAGTGAATTGTTGCATAAGTCTTGGTCATAGTCCTACGCAGTGATTTTTTTTAATACTATGTTTAATTCCCTAGAAATTTGATTTAAATTCTCCATAAACGCGACTTTTATACTCTGTTTTTACAAAAACAAAATCCTACCGTGAGAAGGGGTATACCCCTCCAATACCCTCCCTCGCCGAGGATGTTACACCGTGACGTAATATACCCCTTTATGTTATAATCATACTCCTTCGCAATGATTCTTTCCACTGTTTAATTCCCTAGAAATTTACTTTTAACCCTTTATGTGCCAATGGGTCAAATGTGCACAACTTTCTCACACAAACCAACGGAAACGCGACTTTTGTACTCCGTTTTTACAAAAAGTCTCTACCGTGCAAGGGGGAATACCCCCCCCCCCCCCTTCGCTCGGTCGCTTCGTTCCCTCGCCGAGGATCTCACACCGTCACATGAATGTTCCCCCGTCGAGATATTGCCCCACCCCCCAAACCAGAAATGTTCCGGTGCGCTTGGGGCAAAAAAAAAAAGGAGAGAGAGAAAAAAACAAACAGAGCATGCAAGTATGTCAGTATGCTGGCAACCCTAAAAATGAAAAAGCTCCCTACTGTCGGATGGGGGATACCCCCTCCCACACTCCCACACTCACTTCGCTCGCTTGGGCTCGGTCGCTAACCGCTCCCTCGCAATACCCCGCTCAGCCCCTGCATCCCCCTCCTTGAAAAAAAAAAAAGCTAGATCCGCCCCTGTACTGTATATTTCATATATCATCAATCTTCCTAATTCCTTGCCAATTCTTTCCTCTTTGCCGACGACTCCAGTCTCTTTTTTAAAATAATCATTATACTCTCATTGACACAATGAATGAAGTACTTAAATCCGTGCAGTCTTAGGTATACGCCAATAAATTATCAAATAAAGACAAAACCAATTGCATGCTGTTTACTAACAGTCTAAAAACACTTCCTTATCATTATTATTAAGATTAATAATGAAATTGAACAAAATGAAAGTGAACAAAAAATGTTATGACTTTTCATCGATAGTGACTTAGATTGGAAATTATATTCTATACTATAGTATATCATAACATATATTTCTTTATCTATTATCAATTTCTTGGATAGCTATTTAACTAATTTTCTTTCCAGAAACACAGATGTTCTCAATAAACTCAAATGTGTTTTTCCTAACTATATATTCTGCCGAATGTCATTCTGCTTTGATTACTGTGACAAATCATGTATGGTGAAATGCAACAAGGAATCTGCTTAATGTACTTTTTCGTATTCAAAAACGGGTGGTCATACGAAATATCGACTATGTGGGATATTTGTCTCATTTATACCAACAATTTATTCTTTGATAACAAAATACTGAAAACAATAGCTCTGTTTAGCTATAATGTCGACATTTTTATGAATCAGTTTTCGGCGAAAGAGCTATAAGATATTTTTACTCATATCTGTTCAGAAAAAAATAGTTTTATTCAGTTATCCTACCCGCCAAAGTGACGTATTCCCTAAAAGAGTTTCTGTAGAATGCATATTGTGACTGTAGACACTCAATAAGATTACAATGTCTTATTTTTGTACATTACTGATACCCCCCCCCCCCCACACACACACACACGCACACAGACATACTGAAAAAAAAAATTCACGGTCCCTGTATTGTCCGGAATTCATCATTAGCAATTCCGTAATTTTCTCCCTTTCTCTCTTTCTGTGTATCTGTCTGTCTGTCTGTCTGTCTCTCTCTCTCTCTTTCACTTTCTCTCTCTCTCTTTTTAATACCGAGAGCTTGACGTCGAACTCCTGATTAGTCTATGATTGTGCATGTCACTGTCTTGTGTTCATGCTGAATATTTGTTACATTTCCACTGCAAAGACTTTTCCATACCAAAGTGATATAAAGATCATGTTTTATTCTGAAGCAAACGGACATTCGGTCATGGGCTTTCTTCTTTTCTTTAATTTTGTACTATCAATTTATCAGGCCTGAACTTTTTATCCGCTCTCCTTTTGTCATTCACAAACACTGATTATTCGGGGCCTACAGCTTTTATGTAGGTCCCATCATACTTCTCTTTGTACAACCCGAATCTTAATTTCGGTTTCGACCACTTACCATTATAAGTAATTTGTACATTATGTTTATATTCCTTTGTTTGTTTGTTTGTTTGATATCCACAAAGTACATGCATTTGTGCTTTTATTTCTTATGTAACATTATATGAGAAGTATGAAATAAGTTCATACTGAGACTGACTTAATCTGGAAAGTGTTATTTTACTGGAGAGGTTTTTGTTACAACCAAGATTTACCGAAAAGGCCGACTGCAAAACGAAATAAACACACAATAGATTGCATGACTTCTCGCTACTTTTTATTATTTTCAATAACAACAATTTTGATTCCACCTATCTGATGTAAGGGTAGTCTTTTGCAAAGGCCGCTCGCTATAATTTGAGGACACGCACACAGAGAGGAGTGGACTCGCACACACGTGTGAGTCCACTGCTCGCTGTCATGGCTGTGTGCTGCCTTTACAAAGTGAACTTATTACAAACTATAGAAACTCATAACTTCTGTTAAAACTCTCTCCATATTCCGTCTCTGGTGAAATGATGACATATAGTCAATATTGTATTAATAAGTCCAGGTAACCAGTCCATTAAATCAGAAAAACACAATTCCAGTTTGATATAATGGACCAAGCATATCATCAAAAGAATGATTTATTTGAATGCAAAATCTAAAAAAAAAAGGGTTGGCAAGTTGAAAGGTCTGAAGCTAGTAGCAAGTGTGGTCTTCTGGCACTCATGATTTTAATTTTCTGAGTTACCCAGTAATTTGGCTGATGAAGGTAAAATGGGGTATACGTTTTCAGATTCGAAAGAGAAAGGCAAATTTAATGGTCGTAATTCAGAATTCGAACCATGTTTCTTTTCCGGACGATAAAGCCCGAGGTAGACCCGCACGACTTTGTGTGTCTTGGAATAGTGAACCTTTGGAATATCAATCATTGACTGACATACCACGGCAGCCATTGTAGTCATTGACACTGCAGTGTTTGTTATCGATTTGATTCCATAAAGGTCGTAGCACTTTTAAAAGATGAAGGTTGGGATGTAAATTCTGTAGTATGTATCCAACCTACGTAATGAACACAACCATCATTGACCATAGTCAGGATAGTCAATACAAGGAACTTAAGCTATCTTAATGAGTTTGCATTTTTATCTTGCAATTTGTTTTGCATTAATAGGAGATTCTGGAGACCTTACGCGAAAGCGACGACGAGCAGCGTGTATCCAACACGTCCAAAGTAAGTATGTAATGTATATGTATGTTCCCATTTCTATTTTCCATTCATTTAGATCCGTAAGTAAAGAAGCAAATGGATATATAACCCTCATAAATAAGGCGATCATTTCTTCTAGTGTCAACAACATCGAAGTTTCTTTTTGTTTGTTTGTTTGTTTGTTTGTTTGTTTTTGTTTCTGCTGCAGTGGCATTAAAATCATATCATTTCAAACAGAATAAAAAAACCCCCACAAAAACCGGACTAACTATATTCGAAAAAGGTGTATACATCAGGGTCCAATGATGATAATTTTACACATTTGACACGCTAACGTTCTAAAACACATGCATTAGATGAGATTTAAGAATCTTTTTTCCTTTAGAAGTGTAATGTTTTGCTCGGTAAACTTTAGGAGCCAAAGCTGAAACACTTAACAAATACAGGAAAAGCAAAACTTAAAACGTAATTCGTAATACGTAGGACAATACCATTCAAATTAAGAGAAAATGAGTTCGTTGCCTGATGATAAGAATCTTTACACAGAAATCCAGCTTTGTCTGTGCATTCATTTTTTTTAAAATAATGGTATTTCGTTTTCATGGTTTTCTTTTTGTTCAGTGAACGATCAACCCGAATATCTGTCGTCAGAAACATATAGGCCTATAGCATTAAAAGTCTCCTGGACGATTTTCAATAACTGGCAGTGTCGCTCCACCTCTGGGACGTGGCGTACTGTGCATTACAAAATCGCTTCGACAGATCTTTGCCCTCGTGACAGGCCATCTGAATGGACGGAGATCCAGTCAACGTATCGCAATAGTTATCAAAGGCATGCATATTTGTACAACTTGAAGCCACATACTACATACAATGTCAAAGTGACGCTCCACATTGGGAGAGGTTTGAGAGAATCAAACACCATCTCGTTTACCACAAAGGCAAAACCATATGGTAAGCTAAACGGTGATTCAACCATGCTTTTTTGCAGCCGAGATTGTCGCCAAGGCGCAAGTTGTTTCCGACAGCAATCTGCACAGAATTGGCAGAATTTCGTTTCACATTGTCAGGTAATAGGTCGACCAACTATGGCATATGTTGAGTACCCATCTATTTTGATGCATGATGATAACGTCTGTACCCTCAAGTGAGACAAATTCATAATCATTGGAAGGCATACACAATGAAGAATATATTATCTACTTAAGGATATCGTTGTTCGACGACTGCACCAGACTCATAATTAATTATCAAGAAATTTGCTAATGTAATCTTTAAGAAGGCTAAATATCGACGACGTATGTCTGTGTTTCTTCAACTGGTCATTAGAAGATTCCCTTTTGATGTCCTGCATACCTGCGTGAGAATATCGTGTTAATTATTATTTTGCATGCACTTTGGGGTACACAAAAGAAAAAAGAAATCACGGCAGAGGAAATGGCTATGAATGACAGACTGATTTTTCTTTGATTGAAGGGCTCATTTCTTTGAGTGCTGTTGTTTCGATTTTTTTCTCAAGATTCGTCTGTCCGAACAATTGCCGAAAATGAAATGAAAAATTACATTACTTCCGAAGATTTCAGGTAGTCCGAAATAAAATAATGTTCGTTAGTCTAAAGATGAAAACAACATGAAAAAATGAGCACTAGCGAGCTTTCTGACTTGTCTGAATAATAAACTGTACCTTGCTTTCGGATTAACAAACGTTCGGAAGAACGAACTGGGCCCCATTTCATAAAAGATATTAGGATAGCAACTCTTGCTGGAATGGCAACTTCCCATAGCAACAGGCAATCTGGAAGCTAGATTCCTGTCGTTACCATGACAACTGCCATTCAGTTTTATGAAATGGGGCCCTGAACTCTCTGTAATTGTGGTTAGACTCAAGGACGCGGGTGTATGCTACTTGGCGTTATTATGGCTCGACAGCTATCTAATGCAGTAGCTAGGCTGCTGCCCGGACGATCTTGCACACAGGTTGTTTCAATTCACTTTGGAGGTTGTGCTAGTGTGATATCAATGTGATTTCAATAAAATCAACGTCTCAAATAGGACATAACGCAAAGTTTTCGTTTGGGAACTGGTTGTAGGCCCTACTGGGACTGCAAACATGGCAAAGAAAAAAAAAACCGTCATCCCCCCACACATTCCAAAGTATAATTTGTCATGAGATGATTTTCTCTCCTGTAGCCTATAAGCCTAGGAGGTTTGGTGTGTGTTTGTTCAGGTAATCCTGTCCCTGTAATTCTTTTTTGTGTGTGTGTGCATTTCGTTGGCATGTGATAAAAGCACCCGGCACCATAGCTCTCAACTCCATCACAAATACGGAAGGAAAGCAAATTCGATGGGGTCCAGTGTCACCTGGTAATGGTTTTGAGGCATATGAAGTTCAGCTTGTGCGGAACAATCTTCCTGAGACTTGCATCAACATCACCAATGCTAGTAACACCGCAGTGACCTTTCATGACGCTCTACCGTGTGTCCACTATGTGTTCAGAGTTCGTGTTCGAAAATCCGGGCAGAATTTTGGGCTCTGGCAAAAAAAGAATATTGCATTCTATGACTTGAAAGGTAATCAAAAGTCTCTTATTAGGGAATTTGAATTTAAAGTTAATTTTATTATTAAGGGTTTACATCTCCTAGAAAGTGACACACCTCTATTATAATTGCAAAAGGCCCCATCCTTTTCAAACTTAATCGCTTACGATGGCGGTCTCCTGCATTCAATTATCTCTATTATACTGAAACTTACTGTATATTTTATTTTATGTTTCTGTGTATGTACACTGCTCAATACAATCACTTATGTGTATCTATTTGTGTACTGTTATCGATTTTTTTCACTGCACTTGCTATTCTTTATCTTTGTGCTTTGAAATTTGAATTCAATTCGTATCTGAGTGAATACGGAAATAGGTCAAATCAAATCAAATGAAATCAGTTGCAATATACTATAAACATAAATATTAATTCCAGTAGAAATAAGTCCTATTTTAGTACTTTTTTGGAAAGTTGTAGGAGGAGTCACTTTAACGATGAAATTTTAAAATGCGAGACCATTATAGGGTATTATCAATTAAATTGAAAAATATAACGTTTACTTGTTACGTGATGATCAGAATCTTGCATGGAAACCAAAGTTTTTCTTTGCGTATAGCTAATATGTCGATATTTTATTTTCCTTCTGTTCAGTGAATGCTCGACATGGATCCCTGTCGTCAGAAGGAGCAAGAGTCTCCTGGACGATTAATCCGTCGTGTCACTACACCTATCATACTTCGCTTGTACACTACAGAGTTGCTTCGACAGATCTTTGCCCACGAGATAGTCGTGAATGGACTAACACCACTCAAAATCATTACAGGAATGATCAAGGGAGTGATTTGCATGGATTGAGGCCACTTACTGCATACGAAGCCAAGGTGACACTCTGGTACCAACATGGACGACGGATAGAATCGAACACCATCTCGTTTACCACAGAGCCAAAATCAAATGGTAAGCTAAGCAGCATTTTAATCATGCTCAAGTGAAATAGAGATTCTCGCCAAAGCACTGGTTGTCACGAAGAAATTTGCTGAGTAATTTGAAACAAGGCTTTCAAGTTACATGGTAACATACCTGTCACTCACTAAGATAGAATTACTCGTTTTTCCAAGGTAGTTTGTAAAGCCTTGGGAAAGAGAGTAGATAAAAAATTAAAATTGTAAAAGCAAGAGATTATCATTTAGCAGTGGGGTGAAGATATGAGGTATGAAGTTTTTTTCAAATTGTCTGCTCTCTGTACAGATGAAATTGGTAAGACCTCCTTTGCTGATTTAATTACATTTTAACAAACAGAGGGCAGAAAAACTAGAGAAAACTATAACCTCAAATGAAAATCATGTTGATATCAAGCCGATTGCAAGGAAACAACCTCCCCCCCCCCCCGCAAAAAAAGTAGGCATGTGAGTCCCAGCATTCCTGAAAATATTACTGATAGTCTGTTCGTTTAAAGTTGCATGCGCTATACGCGTATCCCATTATGGCTACGGTTTTTTTTTTCGAAGGGAAAATGGCCGTGAATGGTAGATTGATTTTTCATTGATTGAATGACTCATTTCCTAGTGGGTCAGGGCCTCGTCCCATTAGATTTGTTATTCTTTTATAAACACGTATAGGCCTATGTATATACACATACAGTCAGTCATTTAGAAATTGCATCAGAATATCAGTTTTCCAGTTTAAGAACGGGCAAATAATGTCTATTCGATACGCAATTATGATTGTGCTCAACGATAAGGAAGTACTGAAGCTCTGAATCGTCAAAGTAATAACTAGTTATTGTTACGGTAAATTAATGTAGTAGGCCTTCATGAGGCAACAGATAATGGTTTCGTCAGATGATGTTCCTCTTAATCTCAAGAAACACGAAACCAAAATTCATAGAGAGACGAATACAATGTCATTGACGATGATTGATGGTAAGAGATAAAAATCAGAGCTTGAACGCCCATAATCCAAACTTCATCCAAACTGGTCAAATAAAGCCAAAAAGGTTTATGAAGATTACAACTACAACTTAGGTGAATGACATTGAAATAAAACTCATATTTAAGAAACTTTGTTGCAGTTTTGAACAGGTAAAGCGGAAATACTGAGCTAATTTAGACAATATGCCTCTTGTACGTATACGTAAAAACAAATGCTATCTTTTAATATTGCAGAAAGGAAGAGACTGGTATTTCTAGATACCACTGGAAAGACAATGTTGCTAAAAGTAATGACAAATGGGATTCAGTTTATAATACTTTATGGAAGAGTTTATACAGAAGAACCCGTCTTCAAGTCAACATGTGTGTGTGTGTGTGTGTGTGTGTGTGTTTGTGTGTGTTTTTATGCGCGCACGCACGCTCCTGTAGGTGTGTAAAGACGACCAAAATGTAATTCACTATATCAGTACGTGCCAGTCATCGTACGGAATGTTTATTTATACATTATATGAAATATGCACCATTTTTTTTAATGTTTGAAATTGAGTCAGTGTAGATTACGGACAAAAATTAGTTGTGTTTGTGGAATATGCGTGTGTTTATGTCTATCTATGGAATATCATACACTTCTTTATTTCCCCACATCTTTCACTTCTTCAACGCCAAAAATGCTCGAGAAATGTTTTTGATATAGTCGCATCATCAGGTGCAGTGTTCATTCCTTATCAACAACATTGTCAATCTGAGATAACGTAATGTTAGAGAAATATTCATGCTCCTAAAACTAAGGTTATTTGTACTAGGCCCTGCATGGAAAGCTATACAAGCTGGTTATCTAGGCTGCTGGCCGGACGAACAATCTTGCCCAAAGTTTGTTTCTATTCACATGGGAGGATTCTTTGTCAGTGAATATGTCAGTGAATATGATTTCAAGGTAAATTAATATACTGATTAGTCAACACGTGAAAGAACACCTAATGAGAAGCTCTTGTATGGGATGTGGTTGCACTCGAACTGCAATAAAAGACCCAACCCCATCTCAAATTTTCCTTCCTGTCCTGAAGGATTTTTGTTCCATTATAATAACCCTTTGCGTGCGTGTGTGTACGTGTGTGTGTGTGTGTGTGTGTGTGTGTGTGTATGTTTATGTTTGCATAGTACTCCTGTGCTTTTTATTTCTTTTTTTTACTTGTTTTGTTGGCATGCTTAAAGCACCGGGCCCCATAGCTCTTAACTCCATTACACAACCGGAAGGAAAACAAGTCCATTGGGCTCGCGTATGGCTTGGAAACCGTTTTGAAGCGTATGAAATTCAGCTCCTGCTGAACGATCGCCCTGTGACGTGTATTGAAATCAACGAGGCTGGTAACACCACCGTCACCTTCCACAACGCTCTTCTGTGTGTCCGCTATGTGTTCAGAGTTCGTGTTCGAAGACACTGGAAGAACGTTGGACGGTGGCAAGAGAAGAATATTACATTCCACGGCTTGAAAGGTAATCAAAAGTCTCTTAATAGAAAAGTTAATTGGAAGAATCGAATATTTCTATAAAGTATTTCATCACAGGTGCCATCTCTTAAAAATTCATACGTCTTTTTGATTTTGATAGAGTATAATTCCTGTAGACGCTTTGTTATATACTTCAATAGTCGCATGATGATCTCCAGCTTAAAAACAAACAAACAAACAAAGAGTTCTAGCTTCAAGCACGGATATGTCATTGTTGTATGTATGCGATACTGATTTCTTTCTCTCCATAATTAAATTGCTTGATCTATTTATAGGAGTAATCGTGTGCTATTCTACAGAAAGAAAAATAGTTCAGTTCTATTACGAACATTGTTTCTCTAGAAATACCAATTGACTGCGGTCCTCTGGCATGAAGACATTATCTCCCAATCTGATTGTATGTTTGTTTGTTTGTTCTTTTAATGAAATGATCCACAGCATTTGTAGATATCTTTTATAGAAACATTCAAAGGCGCAGACTCCTCTAAGAGAGTTAGCAATTGAATGCCTGGTGAAAAATGTGAGTTTTGAGTGAGGCTTTGAAGTGATCCAGTTTATGAATTTCACGGAGAAAAGATGGGTTCCATAGGCGATGAGCGATAGAGGAAAATTCTCGGTCTCCGTATACCTTGAGATGTGTAATAGACATCTGAAGAGTAAGGCCAGGGCGAGGCTGTCGTCGCTCGATTGGGGAAGACGGGTATCCTGGGGCCAGACCATAAATATCCTTAAAAGTGAACAGTAGGATCTCGAAATCAATTCTATTCTTGATTGGAAGCCAATGCAGCTCAGCCAGGGGAGGGGTGATGTGATCATATTTCCTCAGCCCAGTGAGAAAGCGTGCTACTGCATTCTGTACTGCTTGAAGTCTGTTCAAGTCTGCAGATGGAAGGCCAGCTAGAATAATGTTACAAAAATTCAGTCTTGATGTTATGAGTGAATGGATAAGGCTTTCCGCTGCCGTCCTTGTAAGCAGAGGTCTAACAGCTGCAGTGCTACGAAGCTGGAAGTAAGCAATCCGGCATACCTGCGAAACATGCCTATCCATCTTTATAGACTGGTCAAAGTAGACCCCAAAGTAACGGACGCTACCTGCACGGGAACAGACACATTGCCGACCTGAAAATCCATGGAGACAATCTTATTTTTCATTTGTGGAGAAGAAATGATGATCTTGTCATCATTGAGTTTCATGAAGTTCTTCACCTTTCATTGTCGGATATCAGACAGGTACAAGGTCATCGTCGTAGCTGCTGCTGTTTCTTCAGTTGCCCTCTTGGATCAAATGTCACATAAAGCTGAGTGTCATCTGCATAGAAGTGGGGTTCCAAACCATGCAATGTTGACGTGCTGCGTTCCCAAGGGGGGAGGGGGGGGGGGGGGGAGGGGGAGTGTACAGTGTTACGAGTAAAGGTCCGAGGAGTGAACCATGTGGGATGCCACAGGTCAGGAAGGCCTCCTTTGACACAGATCCATCGATGTTCACAGACTGTCTTCGGCAATGGAGATAAGATCTGAACCATTCCGGGGCAGTGGCGCTAACTATGAAATCCTGCTGCAGCCTGTGGAAGAGAACTTCGTGATCAATCGTGTCAAATGCAGCTGACAGATCCAAGAGAAGTACTATGGCTGCTTTCTTGTTGTCAACTGCTCGCAAGATGTCATCAGCTATTTTCAGAAGAGCGGTCTCTGCGCTGTGATCATGTCTCCTGTCAGTAGACTGCATGGGCTCATAGGGGCTGCAGTCCTGAAGATGTGACATTAGTCTTCTGCATTTTCGAGGACTTTGGCAAGGAACGGCAAGTTAGATAATAGGTCGGCAACTGCTCATCTCATCCGGATTTAAGGGTGTGTCCTTAAATACAGGAGTAACATGAGCCCGCTTCAGTTCTTCTGGAAACATTCCTTCCTGTAAGGAACCACTGATTATCCTAGAGATAGGAACGGCCACTAGTTCATAACTCTCTTTATCAATTGAGCTTGGAATTGCATTGATCCAAGGAACATGACTTTAGCAGGAAAGCTGCGGATAACTCTCTGTACCTCTACCGGAGTTGTGGGCGCGAGTGGAGTAAGACGCTCATCACATGAGGAAGTTATATCACTGTCTAACCCTGGCCCAATAGCAAAATACATGTCTGACCGTAATTTGCATCTTCTAGACTCAATCTTACCGATAGAGTACCTTGAGAATTCAAAGGCTACACGACCAGGTGAGGAATGATGCAGTAGTGCCGTAGCTGCATTCCATCTTCCGGTACTAAAGCTTGTTGATGATGACATAGAGTGCCTTTTGGTCAGATCCACGATCAGTTGTTAGTTTATTGTAGTAGGCAGCTTTGGCACATATGAACGACTGCTTAAGTCGATCTCTCAGCTCTTTGAAGAGTTGCAACTGATTGATAAATTGTCCTACATCCACGTAAATAAGCACTGAATTGATCAGTGTTTTTAGCAGTAGCCATGATAAAAAATCATGGGCGTATATACAAAGTTGTACTCGAGCAGGATTTGAATCTACGACCTCCTGATCTCCGAACTAGCGTCATCTCCACTAGACCACCGAACCTCCGCCCGACAGCAAATGTTGGTTCTTTGAAGAGTTTTTTATCAGATTGGGCATGAATCCGCCTCCATCGCCTTTCGAGCTGTCGCGGCATGCGTTTGCATTAGCGATAACCTCATTGTACAGGGGACAGTCGGCTATTCCACAACAACAAACGTCTTCTCAAGAGCATGTTTGTCCAACAATTCCCTCAGAACCACATTATACTAATGAACTGAATCATTAACAGCGCCACAGGTGTTAGAAAACAGACTGGAATAAATCAGGTCCAACTTAAGCTGAGTCAAATAAATAAAGTCTTAAACCCACGGTATACGTAGGTGATCCTTTTCTTCTTCACAGGCTTATGTTTTTCAAGCTGAAGGAGACAAAGAACAGAGCTGTGATCTTATATCGAGCCCTGGATATGCACAGAATTTATGCTTATGGGTGATGGTCAGGTGTCCTGACTCGTAAGTAGGTTCATCCACAAAGCTTTAGTGTCACTGGATTGTTGGTTTTCCCAGTGGACATTAAAGTCACCAAGAATGAACAATTTTCCAGTGAGTGTGTTATTCTAAACTAAATGCAAATATACTTACTTTCTTTTTTAATTGGATAATATCTGTGCCTTGCAAATAAGTAATTTCATCACTGGACAATCGTTGGCAAACTTTACTTTTGAAGCATCAAGAAACATTTTGGTGTATTACTGTAGGAATGATGATTTTAATGAACACGTCAAAACCCATAAATAACAATGACAGAGGAACTCGTACACCTGGATGTATTTGTGTAAGCAACGTGTCCGCCTTTGGACGCTGTTGTTAGAGAAAAGAATGAGGGGAAGAATAGATACCGAAAAAAATAGTGAAAATGAATGTCAAGTTGTGATATTAGGTTAACATTTTATGTGAGAAAATGATACAGCTTCCTAACCTTGACTGTCTTCACAAAAACATATCACGTATATAATTTCTCGAGAATGCGAGTATGACGTCTTACTTCGTTTCATCGGGTCATCGCGTTCGTGTTGGGTGGTCGCGTTTCCCGACCTTATACGTCAATAACATGCCCTCATATACGGCGGATCGGCGTGTATTAATATAGCTGTGCATGTCTTTTCTTAATGTAGGCTAATTCGTGTGTCCTATTCAGACATACAAATAAGTCTACAATAAAAAAGATATTGTACAAATGTAGAAAAATGCATGGTTGTTATACATACTTTATATCTACCTTGATTGTTTTGATTATTTGATTCGTCTTTATTTTGATGAGAAGAAAATCACATCGAGTGATGTTTGCGAAGTACTGATTATGAAAAAAAAAATACTCACACACATACACACACACCGAGGAATTATTGTTGTTAAAGGGAGAACGAAAACTTAGCACAAGTTTTAGGTGAGAATGGTTGTCCCATTATTTTCTAGATAAAAAGATAGATCACAACAAATTATACAACTGTAGTCCATAATACTCTAATAGGCCTAATTCATCAGCAACCTTTAACTAATGAAATTTTAGATTTTTATGAAATGGAAACTTTGTTCTTTGCTCGGGAATACTTTTGGGTAAACGATTTCAAAACTTCGCCCTGCAAAAATTAACAAAACAAAATGAGTAACGAAACAAAATACGCACTACAGGTTGATTCACATTTATGGAGTCCTAGCATGTGATGTTGTTGCCTCTGGATCTACAGGTACGAATCGTCATAATATCATATTATCGTGAGAAACGTGGTAAAAATTCCCTTTGTATAAATCGTAGACAATAATGTTAATACTTCAAGCTCATGAAGTCTGTAAATATCTAATATTCATAGACTGGTGAAGAGTGGCTTAAAAGTTGTTCGTCATTATGATATTTCTCTCAGTGTGGGCAAACACTACATCTTCGACAACAGCGGAAGTTTCGTGGTTACTCTTAGAGCAATGCAGCGATTCTACAGGGTTATTTTGGCGTGTAAGCTACAGGCCTGTGCGGAGAGCTGCCTGCCCCGATGAACGCCCTACCGACACTGAATGGAGACAAACCGAAGAGATAGCACTCAATTATGGACAAATATCGAACTTCAAGGAACTACGGGACCTTGAGCCTTCCACAACTTACAATATGAAAGTCCAGCTTGTGCGCAGAGGTGAAAACATCGCTTCAGTAGTCGTTCCTGTCACCACTTTTGCTTCAGAAATCGGTATGTCTTACACGAGAGAACGACTGCATTGTTGCTGACAAAGTGTAGAACCTATACATACTTCATAAACACAAACAAATATACCCATACACACGTACACACAGAAGGCCATCTTATCGCAATTTGATATACCTTTTTAATAATTTTTTGAAAAATTTCAGTTCTGTTTGGTTCATGTTGTAAGCCATATATTTCATTTTATTTACCTTTCATGCATGTAGGCCTACATGAAGAACGTGGTATGTAGGCCCTAGAAATCGTTATTTTTGGGTTGCAAACCATTGGTGAAAATTGGTGAAATGTTATGCTTGCCTAACTCATTTGTATGTTCATGTTATTGCCTTTGCAGTTTTGTCCCCTTTTCTTTTTCTCTCCAATAACACTTCTGTGCACACGGTTAGCATCTCTCAAAGCATCTCTCAAAGATATCTATAATGCAGATGAATATTGATCCAGGTTAGATTTAATCAATATAAATTGGACTACTAGTATTTCATTTCAGTTTCATTTCGTTTACATATTGTTCATAAAATGGAAAATTTTCGTGAATGAAGTGGCATACACAATTACATATACATAGAGCACACATTTCAAGATGAAACAAAATGGTAATAAAACAGCACATATCTCATTAATTCATTAATTTCATCCTGAAATAAAGGAGTGGATTTTTATAACATTTTCCAGACTTCCGTACTCTGTGTCAGGATTCAATGGGTACACAAAATCGTTCATCCGGACTGGATATCCCCAATGCGGGTTCAGGGATAATGCCCAAGAGAAAATTCTGTATTTATCTCAAACATCAATTTTGTTTTGGTACAGAAGTATTAACAGCAATGAATTTCTTCAAGTGTGTGAGGTGGTAGGGAGACCTTAGTTTTTTTTTTCTCTCTCTCTGCAGACGTAGACCAAATTGTAAGCCTAATTAATCATGGATCTGCACAAGTTGCAAAATTGCTAAAATTCACGATAAACCAATGTTATGTGGTTAGCTGCTCCGTCATTGATCTTGGATAGATCTGAAAATATGTAAATCATTCATGGGCGCCTTACATGTTGATGACATCATAACTGCTGATTTCTTGTTTGTCATAATTTGTAGTCATGATTCGTCACATCATTGTGTGTTTCTCTCAGTGTGGGCAAACCCTACATCTACGGCAACAGTGGAAGTCTCGTGGATATTGTTCGAGCAGTGCAGCGATACTGAGGGATTATTTTGGCGCGTTCTCTACAGGCCTGTGCAGAGAGCTGCCTGCCCCGATGAACGCCCTACTGACACTGAATGGAGGCAAACTGAAGAGACCGCACTTAATTATGAACAAATACCAAACTTTAAGGAACTACGAGACCTTCAGCCTTCCACAACGTACAACATCAAAGTTCAACTTTGGCGCCAATATGAATATCACATGTGGAACAGTGTACCAGTATCTGATTCAGCTGTTGTTAATGCCACGACATTTGCTTCAGAAATCGGTACGTTATGCCAAGAGGAATGCATGATCACAAACGAAATCTACATACGCACAGACAAACATTAATGTACCGATACACTATATACACAGAATTTTTTTTTGATTTTTTCGAGACTTTCAATACCAGTTTTTACGTCTTTCGAAGGTAAAAATATTTTCAGAGTGATTGCTGAATTTTCATCTATATGACACAAATCCTGATTCGTGAAAGTTATACGTCATAATTTATTATTCATTTTCAGTCTATTCCGAGTGCTTGAGAACGTGACATTAGGTTATTGATCCTTTCATTACATATGTGAAAGAAATATGCGCTTATCCAACTCATTTTCATACAATCTTCCCAAAATATTTATCGCAGCCTCACTTTACGTCCATCGTGTTTATGACACCAAGGATGAGTACTATTGTATAATGCATCCATCGCGTAGTTTGTTTGTATGTTTTCTTTTTATATCTGTGTCCCTAACAACCTTTCATTACAATCATTAGCACCTTGATGAGTGGGCTAGTCTTGAGTCATTGTACAGATAGATATTGAGCCAGGTATGAAATTTGCATTTTCTGCACACACACTCACACGTGGATACAAAGCCGCTTCGAAGCTCATCACCTGCGTCAATTTCAAAAGTACATTATATGCCGATAGATTTCGTCGAAATGTCCTATTTGGATATGGCGTGAAAAGTGAGTAGTATTTTTCCCCATCAAACTGTTGATGCATCGCTGTAGAATATTAACAATAACTCACAGAAAGTCAAAACTGCAAGAACCTGACAAAACTGTAAGTGTACATTTCATAGGAATGGGTTAGGTTAGAGGAAGTTGGAAGAAATGGCATGATGTGGATAGCAAACGCGCATCTCTGATTCAAGTTTTGTTGTAATTAAGTTTATGGAAGTAAGCATTGACATGGGAGCCATAAAGCCTTTTTATAAACATGACCACTTACGACCTCTGACCGAACTGTGGCATTTACTGCACCGCAGTGTTTCTGTGACCTGAGTATGTTTATGCATTTATCTCGGGTAAGAGTTGCACAATCTAGCTTCTCAAGAGACTTTCATTACAATTGTTACAAACGTAGAACTGATTCTATTTGCATCTGTAGGTACACTTTAAGTGGGAATTAAGGACCTGTGCTAAATACAGCTTAGGCCTGTCATTTTCTCTATTTTCAATTTTGTCTTGCTCTTGTTTTCCACTATTAGCGCCATAGGTGATTGAGAAAATAAAAGAATAGACATAGAAAAAACGATGATCAAGGTATAATCGTATAACTGTCGCTTCCTATATGACTAATGCAAATATACGTTATGTTTGCACTCTTAATTATATCTTTTCGTATTAAATTCACTTTTTTCGAATATAGGATCATTATCAGCGGAGTGGGTACACGGGACGACAATACGTTTGTCTTGGGTTTACCAAGTCACTGAGGGATGCACGTATGACTCCTTGCTAGACTTGGAATGGCGTGGTTATTACGAAGTCATCGATAGAGACTTATGCGAGACATTATCGCCAAATGAGTCATTTCACACAATTTTCCCTAATCGAGGCATGGAATTTACAGGAATCTCTCCGTTGAACTCCTATAATGTATCTCTCGAGCTTGTGCGAAGGGATTATGGAGGGACCGAGATCACCTTATTGCAGTCAGCACATGTCACAATCGACAGCCTGGAATCAGATCGTGGTAGGATTATCCCAGCTTGATCCCAGCTATACCATATGTTAATGTAAAGTAACTGTCGCTGACTACAGAAATAACATAATAGACTCTAACTAAGACTCTGAAAATGGCTGCGAGGTAGGCCTGTTCCATATTTTCGTCCGTACATGCGAAAAGATTCGCGTTTGTCATACACATATATTAGAATCCCAAAAACACAACTAGATCTGTTTTACATTTTTAGATTCAATTCGTGACTACTGCGATCATTGGTGTCGACAAAATCAAATACTGTAGTCCCTATTATGAATGTCAAAAATAATATGGAGAAGTAATGGCCGTTTGAAACTGAGCGTATCCAATAACGTTTGCCATATGGGGGGGGGGGGGTCGTGATCAAGAGGATACTTGAATGATTGGACAGAAAACAGAATAACAATTATAGCATATTCTAAGAATTGATTTATACCAAATGGTATCTCCTTTCCTGCAGTGATCGTGGAACCATCTGCAAATGAAACGAACAGCTTACTGGTCCAGTGGTTGCTAGCACCCACGTGCTTGGGTACCTACCGAGTGCTATATCAACCCTTCCAATACTTAGCTTGTCTCCATCATCCAGTCAGTGAGACACGACAGATCGCCATGGAGGGTCCTCAATACCAATCTTCTCGGCCCCATAGAAATTTCCTGATCATTCAAAATCTCACTAACTTTGCGACGTTTCAAGTTACCGTACAAAAGATAGCTGGAAGTGGGGAAGTGATAGCATCCGTGTCAGGGAAAAGTACCACCAGATGTGACAGTAAGTTCATCTTTCTCGTTGAAAATAATATCCTCTATGAGTACACCAACCTATCTGACAAGTCATGATTCTATAATCATAGGCCTCACTGATCGAACAGAGAGACACATCTAGAGGGAGAGGCGACACTCTTTCAAATCGTGCTCCATTTATCTCGTTTGTGTTTAACTAAAGGAGTCAAAAGGGAACTGGGAAATCGTAGCAGAAGCTTCGTTACAGGCAAAATATTCAATCCATTGCTTCAATCAGAAATTTGAAGTATTCTCATGATAATAAAGTGTACAAGTGGCCTATTAGCCTCAAGTGGTTGACACATGCTTGAGAGTTATTAGAGCATCATTTAAATCACATTCCTTTTTTAAAATTTTGATCCCATAGTATATTTCTGAAATGATGACAATCATCCTATCTCTGTACTCTATTAATTGTTACAATATTATGAGCTAATAAATTGTGAGAGTATGATCGTCAGTTCCCACAACAGTGAAACGTCACATTACAGTTTGCCCTCACACAATTCCAGCCAAAGCATTGTAAAAAATACTTTAATTGCGTGGTAAAAACAACAAAATAATTAGATAATATTCCCCTGGCAAGGAGACCCAACAAAGAAAAAAAAAACCTCTCTTTTACCCACAGTCTCAAAATAAATTTTCCTATTAATTTTATTTGAAATTAGGACCTTCTGCGATCGCCAGCAGGTTTAACGTTACCGGAACGACTGTATCCTGGTATCCGATAACATGTGAGAACGTAAGAGGGATGTTTGAATATTACGAAGTTGTATTGCGACGCCAACTTCAGGAAAATAGCACGCAACGTTATGAAGTCTATGAGAGAGAAAACACGACCGTGTCTTTTCACGCGGCATTACCGTTTACAGACTACAAGCTTGCAGTCAGAGTTTGGAATACGGTTGGACCAAGTGCTTGGACAGAGACTGATTTCCGATGGGACACTGAGTTAGGTGAGATAAGAAAAATAAAGTTATATATATATATGTTTTTGTTTGTACTCGTATTTTCAGAAACACTTGTATTCAAACTTTCAAATATACAAATGTATTACTTATGTGTATATATATATATATATATATACACATATATATATATATATATATATATATATACATATATAATATATACATATACATACGTATATGACAGAAATATAGTGTAGAGTACGATATGAGAACATTTCCCCTTTACTTCTGAGGGGGGCTAAGGGGGGTTGTCAAGAGGAAATCTTCCATCCCTAATTATCCATCCGGCAACTCGTAGAAATCCTTTTTGTGTTGTGTTTGTCGAGTTTTATTTGTTTGATATTGGGAATGTGTTTTCTTCCGTTTTTCACGCAAATGTACATTTTTTTTTTGGGGGGGGGGGAGGGATGGGGAGGGGGTGAGAGATTGTCACTGTAACAGTAGCTTACTTGCGCCTTATGTTATCCATGTCAAACCACTTCCTTTTCGCACACAGAGATTTATGTATACATACACATACATACTTGATACATATGTATTGTTAATACCTTATTGTCAAGATTTCGACACAACTGTCAGTCTATACAGTGCTTGAAACACTGTATTCACGTATGCATTGTATATCTCCGTATTTTAAAATTTGTGTGTATATAAGGAGAAGTCGGTCAACACATTGACAGCACATTATTTTCCGTCATTAATTCAGCAGTGACTTGAAATGTTTATAAAACGTTTTATGTGTGTGTGTTTATATATATATATATATATATATATATATATATATATGTGTGTGTGTGTGTGTGTGTTAATTATATCAATGTTATATATGTATATAATGTATATATATTATGTATATTAATGCATATAGATTAAAAATATTACTCAAGTACGCACACATATTATTTAAAGTACATCGTGCTCACTGTTAAAGACTAATTTTAGTTGGAAAGAGCATATCGTCCCTAGTTAATTTTCCAATTCTGTATCATTCTTTCGCAATGGTAGTGAACTCTCTGTCTAATTCAAACGGAACCACCATGGGATGCTTATTTGCCTTTGCGCTGATTCTCGGAGTAGCATGTTTCATGTAAGTGCCAGAATACATCAAGTTAATTTTGTGTCGTTTTGTA
The DNA here is from genome assembly GCF_040938485.1 of Diadema antillarum. Classification (NCBI taxonomy): domain Eukaryota; kingdom Metazoa; phylum Echinodermata; class Echinoidea; order Diadematoida; family Diadematidae; genus Diadema; species Diadema antillarum. The sequence continues at coordinate 915,830 of NW_027271302.1, forward strand.
ACTGTGACATAAGATCACAACTTATGTAGAGCAGCAATAATCAGTAGCCACATTCTCAGAAATAGTAAGCTACAAAGAAGCTGAACGATAAGTACCTTGAGAGCTATAATGTGAGAGTCAACCGCTAGATCTTAACGCACTGAGTAATGAAAGCACAAGACCGTAAATTTATCATCTATGGACATTGTTGACAACTTGTACGGTGTATCCATTTTGATAAGAACGGTTTTAATTGTCGTTCGAAGGACGATAAAGATAAAGAATAAGTGATTTATAGCTGAAGGTTATTTCAGTATCTGGGCCCAGTAAAATGATGGTAGAAGTACGTGGAAGGTGATATACACGTAATATGTCTTACTACGAGTTGGATAACAATTAATAAGTGGAGCTGTCAATAGAGCTGTCCATACAACGTGATGGTAATCCCCGTGTGTTACCATCAGATAGCATGTCCAGCATTCGGAAGAAACTACGACAGAATACGGAAGTAAAGTGCACCCTTGACAAAGCAAAAAAAAAAAAGAAAGAAAGAAAAAGGTAATGATGAATGCAACATACATTTTTTCGATCTCGCGAGTAATTACTTTTTTAATCTCGTCACAATATTTATTTCGTACTTATTATGATTCCACAGCATCTACTGGAGGAGACGGAAGCAAAATATGTCTACTAGTGTTGCCTCTACGGTAGCCACTTCATCTAGAATCGGTGGGTCTCAAGAATATGGAGTAAATTACAGGTAAGCAGCTATCGTGCCTCGGCATGGCAAGTGCGTTTGGCGTCTCCCCAAAACCGCGGTGTGTTTTCATGTTCGCTTGTTCCATTGCTCATGAATGTTCCTTTCCTTTCTTCATTCTTCAGTTGTGGCTGATTTTGTCTTTCATTTTTGTGTCAGTCACAGGAACATGGCTGGAGTTGAAGAAATCACAATGGGTTATGTTCAGCCCAGCAAACGTAAGCTTACAGTTCTCTTACATCATGTATATCCGAATGTAACATTTTACAAGTTGCGACATTACATTTTGCAACAGAAAAAAAGGAAATCTTGCTATTTCATCATTATGTTCCATATCTTGGCTTTATTGTCTCTGCTTGTTTTTTTTTTTTACGTATTCCGTAAGCAAGGGCTCAGCTATACTCTCATCATTATCGTAAATACTGATAATGGACAAACACACAAAAAGATCGAAATTTTAAGACGATGTTTGAAGCCTTGTTTGCGAGCTAATGCATCTATTCAATAATGTTATAGAAAAATTTTATGGATTTGGAATACGAAGAATCTTTTATAGAATATAAGAAGAATCTTATTCACTCTTCCTTATGTGGACTTTGATTGAGAACCTAACTTATGTTTTTCTTTGGTCCGTCGACAATGTGAAACACGCCGAACTTTAATGCTAATTCACCCATCCTGAACAGATAATTGCCATGATGCGTGAATTCAACAAAGGGAAAAAACGGAAACAAATCAACTAAAAAAAAAAACCCAACACACACACGAAACGAAACAAAAAAGAAACAAAAATCAATAATTATTGTGTGCTTACTTTTAGAGGATTATTTCGTATTTACCACAGCGAATGGCTACGGAGATGACGACGATGGTGATGTCGACAATCAATTCCATTGTGACAAAAACAAGCAAGAAGCATCGATCTACGAGAATGTCCAGCCGGATGACCTGCGACACCCAGCTATTGCCATAGACCGACTGGCCGATTACATGGCTGAGATAAACTCACGGGGATTCATGGGCTTCACTGAAGAATTTGAGGTGGACGGGTTTATCCACTCTTGCGATTACAGTTATTTACTAGATAGCCATTCTTGCCATGATTGAAAATATAGTATATCCATCTGAGATACGAATGTCTGCAATTTTGTCTTTTACATGTTAGTGTTTGTTACGTCACGTGTAATTTTCGTTATATTATTACTTGTATTTTTGTCAATTATTTCTTATCGGTATATATATGCGCCAAACTGCATACCGACAAACCTCTGGTTTTTATATGCTGATGATATTGACATTACCAAAAGCTGGCTTACTCAGATTGTATTGTATCGATTGAGCCGTTATGTAATAGACATTTCATGGTGATGATTTCTAGTACTTCTTTGTAAGACTTCATTTCTAACAACGAATTTTCTCTCCTGTAAAATGCACCAATCAGATGCTTCAATTAGATCAGACTTATCTGAGCGACGAAGCCAAGAAGAAGGAACACCAGAAAAAGAACCGCTTCCTCAACATCTTGCCATGTATGTTAAGGCCCCGTCACACTACAGCGAATGCCCAACGAATGCCAAGCGAAAGCCCGACGAATTCGAAAATGTGAAGACAGTTTGCATGTCTGACGTTCTTTGAATTCATTAGCTATTCGTAGGGATTCGCAGAGATACGCTTGGGATTTTGGACATGTTTAAAGAAAAAATCGGCTCCAGCGTATCTCTGCGAATCCCTACGAATAGCTAATGAATACAAAGAACGCCAAGCATGTTACGAACTATTCTAGTATTCCCAACGGATGTGAACATACCTTCAAATTTTCAAATTTATTGGACATTCGTTGGGCATTCGTCGGGCATTCGCTGTAGTGTGACGGGGCCTTTAAACATAATTCTCTGTTCTTCCTCTTTATCTTATCTTCTGTAATAACATCAGTTCAATTTTAAAACATATTTCAAACGAAATAATTATAATCGTCTAAAATTTGTCATGTATTGAGCAATTAACTTGCAAACAGTTTCCTATTAATGTTTCGTTCTGTTTCACCTTTTTTTGGGTCAATTATTGAATTCAAACCTGATCCACCACCCATAATTCAGCGATTTAATTTCATTTCAGATGACCATTCTCGGGTGAAGCTGAACTTACATGGGAGAGATCCATACTCTGACTACATCAATGCATCGTTCATAAACGTTAGTATGATCAATAAACCCCAGTACATGTACATTAGGTTAATGAGAAGGTATTTCAATAGCATCCATACTTGTTTGTGTATAATGTAAAGTACTGCACTATTACGTAAGAATGCATGTATGCATGCATGAACGATTATCTGATCATGTGCACTATTGTGAAATACATACACACACACATATATATATATAAATATATATATATATATATATATATATATATGTGTGTGTGTGTGTGTGTGTATGTGTATGTGTGTGTGTGTTTGTGTGTGTTTGTATGTGTCTTTCACAATAGTGATCAGATGATAGTTCTTTTTTTTTTTGCACAAACCAATGCTGTCATTTTATCTATATCTTATCTATCCAGGGTTATGATGCACCGAGCAAGTACATAGCTGCCCAGGGTATGTCGCATACATTCTTTGATAATTGTGGACAATAACATATTCATTCCATGGAATAATGTGTCATTAGAACATACTTGATTCTTTAACATTTTCCCGCTCCTTTTTATTTAAGAAAAATTATGTTGGTAAACAAAAATTTAAAAATAATCGAAACTACAATGCCGGTTTTATAAGGAGCCTATATAGACATTCATTCAAATGCAGTCTTGAATTTTGATGAAAAAAAAAGAGTACATAAGAATGAATCTTTATCACATGCTTTCTTTTCTAGGGATGTTCATTATCACTGAGATAAATTAATGTTGAAATTAAAAAAGTATTAGATTGATATTGATTTGCATCGGATATGTATTCAAATGTCTCCTATAACTTTATACTGTGTTGTTTTTTACATGCAGGCCCGACGACTGCGTCTATAAATGATTTCTGGCGCATGATCTGGCAGTATGACTGCAAAAAGGTCATCATGCTCACTAACATCGTGGAAGGCAAGAAGGTTTGGCAAAAAAAAAAAAATACATTTAAAGAGTTCTACAGTCAGTTTAGGACCAGACATGACTTTCAGCATTAAAGTATAATACTAGTATGCGTACATAATGTTTCTGTGGTTGTCTGGTATTTCAGTGAGAGCAAAACGACACATCCTAAATATAAGAAGTGGTTATACATCGTGATCCTTCCAATTTTTGTGTCTGTACAAATGTTTTGAGTAAAATCAAAGTGTGTGCTTCCAGTCTCCGAACTGTAAGCATCATCTGCCAGTATCATATCAATTACAGTTTAGTTGTAAATTAAGAGTTTGTAGCTTACTCTGATTAACGAAATCAATCGGAAAATAAGTTGTAGGACTAATAATTGTGGCAGAGCGACGACGACTTTGTTTTGGCTGAGCAATGTTTCCTTCTAATTGATCCTACCCTCAGAAAAAATGTGAACAGTACTGGCCAGGTATGACACCCTGCTCCTTTGGAGAATTTCGCATCGTTCTGCAAGATAATCAAGTGACCAAGAATTACACCATTCGGCGATTCGATGTTGAGGTAATAAACATGCAGCATTACATAAAACACTAGTATCATTGGTCATTTACATCACCTCTAGAAATATTCAGTTTTTATGTAGTTCAAGTTAGGAAAAAAAAGAAAAAGAAATATCAATATCTCCCATAGGTATAGCTCGCATAACAATTCCAAAGTATTTGCATCATTGAAATATATTCTATATTTTATTTATATACTGTAATATACAACTTATACATTGTATACATACACATGCGCTTACATGTAAGCGCATTGTATACATACACATGCGCTTACATGTAAGTTCACCGTCCATTTAATTTACATATAGAATTAATCACTTATTCCTGAGACACAATGGGGGTGATGAAAGACTTTCCATGCAATTTATTATACCATTTCCAGAGCGGGCGCATCTATTGTCTTTGATGAGCTGTGCTGAATATTAAAGTGTAAAACACTATACTATCTCAATTTAAAGTTCCCGGTCACATGTCTCTTGATAGCAGGTGTAATGCTCTTCGATAAGAAGCTCTAGTTTCATCCTTCAGGCTGTCAGAGGGGTTTAAAGGCTGTCGGCCAACAAGTATTTACTTTCTTCTACTAGACACGAGGATGACAGTACTGAAAATGACACTAGTATGTCGATATCACATAGATGGCTGGTGTACACCGAGAAGTGGTGCAGTATCATTACACAACATGGCCAGACATGGGGGTACCGGAACAACCTTCTCAACTTATGAAGTTCATCGAGGTCACAAGAGACATGGAGGAAGGAGCAAGCAAGTCGCCAATTGTCGTTCATTGCAGGTACTTTTAAATTCACGCAACTATCCTATTTTAGTCCAAAGTATACATCAATGCTTTTGTCTTCTTATTGATTCCTTAGAGCACTGAAGATAATGCCAAGACTGCTCTGTTAATAATCCCTCTTTATTAGTAACGTACATCTCTTCTGCTGCGCATAAATTTTGTCAGACTTGGAGGTAGATAACTAACAGGAGATCTGTTTCTTGGACTAGTTTGCGCTGTCCTCGCTTTTCGGCACAATCTCCGTGTAATATCAGATATCCCTTCTTTTCTCGAAAGGAAAACATAAAAATAGCCTCCGTAATATGAAAATTACCTTTGCCAAATGAGATGCATATCCACGTAAGTTTTACCTTAATTGTCTTTTAGAACCTTCGTGAAAGTCAAAAGCCCTGCAATAGTATGATCTTATAGATACCGAGGAATCCAAGAAAAACCTGACATGCAATACACCCAAAGGCATCAAGCACGCTTTAAAGGTTACAGAACCTAATTATAGGATCAACGTTCTAGAATCTTAGATATTACTTTGAAGCCCTCCTATACCTACAAGGTTACATCTAATAAGATATAACCAACTGCTTCGAGTAGGAACCTGCATGTCAGAAATAGATTGGTAATTCCAGACGTGTCGCATTATTACAGAAACTTTACGCTCTTTTAAAATAATAGAGCTGCTACTATGAAACTTCCCAAATCTAGATATTTATGATTACTGATGTATATTTATCCCCTCCCCCTTCCCAGATGTTATGGCCTATATGTGCTCCGTACTCTGTTCCGGCCCCACCCTATTTGGTGACGTTTCATTGATGCCCCAATCCTTCAGTGACTGATTTATCACTAACTTATCATTAACTTTATCCGCCCAACCATAAATGATCCAAATACAAATAAGAACAGAAATTAATTATAGGAAATGTCGAGTCTAGCAAAGTAGGGTGTGTTTTAGCATGGTTACACGACATTGACTCCTGTGACAATTATTGATCCGGTCTTATTTTCTCAAAGGACTTAAGGATAGGGTTAGTACCATAGGGTTTCAGGTTACGTTTGATGTCACGATTAGGATTAGGGTTAGGGTTAGGTTTGTGAGTAGATCAGAAATAATGTTTGGCTTGGCGTGCAAGTATTTCACGGGAGTAATTGTCGCAGAAGCAAATGTCATGGAACAGTTTCTGCATAACATCGGTTGTGTGCTCAGAGGATATCACACTGTAAGTTACGACGCTGTACCATTCATTCTGCAGCGCCGGCGTCGGGAGGACTGGCACGTTCATCACGCTGGACGCCATGCTAGACCAGATGAACGCTGAGGGAGCTGTTGGTATCTTCAACTTCATCGCGAGTATGAGACGGCACAGGGCAAAGATGGTGCAAGTTGTGGTACGGATATACACCGAGCCAAGACATTCCGGAAGTCTCAGCTTTAACAAAGATGATAGCATTTCTCTTTCGCAATGATTCGAAGTGTAGTCAAGACTGTTTGGAGTCACATAAATGAAGCCAAATTACACACAATAGATACATTGTAATTTCGTCTTAGTATTAACAACTGATATTATTTTTACTTTTAGGAGTGTAACAAAATCTAAGCATATCAAGTCTTGCTTGATCTACTTGCTTAGTGGAAGAAGTTACTTTCATTTTGGTTACACAAGCATTTTTATTTGTATTTTTGTTTGCTAGTTGATAGATTCTAATGAAATGTATACAACATGAAATCGTCGAAGATCTATTTATTGAACTATCCATCGGTCAAACAAAACGTCTTTGCGTAACGTGTCTTCATTCCTTTTATGATCTCGTCATTGTCCACTGCACCCAGGAGCAATACCAGTTCATCTATGCCACTCTCCTAGAAGCCCTTACCTGTGGTGAAACGACAATTCCAAAGACTGACTTCGTAACTCGTTACCGAGCCATGAAATCACCAAGTCCCGATACAGGAATGACGGCTCTTCAGGAAGAATTCGAAGTGAGGAAAAGAGAGGCGAGAGACAGCCAGACTAGAAAGATAAAGATATATAGATGGATAGGATAGATAGATAGATAGATAGATAGAGAGAGAGAGAGAGAAAGAGGGACACACAGAGAGAGAGAAAGTGAGCTGGAGAAGAAAAATCAACAAATTACAAGCATACAAACCAACAAACGTGCTGAACTTACGTTATGAAGCTGTGCATTCATGGCATTGATTCAATATCATTTTCTGGTCAATATTTAAAGCTTTCTTCAATGAATTAATTGTTTCGAGCAAAAAGTTTTGGTCTTTAATTCGATTGCTGAAAAAAAAAATCAAAATGAAAATTCGTCATAGGCATGTGAAACCACACATTACAATATAATACACTTTTTTGCACGCTTTAAATCCATGTTATCCAATTTTCTTCAAAATGTTCGCAAAGTGTCTCCCTTATCTTTAGAATTAATGGTTTTGTAATTGGATTTTCCTTGTACAATGTAAACATAACCTATTTCCAAACTTCTCTTACTGGGCAGTATAATAATGTTCCTGCAGAATGCCTCATACATGAATGTGTAAACTCAGCAGTGTATACCCTGCCAAGCTAAGTACATAGCGGTGGTAGAACCCTCAAGAAGAGCGCGATAGTTCGACGGAGCCATACTGCCTAATATGTAACTAGCATCGCTTTTATTATGATTGTACATATTTTCAATGGAAGTTACACTGTGATTATATAAATTATGACGTATATACATCTTGTTATGTCTTAAAACTTTCATTCCATCCTTTTTCAATATACTAGTTGCTAAGGGCGTATACTGTTATACCAGGAAAAAATGAAGTCACCGCTGCCACACGTGAGGAGAATTGGGAGAAGAACCGATACCCAGACATAGTTCCACGTGAGATCATTCTCTGTTCATTTGTGTGTTTTCCTCTTTGATAGTGTCCTCGCCAGATACAATATGTATAAACGTAAACATAATGTATAAGCCTCATGAAATTTACCCAGGAACATGGATACAGATGAGCAAAACCCCCCCCAAAGGGGTTTGTACTCTAAATCTGGTATATGGATAGCTAGCTTTTTCTCCCATTATGTAAAGTCGACACTTGTTACTCTTGTTACTCTTTTCGGTGGTGCCTATCTAGGTAGATAGTCTTTATTGTCTAATACGCCACGTATAATGCTGGACCTCATCCGAAATGGACCTCCCCACACACATACACACATTTACAAGACTAAAGTAGGAAATTCAATATCAAGTACATGTATACACAATTTCAGATCTGCGGACCTGCGCAAATACACATTGGACACGAACAAACATCCTTAGACAAGCACACAATGATGTAAACACACGCACGCACGCACGCACGCACACACACATACATAATATCATGATTCATATACATATACTAAGTATAGATACTATATAAAGTTGGTCAAAAATGCTAGTAATTATCATTATCCATATTTTTCATGACTACAGCTGTATGATTATTACCTTTAATCATTCGTATCTTTTCTAAATTGTCATCATTGTCATGTCGATGACACTTACCCCTTATAGATAGCATTGCTGCAACATTTGAAACATTGAAACTATGATACTTTTTATTCGTCCGTTTTGTCACCATTACTTTTTTTTCCCATTTCTATTCTTTTCATTCTGTCGATCGCGATTCAATCTCTTCACCAACCAGCCGACAGAGTGCGCCCTTACCTCATGACTGAAGTCGAAGGCAGCACGAACTACATCAACGCAACTTACTTCCCGGTTTGTTTCAGAGTGATAGAATGAAAATAAGCTCCAATTACAAAGGATAAATCATTCAGAATCACGAGGTTGATCGCAATTTCCCAAATGTAAACAGTAAACATAATGATCAAGTATATAATATCACATTTTGGTTCACACTGTGATCTTGCTCCACCACATTGAACGCGAACTTCGAGTGAGACTAGAATTATATCGTAAGGAACGTAGAGAAACTTTCATTTGCAACAGCAGCAACTACAAAATGAAAATAATCATTTGCTCTCAGTGTGCCTGGATCGGTTAAAATTCAGACGAGTCCAAGAATCAGTCTGTTACATTATCGATGCAGACTCGGCTGTGTTGGATTTGTCGTTGGATGACATTCTACTTCAGAGCTGCCAGTAAGCCTCTGTTATTACAGTTAGATCTTGTTTAGTGTGTGATGTATATGATAACTAGCTCATAGATTGTGTGGTTCTATTGTCTTGTTTTTTTTTTAAAGCAAACTATGAAACTATAAAGTAATGGATGCTCTGGGCCTTCTGTCTTTGTATAATTCTATAACAACGAAACCATTCTCCGATAAGCAGGATGAGTATGCACGTATTTACATACTAACAGAACACCAGCCATTTTGTTTGATTTTCGTACTCTCAATTACGGGAATAGGCAAGACTGTGAGTTTGATGACTTTCACAAATTATTGTATAGGTTTTCCCGGTCAATTTCATACTTTGGTCATTGAAATTCATATAACTTGCATTCAAATTCACACAGCGCACGCACGCGGAAATATTCGGGCATTCAAATTCAGAATCCGAGCGGTCAATTTCATTCATGGGCGTTCTATTTCGTTTTTGTGAAATCAAATTCACGATTGTGAAATCAAATTTCTAAATGCGAGCATTGCATTTCTTACTCGTGCATTCAAATTCACGCGATAGTCATGTGATAGTCCCGATGAGCTTGTTTGGAGCATTCAATTTCATTTTTAGGCGATCAAGTTCCTACTTCGTGCGATCAATTTAACGAGGAAAATTGAGTAGACTTTTTTTAAGAAAGGAGAAATGGCATACACAACCAATGAATGCTTGCATATACAATGTAGCATAATTATTATTGTTGAAATGTTCTACATTGTTATCTGTTCATATGTTCATTGTTTTTCATCTGAAAAAAATTCTAAATTGTAAGGTCCAATCAGCAGTGCATAGAAACAACACAACGACAATCTAATCATATTTCTTGATGATACTACACTGTACATGCATGCTGACAACGCCCAAACACTAACTACAATGGTAATGCATCAATTTAGAGACAAACTGACACACAATGACATCACATAGTCCGGCAAAAGTAAACCAATAAGATAGCAATGCACAACAAATTAGACGTACATTTGTATACAATGTTCATGTTATCAGTTTCAATGTAGGCCTAGTCGAAATTGTTTTGTTTTGTTTTTTCTTTTGTTTTGAAGGTGTCAACCAACCTTCCGTATCATGCTCGTCTGTAGGCATATACAGCGCCTAATGTTTGTTTGTTTGTTTGTTTGTTTCATTTTCCATCTAAGGAGATGGTTGCAATAGCTGGTCTTCTATGGGGTCCAGTTGGGCATTAGGTGGGACCACTTTACCGGGTTAAACACTCTGCTCTTTGCGATGAATGAATGAAGTAGGATATTTTGCGTGCATGAGTTGTGACTCTGTCACACATGGGACCTCCATTTTACGTCCTATCAGAGGGACATGTGCCTGTATATTCCTTTTCGTGAAGCCCGAGTTCATATTTGTCATTGAACAGATGGACCTCTACTGCAAAATAAATAATATTCATCATAAATATATTCAAAGCTTAATAAAAAAGACACACATACACGGCCCTAAACTAAGTAAATTCCGGCCTTCTTTCAAATTGAATGCAGCTATTTGGAACATGGTTGCCTAATTCACGAATTTGAATGACCGACGAAATTCCGTCACCAGCTTGACATGAATTTAAATGCTTATTGCTGAAATGCGTGTTCCTCTCTTAAATTTGAATGCTCCGATAGTGAATTTGAATGCTCCGACAGTGAATCTGAATGCTCCGATAGTGAATTTGAATGCTCCGAAAGTGAATTCGAATGCTCCGATAGTGAATTCGAATGACCGGATTTTGACTTTGATTGCTGATTCAGTGCTGCTAGCGTGGAATGCGTAAAATTAAATGCTGGGAATAGGTACTTGAATGACAAAAGTATGAAATTGACCGGGAAAACCTATATCAAAAGAACTAAATTATAAACTTGTTGAAATTGATATTTTGGCGCAGGGCAAGAAGAGCAGGAATCAGTATATGACCACACAAAGCCCTCTCCCAAACACAGTGGTGGATTTCTGGCGCCTCGTGGTAGACTACAAGGTCACCAGGATTGTGATGCTACATGGGGACACGCCTGATGAGGTGAGTAGCTGGATCATAGTAACACGACTTTAATTGGGACAGCATCCTGGGTACAGTATGTCTCAATATACTTTAATACAATATTACCCGTGTTTTCAGAAAATCTCAGAACTTGCGCTTCCATTCCTTCAGCCTTCAAAATTCTGAGGCCCCGGCATGAAAAAGGAGAACATCTATTATAAGGCTCATATTCCTCTACGTGTTCCTCTTGCAGTACATGTATACTTTCTGGCAGATTATGATGTTTGTATTAGAGGAATGTATAGCACTCAAGATTTAAAATTGCACATCTTGCACGAAGAGGAGACTTGATATTCCTATTTCATCATTATAAACGCCTTAAGCTGTGTAATTGCCACTTGTTGTGTTTTTTTTCAGTATATGTATACTTTCTGGGCAGATAATAATGTTTGTATTAGAGGAATAATCCTGAACATCAGAATACACATTTTTTTTTTTGCACGAAAAGGAGACGTATATCGCATCAATATCATAACCCTTCAAAAGCTGTGTAATATGTCCGTTGTTGTGCTCGCATTGTTGCACATTGAGTAAGAAATTCAGTCGCATTTCTTTGCAATTGTCATTTCCATATGCATAAGACCTTCGCAAAGTACTGGCCCGAGGATGGTGAGCTTATCTGTGGTCCCTTCGTTGTGACCAGCACCAAAGAAGTTGTCATGCCGGGTATTGTGGAGAGAACATTGACTGTACGCAAACAGACATCGAAGGTATGCCACCACGTGTATGCTTACAGTGTGGATTTAAGGAAGACGGGAAATAGAGTGCAGTTTGCGAGGACATCATAAACTCAATCACAGCCATGTACATTGCCTGGACTGTTTTCTGTTTTCAGGTTAGACCTACCTACTCAGGGCTGTATGAAAAAAAAAGAAATTCATCATGACTGTTAGACTGTTACGTAAAGGTATTGAAAGCGATATAGCTGGTCTCAACAAATTGTGAATTAGTGCTCATTTGTATTACAGTAATGAATTCAGAAAGGTGTATAACCAAGGAGGTTTTATACATGGAGTTCCAACTGGCTGTAATTATTCAAACAGTTGTCAGATTTCTGTTGATGTACAAAAGAATTCCACAGGTGCACTTGTGCCTTTGATGATCGATGTTCGAAGCCGCCGTCTTGCTGACCAATCTGAAGATTCATTTTGAACGTTATCATAATGTTGGCCATATTTTGCTGATTTATTTATTAAATGAAATAAAATTTCACTTGATGATAAAGCATGTAAAACAAAAGTCAGTTCCGTCCAGAATTTTGCGCAAAAGTGTAAATCAGAGCTGTATCATGTGAAAATGTTTAAAACTGTACCATTCTGGAAAGCTGGTTTTGTCACTTTTCCGCTTAATTTCCACAAATGAAACTAATATGGAATAATCTTCAAGTATAATTCTTTATTGATAGATATATGAGATTAGTGCCCGGGTATGCCCAGTCGAGTAATTTTCATCTTTATTGCAGCATGTTTTTTTCTCAATGTCTATTCGCGCATCCTCGTGTCTGTACCACCTACCTTTTATAAAAAGGGATAGCGAAAAGTAATAGCCACTACAAAGACATACCTTCCTTTGAAAGTGGCTGGTGATTATGCAATGAGACAGGAGTCAATTGTCTTCGTATCTGCGCGGCAGATCCTGTTTGGCACATGCATCAAATATTTTTGAGCGGCGGCTTCGAACATCTAGCAAAGGGAATAAGACGGTTGTGGCTCCATTCTCTAGAACCTCCTTGGTATAACCTGCAAAAGAGGTCCAAATTAATAAATTCATGCAACTGATCGACAAATTATGTCCCTACATCGACGTATGACGTCAATATGAGGCAATTTGTCAATCAGTTGCAATAAACGAAAAAGATTAACGTTAAACTTGTGTGTGTGTGTGTGTGTGTTTGTGCATACTTACGATACATAATACAGATAGTTGTATAGGAACAATAGATACCTTGAAATGAGCTGACATGAATAAAAAATGGAAGAGAGTAGAGAGAACTGGAGTGCAAGCACCCATAATGTTTATCATGATTTGCCATGCAGTACCTGCAACTAACATGTTCCACTTTCGTTTTTTCCCTTATAACTTCACATCACCGTAGAAACAGTTGCAAACAGTCTACCAGCTACAGCTGGAGTGTAACCCCATGGAGGAAGACGGACCACTCTCTCTGTCGGACATGATCTTCATGCGGACTCGTTTGAAAAGCTGGCCGACACATGGCCATGACAGCAGTCCTATCCTTGTTCATTGCAGGTTAAAGAATATTTAGTTACACAAATAAGATTATGTCACGGGAGAAGGAATATCCAGATTGTTTTTTTTTTCGCTTTCCGTAGTGAAAGCGAAGCTTCCAGTATTTGCTTTATTTTTTTTCTGTGTAGATGCATGTAATGCCAAATAATGAATGGGAGATGTTGGAGTCAATGTATGGTTCTACATCTTACCTTGTTCAGATATGTTGTTTTCTGCTGATGTATAGTTTCACATGTTCACTCTGGAACTTTGATACTAATGCCGAGATCACTATCGCTCTCTCAATTGGTTCGGTTGTGTCTTCGTCATCCATGCCACCTCAAAAGCATTATGTGTTTATGTTCATAGGGATGGCGTCGGAACATCTGCCACTTTCTGTGCGTTGTTATCCATCCTGGATCGCGCAGATTCTTCAGACGACGTGGAGGTTTTCCAGGTGTGCAAGAAAATGAGAGCCGTCCGTCACGGGGCCATTTCACATCTGGTAAGTAGTGTCGTTCCTATTACTTTGAGAATTATACAAACAAGCAGAACACCCATGAACAATTTTGATTGAAGAATGTAATGCAAAGCAAAACATTGTCAACGTTTTTTGTGTTATCGGGTTGGATCGATGGAAGTTAGCACACAATCATTGCTATGTTGTCTCCGTTTATCAATGACAAATTCTAATCAACAGAAAGTGCACTGCAAAACAGCGTCAACAACAAGAATTCTAACAATAAGACCCAAGTCACATATAAATACGGATCCTCAAGGATCTACACGGTGATCCGGAGAGATCCGGGAAGATCCGGGGAGATCCGGGATAGTTTCGACCTCGATGGAGTGTCGATGAGCGTTGATATGACTGTACACACGGTATCAACACGGCAGCTACACGGATAAGGCCGGAAGAGAGTGACGTCTACACTGATCAACACGGCAGCTACACGGCAGCCACACGGACCATCCCGGATTGCTCTGCCAACACGGCAATCCCCGGATGACGCCGGATTTTTTGACCTCCAAAAGTTGCCGTGTTGGCCTCCCGGATGTCTCCGGATCTACAGGGATACACACGGATGTCCAAGGATGTCTAAGGCGTCAATACGGATCTCTCCCCGGATCACCCTTGATCAGATCCGGGGTGGTCTGGGGTGATCCGGGATGTCTATGTGACTGGGGCTTAAAAGCCCATGTCATATAGACATTCCGGATCACCCAACACGGCAACTTTTAGAGGACAAAAACATCCGGTGTCATCCGGGGATTGCCGTGTAGCTGCCGTGTTGATCCGTGCAGATGCCGCGTTTGTCCGTGTAGACGCCGCGCTCGTCCGGCCTTATCCGTGTAGCTGCCGTGTTGATACCGTGTGTACAGTCATACCAACGCTCGTCGACACTCCATCGAGGTCGAAACTATTCCGGATCTCCCTTGATCTCCCCGGATCACTGAGTAGATCCTTGAGCATCCGTGTTTATATGTGACTGGGGCATAAGGAACCCTGTTGTTCTGGTCGCTCCTTCTTTTAAAGTTTTATTGAATTTTGTTTAAATTACAAAAAGAAAAAAAAATAAGGTGACACATACTAGGTATAAGAATAGGTCGCCTGGAAGTTACATAATTAACCACAGTTAACTTTACATTAACCAGTATGTTTGTTAATCACTAGACCTACTGCATAAAATATTTGAATATCTCAGGTATTAAAAAAAGAATGAGCCAAATTTCGGAAGTTTAAGATTAAAGTGAATAACTGATGCAATCAGTCTAGATTATATAACCATACATTAAAGGAGAAGTATGGGCCACTAAGAATGAAGTATGAAAAGAAAGAGTAAACATTTATGAGAACAGTAAAATAAAGATTCATGACAAATTAGGAGTGTTATCTTCTCAAGACAGTTCTTGAACAGTCGATATTAAATATGCAAATGAGTGAGATGATGATGTCGTTGCCTTTTAACTTGCTTTGTAATTATTAGACAAAATCTTGAGATTTCCAGATTTATTTATTTTTTTCAAATGCCATTATTTCCCAGTCTCAAATCATGGCATATCTGAGTGATCATCATTTTGAGTTTGTTTAACGATGTTATGGCATGTTATTGTCTTCTTTGTGTACACGAGCAAGGGAAAATTGTCAGGTAATCGGCATCATGAGCTCACTCATTGTTTAATAAGTTACTATTTCCATCAAGGAATTGAGAACTGATTTGTAAAAATTAGCAAGTCTGTATGTTCTAATAACTTCCGAAATGATTTTGCGATTTAAATCAAAGTTTCACTTATGTGCTTATAAAACGTTTTACTCTTTCTTTTCAGACTAACTTTTAACTTTATCGAAATTATCCTTTATTCTGCCTCTACATTGATGAATATACATATATTATTGTTATTATAATTATTATTATCTTTATTGTGTTTGTATGTGTATTCGATTTTTTCCCCGACCAATTAGTGCCAGTATCAATTGCTCTACGACGTTCTCCAGGAGTATCTCAATTCCTTCGAGATCTACGAGAATTGCAGGGGCTGAAATGACGCAACAACGACAACAACCAACCATCGAAGTTGTCTGGGACGTTGCTTCATAAGAGGGGCTTGCAGAGTTCAAGGATCTACACGGTGATCCGGAGAGATCCGGGGAGATCCGGGGAAATCCGGGATAGTTTCGACCTCGATAGATTGTCGACGAGCGTTGATATGACTGTGGACACAGTATCCAATAGAGCATAATATTATAGTATACATTATTAATCAATCGCTTATGGCAAATGGCCTTGTGTCAAATAGCATGATTGCAAAAGTTATTACTATCCATAAGACCGGGGAGAAAGATGATGTCAATAACTACAGACCCGTGTCTTTGTTAACTTCGATTTCTTGAAAGAAAATAAAATACAGAATAATCATCTGAACTCTGAAATTCCTTTTAAGACGATATTTTCAAATTTCTAATTTGGATTTAGAAAAGAAGTTACAAAAGCCACAAGAACCTTTGTTGAGAAATTTACACATGATATTGTGTACTCAAAACATTTTCACATACAATGGACATCTTCCCCTGGACTTCTCCAAGGCTTTTAACCATGATATCCTGTTCTCGATATAATATCCAGTTTCGGTTCCCTTGGAAACGCCTTACCAATTACCAATACCAATCCAACAGATCCTACCATAATAATGTGCCACACGTCAATGGCTTCGATTCTAAATGAATACAGTTTAATGTGGTATTCCGCAAGGAAGCTTTCTTGGTCCATTGTTGTTCATAATTTACATCAATGATTTCCATATCCTCAGACAAACTCTCATTCTAGTTTATATTCTTCGCGGATGACCCCAACCTTGTTTCTTTCACCCTGACCCATATTTTGATAACAACAGTATGCATATGATAATGAGTAAAAATGTTAAACAATGGCATCACGCAAAATAAGTTGTCACTAGATATCGAAAAAGCTTTTTTGTTTAGCGACTCTGTTTATAGACTTCGAGGTAATATTTGCTGCTAATGCTACTCCCTTAGAAAACGTTTCTTTTATGTTCATACGTTTGTGGTTCTTGAAAACAGACTTTCAAGAAATTGCCATGTCTTTAATATGTGCAGAATCATTAGGTGCAAATACATGTTAAAATAATATTCTTCTTCATCTTCATCAATGACACTTTATTCGAGTTGTTATTATTACCGTCATACAATTATGGAATCCTTGCCTTGGGCAATGTTTATCAGATATTGGTAAAAAAAACAAAAAAACTTTGATTGCAAAATATGGGGCTCAGAACTGTTTCATGACCTCCATGTCCGAACGCAGTGATGCTTTGTTTATGGGGTGCGATGGAGTGACGTGTTCACAGACCTCTCTCCCTTGCTTCTCTGCCTATTCTCCTTTCTCTTTGCCTTCGTTCTGTTCCATTGTAGCTGTGTTCTTTCTTTCTGCTATATATCTGAATATTGCGTCATTTGATCACGTGTGAATTTTTTCTTTCTTTTATGTGTGTGTGTGTGTGCGTGTGTGTGTGTGTGTGTGTGTGTGTGTAGTGCGTGTGTGTGTAGTGCGTGTGTGTGATACCTGCGTGTGTTTGTATATTAGTATCGTTGCTATTGTCACTAAATTATCCTGTAATATTCGGCGGCTCAACGAATAGTGCTTGTACACGTGCCGTAAGATTAATTTTTATGGGTTCTACATTGGGATGGCATATAGGTTTGCGAGAAAATCAGAAATCTCATATGAAATATGAAAATGCATTCTAAGAGGAATTGAAAGTTTTATGAGAATCGGTTTTGAAATGGCTGACATATCCAAAAACAAAGTTAAACAAAGTGGTCCTGATAAAAGATGGGTTCTTCCTTTTTTATGACTTCTTTGTTTTTGGATATCTCAGTCATTTCACAATCAATATTCATCCAATCAACTTTGAAATCCTTTTAGAAATGGATGCCCTTTCATATTTCGGAAGAGGTTTCTCATTATCTCACACCAAAATTGGAAACCAGTAGCCCCATCTCTATTGAAACATTATACCATCTCTTTAAAACAAGCAGTAGCTATATAGTATCTTTCTTTTTAATTTCATCCGTGACATGTACATTAGTTATGAAATGCTCTACATGTAAATAGACAAGGATATTCATGATATTTGATTAATGTTTTCGAGTGATCCGCAATTTAAGATATCCGCTTTTCAGTAAATCAACTTTCTTCCGTATATATAAGTTTTTGCCTCAATTATTACAACGTATGCAATGTTTCTATTTGTTTGTTCATTTTTTCATTAAACTCTTAATATGTCTTCCTTACCAATTGTTAACAATGATGATATATGTACTCTGTATTTGTATTACCATTATGCTGGATGAAAATAAAGCACAACAGAATTGTATTACTTTGATTTAAAAACACAGTGAGTGGACAGCGCATGAAAAATTATTACACGAACTGTATGCAGATGTTGATTTTCTTAAAGCAAATGATGATGATCATAATAATGATACTACTGTTACTGCTACTACTACTACTAATAATAATAATGTTAATAATAATAACAATAATAATGATAACAACAACAATAGTAGTAGTAATAATCATATTGATAAAGAAGAAGAAAAAAACATTGTACATGTGAGCAAAAGACGCTTTTATTGTTCAACTATTTATGCAAAACTAAGTTTACATTCAGGAAGAGCTCTGCAAACGTGATCTTGGAAAGGAAAGCTTGCAAGTATACATACGTACATGTATATTTGATGACAAAGTGCCAGAATTACGATCCGATGAAACTTGTGTCAAAGTAGACCCAGACATGAGAAGCAATTGTTGTTTGAATCTTTAGTCAACCCTGTAGACACCATAATTGTTTTGGTTGCCTTACTGTAACATATTTGTTGTTGAAGAAATCACTTTCGTCATTGTTTGTGTACACTGAAACAGGAACCGGCATACTCATACAGATATTTAAATGTTACTACATTAGGTACATCAGGAGAAAAAAAAAAGTTTTGAATGTTTGCTTTTTAATTGAAAAGACGAGAAAGAGGTCATATTAGAAGACATCAAAAGCACTGAAATATGAAAATAACGAGAAGTTGGAATCACCATTTTACCCGATTAATACCTCTATTTCAAGGTTACGACAATATGATGGGTGGAATCTTCATTTCAAAGCACCAGTTTTGACAGGGAAAGTCCTTTACATCGTAACACTCAGCTATGAAGTACAAGTACGTTTTCTCAAGTCCTTTCTCAATTCATATATAGCACGCATTACTTCAAGTGTGGAAGTTATTTGGACAATTTTTCTTTAAAGAGGTTTCATCATCTACGAGAGCTTTCGTAGCCATTCAAACGGTTATACTGCTTTGAATAGTGTCATCCATGCTTGCAAAAGAGGAATAGCTTTGGTTTGGTCTTGTTTCTATTTCCATATTGTTGCAGTAACTTACAGTTTTGCTTACTTTTTTATGGTAAGGGACTTCAGAACGCACATTCGGAATTTATTTTTCAACAACAAACACATTGTAGTTGCATGTAATGATGCATTGTAGATTGCAAACGATGGGGCCTATCATTACAACAGAAAAACACTAGAAATGTCGCTATGGCGACTGGTATGCCTCCGTCATAATGCATGATTCTCCTAATAGGTCTATAGTACATGTGGACAATGTGTGATTATTTTTTCACAAAATTGGCAAAATATTAAAATGACATGTTTGTCACAAATGTGTTGAATGTTCACCTTTCTTGACCTAAGTTTAATTGGATGAATAGGAAAGCATGTATTTGGGGATTTAAGAACTTTAACTTGACTTTGACCCTTTCATAAGTTTATGCATTGAGTAATTTCAAGGTATGGAAAAAAGTGCAATTTCTGTATTGAACAGTAATTTGGTACCATTTTCATCTGGCCTTTGACCCTAAGATTCATAAGAGAATCACTGTCAGGCAGAACATACATAACTATGTACTAAGTTTCAAGATAACTTGAGCCACTTCCGAGATATGGAGAAAGAAGTTCAGTACTTTCACTTGATCTTTGACCTTTGACCTTTTTGGCCAAAACAAAACAGAGAATCTCTATAGGGTTATGCATGCATACACCAAGTTTACAAATAAATAATCTTGCTGGCATTGCATAAATATAAGGGAAATATTGTATAGTATGTATTGCCCTTGACATTTGACGATACTTTGAACAATTTCTAAGATACGGAGAAAGAAGTGAAATGTTAACATTTTTACTTGACCTTTTGAACTTTGACCTTTGACCTCATTACCCCAAACTTTCTCCAGAGAATCTTAATTGGGTAATACATGTATACACTAAGTTTCAAGAAAATATCTTCAGGCATTGCATAGATATGGGGGAAATAGTGATATCTTAAGCATTTGACCTTGAGCTTTTTTACCTTTGACCTTGAGCATGTGCGCCCTAAAGTTGATAGGCACAACTTCATCCCCTAATACACATACATGCCAAGTTTCATTAGGATACCGCAAAAGGTTTTTTAGTTACGCTGTCCACAAAATTCATTACGAACGGACGGAAGGACAGACGGACGGAAGGACGGACAACCCGAAAATTTAATGCCTCCGGCACCACTTCGTGGTGGAGGCATATATATGCTCGGTAAGTTTTGTAATTGTGTTGCAGGATTTGTTTATAATAACCAGAATGTTACACATTATTTGAGGGCATTATACAACGTTTTGATCAACAATGATTATTGACTCACCTTTATATTGTGGAACAGAAGAATGCATAGTGCACCTTAGTTATACAAAATCAAGATCTGTACGGGGAAGTGGTATAATATATAGCCTATTTACGTGCCCGAGAATGTCTTTATTATTATCATTATTATCATTATTATTATCATTATTATTATTATTATTATCATTATTATTAGAATGGTTTATTAGGCAAAATTTGCAAAATCGTAGCCCGAAGGCTAACATACATTGCAATGGCAACTTAATACATTGAACTGTCCTACATTAAATCCACATTAAAATATCACAATTAGACATAGAATATATTGCACAAAACAATTACCACATAATATTACTACACATAAAAAAGATATATATATATATATATATATATACATAAAATCTATTTATATATCACAAATGTATCACATTATATGAATATATTTCAAACATAATTCTTTACCAAAAATATTCATAGCTATATACTACAAAAAAAAAAAACCACAACAAACATAATTTCTTTAATCCAACAACCCATTTCAAAATTACGCAGGCATAATCACACATCAACACTTGCACTCGCATGCCTCCCATCTAGCACATGTCAAGACACTTGCACGCATACATACAAACGTACTCACATACATCCACGCGCGCCCGCAACTGCAGGCAAGATCCAGTACATGCAGAGACCCAGAGACACACACCCGCAGACACACGCACACACGCACACGTACATACCTACATATAATTATGACAAATGAATTACATATAAACGAAACTTCCTTTCATACAGACTACAAACTCATAATAATCTCTAACTAACCCATTAATACTATACATTAATCACCGTATTCAATATTGTGTTCCTGAGCGGGATGAAAAACTGTTTCTACATATTTCCGTACTGCATCTCAATATATAAGAAATACAAAAATGTTCACTTATATATCACAATTAAAAAAATACATATATTCCACATTGCAATTATACATTACTTTGTGCAATTGCAACATGATTGAGATAACAAAAGGGCATAAAGCTGTCCGTGGTCAACCGGGTGATAGCAGCATATTATACAAAAAGATTTTAAAGGTTTCTCGTCACAATATGTCTCCTTTGATAACCGTAAAAAGAGAGAGAGAGAGAGAGAGAGAGAGAGAGAGAAAAGAAATCATACAACCATTATACAGATACAGCACAGAAAGAAAAATGTTATTTAGTGGGGTGAAGGTTCAGGCGCGAGCCTCCCCACTCTGCCCCCTCCACAAACCAAACCTGCCAAGATCGCAACTGCCGACCCGCAAACCAACAAACATGTCGGAAAAAGGAATCAGTGGTTCCTCTCTCCGACACGCCAGCCAGTCCACAGATCAACAGCCGCTATCCCAACAAATTTAGTTCGCAGAGGGAGACAAAGTGAAGAAACTTGCACCTGAAAGATCCATTTATATGTCATAACTTGAAAAATATATTCTAAATTACACTTATATAATCATAGAGATTGTGCAATTACAACTGATTGAAATTGCGAAAAAACCTAATGCTGACCATGGTAAATCGGCATGGCAGCGTACTATGCATATTGATTTCGGGGGGTCTCTCTACACAATATCACACTAAGGACATAAAATAAAACAAAGAATCATGTTTCCATCAAACATCAACAGAAAAAAAAAAGGAAAATAATTTTAGCCATTATATAAATACAACAGAGCTTCCCGAGAATTAATTCATTGCTTGTTGTTCAATAATCTTGTCATGAATGGGATGGGGCTATTTCTACATCGTTCTGTTCTGCATCTGAGCTCTGTGAATTCATGACTGTTTCACAAGTTGTGTCCATGACAACTCATTCTCCTGACTGGAATTAAGTCATGAAGGCGAGAGTCTGTCTTTGCAATGCTCTGAGCGAATTTCACACAAAGGGAGATGATAGGGCGACGGTCACTTAACTTCACCATAGCAGGTTACATCTCTCTAGGGCGTCATCGTTGTATCACCCCTAAATGTAATATCAACGCTAAATGTAATATCGACCCTAAATGTAATACACCTTAACCCTAAATGTAATAGCAATCCTAAATGTAATACATTTTAACGCTAAATGTAATAATCGAGTCAACCCTAAATGTAATACATTTTAACCCTAAATGTAATAACCGGAGACAACCCTAAATGTAATACATGTCAACCCTAAATGCAATATCGACCCTAAATGTAATAAATGTCAACCCTAAATGTAATACTTTTTAACCCTAAATGTAATATCGACCCTGAATATAATACATCTTAACCCTAAATTTAATATCGACCCTAAATGTAATACACCTCAACCCTGAATGTAATAAAAACCCTAAATGTAATACATTTCAACCCTAAATGTAATATCGACCCTAAATGTAATACACCTCAACCCTAAATGTAATAACAACCCTAAATGTAATATCGACCCTAAATGTAATATATTTTAAAGCTAAATGTAATTACAATCCTTAATGTAATTCATGTCAACTCTATCAAATATAATATATTCAACGCTTAATGTAATTACGACCTTAAATGTATACACCTGATTATAGAGAGGGTAAGCAACGCAGAATATCGGGCAAAATGTCAGGGGGTATACGAAGGAGATGTGACGCAACTTTCTCTCGCACTCTTGAAAGAACGATAATAGTTGGTTAGACTTGTTTTTGTTGTTTACGCAGGTAAAAATCACACAGTCTTATTAAATCTATCGTTTGCTGCAAAGTTAATTAGGTCCATGTGACATATAGTTCTTAAATCTATTAGCTTTATCATGCTATCACATAAACATTTTGTATTCCAATCTTTATTCAGTGTTCATTATTGCTCAGAGTTTTGTTGAAAAAGAAAAAAAAATGGGCAAAAGTTAAGTCAGTTTGCCTTACTCATATATTCATATATCATAGGAAAGTCAATATATAAATAATAACTCAAAGATGATAAAAAAGACATCTATTTCTTTTTGCTTTACTGGCATTTTTAAATTTATTTCGTGTACCCTCCCCAAGACCAATTATTGTCCCAGTTTCGTGTAAGTATAGTCGTGATTACCAGGAGTCGTGAACAATGTCATGAGGCTAATATTTCGGACAGTGATTTGCTGCCATGTCAATGTGTGACAGATATTTCATCATTGAAAACATTACATAGATAATGATGGTTCGTAAAAAAAATTGCGAAATCTTTCTAAATCTTTCTTATTTCTAATTTTCTCAATCTACTCGCTTTATCATCCCGTTTCATCAGTAGGTATATGTTTTTTTTTCTTGCAATATCATTCATATTCACAATTTCCTTGCAAAACATTTTGGCCCATTTTTTTTTCTTTTTCATCAAAACTTTAAACAAACATGAACAGTGAATGAAGATTGGAATACAAAATGTTTATGTGACTGTATGATAAAGGTATAGATTAAAAAGAAAAACTATGTCGAATGTACCTAATTAACTTTGCAGCAAACAAGACTGTGTGATCTTTACCCGAGTAAACAACAAAAACAAATCTAAGCAGCTATTGCTGCTCTTTCAAGAGTGCTATAAAAAGTTGCGTCATATCCCTTTCACATACCCCCTGACCTTTTGCCCAGTATTCTGCGTTGGTTGCCCTCTCTATAATGAGGTTTTTACATTTAGGGTGGTAATTACATTAAGCGTCAATATGTATCACATTAAGAGTTGACATGAATTACATTTAGGATTGTTATTACATTTAGCGTTGAAATGTATTACATTTAGGGTTGTTATTACATTTAGCGTTAAGATGTATTACATTTAGGGTCGATATTACATTTAGGGTTGAAATGTATTACATTTAGGGTTGTTATTACATTTAGGGTTAAGGTGTACTACATTTGGGGTCGATATTACATTTAGGGTTAACATGTATTACATTTAGGGTCGATATTACATTTAGGGTTAAAGAGTATTACATTTAGGGTCGATATTACATTTAGGGTTGACATGTATTACATTTAGGGTCGATATTACATTTAGGGTTGACATGTATTACATTTAGGGTTGTCTCCGGTTATTACATTTAGGGTTAAAATGTATTACATTTAGGGTTTACTCGATTATTACATTTAGCGTTAAAATGTATTACATTTAGGGTTGTTATTACATATAGGGTTAAGGTGTATTACATTTAGCTTTGATATTACATTTAGGGGTTGATACAATCGTAACACTCATAAGCCCTTTTTACACTTGTGTTTCTTAACCCCGGACTTTCTCTGACCCAGGACTATCGTTAGTCCCGTACCAATTTTTTCAGCTTTTTACACTCGCCAATTAGTCCCGTACTATCTCTTGTCCGGGGCTAAGGAGAAAACTGACCTTTTTACACTTATATTTCTTAGCCCCGGACTTTCCAAACCACATGAATATTCATGATTAGGTCCTACGCTGTGTAGTGTACACGTACACGCACGCACCGGCAGCACTTGATTACCTCGTTTCTGATTGGTCAGTGAGGGTCGAACTTCGTCTCCGTCGCTTAGCCCAGGATTATTTTTTCGTTCTGTTTACACTCACTTGCTTGGCACCGCAATTGCGGTGCTAACCCTGCTATTTTGCAGGGCCAGATAGTACCGGACTATCGGTGGGGCTAGCCCACTTTGGCAAAAACGAGTGTAAACAGAAAGTGGGCTAAGGATAGTCCCGTACCAACGGTGGGGCTAAGGCCCCCCTTAGCCCCACCGTTGGTACGGGACTAAGCAAAAATTTACAAGTGTAAAAAGCCCTATACTGTGATCCAAGTATAACGCTGCACGCGCGTTTCTGCACTCTCTCGATGTCATTTATCTGGGAAACTGATAGGCCGCAGAACCACACAACCGCGCAATACTCCACGACAGGGCGAACGAAGGGGCAATAGATGACAATCAGGTCAATCTGTGTATACAGACACTCAACTAAAAACAGTATTTAAGAACACATGTTATTCAACACCAAAAAATAGAGAACGAAACTGACTCATTAACTAAACAAAACTCATAAGTATCCTTGTCATTATTGGCAATCATTTTCAGGCTGTTAGATGGCGTGATTATTCTGGATGTTATTCAGGAATTGTTCATGAAGATGGGTTTATGAGAGCAAGGAAATGTCCTGTGTGACCGACTTAACATATCTAAATAGTCTCAGATGGACTGTCATGAGTTATAACTGATGGTCTTTCTCATCCCAGTATAGTTCTTCATCTGACGAGAGCGGTTTGTGCAGTGCTTCTAAATCAGAGAGCAGACTAGCATGTGCGAATTAGCGTGTGGGAAGCGTGTGGGAAGCTGATGATCCTATATATATATATATATATATATACATATATGTATACATGTACATAGTATATATCTATATCTATCTATATATATATATATATATATATATATATATATATATGTATATAAATTGAAGATGTCACCATACTGAAGAAGATTCGCTCTGAGTGGGCATCAGGTTTATCAACAATAATTACAAGATAAGACACCCCCACCCCTGCTGCATCAAAGAGACAAACTGGGCTACTCCAATGATATTTGTATAGTCATACAGATATAAGGTATCTCTACGAACGAATGGTAACACAGTGTGTTGCTATGCACCTCCTCAACAAACGTACTTCACTTCTTGATTATAACTGATTCCATACAGGAAGTGATCGGCGTATTTCAAGCGCTTTACTGTGAAGTGGTTCATCCGGTTTCATGCCTTTTGCAGAAGAACAAATATCTAGATTAGCAGATGTCTCCTTGATAACCCGCATATAAAAATCCTTCGACTTCCTTTGAAATGATTCTCTAGATAAGAAGGAAGGAAAGGGAGAGCCCCACCCTAAAACCTGAAAGACCCCTGCAAATGGGTGCACGTCACGAGTACGACACTAAGGAGTCATACAGCACACGAACTTGACACTGAAAATAAGGCCATGAGTCTAACTAATACTGGGCAAACAATTAGCCCCACGAGTCCGACACTATATGCAAATAGGCAAAAAGGGCCACTGAGTCCGGCACTATAGGAAAACAAGACCTAGTCTGGCATCCAGACCATCTGCGCATACTACTTTGCTTCCCAGAATACCAACGTCAAAAGAAGTACGACAGAACAGAAGTAGTGTAGGTTCAGCGAGATGGTCGTGCGGCGACGGAGTCGTCGCAGAGGACGCATTTCGTGGAAGGGATTACACAGTTGGAAAAGGTCTCACACACGGTATCATAGGCATTTTCTTGCCCAGAATCGGACTCGTGGGCCTGTTTTTGCCTAAACTGTCAGACTCGTGGCCTTATTTGACTCCGAGTGTCGAGCTCTAGAGAATGTATGACTCTTTGGCTGTAGTTACGTTCAGACGACAAGCCCTAACCTCGAGGTTAGGAAACACCGAGGTTAAGCTCCTGCCCCCTAACTTCGACGTGCGTCCACACGACGAAGCTTAACCTCGAGGTTAGGAAACCTCGAGGTTAAACTCCTGCCCCTTTGAGTTCGTTGATTTTTGTGTCTACACGGTGCTTAACTATACGAGTGGGGACCCCCTGCGGCTCGTGGTTAGAGCGCTAACCCTGAGATATCTCGTGGCCCTTAACATCGAGCTAACCTCTAGGTTAACTACGAGTGCGTCTACACGGTCCCTAACTACGAGCTTAACCTCGAGGTTACCTAACTTAGAGGTTAAGGCTTGTCGTCTGAACGTAACTATTATCACTAATCTCGAGCTCGTAGACCATATGATTCGTGGGATGACCCCTATAAAAAGTGCATGTTCTAATGGTGATATGACTTAGCGAAAGTGAATTGCTCTTTAGTTACTCTGGTAGTCCCAAGATCAATGTATACTTTAATGGTATATATTTGGCCCCCCGTTTGGCTACTATGTGCAATTACCATTGCCATACCATTGCCACCACCGTTGTTATTATTGGTAATTGACTCTAAAAATATGAAATAAAAAAGTAACAAAAATACTTCAACATACATTATGTTAATTCCTTTATACACCAAGACAGTAGGCAGGAATCCCGCCCTCTTAAGAAAGAAGTGCCTGTGGTAGTATAATGAGCCTCATTTACCTTTATATTTGGCTCTATAGTTTTGCAAGATTTTCTATAGTGGGCGCTGCTGATCTTTCAGTCAACATTGTAAATCTACATATCGAGACACGCAACATTTCAGGTGCGGTGCAATTTAAGACATAACTAATGAAATAAAACAAACCAAAAATCAATGCAAAACAAAGCAAAACCGTCTATTGTTTTATCGCGCGCTTGTGAATGTGAAGTGTGTTCAATATTTTTTTTTTCTTTTAATGTGTGTATGTTCATTATTTACGTTTGTTGATTATCAACAAATTCTTTAATGTTGGCGTGGTCAACCTGAGTTTATTTCATTTCAATATCCAAATTCATAATAGATTGATATATCAAATATCATCTATGAAGACTTCATTACCGACGCTTTTGCAAATTTTGCTTTAATGATAATGTTAACAACAGCAGTTTAGGAAGTGGTAGAGTCCCACGGCGCAATTAGGCCTATGTCATTTTCTCTGATTGCAGTACACGTTTAATGATCTAATGTTCGTCGAAGGCGAAGAAGGCACCCAGAAAGAAAGAAAAAGACAAAAAGACAAAAAGACAAACAACAGAAGTAGAAGGAAATAAGAAAATGTGCAAAACCTAAGTTGCATGGCACATGGTCCTTCGATGTGTGGTCATCGAAACGAAAAATAATGACATGTTAACCCGACAATGGCATTCTCACAGATAACTGATAAGTCTCGTACAAGGAAGTATTTACCTTCCATGACTACCCTAAAACATGATGTCTTGATCAAATTTCACATACACGACCTCTGTAAACGCGGGACGGTCATAGACTCCTAACTTTCAATCCCTGCGTTCTTTTTTGACAAGAAGTATAGCAGCTTAAGGACTTTCTTGGAACTTATTGTCACACGAATGTGCTTTCGTCTCACTCGGACCTATTTACCTGGTCACAAAGATGGATCTGACAAGAGAGTGGCAGTGTGTGTGGACTCTCGTCCTTCTTGTCACACTTTTCACCTGTGTCCTGTCACGTGAGTTGGCTGTACATCATACTGCAATGTAAAGATTGCATTATTGCTTCATACATCAGCAGAAATCAACCGTACCTTTTAAAAGTCTAAAGCAATAGAAAAAAAATGAGCTGTGATGAACATCACTTCGTGATGCATCACTATAGTGCAAAGACAGTTAAAGCAGCAACGAACTAAACAAGCAATTATATTACGTTTCGATCAACTCAAAATCCCAGATAGGATGCTGTTCATGGGAGCATGGGCTTACAACAATATCGAGGTCACTTACACATGTTCTGATGACAAATAATTCAAGAATGATATTTTTGCATTCACATCAATAATATAATTCATGTTTCTTTCGATTAAAACACAAAATTGAACTAAATGCTTTGAATCTCAACCGAAAGAAACTCTTCCGAAAATTGTGAGGTAGCTGTTGAGAGAC
This sequence comes from Diadema antillarum, assembly GCF_040938485.1. Lineage (NCBI taxonomy): Eukaryota > Metazoa > Echinodermata > Echinoidea > Diadematoida > Diadematidae > Diadema > Diadema antillarum. Next base: position 945,181 of record NW_027271302.1, read on the forward strand.
TTTGAAGATAAATCAAGTATAGTATCTTTTTAATAGTATCTCTTTTAATCTCGAGATAGAAAAAAAAATAACGAGCGATATTATAGAAAAAAAAAATCCTTCTTATTATACTTGGTTAAAAAAAGCATCAACCAAACTCTGGTGAAAGTTTCTTTATCGTCGCATGATCAGACAGATTAATATGGGAATTTGCAGTCTTATATTATCCGAATAATGATACCAATCAAAATTAAGACCCACGCCCGTAGCCAGGATTTTTCAAGGGGGGGTGCGGTCACTAAAAAAATGGACCTTCGGTACCAATACCAATGATGACACACACATACACACACACACACACACACACACACACAATTATATATATATATATATATATATATATATATATATATATATTCTTTGGACGACCGAACTACAAAAGTTGTATAAGAATTTGCGCGCGAAGCGCGCCGCAAATTGTGAATTTTGACTGTTTTAATGACGTTTTAAAGTCTCGAGGAAACTTGTATTTTTGTCTGTTGCATGCAATCGCGTTACGGTATTTCATCTAGGAAATAGTAAAAACTCATTTTGCCAGGAAGTTGCAAAGTTTAATTGTGTTCGAGACTCTGCGCGCGTAGCGCGCCGCAAAATTGAGAATAGTGATTTTCCTGGTGTTGTTTTAACTTTTATTTTTTCTATTGTATACCCGCGTTAGCAGGCCTGAAGCCAGGATTTTTAAAGGAAGGGGGGATTGCGTTAATTAACAAAACGGTCCTTTGATACTGTCCCGGGAGGGGTAGCGACAATTAAAAGGTGGACACCATGCTCATACATGGACTTTCAAAATGGCCCCTAAACGAGTAATGATCATATGATTTTTTTTTGGGCCTTAAAAACAAGTATTCCTTAAATGTTTCCTGCACCCTAAAGAAGTACTTCATCATGATTGAACAATATACCATTTTCCCAAATTTCGGCCTTTTTGATACCCTTTGATTATATACGCTCGTACATCACACTTTCCATCTAATCCGTGAGAAAAAACGACCCCTATTACGCGTTTTCTTTAGCGAGTATGGTCACGGTGTCCACCTTTCAGTTGGAGTTTTCCATCCTTACTGTTTGGAAGATGAAACATTCACTTTACTATACAGTATATCAGCCGTTGGTGTGCGAGTTTGTCAAAAACGAAAATAAATAAGAAAATTTTTAAAACAAAATGAATTGTAAATGTGAACCATTTATATTTTGCCTCCTTGAGGTAGGATATTTCCAGCATTTCCGAACTTTCAAATAATCATTTTAGATTTAATAATATTAAAGGTAGTAGATCCGATTCGCAAACATCTCCAATATCAGTCAAATGTCATATTAACCATCATGCTAAGAAGGTTTTCTTTGTGAAATTTGGAGGTCAGTGAAATTCAAAAATCAAACATCCGTTAGCCATTGGAAGAAGTTGAGTGCAAATTCAGACCTCAGGCTTAGTGCTCAGATGTTATCCTATTTGATTTGATCTGTCTTACTGTGCACACTAAGATACATACTGGAATGGTTATTTCTTATTTATTAAAATAATTATAGTACATATATATATTTGGTTACTAGCTGTCTCTAAGCATTTTCGAATTTGGGCTGCAAAGAGATCCACTACCTTTAAGTTAGAAGAGAAATAATTAAATAATGATTAAATAAACAAACAAAAAAGAATGAGTTTCTTTCGTAATACTATCTGACAAACTTTTTACTTTACCATTTTACTTCATAGCTCAGCACTTTCCATTCTCTCTCATACCCTCTTACCCATTACATTTAAATGAAATACAACTAAAATGAGTTTGCGTGCCTGCATAATACTCTTTGGAAATTATAAGTGAGAATGTTCCTAGGTTTTGGCTCACTTTAAAATGAGAACCAATAGAACTGTCACAACATGAGAAAATGTATAAGTAATAATCAACAGTACATTTCCGAATTTGGCCTGCAAAGAGATCCGCTACCTGTAAGTTAGAAAAGAGATTAGTAAATAATGATAAAATAAACAACAAAAAAGAATGAGTTTCTACCGCCGTATCCAGAACAGAGCCTGAAACGGTGCAGGCTCAAGAAATCGTTTGTACTAATACGTCTTGAAGTACTGTGTGATACTGTTGACTCAGACTTCTACAAAGCTGTAAGTAAGAATTTTAACCCAATCCGGCTCATTACCTGTGTTTTTTATGAAAAAGATGAATAAAGAATGTAAATCAAATAACGACGCGTCACAATGCAGTCTAACGCTCTCACAATGTTATCATACATAGGGTTTTTCCCTGACTGTTTTTACTCCGGAGCTCTTGCAATATTCAGGCTTTTGTAATACTATCTGACAAACTTTTTACTTTACCATTTTACTTCATAGCTCAGCATTCTCTATCATACCCTCTTACCCATTACATTTAAATGAAATACAACTAAATTGAGTTTGCGTGCCTGCATAATACTCTTTGGAAATTATAAGTGAGAATGTTCTTAGGTTTTGGCTCACTTCAAAATGAGAACCAATCGAACTGTCACAACATGAGAAAATGTATAACTAATAGAGAACTGGAGTAAGACAGGCCTTTCATTTTGTTTTGTCTCTCGTGATCGTTCGTAAGAAATGCTAATTCATGACCACCTTTTCACAATTTGATTGGAGCATGCATTCATAATGGAAAATAGTTGACATAATAATCTATCCCCAGGCATTATCATGCCAACATGTACTTATATGTACATGTACTATATCTTTGTGAGACATAGATATAAAATGTCTCAGGTTTTCGATTATAGTAATTTCGAGGAAATTTCTTTAATTTTTATCATAATGTAAACTTGAGGCTATTAGATTTTCATCCACTTACCTCTGTTCCTGTGAAAAAATGCAAGTGTCAACCTCAATGTCATCCACGAATCGCACGTACTCGGGCGGCCAGTGGAAAAAAAAAAAAAAAAACACCGGTCACACGCGCCAAGGGCCATGGCATGCAGTGCCAATATAATAATAGCTCGCACAAATTGATACATAACATTTGTGTTTGTGTGCATGGGGACGATCCGATGGTTCATACAACAAAAGGGTTTCGTACAATTATTTTTAACATTGTTGAACGTACTCTTCCACATTTACGTAGCATATAATGTGCCTTTATATTTATTTGGATTGTTATCTTGAGAATTGCTAAAAACCGTTATTATGAAAAAGTGGACCTTTCAGAATTTGGGGGGGGGGGGGGGGGGTGCGTACGCACCCGACGCACCCCCCCTGGCTACGGGCCTGAGACCCAAGTACATTATTATGACACCTTGCGACGATTGCAATTTACAGTCGGTGGTGTCATTTCCGACATGCTCTATTCAGTTGTGTGTTGAGCGGCTATCTCCATGGTTACTACAATAACAGTAAATTGCAATAGTTATCATCATGAAGTACTTTTGACAAACAAACAAATTTGAGGAAGAGATAAAGAATATCATCGCCTGAGGTTTGTATTGACCCGTCACATACCATTGTTCACCTATTTATGCTTTGGTGATGAGATGAAAGGATGAAATAGTTTTCTTTGTGTCAAATTATAGTTTTAAAGCTCTCATGCATCAGCAGTTATGACTTTCTAAGCGGAATGACCGATGCAAAATCCCCAAAACAATCTCCTACAATACAAAACAAAACAAAACACGAAGTCTTGTTCATGCAAACTCTAGGCGGTATTCACCACACATGATCAAACATTCAAGATAGAATATGACACTTCATTTTCAAAGCAATTCTGATAAACCAATCAAACAGAGCATTACCGTTTGAGTAATATCAGAAAATGAAGATATAAAACGTTGTGGATCACGAATTTCCATGTGTTTTCACGTCAACTGTGATGTTGGTTGAAGATTGACAATAGTATTGCAAATTACTTGCGGTATAAAGGTAATGACATAAAAACTCTATCATTGGTTTGTTCAAAGGGGCATTACAAAAATCTTGTCTTTGGTCGACGTGTAGTTTATAACAATCACAGTCCTCCTTCTTGAAACTCATCATTCAGAAATACCGGGTATACAATTATTATTATTATTATTTGTTTGTATGTCACGACCAGGTGAATTCCTTATCACCTAATGTCAAGTACACATTGCATTTAAATCTGCCTAGGCATCACTTTTTCATGGTTTATCGTTAAAAAAAACCAAACAAACAATGCCCGATTGTAATGATGTTCGTATCTTTCATCATTATTTGTTTTTGTTTTTTTGCTTGACTCTACTCTTGAAAACCATATACATGTTCTTCTCTCTCTAATACTTTGCTTTAGCCTTCCCAAAGTTTGGTAGATGTCCCATCAATCATTGCTAAATTCTATTAGTCGAAAACACTTATTCCAAATCGAAAAAAATAAACGAATTGAAAAAAAAAAACATGATGCAGTATTTTCCACGTGACAGTTAGGGCAAGGAACCTCCGCGAATAACTCGACTGAATAGTGCAAACCTCTTAATCGCCCTTTCAGGCTTGTAATATCAAATTACAACAGTATCAACCCCTTTCTTTATACATTCTCCTGCGCAGAATTACTGTCGTATTGTTAATGGTGACTATAGTGACAATGTAAATACTCAAGGGGCTTTATTTAGGTAGGATTAGCCATGAGTGCTTTTGGAGTATTTTGTCTTCTTCAAGGAGTTTATGGAGATGGATCGTTTATGTAATCAAGGGGTAATTATTCTACAATTTTGGTACATCAACTGTGATCTTATCACCATATATGAATTTCTGCTTATTAGGTATTACAGCTGAGTTGAAGGTTGTGATTGGAAGATCTAGATTTTCTACTAAGGGTGTATAATAGATATATGCCGTGGAGACTACTTTTAGGTAAATATACTCAGAAAAGTATTTTAAAGATCATACGCTGTGCAGCTAGTGAGAATAATAAAGAAGAGAGGGCATTTGTTCGTGTTCGTTCGGTTATACTTAGCTCCCTCTTGGAGACATTTTTTCTTTCTTTTCCGATGAGCTGTCCTGCTATGTGCAGGCATTTTTCATTTGAGCTTCCTCGTGGGTACATTTAATTAGCATAGGTTTAAATACTAACGCTTGATCTGTTTACAATGACAATATCGCTTGATTTCATAACAGAACTGCCTGGGGCAAATTATTTGTCAATCGGGCCCCATTTATATCTTTTTTTTCTGTTTTTCCCCATTAACAACAACAACAACAATGATAATAATAACGATGATAAATGCATTTATTTACTTATTTATTTATTCATTCAGTCTTCCGTAAAAACAGGGTGGTGTCATCAGAGCCAAAAGGCCTGCTTTCAAAAAGAACCCTGTTAACATAGATTTTACCATCACATATCGGAACATATACACTGTATTTGCAAAAGTGTAAACAAAAAGTAATTACGACAAAACCAAAATATACCAAGTCAAACACAATAAAAACTAAATAGGAAAAAACAAACAAACAAACAGAAACAATTAAACTAAGCTCATAACAGAACAAGATAGTACATAACAAGACAGGGTAACCTGACCAACGTGCCACATAACAGTTGTGGCTTCAGTTGGTGCGCAAAACTATGTGAAGAATAAATCAGAATTTGCGTTCCGTCTGCACTTAGAAGTTAATTGATTGTATTTGGGTCTTAAAAGAGATGAGTGTTGCTGCCGTTCGAATATGGGTTGGGAGTTTGTTGTAAATACTGGGTGCTATGAAAGAAAAGAATCGTGTTTTTTTTTAATTCGATGTTGGGCTTTGGAATGAACAGTGGATTCAGAGTAGAATGACGGGTGACATAATATATAGGACGTTTTGTGGCAAGATCACTCAGGTAATACGGCGCTAAGTCATTAAGTATCTTGAAAACAAAAATACAAGACTGGTAGTTGATTCTACTGTCGAAACTAACTTTGCCACCCACGTCTATTCAAAAGAGTTTCTTTGGTAGTTGAGTAATCCGCATTTAGAACCAGTCTTGCATAGCTGTTCAGAGTTCGTTGTAATTTGACAAGGTCTGCTTTGTTACACTTTCCCCAAACCACCGAGCAATAATCTATGTGAGGTAGGATAAATGAGTAATGTAGCTGTACCAGAATTGTTTCTATTAGAAAAGACTTTATCCTCCTGATACATGCTACTGCTCGATTAACTTTTCTAATTATATTAGATACATGTAATGACCGGTTTAAACTCTGATCAAGATTTACATCAAGATACTTAATATTTGTAACATTTTCAAGGTGATCTTCTTCGTGAGTAATTCTTATGATCTGATTTCAAATCTTACGATTCGTTCTAAAAACCATAACTTTTGTATTTTTGGCATTGATTTTCATTTGATTGATTCTGAACCATTCACGCAATAAATTGTATTCCTTTTGCAGAGTCATTTGAATACTTAGAATATTTTTCCTTGCAAAATAATGCCGTGTCGTCTGTGTAAAGGGTGATTTTAGGTTGGTTTTCAAAAGATAAATTACACATATCATTGATAAATAGATAGAAAAATAAGGGCCCCAGAATGGAGCCTTGGGGGACACCACAATAAACCTTCTTAAAAGCACTCTGGGCACCTTGAAAAGAAACACACTGCTGTCTGTTACAAAGATAAGATGAAAACCATTGTAGTTCGGTTGTTTTTATTCCATAGTAAGGCATTTTTGATAAAAGGATTTCGTGCGATATGATATTAAAGGTCTTTTCTAGGACTAAAAAAAAAAATCGCATCTGTTATAAGGCCAAAATCAAGGTTACTCAACAAAAAATCAGTAATTTCAATCAAACATGTGGCCGTTGAATGCTTTGGACAAAAACCTGATTGCCTCTGCGATAGCAATTTATTTTCTTGCAAGTACTCGTAAAGTTGTATCTGGACCGCCCTTTCAAGAATCTTTGACATACAAGATAATAGAGATATCGGGCGAAAGTTGCCCAGTTCACTTGTATCACCACCTTTTGGTACAGGAACAATCTTGGCATTTTTAAAATCACCCGGGAATTGCCCAGAGTTTAAAGATTTGTTTGAGATATATGTTAGAGGTTCCGCGATGTACGTAGCTGCGGATTTCAATAGCCTTGGATGTAAGTCATCTAAACCGGCAGCTTTTTTTACGTCTATTTTTTGTGATTCTTTTTTGACAAACTCCATTTCAATTTCTTTGAATTTGAAAGTTGATTTCACTTGTGACAATGTATTCATATAGTTAAAACACTTTTCGGATCGAGTGAAACCATTTCCGACATTAACGAACACCTGATTAAACGCTTCAGCGATTGAACACTTATCTAAAATAATGTCATTGCCTATTCTGATATTCGAATCGATTGTAGCTTTTTTCTTCGGCAATAAATCTTTCAGCACTTTCCACGAGTTCTGCATATTGCTGTCGCATTGTCGAACCTGGTATAAGAATATTCCTTCTTAAGTTTCTTATTCAAATTATTAGCTTTGTTTCTAAGATGTTTCTATTTGTCCCAGATTACGTTCAGATGACTTACATCCTCATGACATGGTGTTTGACCTTTCTCAGACGATTTTCTTTTCAGTTCAGTGAACTTTCTCTTATGGTAATCACGGTCTCTGGCTATTGCTAGATAGTCATTAGTGATCCATGGGGCACCTCTTAACTTCTTTCGAACAGAGACAAGGGCAGAAAAGGTTTCTTTAAATTTTGCAGAGCTCCCTTTCACATCGTCACTCACAGTAACAAGACGATCCCATTGAACATGTGAAAGGTCATTAAGAAAATCTTCTTCGACAAAGTATCTGAACGATCTGAATGAAAAACATTCAGGCTGGGATTTTGATGGTCTGCACCTGAAAATTGTATACACAAGGGAGCTGTCACTAAATCCAACAGAATCTGTCCCAGATTTCTTTGTAATCTCCACCATTGAGTCTGACACACAAATAACATCGTTCAATGTGGAGCTATAGGGGGTTGTTCGAGTTGGCTCCTTAATGAGCTGCGTAAAGGTTGAACACTGAACACAATTCGTTGACCTTGTTTGACAAAGAACTTTTTGCAAACATGTTGCAATTTAAGTCTCCAAGGATAAGAACGTTATCAGAGAAAGAAAAAAAAAACTTGCTCAAGATTCGATTCCAAACTACTGAAAAAAGTCGAACAAGGAAATCCGGTTTGCGATATATAACACCAAGGAAAAATGACATATAATTTTCAACTTTGATTTCTAACCTCAATATTTCCAAATCATTATTTTCACGATCTTTACGTCTAACGTTTGACATGTTTTCTCTTAAATAACACGCTACTCCACCGCTATGGTTATCTCGATCTCTCCTTTCCAGAATATAACCAGAAATCTCTAAAATACTTGAATATTAATGGAATCATCAATCCATGTTTCGGAAAGTGTAAACAGATCAACTGATTCTTTCTCAATGTAATTATCCACGTCCTCCTTTTTATTCCGTATACTTCGAACATTAAGACGGGCAATTAACAGACCATTACTATTCATACTGTTAAGTTGAAAATGATTTCCAGGCAACTAAACATCATTTTCGGGCTCTGTAACTTTGTCTAATTCTGGGGAAGCCGTTTCAGGAGATTTCAGATCTTGCTCGAAAAATGGCAACTCTTCGAAAATACATATAGAACCTGTCCAGTTTTCAAAACATTAATTTTTGTTAGCGTACTGAGCTTCAGTTATACCGGCACGGTTACAGCTCGTTATTCCGAAGGTTCGTAATTCTGAAGGTTTTTTAGTCCAAATGTTTTTTGGTCCGAAGGTTCGTTATTCCGAAGATTCGTTATTCTGAAGATTCGTTATTCCGAAGGTTCGTTAATCCGAAAATGTGATGAGGTATATTATTCCGAAGATTCATAAATCCGAAAGTGAAATAAGGTTGGTTATTTAGAAGGTTCGTTAATCCGAAAATGAAACAAAGCTCGTTATTCCGAAGGTTTGTTACGGACCCTATGTCATTTCGGATCAACAACCTTCGGAATAACGAACCCTATTTCATTTTCGGATTACCGAACCTTCGGAATAATGAACCCTATTTCATTTTCGGATAAACGAGCCTTCGGAATAGCGAGCCCTATTTCATTTTCGGATTAACGAACCTTCGGATTAACGAACCTTCGGAATAACGCCACAAATGTTCGGATTAACGAAACCTTTTTCATTTTCGGATTAACCTCTAGGTATAGGGAATTTGTGTGTTTCGGATTAACGAACCTTCGGAATAAGGAATCTTCGGAATAACGAACCTTCGGAATAACGAACAGCACCCGAACCGGCACATACAATATGAACCCACTTGTTATGCACACTGTATGTACAGAGCAATGCTTTCTTATTACATTTTACTGGTGTTTTACAGCATACACATGGGAACTACTGGCATAAATTGATGTATCATAGGTCATCAAACACCTCAAACATTAAAAGAATGAAACAAACATATAATCAAGCAAATAACAAAAATGTATGATTCAAAGGTATTGCACAAAATTTACTCACGTAAGTTTAATGATGATAATACTAATAATGATACTACTACTACTACTACTACTACTACTAAAATGATTATGATAATAATAATAATCATTATAACAACAATAACAATAAAGATCATAATCATTATCATAACAACAACAAAGGGTAAGTGATAATTTCTCAAACACAAACCCGTAGCATAGTTTTGCAGTTTTGCACTTTGGACGATTTTTATGAGAATTAAAAAGACATTTAACATATATAAGTCCAGCGCAGTGTTAGGCAAAAAATAAAATGAAATAAACAAAAAATAAAAAATAAAAATAAGGCTTACTCATGCCCCTTTCATCAGTTCACAAGCAAACAAGCAAAAAAAAAAAACCAAAAAAAAAAAACACGCACACACACGAGCAAACAAAAAACAAAACAAAAACAAAAACAAACAAAAAACAAAAACAAACAGACAAATAAACAAAACGGTAGCGCCGGCCGGACGGCCGGCCGCCCTGTAATAGGGATGAAAAGTCAATTACTGCATAGTTAAGTCTGGAGAGAATGTGTGACATGGTGACAGAAGAATAGTTTAAACCATAAATCTACTGATTCTAGATAATTTATCTTCATATATGAAATGTCACAGACGTTTAATAATGTACTAATGTGTTCTGACTTAGCTACGTTATACCTTAAAAAAGAATCCAAAATCCCTTTGATTTTACAATGGACTGCTTATCAACTGACAGTGTCAAATACTACAGGTCTTTTTTGTCGTCATATTTTAGCGATGCCAACAACAGAAGAATTGAATATCGAACATTCTGATTATTGATTATATTATAATAGATAGCTTCGCCCCAATCTAAGTTTTGATAATCATGGATATAGGCATGTCGGTGTTAAGAAATGAATGTGAAGTACGTATTGACTATTTTTGAAGGCAATTAAATCTATTGACGTGGATTACTGTACGGAATTATAGACTATTATTATAGCAATCTGTACCAAACGAATGCCAATACATTACTTTCTGTTCATTTTGTAATTTTGTGATCGGTAGGAGGTAATGAAATAGCTTGACATATTTTTAGTACGCGAATATGTTTGGAACTATAGTATACATGGTGGAAATCTATAAAAAGACATGTAACAATTCTACCATAATTAGTTACTCTTAGCGAATGATTGAGTGCCTTTTCCGATATTCAATCCATGGTAAGAGCATGACAAAGTCTGTGGCCCGTTGCATAAAACTTACCATTGAATTTCAATGGTAACTACCGTCAAAATTAGTCGTCACAGCCAATCAGCATCAAGGATTATAAAATTTACCGCTAATTTGAAGACTTGCCGCTAGAAAGAAGCGGTAAGTCCAGCGGTAAGGGTTTTATGCAACAGGACCCTGATCTCCGAAGAGACATGAAACTACGCTAGCCAAACCACTGGGAGTCATTTTGCTCCTGTCCTGTGTATGAGGTGTATTGTATGTGGCCATTGGCGAGACAGTTTTGTTAAACACAAGTGATAGAAAGACTCTCATACAAGTATCATGCGAAATGTAACTATAGATAACCATCTCGTAATCAATTGTATGGACGCATGGTATGTTTCTTATTTGCCCTGTACTTCATACCGGTTACAAACTTTTTGTCTTATAGTTTTGACACTTAAGAGGCATAATCACGTTTCTTTCTTTAACGACTAACCCCATTATACCGAAAGGAAGATTACTTTGTCACAGCGGTTTTGAAAGGAAAAGCAATATATCATCCTTGAGGGAATGATTAAGGAACGTTCATGTCATAAATGGTGGCACATGAAGTAGACTATTGGTGGATAATCCACGCCATTCTCAACGTCATCAAAGCCTGGCAAACTTCTTCCGGGAAACAGTCGAACTGAGTAATATCTTTTCTCATTAAACTCGTGTGAAACCTCACGAACTGTAGTGAGATCAAGCAAGTAGTTGGAACGTTTTTACCAAATCAAATATTTCCAGAATCCTCTAATAGTATTGCTTGTAATGTATTCTGAAATGTGATATTTTACAGAGAGGGTTTTTCCTTCATAATCAACACTCTCTTACAGTGTAATGAAAAAGCTGACTGAAAAAACAACAACAGAGGCTGCTTGACATCTGTATACTTTCTATGATTTTCGATGGCAAGAGTTTGGATGAATTCCATCTGTTACAAGGGTTAAATCAGTTGAATTCATGACAAAATTGTAAGTATTCCATGGTAGACAATCTATGCAATAAATCAGTTAACTAATTCCAGCTCGATGTAGACTTACTTTGGCAATGTTATCAGAAGGATAATGATAATGATGATAATAATAATGATGATAACAACAATAATAATGATAACTATGATAATAGTATTAGTAGTAGTAATAACAATAATGATAATAACAGTGGTAATAATAATAATAAAAATAATAATAACGATAACAATGATGACAATAATAATAATAATTAATACAGTGCTTATATAGTGCATATCACTACCGTCTCTACGCGCTTTAAAGGAGAGGGTTGAAAAATGGAAAAAGGAAATGTACTGTATGTACCGGAGATGTTGCAGTTTGCAAAACCAAAACTCATACATAATAATTTTTAAAACATAAATGTCTTGAGAAGAATTTTGAACTTTAACACTCCTTCCTTTACATAACTTCCTTTACATAACAAGGAACAGTGTCCCACAGTGAAGGAGCAGCATGAGCAAAGGATAATGTGTGAGAATGCAAAATTTCATTTTGATTAATTATTCAGGCTATAAGCTATTAGCAAGACTACAGTATGATCTTTAGGCACTTTTAATATAACCCGGTACCTTGGCTGATCTAGGTTAATTTGAGGTCACAAACGCCTGTCTATTTTTTCAGATCTGAGAGGGAAGGATAAATGTCATGATTGCTGGTTTCCGCTTGTGTTTCCGAATGTTCGTTATGTTCTGATGAACGAAATCTATTTCATTTTCGGATGAATAAATTCCGCCCGAAGTACCCGACTTTTTATATGTGGAATAGCAATCGGAATAACAATCATTAACTGATTTATTCATGTAGTCAATTTAGTTTGGGAAAGTCAGTGATTATTGTCACTTTCATTTTAGACAAAGGTCGTCGATATCGATCCGCACAATGACAATTATATCAATTGCAGACACGGGTTGAAATAGTCTAATTTAGTATGATTAATTAAATAACAATCACAATCATACTATTATTCAGTACTTCAAGTTACCTGAATAAATCTCGATTCCAGTGTCTTACTCTTTATTTTGCATTAATAGGAAATTCCGCACACAGGCGACGTCAAGGAGGATGCATTCAAAGTAAGTAATCAGAATGGCAATTGGTGTTCCCGTTTCTTTCCCTTTTCTTTCAACTAGTTTAAGAAAAGCAACAATCCTTTTAAATAAAGTAACTAACAATTACTATTCGGGCGCCCACTCCCAGCGAAGTTTTTTTTCCTGCAGTGGTATGAAAATCACATCATTATACAGAACAAAAACCCCAAAGTGTATATTTGAGCAAATTGGTAATGAATCTATTTATTTTATTCATTCATTCAATTGTTCTTTTTTTTCATTTTCAGCGGAATATATTTTAAAGGAGTTGAATGCATCAATTACAGCACAATGATTGTATGATAAAGGAAAAATATTCAAAGCATACGGAAATGCTGGAAATGAGGAGTGCTAAAAAGCAATTCTTATAAGGTGCATTTCCCCCCACATCGTAATAGAACAAATTACATGATTGATGTACTGTCGTAAATAAAAAGTGGACTTACGAAACAAACTTTGACACAGAAACCCAACCAACCCGAAACAAACACCCTAAAACAAAATTCCTATCCACTAAGTCGCCGACATGCAGTACAGAAAGAAAAGAGAAACAGAGAGAGAGAGAGAGAGAGAGAGAGAAATAATTACGCCGGGCATGAAGACTTAAGATTAGAGGACTATAACAAGAGTAAACTTAATGCATGGTCAGAGGCACTACTCAGTAATAGATGCTTGATTTTAAGAGAAAATGACATTTGATAATCCGGTTTATGTGCAACTAATACAGGATCAGCATGATTTTACAATTTCATAATGTTGATATACAAGACTTTGATATGGTGATGAGACTCATTTATGTGAATAATCAAAAATTTTCTGCAAATTTAATTTGAAGCACTTAAACTTGGGGACGGTTTTAAATTATTACAGAGATTGTTCCAATATTTAGGTTAGCAAACGTAAATATAGATTGTATGAAAGTACTCCTATAGTTTAAGGCAAATGAAATTCATTAAATTGACGAATTATAGATGTGGGGAAGGAGCGGATTTACCAAAGGATGCTATACGGTTAGGGCAAGGCGGTAATGAATCTGCACATGCTAATATATTATGAGTTTACATTAGCAAATTTCTATTACAAGTGAAATGAGTATGACGTTTTTCTTGCTTATAGTACTGTATGGAAGCCATCGTTGATACACGAAACAATTAACAAAATCACTCAATTTTGAAAATTATGGTTTGTTAGCTGATAATTAGAATCTTACATGAAACGCCAAGTTTGACTTGGAATACAGCTAAATAGAGATATTTCATATTCTGTTCAGTTAATGATCCACCTGACCATCTGACGTCAGCTGCAGCAACAGTCTCCTGGACGGTTAGCGATCATTGGCGGTGTCCCTACTATTACACTAGTACTCTAAGTGTGTATTACAAAGTCGCTTCGACAGATCTTTGCCCACGTGAACGTCTTTTGTTATCTGGATGGACTGAGCTCACTACAAATTATAATCAAAGGAGTGTAAACTTGAGCGACTTGAAGCCACTTACTACATACGATGTCAAGGTGATGATCTCCTCCTACAGTCGGAGTATAGAATCACGCATGTCTTTCACCACAGAGGCATGTGCGCATGGTAAGCTAAACAGTAGTCCGTCTCGTGACTTGCATCCGATCAACTGTAGCCTTTAGAGTTACTATTCATTTGAATGCACCATTTCGTCTGTAGGTTGGACCTGGTCTATAGTTGTTACACGGATAATTTGTTATAGCAGATACGATAATTTTCTCAAAATCTGTAGCTTCATTTCACATCAAAACATCATAATCCAACAGTTTCTGTGTGCAAAATTTGGTCATGCCTGAACATCATAATTTATATTTAAGTAGAAGTTATGCCCCAGTCACACAGTGCTTTACGATGGATTACGTCCGCCGCGGATAGATACGAATGAGTGGACGCAGGGGACGCAGCGTGGACGCAGGCATCCGCAGGGACATATGTAGACGTAACTGTCCGTAACTCATCCGTAAAGAAACGCAAAATGACGTCGCCGAACCTGCGAAATTTTGAAATGTTCAAAATTTCGCAGAGGGACGCCACGGACGCAAACTTACGCAAGTAACCGTAACCAAACGTAACTATCCGTAACTGAACGTAACTACCCGTGGCTTGGACGCAGACCATCCGCAAAAAAATTACTTTCCGTCCGTTTGCATTCGCTTACGTCCACCGTAAGTATCCGAAATTAACCGCAAGTTAACGTATCACAACAGTTTCGTCTGCTTACGGATATTTACGGACAGCTACGGATGTTGCCGACAATTACGTCCTTCGACGTTTTCCGTTTTCCACTCGCATGGGAACACAGAGACTCGTGGGAAGGCACACACTCCTGTTGCCAAGCTGCAGCGCCTTTACCTGAAGGAATGCTACAACACAGTCGGAGCGGTGGAGAGGCAGAACTGCATGGTCAAATTATGAAATTTCTCCCACATACTGGTCATTTTAAGTGGCACCCATATACCATGTATACTCATGACATCGGTTAACTCTTGGTGCTGAACTTTTTTTCTTGTACTCTTCGAATGTATATTTTTCGAAAAAAGCAATATTTTGGGTAGGGGATGGGGTGATAGCATTCTATTCACTTTTCTGGCCGGGGAAGGTGTGGGACAGGGGCAACTATATAAAATGAGAACGAATTTAGTATTTCTCTATAGTCTTACCCATGCACTTTACGCTCCATCGAATGTGTATAACATTTTTTTGTGATAATAATAATAATAATAATAATAATAATAATAATAATAATGATAATAATGATAATAATATTAATAATAAAGGGCATTTATATTGCGCAGATACTATAATAATATACTCTACTGCGCATTACAAAATGACATGCATACAAGAAATTCAAACAGAAAATACACTACTTCAAGAGATGACTTGATATTGTATTTGGGTGTGGGAGGGGTGTTTGAAAGTTTTGATGGGTTTTTTTTCTGTAAATTTAATAAGCATTGCTTTACCATAAATATCTCCTTAACATAACCCAGTAAGTCATGAATATCACTGAACAACGACAGCGTAACCACAGTTTGTCTATTCCATGACTGCAAGTAATATTTTCTTACTCTAATGTTTAACTTTTCGATCTATATTGTATTTTATTTGTGGTATAGTGATGTTATAATGTGACCCTGCACCACAAAACACACAAAGAGTCGCCACACATGAAATTTTAGTTGAGAGCATATTCTGAAAGAGCAGACTTTAAGCTTTATAATGATGTATTACTCAAATCAAATGGACTCTCCTAACTTATCTAAATAGTGGAAAGAATGCACACACTCAGAAAAAGTGCAAACTGAGAAAAGAGGCTCTGAAGTACAGTGTCTATTCAAGCGCTTAATCTTTATCAAGCCGTGCTGGTTGTGCGATGAATTGATGGACAAAAAACAGGATGGAAACCACCGGAGTAACAACAATGAGGGGATTATCATATTAAACTGAAATTAATAATAATAATAATAATAATAATAATAATGATAATAATAATAATGATAATAATAATACTGATAATAATAATAATAATAATAACAATGATAATAATGATGATGATAATAATAATGATAATAATAATAATAATAATAATGATAATAATGATGATGATAATAATAATGATAATAATAATAATAATAATAATGATAATAATAATGATAATAATAATGATGATGATAATAATAATAATGATAATAATAATAATAATAATAATAATGATAATAATAATGATGATAATAATGATGATGATAATAATAATAATAATAATAATAACAATAATGATAATAACAATAATAATGATAAAGCCTTATTTACCCAGGGTAGCCAAGTCAAGATCTGTTTGGTTGACCCATTTCACCTATTTTCAGTCCTCACACAAAATCAGTGTGTGCGACTTTGTTCGTTTTGTGATGCACGGTCACATATATTCTTTACATTTATGACGTTTATTCATATTTGAGTTGCACAAACAAAATTCAAACTTCAAGTTCAAAATTTCATATATCTTTTATTATTGTAAAGCAAATTAAAGAATTACGATTTTTTCACAACTTGTACGTAATTCAATTTCAGTTTTCCCCAGTGTACAATGTAAGACAGTCCAAAATGTGATAACCTTGCTGTCATAATACATTGACTTAGCAGGAATCGTAAGAGAAAACCAAATTATCCGTAATTATTGATAACAATCTGTAACTATCCGTAACTATCCGAAAATATCCGCAACTCTCCGCAAGTCTTCAGAACTATTATGTGCCAATTCGTAAGAATATCTGCAAGTGGACGCAAGTATTCGCATTTTTTGCCCGCATGTTTTGTACAAATTTCTGGTGACGGCAAAGGATCCGCGGGGGTCCGCGGAAAAAAAATGACTTTTTTGGACGTAACGCCGGACGCAGAGCATTATGTGACTGGGGCTTAAGGTTGGAAAAAAAAAACACTTTTGACCCCTCTGAGCAAATATCTTAAATGTTTGATGTTGATTTATTTTATTAAAATGGCGGGTATGTGCGTGAAAGAAATGTGTGTGTGGGGGTATATCATGGTGGTAGTAGCGCCGTCTGATGTTTGAGTATTTATTGAGCACACTTGTTTATTAGAGTCATTGAAATATGTAACGGGTCGAGCTGTTGCACTGTCTGTACTTGCCCCATCTGTTAACTTGCTGATATTAAAGATTGAGCAAGCACAGCGTTGTTCAGATCCCCTTTTTTGTGTGGATTGCGTTTCGCTTTGATGTTGTGCTCAAGCTCAAGAGTGTTTTGCTATTTTAGCATAAATATTATAGTCTGAGCATCATTAGCTAGAGCTCTATCATTGCGTGCATAATTAAGATGGTAAAGAAATGCACTGTCTTGTGGGTTAGTAAGATTAGTTCATTGATATGTCATGTCGCTATTAAAAGAAGATTTTTCTCTCCTATTTTTTTTTTTTTTTTATGGTTCAGGACAAGATCTATGCTTGACAAAGATCGGAAATTAGCTTTTATATCAAACCGAGTGCCTTAAAGTTGTATGTGATATAGCACTTACAGAATGCCGGAATGACTCGCCTATCATGGCAAAGAAAGTTGTTTTATGTGATACATGGACTTGTCTTTGATTGAAGGGTTATTTGGATGATGTTCTTTATTCCGAAGGTTCGTTATTCCGAAACACACATATTCCTTTTATACCTAGGTGTTTGTTATAAGTCCGGAAATAAAAAAAATCAATTTGTTAATCCGAACATTTGCGGTGTTATTCCAAGGAGGTTCGAAAGTCAGAAATGAAATAAGATTCGTTTGAAAGAAAATAGAGTTCGTTAATCAGAAAACGAAATGAGTTTCTTAGATTAGATGGTCTAAAAATGAAAAAGGTAGATAGTCTAAAATTAAAAAAAAAAGAAGGTTTGTCAGTACGAAAATGGAAAAAAAATGATGAAAGAAAGAAAAGGGAGTAGACCTTCTACCTTCGGTATAACGAACCTTTGTTCTTTTCTCTTTCTTTTTTTTTCATTTTCGGACCAACGAACCTTCGGAATAACAAACAGATATTTGTAATGTTTTTGTACGAAGAAGCGAAAATGCGCTCACGGATGCTGCCAGTTGAAAACGCATTGTACTTGGCGTTGCGGCATTACGTGATGGTACAATGGCCTGGCAGTTAGCTATAGCTTTACTGAAGACCTGACGATCATGCCCAGTTTGTTTCTATGAGTTTGGAGGGTTTTTTTTGTGTGTGTGTGTGTGTGTCTGTGTTTGTGATTTTCTTTCGATTTCAGGAAGAATTTAATAATAAACGTTGGTACTGATTATAGTATCTGACCTTTAATAAATGGTCGATATGTGCTAGTATTTTGTACTCTCAAGTTGAGTTATTGCTTCTGTAGCCAATATTGTCTAGCCTTTCAATAATGCCAAACTTGCGCTGTCTTCGGAATATCCTATATCCTAATTCAACATTCTCGTCTTCCTTTCGCTCCTGTTCCCTCTTGGTTTCTCATTCAGCCCTTCCTAATTTTACATATCACGTTCACTAGTCTGCATTATGAAGAGCTTGCTTCCAAAAGGCGCTAAATCCACTGAAAATAATGGATTTAGCGCCATTTGGAAGTAAGCTCTCCATTTAGTATTCTGCACTTGGGGGGACCTTGTTAAATAAGCTATGTTTTATGAAGGTCCCTCAAAACATTCTATGTAAGGCCTTCAGATAAACCTGTGTATAATTTTGTGACTGAAATACATTGTATGTATGTGTTCCCATGACGTGTAGGCCTACTTGTGAATGTGATGGTTTGTAAAAATAAACTGAACTGTACTGAACTGAATAAGATTTAGTCAACATCTCAAATAGGACCTCATGCGAAGTTCCCTTTATGTGGTTGTGCTGGAAGTGAAAAAAAATACCTGGACTTTTTCCCTCATTCCAAACTACCTATCCTGAACAATTTTCTACCCTTTGAGGTTTTATTTGTGTTTGTGGTGGTAATCATTTGCCTGTAATTTTGTTTTGGCTTTTGTTTTGTATTTTTGTTTCATTGACATGATAAAAGCACCCAGTCCTATAGCTCTCAACTCCATCACAAACACAGAAGGGAAACAAGTCCGTTGGGATCCCGTGTCGAATGCTAACCATTTTGAGGCCTATGAAGTTCATCTTGTACGGGACAATCTTCCTGAGACGTGCATCAACATCAGCAATGCTAGTAACACCACCGTCCCCTTTCACGACGCTACACCGTGTGTCCGCTATGTGTTCAGAGTTCGTGTTCGAAAATCCGGGCAGAATGTTGGACCTTGGCAAAAAAAGAATATTACATTCTATGACTTGAAAGGTAATCGAAAGTCTCTTATTAGGAAATCTAGATTTGAAATAAAAATAATCATCATTGGTTTACATCGCCAAGAAAGTGACAAACCTCTGTTATGATTGCAATACACTATAAACATAGATATCAATTCCAGTGGAAACAAGTACAATTTTAGTACGTTTTTATCACAGTTGTAGGAGGAGTCACTTTAACGCTGATATTCAAAATGCGAGACAGTTTAGGTATTATCATTCAAATTGGAAAAAAAAAAATGTTTATTAACTGATTATGAGAATCTTGATCTTACATTGAAAACAAAGTTGTCTTAGCAGCTAAAATGTCGATATTTATTTTCCTTCTGTTCAGTAAATGCACTACCTACACATCTGTGGTCAGAAGCAGCAATGATCTCCTGGACGCTGAATTGGTCGTGTCACTACACCTATACTTTGCTTTTTCACTACAAAGTCGCTTCGACAGATCTTTGCCCTCGAGATAGTCGTGAATGGACTAACACCACTCAAAATGATTACAGAAATGATCAAGGGAGTGCTTATTTGAACGACTTGAGGCCACTTACTGCATATGAAGCCGTGGTGACACTCTGGTACCAACATGGACGACGGATAGAATCGAACACCATCTTGTTTACCACAGAGCCAAAATCATATGGTAAGCTAAGCAGCATTTTAATCATGCTTAAGTGCAATAGAGGTTCTCGCCAAGGCACTGGTTGTCACGAATTAATTTGCTGAGAAATTTGAAACAAGGCTTTCAAGTTACATGGTAATATACCTGTCACTCGCTTACTAAGTAGATAATAGAAAACTAATACCTCAAATGAAAATCATGCTGATATCAAGCTGAATTCTTGGAAACAACCCCCCCCCCCCAAAAAAAAAAGGAGGCATGTGGGTCCCAGCATTCATGTATAGTCTGTTCGTGTAAAGTTGCATGTGCTTCACGCGTTTCCAATCGTGACTTCGTTGTAGCCTTTTACGGCAAGGGAAAATGGCCGTGAATGGTCGATTGATTTTTCATTGATTGAATGCCTCATTTCCTAGTGGGTCAGAGCCTCTTCCCATGCCATTTTTTTAATTTCTTTTATAAACACGTATATGTACACACCAGGCGCGCCGGAAGCAGTTTTGGATTGGGGGGGGGGGGGCAAACATTGGAGGGGGCTCAAGATTAGACCATGCATATGTTACACAATACACACACACACACACACGCACACACATCTAATATATATATATATATATATATATATATATATATATGTAAAGTGGCGTACGGTGGGTCGAAACATGGGGGGAACCATAAAGTAATTTTGACGGTCTGTATGCCTGTGCGTGTGTGCGTGAGCAATAATGGGACTACAATACATTACGGAATGTGATACATTCAACAACGTAGTCATTGAGGAACATTGTAAGTTTTCCTTACATGGATTATGGAATGACGGTGTGAAACGATCGACAAATTAGATACTGTCAGCAACATAAGGTGAATGGCATAACAATAAAATGCGAGCGAGCGAAGCGAGCGAGCTTGAAAATTTTGATATTCTACAGTTCCAAAACTGGAGTTTTAATTGTAGCTACATATTTCGCTTTGAAATAAATGGGGGCGCATAGGGCGCAACTGCTGGCAATTATTGGCAGCAACGTTAGGAGAATGGCATAACGATTCAATGCGAGCGAGCAAAGCGAGCGAGCTTGAGAATTTTGACATTTTACAGTCCAAAAACTCCCGTTTGTAGTTATATCTTTCGCTTTGGAAATTAAGGGGGGGGGGGCATCGGACGCAACTGCTGGCAATTACTGGCAGCAACATTAGGAGAGTGGCATAACGATTCAATGTGAGCGAGCGAAGCGAGCGAGCTTGAAAATTTTGACATTTTACAGTCCCAAAACTCCCGTTTGTAGCTATATTTATCTTTCGCTTTAGAAATTAAGGGGTGGGGGCATCGGGCGCAACTACTGGCAATTACTGTCAGCAACATTAGGAGAATGGTATAACGATTCAATGCGAGCGAGCGAAGCGAGCGATCTTGAAAATTCTGACATCCTAGAGTCCAACAACTGCCGTCGTAGCTATATGTTTTTCGCTTCACACCGGGCTCAACTGCTGGATGCGAGCGAGCGAAGCAAGCGAGCTTGAAAATTTTGACATTTTACAGTCCAAAAGCTGCCGTTTGTAGCCATATTTTTCCCTTTTATTCATATACATATCTATTTTATTTTCTTTGTTTATTCATTTATTTTTGTTATCATTATTATTATTATTTTTTTTTTTTGGGGGGGGGGCTTTTTTTTTTTGGGGGGGGGGGCAAAAATGCGTTTTGCCCCCCCCCACTTTTTGGATGGGGGGGGGGGGGGGGGCGGCCGCCCCCCCCCCCCCCCCCCCTGCCCCCCCACTTCCGGCGCCTATGGTACACACCCATAAATTCAGTCATTCAGAAATTGTATCAGAAATTCAATAATCCAGTTTGAGAACGGGCAAATAATGTCTATTCGATACGAAACTATGATGTGCTCAACAATAAGTACCTACTGAAGCACTGAATCGTCAAGTGATAACTGGTTTACTACATCGTCTTTTGCGCATTGTTACGATAAATGAATGAAATAGGCCTACGTAAAGCAAAAAATAACGGTTTCGTCAGATGATGTTTCTCTTGATCTCAAGAAACACAAAACCGAAATTCATAGGGAGACGAATACAATGCTATTGACGATGATTGATGGCAAGAGATGAAAATAAGAGCTGGAACGTCCATAATCCAAACTTCATCCAAACTGGTCAAATAGAGCCAAAACGATATATGAAGATTACAACTACGACTCAGGTCAATGATATGGAAATAAAACTCATATTTAAGAGATTGTGTTGCAGTTTTGAACAGGTAAAGCGGAAATTCTAAGCTAATTTAGACAATTCCTCTTGTATTTATACGCACAAACAAATACTACCTTTGAATATTGCAGAAAGGAAGAGACGGGTATATCTTTAGATACTGAAAAGACAATGTTGTTAAAAGTAATGATAACTGGGATTCAGTTTATGATGCCTTTTGGAACAGTTTATACAGAAGAGCCCGTCTTCAAATCAACATGTTTGTGTCTCTGTGTGTGTGTGTGTGTGTGTGTGTGTGAGCGTACGCAAGCTCATGTGGGTGTGCAAAGACGACCAAAATGTAATTCCCTATATATCAGTAATCAGTGCCAGTCATCGTACAAAATGTTTATTTATCTATTGTATAAAATATGCACCATTTTTTTTTTCTGTTCTGAAAAATTGACTCAGTGTAGATTATGGACAACAATTAGTTGTGTTTGTGGAATATGCGTGTGTTTATGTCTACCTATGGAATATCATACACTTCTTTATTTCCCCTCATTTTTCACTCCTGAAACACACACACACACACACACACACACACACAAAAGGCTCGAGAAGTGTTTTTGATATAGTCGCATCATCATTCCTTATCAACAACATTGTGAAGAGATTACGTAATGTTAGAGAAATATTTATGATCCTAAAACTAAGGCTATTTTTACTATATAGGCCCTGCCTGGAAAGCTATACAATCTATGGCTGCTGGCCGGACGAGCGATCTCGCCCACAGCTTGTTTCTGTTCACTCGGGAGAATTCTTTGTCAATGAATATGTCAGTGAATATGAATTCAAGGTAACTTCAAAAACTGGATTAGTCAACATCGCAAAGAGCAGCTAATGAGAAGCTCTTGTGTGGTGTGCGGTTGCACTCGAACTGCAATAAAAGACCCCACCTCAATTTGAAATTTTCCTTCCTGTCCTGAAGGAATTTTGTTCCATTATGATAACTCTTTGCGTGCGTGTGTGTACGTGTGTGTGTGTGTGTGTGTGTGTGTGTGTGTGTTTATGTTTGCATAGTACTCCTGTGCTTTTTATTTCTTTTTTTTTACTTGTTTCGTTGGCATGCTTAAAGCACCGGGCCCCATAGCTCTTAACTCCATTACACAACCGGAAGGAAAACAAGTCCATTGGGGTCGCGTATGGCTTGGAAACCGTTTTGAAGCGTATGAAATTCAGCTCCTGCTGAACGATCGCCCTGTGACGTGTATTGAAATCAACGAGGCTAGTAACACCACCGTCACCTTCCACAACGCTCTTCTGTGTGTCCGCTATGTGTTCAGAGTTCGTGTTCGAAGACACTGGAAGAACGTTGGACGGTGGCAAGAGAAGAATATTACATTCCACGGCTTAAAAGGTAATCAAAAGTTTCTTAATAGAAAAGTTAATTGGAAGAATCGAATATTTCTATAAAGTATTTCATCACAGGTGCCATCTTTTAAAAATTCATACGTCTGTTTGATTTTGATAGAGTATAATTCCTGTAGACGCTTTGTTATATACTTCAATAGTCGCATGATGATCTCCAGCTTAAAAACAAACAAACAAAGAGTTCTAACTTCAAGCACGGATATGTCATTGTTGTATGTATGCGATACTGATTTCTTTCTCTCCATAATTAAATTGCTTGATCTATTTATAGGAGTAATCGTGTGCTATTCTACAGAAAGAAAAATAGTTCAGTTCTATTACGAACATTGTTTCTCTAGAAATACCAATTGACTGCGGTCCTCTGGCATGAAGACATTATCTCCCAATCTGATTGTATGGTGTTTTTTTTTTAATGAAATGATCCACAGCATTTGTAGATATCTTTTATAGAAACATTCAAAGGCGCAGACTCCTCCAAGAGAGTTAGCAATTGAATGCCTTGTGAAAAATGTGAGTTTTGAGTGAGGCTTTGAAGTGATCCAGTTTATGAATTTCACGGAGAAAAGATGGGTTCCATAGGCGATGAGCGATAGAGGAAAATTCTCGGTCTCCGTATACCTTGAGATGTGTAATAGACATCTGAAGAGTAAGGCCAGGGCGAGGCTGTCGTCGCTCGATTGGGGAAGACGGGTATCCTGGGGCCAGACCATAAATATCCTTAAAAGTGAGCAGTAGGATCTCGAAATCAATTCTATTCTTGATTGAAAGCCAATGCAGCTCAGCCAGGGGAGGGGTGATGTGATCATATTTCCTCAGCCCAGTGAGAAAGCGTGCTACTGCATTCTGTACTGCTTGAAGTCTGTTCAAGTCTGCAGGGGCCTGTTGCATAAAACTTACCGTAGAATTTCAATGGTAACTACCGTCAAAATTAGGCATCACAGCCAATCAGCATCAAGGATTATAAAATTTACCGCTAATTTGAAGACTTACCGCTAGAAAGGAGCGGTAAGTCCAGCGGTAAGGGTTTTATGCAACAGGGCCCAGATGGAAGGCCAGCTAGAATAATGTTACAAAAATCCAGTCTTGATGTTATGAGTGAATGGATAAGGCTTTTTGCTGCCGTCCTTGTAAGCAGAGTCTAACAGATGAAAAAAATCTTATTTTTCATTTGTGGAGAAGAAATGATGATCTTGTCATCATTGAGTTTCATGAAGTTCTTCACCTTTCATTGTCGGATATCAGACAGGCACAAGGTCATCGTCGTAGCTGCTGCTGTTTCTTCAGTTGCCCTCTTGGATCAAATGTCTCATAAAGCTGAGTGTCATCTGCATAGAAGTGGGGTTCCAAACCATGCAATGTTGACGTGCTGCGTTCCCAAGGGGGGAGGGGGGGGGGGGGAGGGGGAGTGTACAGTGTAACGAGTAAAGGTCCGAGGACTGAACCATGTGGGATGCCACAGGTCAGGAAGGCCTCCTTTGACACAGATCCATCGATGTTCACAGACTGTCTTCGGCAATGGAGATAAGATCTGAACCATTCCGGGGCAGTGGCGCTAACTATGAAATCCTGCTGCAGCCTGTGGAAGAGGACTTCGTGATCAATCGTGTCAAATGCAGCTGACAGATCCAAGAGAAGTACTATGGCTGCTTTCTTGTTGTCAACTGCTCGCAAGATGTCATCAGCTATTTTCAGAAGAGCGGTCTCTGCGCTGTGATCATGTCTCCTGTCAGTAGACTGCATGGGCTCATAGGGGCTGCAGTCCTGAAGATGTGACATTAGTCTTCTGCTTTTTCGAGGACTTTGGCAAGGAACGGCAAGTTAGATAATAGGTCGGTAACTGCTCATCTCATCCGGATTTAAGGGTGTGTCCTTAAATACAAGAGTAACATGAGCCAGCTTCAGTTCTTCTGGAAACATTCCTTCCTGTAAGGAACCACTGATTGTCCTAGAGATAGGAACGGCCACTAGTTCATAACTCTCTTTATCAGTTGAGCTTGGAATTGGATCCAAGGAACATGACTTTAGCAGGAAAGCTGCGGATAACTCTCTGTACCTCTACCGGAGTTGTGGGCGCGAGTGGAGTAAGACGCTCATCACATGAGGAAGTTATATCACTGTCTAACCCTGGCCCAATAGCAAAAGACATGTCTGACCGTAATTTGCATCTTCTAGACTCAATCTTACCGATAGAGTACCTTGAGAATTCAAAGGTTACACGACCAGGTGAGGAATGATGCAGTAGTGCCGTAGCTGCATTCCGTCTTCCGGTACTAAAGCTTGTTGATGATGACATAGAGTACCTTTTGGTCAGATCCACGATCAGTTGTTAGTTTATTGTAGTAGGCAGCTTTGGCACATATGAACGACTGCTTAAGTCGATCTCTCAGCTCTTTGAAGAGTTGCAACTGATTGATGAATTGTCCTACATCCACGTAAATAAGCACTGAATTGATCAGTGTTTTTAGCAGTAGCCATGATAAAAAATCATGGGCGTATATACAAAATTGTACTCGAGCAGGATTTGAACCTACGACCTCCTGATCTCCGAACTAGCGTCATCTCCACTAGACCACCGAGCCTCCGCCCGACAGCAAATGTTGGTTCTTTGAAGAGTTTTTTATCAGATTGGGCATGAATCCGCCTCCATCGCCTTTCGAGCTGTCGCGGCATGCGTTTGCATTAGCGATAACCTCATTTTACAGGGGACAGTCGGCTATTCCACAACAACAAACGTCTTCTCAAGAGCATGTTTGTCCAACAATTCCCTCAGAACCACATTATACTGATGAACTGAATCATTAACAGCGCCACAGGTGTTAGAAAACAGACTGGAATAAATCAGGTCCAACTTAAGCTGAGTCAAATAAATAAAGTCTTAAACCCACGGTATACGTAGGTGATCCTTTTCTTCTTCACGGGCTTATGTTTTTCAAGCTGAAGGAGACAAAGAACAGAGCTGTGATCTTATATCGAGCCCTGGATATGCACAGAATTTATGCTTATGGGTGATGGTCAGGTGTCCTGACTCGTAAGTAGGTTCATCCACAAAGCTTTAGTGTCACTGGATTGTTGGTTTTCCCAGTGGACATTAAAGTCACCAAGAATGAACAATTTTCCAGTGAGTGTGTTATTCTAAACTAAATGCAAATATATTTACTTTCTTTTTTAATTGGATAATATCTGTGCCTTGCAAATAAGTAATTTCACCACTGGACAATCGTTGGCAAACTTTACTTTTGAAGCATCAAGAAACATTTTGGTGTATTACTGTAGGAATTATGATTTTAATGAACACGTCAAAACCCATAAATAACAATGACAGAGGAACTCGTACACCTGGATGTATTTATGTAAGCAACGTGTCCGCCTTTGGACGTTGTTGTTAGAGAAAAGAATGAGGGGAAGAATAGATACCGAAAAAAAATAGTGAAAATGAATGTCAAGTTGTGATATTAGGTGAACATTTTATGTGAGAAAATGATACAGCTTCCTAACCTTGACTGTCTTCACAAAAACATATCACGTATATAATTTCTCGAGAATGCGAGTATGACGTCTTACTTCGTTTCATCGGGTCATCGCGTTCGTGTTGGGTGGTCGCGTTTCCCGACCTTATACGTCAATAACATGCCCTCATATACGGCGGATCGGCGTGTATTAATATAGCTGTACATGTCTTTTCTTAATGTAGGCTAATTCGTGTGTCCTATTCAGACATACAAATAAGTCTACAATAAAAAAGATATTGTACAAATGTAGAAAAATGCATGGTTGTTATACATACTTTATATCTACCTTGATTGTTTTGATTATTTGATTCGTCTTTATTTTGATGAGAAGAAAATCACATCGAGTGATGTTTGCGAAGTACTGATTATGAAAAAATACACACACACACACACACACACACACACCGAGGAATTATTGTTGTTAAAGGGAGAACCAAAACTTAGCACAAGTTTTAGGTGAGAATGGTTGTCCCATTATTTTCTAGATAAAAAGATAGATCACAACAAATTATACAACTGTAGTCCATAATACTCTAATAGGCCTAATTCATCAGCAACCTTTAACAAATGAAATTTTAGATTTTTACGAAATGGAAACTTTGTTCTTTTGCTCGCGAATACTTTCGGGTAAACGATTCCAAAACTTCGCCCTGCAAAAATTAACAAAACAAAATGAGTAACGAAACAAAATACGCACTACAGGTTGATTTACATTTATGGAGTCCTAGCATGTGATGTTGTTGCCTCTGGATCTACAGGTACGAATCGTCATAATATCATATTATCGTGAGAAACGTGGTAAAAATTCCCTTTGTATAAATCGTAGACAATAATGTTAATACTTCAAGCTCATGAAGTCTGTAAATATCTAATATTCATAGACTGGTGAAGAGTGGCTTAAAAGTTGTTCGTCATTGTGATATTTCTCTCAGTGTGGGCAAACACTACATCTTCGACAACAGCGGAAGTTTCGTGGTTACTCTTAGAGCAATGCAGCGATTCTACAGGGTTATTTTGGCGTGTAAGCTACAGGCCTGTGCGGAGAGCTGCCTGCCCAGATGAACGCCTTACCGACACTGAATGGAGACAAACCGAAGAGATAGCACTCAATTATGGACAAATATCGAACTTCAAGGAACTACGGGACCTTGAGCCTTCCACAACTTACAATATCAAAGTCCAGCTTGTGCGCAGAGGTGAAAACATCGCTTCAGTAGTCGTTCCTGTCACCACTTTTGCTTCAGAAATCGGTATGTCTTACACGAGAGAATGACTGCATTGTTGCTGACAAAGTGTAGAACCTATACATACTTCATAAACACAAACAAATATACCGATACACACATACACACAAAAGACCATCCTATCGCAATTTGATATACCTTTTTAATAATTTTTGGAAAATTTTCAGTTCTGTTTGGTTCATGTTGTAAGCCATATGTATATTTCATTTTATTTACCTTTCATGCATGTAGGCCTACATGAAGAACGTGGTATGTAGGCCCTATAAATCGTTACTTTTGGGTTGCAAACCATTGGTGAAAATTGGTGAAATGTTATGCTTGCCAAACTCATTTGTATGTGTTTATGTTATTGCCTTTTCAGTTTTATCCCCTTTTCTTTATCTTTCCCATGACACTTCTGTGCACACGATTAGCATCTTGTTGCTATGTTACTCTCATAGATACCTATAATGCAGATGAATATTGAACCAGGTTAGATTAAATCAATCTAAGTAGTCAAATTGGACTACTAGTATTTCATTTCAGTTTCATTTCGTTTACATATTGTCCATAAAATGGAAAATCTTCGTGAATAAAGTGGCATACACAATTACATATACATAGAGCACACATTTCAAGATAAAACAAAAAGGTAATAAAACAGCACATATCTCATTAATTCATTAATTTCATCCTGAAATAAAGGAGTGGATTTTTATAACATTTTCCAGACTTCCGTACTCTGTGTCAGGATTCAATGGGTACACAAAATCGTTCATCCGGACTGGATATCCCAAATGCGGGTTCAGGGATAATGCCCAAGAGAAAATTCTGTATTTATCTCAAACATCAATTTTGTTTTGATACAGGAGTATTGATAGCAATCAACTTCTTCAAGTGTGTGAGGTGGTAGGGAGACCTTGTTTTTTTTCTCTCTCTCTCTCTGCAGCCCTAGACCAAATTGTAAGCCTAATTAATCCTGGATCTGC
Organism: Diadema antillarum; assembly: GCF_040938485.1. Lineage (NCBI taxonomy): Eukaryota > Metazoa > Echinodermata > Echinoidea > Diadematoida > Diadematidae > Diadema > Diadema antillarum. The sequence goes on from NW_027271302.1 coordinate 974,813, forward strand.
ACAAGTTGCAAAATTGCTAAAATTCACGATAAACCAATGTTATGTGGTTAGCTGCTCCGTCATTGATCCTGGGTAGATCTGAAAATATGTAAATCATTCATGGGCGCCTTACATGTTGATGACATCATAACTGCTGATTTCTCGTTTGTAATAATTTGTAATCATGATTCGTCACATCGTTATGTGTTTCTCTCAGTGTGGGCGAACGCTGCATCTACGGCAACAGTGGAAGTTTCGTGGACATTGTTCGAGCAGTGCAGCGATACTGCGGGATTATTTTGGCGTGTTCTGTACAGGCCTGTGCAGAGAGCTGCCTGCCCCGATGAACGCCTTACCGACACTGAATGGAGGGAAACCGAAGAGATAGCACTCAATTATGAACAAATACCAAACTTTAAGGAAATACGAGATCTTGAGCCTTCCACAGCGTACAACATCAAAGTCCAACTTTGGCGCCGAAATGTGTACCACACGTGGAACAGTGTAGTATCTTATTCAGCTGTTGTTAATACCACGACATTTGCTTCAGAAATCGGTACGTTATGCCAAGAGGAATGCATGATTACAAACGAAATCTACATACGTATAGACAAACATTAATGTACCAATACACTATATACACAGAAAGATTTTGATTTATTTTTCGAAACTTTCAATACCAATTTAATATACGTCTTTCGAATGGTTTTCCCCATCAAACTGTTGATGCCTCGCTGTAGCATGGCAACAATAACTCATAGAAAGCCACAACTGTGCAAAAGCCTGACAAAACTATAATGATATATCATTGAATTGAATTGAATTGAATTGAATTGAAAAGGTGTTTTATTGATCAATATCCGTCGCAGCCCTCAGGCTGAATTACAGACATTGTTAACAAAGGACCATGAATACATTAAAAATTATAGGAATGGTTTAGGTAAGGGGAAGTTGTAAGAAATGGCATAATGTGATCAGTGAAGCAAAGGCATATCTCTGATACAAGTTTTGTTTTAACTGCATTTATTGCAAAGTTTCCTGCCATATAAAGAGAGTGTAGAGGCAAGCATGGACATGAGAGCTGTAAAGCCTTTTATGAACATTACCACTGACTGAACTGTAGCGTTTACCGCACCGTAGGCCTACTGCTTCTCAGACCTAAGTATGGTTCTGTATTTATTTGGGATAAGAGTTGCACAATCTAGCTTCACAAACGAGACTTTCATCACAATGTCACGTTTGTTACTGGAATAACGTAGGAATGATTCCATTTGGACCATACGTACTGTAGGTACAGTATACTACGGTACACTTTGCGTGGGAGAGATATGTGGTAGATACAGCTGTATAGCCTTGTTTCTTTATTTTCATTTTTGTCATGCCCATGTTTTCAGCTAACGCCATAGGTGATGGACAAAAAGGGAATTGACATGGAATACAATGATCAAGGTTAGGGTAAGCTGTCGCTTCCCATGTGACTTTATTGCATACATCACGTTTCCATCTAATTATACCTTTTTTTTTCTGATTACATTTCATATTTGCGGATACAGGGTCGTTATCGGCGGAGTGGGTACAAGGGACGACAATACTTTTGTCTTGGGTTTACCAAGTCACTGAGGGATGCATGTACTCTTGGCAGGACTTGGAATGGCATGGTTATTACGAAGTCATCGATAGAGACTTATGCAAGACATTATTGCCAAATGAGTCATTTCGCACAGTTTTTCTTAATCGAGGGATGGAATTTACAGGACTCTCTCCGTTGAACTCCTATAATGTATCTCTCGAGCTTGTGCGAAAGGATTGTGGAGGGACAGAGATCACCTCATTGCAGTCAGCACACGTCACAATCGGCAGCCTGGAATCAGATCGTGGTAGGATTATCCCAGCTGAAAAACAAATGGATACAAGCCCATCAATAATTTTTCCCCTTCACACGTTGTGCATGCTTATCAAAGAAATATCAACATCTGGATATCGGCAATGAGTGATAGATCTGATAAGTAACTGAAACTGACTACAAAGAAAGGAAATTATAGACACTAAATAAGCCTCTGAAAATGGTATCAAGGTATTCAATATTTCCGTCTGTTTATGTAAAGAGGTTTGTGTTTTTCATGTACATGTTAGGATTCCAAAGCACAATTTGATTTTTTTTTAAAGATTTTGTTTGAATTCAATTCGTAATTGTTGCTATTATTAGTGCTGACATATTATATATAATGACGAATTTCAGAAGTAATGTGGAGAGTGTATCCAATAACGTCTTGCATAGTTAGGGAGGAGGGGGGGGGGTGAGTCGTGAACAATTGGATACTTGGATGAGTGGACAGAGAACGTTTCATTGTTGTTATACGAGTCAGGGGGCTCACACATAACGACATACATTTATCGTGTTTGTGTGTGTGTGTGTGTGAACACATTTCCTATCATGAGGCCCATAAAGTTCGTATACAAAAATAGGTGGGTATGGAAGAACAGACATCCATGTTCGGATTTTAGTCGGTAGCCGAACAGTAATATGATAATCATAATCGTCAATTGAATGGGCCTACAGTTATAACATATTTCAGGAATTGATTTATACGAGTGGTACCTCCTTCCCTGCAGTGACCGTCGAACCATCTGCAGATGAGTCGAACAGCTTACTGGTCCAGTGGTTGCTAGCACCCACGTGCTTGGGTACCTACCAAGTGATTTATCGACCCCTCCAATACTTAGCTTGTCCTCATCATTCAGTCAGCGAGACACCGCAGATTGCCACGGAGGAACCTCAAGACCAGTCTTTTCGGCCTCGTAGAAATTTCCTGATTATTCAGAATCTCACTAACTTTGCGACGTTTCACGTAACCGTGAAATTGATATCCGGAAGTGGGGGAGTGATAGCATCTGTGTCGGGGCAAAATACCACCGGAAGTGACGGTAAGTTTTAAACTTTCCCTTTGAACGTGATAATTCATGTCGAATAACAAGTACAGCAAATATAAGTGACGATTCTATAATCACAGACCTAACTGATCTCGAACAGACAAACATACATAGAAGGAGAGAAGATACGCTATCAAATCGTGCTACTATATCTCATATGTGTTTTACGAAGTTGCATGGGGTCTAAGGAAACTGGGGTTTCGATCCTGGCAGAATTTTCGTAAGAGGTTAAGTCTTAAATAGATTGTATCATCTAAAATCTGGTGAAGTACTCTCGAGATCATAAAGTGCTCCAAGTGGATTACACATATATCTGTATATGGGATCATTTAAATCACATTTCCTTTTATATTTTGATCCCGTAGTATATTTCTGAAATGATGACAATCATCCTATCTCTGTACTCTATTTATACTATCTAATCCAGATTGAATCCCAGTTTCTGTACTCATTTTTCCACTTATAAATCATATTCATTTCTGGTCAGTTTTCTTCTGTCTGCAGCTTGCTACTCTATTAATTGTTACATTATAATGAGCTAGTAAATTGTAAGAGTACAATCATCGATTCCCACAACAGTGAAACGTCACTTTACTGTTTGCTCTCACACAATTTCAGCCAAAGTCATATAAAAAAACGGGTACGAATCCCAAATTTTGCTCAATTCTCCACTAATGAAAATATTTTAATGAAGTGGTAAAAACAACAAAGTAATTAGACAATATTTCCCCGGCAAAGATAAACACCATATCAATCAATTCTTAGAAAAAAACAAGCAAACTCTCTTTTACCCACAGTCTCGAAATGCATTTTCCTATTAACTTCTCTTTGAAATTAGCACCTTCTGCGATCGTCAGCAGGTTCAACGTTACCGGAACGACTGTATCCTGGTATCCGATCCCATGTGAGAACGTAAGAGGAATATTTGGATATTACGAAGTTGTACTGCGACGCCAACATCAGGAAAATAGCACGCAACGTTATGAAGTCCATGAGCGAGAAAACACGACAGTGTCTTTTCACGCGGCATTACCGTTTACAGACTACAAGCTTGCAGTCAGAGTTTGGAATACTGTTGGACCAAGCGCTTGGACGGAGACTGATTTCCGATGGAGCACTGAGTTAGGTGAGATATAAAAAACGCTGTTACTCTTTATTTACCTATATTTTCAGAAACACGTGTATTTCAACGTTTTATATGTAAATATTTATATACAAATGCTTATGTATGCTTATGTATTATATATTTACGTATGTATGTATATACATATATATATATATATATTATATGATAGGCAGTAATGTCGTGTAGAGTACTCTGAAAACATTTCCTCTTTATTTCTAAGGGGCTAAAGGGGGAGGAGGTGTTAAGGGACATGCTCCACCCTAATTCTCCATCCGGCAACTCATGGAAAAATGCTGTGTTGTGTTGGTCAACTCATTTCTTTGAGATTAAGGAATGTATTCGACATAACTGTCAGTCACATCTGTCTATACAGTGCTTGAGACACTGTAGGCCTATTCACGTATGCATTGTATATCCCTATATGTGTTTAACTGTGTGTGAATAAGGAGAAGTTAGTTACAGATTTTGTATTTCTCATCACATTATCTTCCGTTTTTAATTTAACAGTGATTTGGAATTTTGTAATGTTTATGGTTATTTATTTATATATACATATATATATATATATATATATATATATATATATACATATACATATATGTTGCGAATTTACGTATTGGCTCAAATGTGACGAAGAATAAACCGGTAATGCAATATTTCGCCAATATAGAGTTTATTGAGCAACTCAAATTCATTGTAAAGGGTACACACTCTCATAGCAACCAATTCTGTGTATATGAGTGCGCGCTCTTAATGTTCAATTTATGTTTTGACATTGACACTCCATCGAGACTCCTGAAGGTGGATGGAAGCCACCGAAAATTAGAGTTGCTCAATAAACTCTATATTGGCGAAATATTGCATTACCGATTTATTCTTCGTTACATATACATTATGTATACACATGTATACATACATATATGTACACAGGGCATATGTATATATATATATATATATATATATATATATACATAAATGCATTATGCAATACATATGCACAAGTACTATTCATAGTATATTGCGATCATTGTAGTTGGAAAGAACATAACCTGTGTACTTTTCCAATTCTGTATCATTTTCGCAAGAGTAGTGAACTCTATGTCAAATTCAAACGGAACCACCATGGGATGCTTAATCGCCTTTGCGCTGATTCTCGGAGTAGCGTGTTTCATGTAAGTGCCAGAATACATCAAATTAAATTTGCGTCGTTTTGTAATTGTGACATCAGATCACAACGTACGTAGAGCAGCAGTTATCAGTTGCCACACTCTCAGAAATAGTAAACGACAAAGAAGCAGAACAGAATAGAACAGAACGGAACAGAATGAGCATCTTGAGAGATATAATCCGGGAGTCAACCGCTGGATAATGAACGACGAGCATTTTGAGAACTATAATCTGAGAGTCAACCGCTAGGTCGTTACGCACTAGATAATGACAGCACATCACTGTAAATTATCAAAAGGAAATTGTTAAATAATTTGTATGATGTATCCATTAAATAAAAACAGTTTGAAGGAGAATATATAATTATAGAGAATAAGTAATTTATAGGGGCAATTCAGGGTCATTTCAGTATCTCTGTCCAGTAAAATTATTGTTTACTTCACAAAGATGGTAGGAGTACGTGGAAGGTGATAAATGCGTTACTACGAGTTGGATAACAATTAAGTGTAGCTGTCAATAGAACTGTCCGTGTAACGTGATGGTAATCCCCGTGCGTTACCATGAGATATCATGTCCAGCATTCGGAAGAAACTACGACAGAACACGGAAGTAAAGTGCACCCTTGACAATGCAAAAAAAAAAGAAAGAAAAAAAAAAGAAAGAGAAGATAATGATAATTTCGACATACACTCGGTCGATCTCGCGAGTAATTACTTTTTTCCCTCTCATCACAATACTTATTTCATACCTATTATGATTCCACAGTATCTACTGGAAGAGACGGAAGCAAAAGTTGTCTACTAGTGTTGCCGCTACGGTAACCACTTCATCTAGAATGGGTGGGTCTCAAGAATATGGAGTAAATTACAGGTAAGCAGCTATTTTATCGTGCCTTTGGCGAGTGCGTTTTGCGTCTTCAAAGAAGCGTCATGTGTTTCCTTGTTTGTTTGTTCCATTGCTCATGAATGTTCCTTTTCTTACTTTATTCTTCAAATGTTACTGATTTTGTCTTTTATTTTCGTGTCAGTCACAGGAACCTGGCTGGAGGCGAAGAAATCACAATGCGTCGTGTTCAGCCCAGCGAACGTAAGTAGAGTTCTCTTGTGCAAATGATGATTACGTTTTGTAGGTTGCAACGTTATATTTTGCAACGGCAGCATCAAATTCATTCCATCAGTCTGTTCCATTTCTGGGCTTGAATGTCTGTGCAGTATACATACGGGCATGATATCACATTATTTTACATATTCTGTAAGCAAAGGCTCAGTTATACTTTTCTTGTTACCGTGAATACCAATAATGGTACAACACAACAAACACAACAAGATTAAACCTTTACCTTTAAAGGTACGTTTGCAGACGTGTGTTGCCAGTTCATACATCTATTCATTCAGAGAAACTTGACAGATATAGAATGCGAAGAATCGTATTCACTCCTCGATATGTGGACTTACTAATTGAGAATCTAGCCCATTATGGGAGCACCGTGTCTCGTAAATTCTCTATTGCTAAAAATTCTCCTTTCATGTTTTTCTTGTTTTGTCGACAATGACAAGATGACGAACTTTAATGCTAATACACCCATCCTGATGTATTGTCATGATTAGTGCATTTAACGAAAGGTAAGAACGCAAACAAACCAATTGAAAAGAAAATCCAAAAGAAAAAAAAGAACCATAACCCGTAAGCTTACTTTTAGAGGTTGAATTCGTATTCACACCAGTGAATGACTACGGAGATGACGACGATGGTGATGTCGACAATCGATTCAATTGTGACAAAAACAAGCAAGAAGCATCCATCTACGAGAATGTCCAGCCGGATGACCTGCGACAGCCAGCTATTGCCATAGACCGGCTGGCCGATTACATGGCTGAGATTAACTCACGGGGATTCATGGGCTTCACTGAAGAATTTGAGGTAGACGGGATCAATCACACTTGCGATTATAGTTATTTACTAAAAACTCATCCTTACAGTGGTTATTGACAGTGTAGTATATGGGCCTGCGTAAAGTCCTTCTGAGATACAAATGTCTCTAATGCTTTCTTTGCCATGTTAGTGTTTTCACGTGTAATTTTCGTTACAATTTTGCTTGTAGTCTTGTCTTTTATTTCTAACCGGTATATGCGCCAAACTGCTTACCGACGAACCTCTGGTTTTCGTTGGTTTTTATTTGCTGATGATGTTGATATTTTAAAAAGCTGACTTAGATTGTATTGTATCGATTGAGCTGTGTAAATAATGTTCTATGTAATGGACATTTCATGGTGATGATTTTTATGCCTCCGCATTATGTTTTCGGGTTGACCGTCCTTCCGTCCGTCCGCAATCAATTTTGTGGACAGTGTAACTAAAAATCTTTTTAAGGTATCAAAATGAAACTTGGCATGTATGTGTATCAGGGGGTGAAGTTGTACCTATCAACTTTTGGGTGCACATGCTCAAGGTCAAAGGTCAAAAGGTCAAAGGTAAAATGCTCAAAATTTTACTATTTCCCCCATATCTATGCAATGCCTGAAGACATTTTCTTGAAACTTAGTGTATACATGAACTTCCTGATGAAAAATTCTCTGGCGAGAAGATCAAAGATCAAAGGTCATGTGAAAATGTTAAAATTTCACTTTTTCCTCCATAAATTGGAAATGCTTCTGCGTTGAACATAGTATATATGCAAGTGCTGACTAGCAGTGTTATCTAGGAAGTGTTGGGGTCATGGGGTTAAAGGTCAGGGGTCATAGGTCAAGGTCAACTCTTAAAAATTTACTATTTTCCTCATATTTATGCAATGCCAGCAGGATTTTTTTTTTTAAACTTGGTATATACATGCATTACTCAATAGAGATTCTCTGGGCTTTTTTTTTTGTCAAAAAGTTCAGAGGTCAAAAGTTAAAGATCAAGGGAAAGTGCTGAACTTCTTCCTCCATATCTCGGAAGTGGCTCAAATTACATGTTACTTGAAACTTAGTACATATTTATGGGTCTATAGGAACACTACCCCCTGGAAAACCACCCTCCGGATAACTACCACCCGGATAATTACCCCCCAGGAAAATTCCCTCCTAGGACAACTACCCCCCGGACAACTACCCTCCTAGGGCAATCACCCCCCAGGGCAATTCCCCCTTAGGAAAACAACCCCTGGATAACTATCCCTCGGGTAACTACCCCTGGATAACTACTCCCCCCCCCCCTGGATAACTACCCTCTGGATAACTACCCCCAGGAGAACTACCCCCTGGGTAACTACCCCCCGGAGAACTACCCTCTGGATAACTACCCCCTGAAGAACTACCCCCTGGCTAACTACCCCCCGGAGAACTACCCCCTGGGTAACTACCCTCCGGATTTCTACCCCCCGGATAACTACCCCCCGGATAATTACCCCCCGGATAATTACCCTCCGGATAACTACCCCCCCCCCGATAATTACCACCAGGATAATTATCCCCAGGTTAACTACCCCCTCCTCCGATAACTAGACCCCAGATAACTTCCACCCGATAACTACCCCCTCCGATAACTTCCCATGGATGATTACCCCGAATAAGTAGGCCTACAACTCCCCCTCCCCTATATAACTATCAAAAGGAAAATTACCCCCAGGACAGTGCACCACGCCAATTACCCCCTGGATAACTACCTCCCGGGTCATTACCCCCCCCCCCTCCACCATCTCTTACTTTTAATAAAAAGAATATTATTACTACAGGAAACGAAGTTCTTTGTATCATTTGCCAGGAATCACGGAAATGCCATACTGATACTTCATCTTATGAAAACAACATCTTAAGGATTTTCGATTTGTATCGTTTGCATTTAGGACGATTTATGTACAAGCTTAATTTCTCCCTTCTGCATTTTGACTCTATGTTCATCAAAAACGAAACTGTCCCTGCATATCCTACCCGGTAATCCAGTAAATGTCAATGCCTTTAACCCATACTATTTTCGCTAAATCTGTATTTTCTTTTACTGTTCCGAAATTTCGGATTTCTCTTGATAGTAGTATTAAAGAAGTTTTAAGTTTGAATGCCTTTACCATTGAACTAAAGACATTTTGAAGAAATGTTACACTTTTTTTTTGCAATTACAATCGTCTATCGTTAACCACAACTCCATGTAACACTTCTTTATTTTGAGGAGCTTATATCTCATGCCTCACGTGCCCTGGTTTTGATCCATCATCTTCCCCTTCCCTCTCGCTTTTCTCTGTCCATGTACCGTGAAGGTAGTCTATTCCTGTCATTCATTACTCACCTTTCCTCTTTCTCTCATTACAAGAGATTTATCTCGTGTGTGTTCATGTGCAGTGCACTCCCGTTCTGACGAAATGCTCAGGACCGGCAGTTGTCGGTTTTTTTCGTTTTAACGAAATATCGTTATAACCGAACAAATATAATATGCAATGTATAACGAAAAGAATATACAAAAAAAAAAAATTATGTTTGTTGAATCCTCATCATACGCTGGAAAGCTATATGAAATGGGAGAGTACCTTTTTAATTTCGTTTAAATATTACATTTAAAAAAGAGCATAAAGTTGTTTGTGTTGTCACACATGTGTAGAAAATGACGGTGTAGGATTTGGTTACAGTTCGCTATTCCAAAGGTTCTTTTCTTACTTAAGTATGTTATTCCGAGGGCTCCTTATTCCGAAGTTTCGCCAATCCCGGGATTCCGATGGTTTGTTTATCTTTTCCGAAGGTTCGTTGATCTGAAAATGAAATGAGGTTCGTCATTCTGAAGGTTAATTATAAATCAAAAAAATGAGAAAGGTTCACTATTCAGATATTCCGTTGTTCCGAATGCTTTTTCATCCGAAAATGAAATAAGGTTCGTTATTCCGAAGAAAGTTTGTTAATGAAAAAAAAATATGAGAAAGGTTAGTTATTTCGAAGATTTATTTATCTTAAGACGATTATACGGATTGCAATTCTTAAGTTTTGTTAGTGTACTCACCTTTTCCCACCATGGATTAACGATTCTTTTTGTAGTGTTCTGATTAACGAACGTTTTGAATTCATATTATTTTCGGACTAACGAACCGTATAAGAATAAGAATAAGAACCATATTTAATTATCGGATTAACGAACCTTTGGAATAACGCCACAATGTGCTTAATATTTCATTTCCGAACTATTACGGACATTTAGTTGTATCAGAATCTGTGTGTTTTGTATTAAAGGACTTCGGAACAATGAAACAAACCTTATCTGAATTCAGATTATTGTTATTGTATTACAATAACGCAAGTTCCCCTCGGAAACTGTGCGTGATACACGGAGTGAACATAGAATGATGTGAAGCATTCGCTCATGCATGCAGAGATGCTATAAAAATGCTTGTTCCGCTACGCATTTTCGAATGCGATCCGCATTTCGTCGTAACGGAGCACATTTCTTTTGTTTTTCTTTGTCAGTGGCGCTCAGAAAAGACTTCATGATAACGAAAATTTTGTTATAACCGTCTTCGTTATTCTTTATAAGCGAATTTTGTACCATAGACTTTTATTTTGGGACCAGAAGTTTTGCTTCGTTATAACGAAATTTCGTAATAACCGTGTTCGTTGTAACGGGAGTACACTGTATCTTTATTTGTGTACTTCGTCTCTGTCTTAATTTGCTTTCTTTGCATTGTTTCATCAATTTTGTAAGTGTTTTACTATTATACCGTTAACGCTCATTTCAGAATTGCCCTACTGCATCATTGGGCATTAACGACTAGTATATCAAGGATGCGGGAAGAGATTGTCACATCTTTGGTATGATCACCGCAGAGCATTACCTCCCTTGACAATTACTCCTTATTAAAATTAGGCTCTAAACAATCACACCTCTTGCAATAACTCCCCCCCAGAAAATTACGTCTCTCATTGTCATTTTCGAACAATGTTTGCTATCTAAATTGAAAAAAAAAAACCACAAACAAACTTTTTTCATATCGTGTGGTTTTGGTCGAGACCTAACTTCAGGTTTTTAACATCTTTTGGGTGAGATAATTAGAAACCCATTACGAAATATCAAAGAGCATGTAATTCCAAGAAGGATTCAAGTTTTTGTGAAAAAAAAAATACCAGTGGGTAAGTATCAGGAGGGGGCGGGGGGGGGGGGGTTCGGGGTATGGTTATGGGGGGGGGGGGTATCTCGGGGTGGTAATCCGGGTGGTAGTTATCCTGGGTGTAATTATCCGGGGGGTAGTTATCGGGGGGGGGGGGGGGGGTAGTTGTCCGGGGGGTAGTTATCCGGGTGGTAGTTATCCTGGGGGTAGTTATCGGGGGGGGGGGGGGTGGTAGTTACACAGGGGGTAGTTCTCCGGGGGGTAGTTATCCAGGGGGTAGTTAACCGGGGGGTAGTTATCCAGGGGGTAGTTATCCGGGTGGTAGTTATCTGGGGGGTAGTTATCCGGGGGGTAGTCATCCAGGGGGTAGTTACCGAGGGGGTAGTTATCCGGAGGGTAGATGTCCTAGGGGTAATTGTCCTGGGAGGGGGGGGGGGGGGTAGTTGCCCTAGGAGGGTAGATGACCGGGTGGTAGTTGTCCTATATAGGGGGTAATGGCCCTGGAGGGTGATTGCCCTATGAGGGTAGTTGTCCGGGGGGTAGTTGCCCTAGGGGAGAATAGACCTGGGGGGGGGGGGGGTAATTATCCGGGTGGTAGTAATCCGGAGGCGTTTTTTTTTTTTAAAGACGGCACAGATTGGGGCATGGCGCGTGTTAAACCTATGGGAAAAACGTTGGGTTAGGGTTTTTGGTTATGGTTAGGGTTAGGGTTAGGGTTAGGGTTGGGGTTAGGGTTAGGGTTAGGGTTAGGGTTAGGGTTAGGGTTAGGGTTAGGGTTTGATGGTTAGGGTTAGGATTAGGATTAGGGTTAGGTTCAGGGATAGGATCCCCGATAGATTTTTAGTTTCCCCAATCTGTGCCGTCTAAAAAAAACACGCAATCCGGAGGGTAGTTGCCCAGGGGGTAAGTGCCCGGATACGCATATCTATGTATGTTCTGCCTGGCAGTGAATTTCTTCTGAATTTTAGGGTCATAGGGTCAATGGCCGGGTGAAAATGGTAACAATTTACTATTCTATACAGAAGTTGCATTTTTTCTCCATACCTTGAAAATTACTCAATGCATAAACTGTAAAAGCGTCAAAGTCAAGTAAAAGTCCTCAAATCCCCAAATGCATGCTTTCACATTCATCCAATTAAACCTAGGTCAAGGAAGGTGAACATTCAACACATTTGTGACAAACATGTTATGTTAATATTTTGCCAATTATGTGAAACTGTCATCACACATTTTGCACATGTACTATAGACCTATAAGAAAATCATGCATTATGGCGGAGGCATACTAGCTGCAATAGCGACATTTTCGTAGTTTAAACATCTTTGTAAGACTTCATTTCTAACAACTAATGATCTCTCCTTTGAAATGCACCTATCAGATGCTTCAATTAGATCAGACTTATCTGAGCGACGAAGCCAAGAAGAAGGAACACCAGAAAAAGAACCGCTTCCTCAACATCTTGCCATGTATGTAAGACACAATTTTCTGTTCCTCCTCTTTATCTTATCTTCCGTAATAGCATCAGATCAATTTGAAAACATAATATTTCAAAACAAAATAATTATCTGAAATTTGACACATATTGGGCAATTCACTTGCAAACAGTTTCCTATTAATGTTTCTTCCTGTTTCATCTGTTTGTCAATTATTGAATTTAAACCTGATCCACCAGCTATAATTCAGCGATTTAATTTCATTTCAGATGACCATTCTCGGGTGAAGCTAAACTTACGTGGGAGAGATCCATATTCTGACTACATCAATGCATCGTTTATAAACGTTAGTATGACCAATAAACCCCAGTACATGTACATTAAATTAATGTAAATTTTGAATTCCGGAGAAGGTATCTCAATAGCATCCATACTTGTAAGAATGTAAGAATGTGTGTATGTATGCATGAACGATTATCGATTATCTGATCACGTGCACTATTGTGAAACACACACACAAACACACACACACACACACATATATATATATATATATGCATATTTATATATTTGTGTGAGTGTGTGTGTGTGTATTTCATTATAGTGATAAGATAATCGTTCTTTTTTTTTTTCCACAAGCCAATGCTGCCATTTTATCTATATGGAGATTTCTTTTTCTATCTATCCAGGGTTATCATGCACCGAACAAGTACATAGCTGCACAGGGTATGTTGCATATATTTTTTGATAATTGTTGACCATAACATATTAATTCAGAGGAATAATGTGTCTTTAGAGCAGACTTAATTCTTAAAAATTTTCCTGCTCCTTTTTATCTAAGAAAAATTATGTTGGTAAACAAAAATGTAAAAATAATCCAAACTACAATGCCAGTATCCATGACGAGCCTATTTCAGTACTCATCGAAATGCAGTCTTGAATTTGGTTTTAAAAAAGAGTGTATAATGAACCATTATCGCATGCTTTCTTTTCCAAGGACGTTCATTATCACTGAGAAGTGTTAAATTGATATTGATTTGCTTGGGATATTTATTCAAATGTCTCCTTTAACTTTACACTGTGCTATTTTTACATGCAGGCCCGACGACTGCGTCTATAAATGACTTCTGGCGCATGATCTGGCAGTATGACTGCAAAAAGGTCATCATGCTCACTAACATCGTGGAAGGCAAGAAGGTTTGGCAAAAAAGAAAAGAAAAAGAAAAATACATTAAGAGTTCTACAACTACGCCAGTCAGTATAGAACCAGACGTGACTTTCAGTACAATTATATGCATATGCGCACATTATGTTTTTGTGGTTGTCTGGTATTTCAGTGTAAGCAAAACGGTACATCCCAAATTCAAGAAGTGGTTATATATCGTGATTCTTCCTATTTTTGTGTCTGTACACGTGTTTTGTGTAAAGTCAGAGTGTGTACTTGCACTCTCTGAATTGTAAGCACAATTTGCCAGTATCAAGAGCGATTGTAGCTTAGTTGAAAATTAGAGGTCCTGGGCCCTGTTTCATAAAGCTGTTCGTAAAGTTACGAACAACTTACGAGCGACTGGTGATCAGTTGTGATGTGCTGCACTTATCAGAATTTCCATAATTCAGTACAAGAAGTGATCACTAGTCGCTCGTAAGTCATTCGTCACTTTACGAACAGCTTTATGAAACACCCCCTGTTTACCTTTGGGAACAGTGATTTAAAACATTTTCAAGATATGACATTAAATGCATATGTGTAGGTTTGTTGTACCAGAAAATATCCTATCATATACAATTTTTGCGATACAGCCTGAAATACAAAGAGAAATCTGTCTTTTGCTCAATAAACCGTAACTGCAGACCGTTTAGTCTGGAAATATTCTTGTTATCACTATTGTTCTCGTTTGGTATATTTCAGAATTCTTAACATCGGTTTTACCTATTCGAATTTTTACAGTGGTTGTTTTTATCCCTAGCTCACATTTTAGAAGTATATTTTAAAGCACTAATGCTGAGTTTTGTTTCAGGTGCAAATGGTAAATTATGCCTTTAACAGTTTGTAGTTTACTCTGAATAACGTACTCCATCGGAGAATGAAACAAAGAATACATAGGACTAAAAGTGGCAGAGCGACGACTTTGTTTTGGCTGAGCAATATTTCCTCCTCTTACCCTAAGAAAAAATGTGAACAGTACTGGCCAGGCATGACACCCTGCTCCTTTGGAGAATTTCGCATCGTTCTGCAAGAAAACCAAGTGACAAAGAATTACACCATTCGGCGATTCAATGTTGAGGTAATTAACTTGTATTACATAAAACGCACGTATCATTGCCGTTATCACTCCTAGAAATAATCAGTTTTTTTAATAATCTGAATTGAAAAAAAACCCCCCACAAATGTTCATGAAATATTCATATCCTCCATAGGTGAAGCTAGAATAACAATTCAAAAGTATCGGTATCGTTGAAATATATATGTATATTATATACATACATATTCATAACTAAAACATTGTACACATACAAGTGGTCTTACATGTATGTGTTTGAGGTTGTGTGCTTGTTATTACCTGATTGTTTTTTCATTCATCGTCCATTTAATTCATATCATTTAATCACTTGTTCCTGAGGGATAATGGGGGTGATGAAAGACTTGCCATGCAATCATCATACCTTTTCCAGAGCAGGCGCAACCATTCTCAATTTAAAGTTTCCCGTCGCCTGTCTCTTGGTAGCAGAGGTCATGTTCTTCGATAAGAAGCTCTATTCTCATCCTCCAGGCTTTCAGAGAGGTTCTAAAGCTGTCGGCTAGCAAGCATTTATTTTATTCGCATAAATACCAGAATGACACTAGTTTTTCGATATGACATATAAATATTGTAGATGGCTGGCGTACACCGAGGCGTGGTGCAGTATCATTACACAACATGGCCGGACATGGGGGTACCGGAACAACCTTCTCAACTTATGAACTTCATCGAGGTCACAAGAGAAATGGAGGAAGGAGCAAGCAAGTCGCCTATTGTCGTACATTGCAGGTGTTTTTAAAATTCAAGCAATTAGCTATTTTAACTTTTGTAGTCCATTGTACATACGAGTACCTTTGTCTTCGTATTGATTCCTAACAAGAGCTCTGAGGATAACATCATTAAGACTGTTCTCGTTTATGACCTATCTCTATTAGAAAGGAACGTCTCTTCTGCTGCGCATAAATTTTGTCAGCCTTGGAGGTAGATAAATAAAAGAAGATTTGTATCTTGGACTAAAGTAGTTTGCACTGCCCTCCTTTTTTTAAGCAAGATCTCCATGTAGTATCAAATATTCATTCTGTCTCTCGACAGGAAAACATAACAGCCTCTGTAATATAAAAATTACCTTTGCCAGTTGAGGTGCTTAAGTTTTTGATTGCCCTTTAGAATCTTCGTGAAAGTCAAAAGTCCTGCAATAGTATGATTTCAGATGTCAAGGGCATTCAAGAAAAGCTGCCATGCTATACATCCACAGGCATCAAGCACGATTCAAAGCTTACATGATCTGATTATTGGATCAAAATTCTAGAATCTCGGATATTATATTGAAGCTCTCCTATACCTACAAGGTGTCTAATTCATAAGATATATATACATGTAACTGATTTGGGTTTTAATCTGCATGTCAGAAATACATGTAGATTCGTGAATTTAGATGTGTCGCATTATTACAGAAACTTTACGCTATCTTGCCGACAAAAATAATAAAGCTGCTACAATGAAACTTCCCAAATCTAGATGTTTATGATAACCAATGTATAGCCTATCCCTTCTCCTTCCCGAGTTTATACCATTTTTATGTGCTCCGTACTCTGTTCCGGCCCCGCCCTTTTTCGTGACTTTTCTATGATGCCCTAATCCTCCAGTGACTGATTAATCACTCGGGACATTCATTTGATCCATCCATCCACAAACAACCTTATCTAAATACGAACAGAAATTGATTGGGGAAATATCAAATATAGCAAAGTACGATGTGTTTCAGCATAAAATTAAATGTGCGCTCATAATTGCATATCAGACTCATGTTACGATACTGTACGATTCGATTTTGCAGCGCCGGCGTCGGGAGGACTGGTACGTTCATCACGCTGGACGCCATGCTAGACCAGATGAACGCTGAGGGAGCTGTTGGTATCTTCAACTTCATCGCGAGTATGAGACGGCACAGGGCAAAGATGGTGCAAGTTGTGGTACGGATAACACCGAGCCAAAACACTACGGAAGTCTTAGCTTTAACAAAGATGATAGCATTTTTCTTTCGTAATGATTCAAAGTTTAGTCAAGACTGTTTTAAGTCACAATGAATGCAGCCTAAACACACACAATAGATAATTTCTTCTCAGTATTAACAACTAAGTAATATTATTTCTACTTTTCAGGATTCTAACAAAATCTAAGCATATCAAGTCTTGTTTGATCCGCTTGCTTAGTGGAAGAAGTTACCTTCATTTTGGATACACAAACATTTTGTATTTGTATTTTTGTTTGCTTGATAGATTCTAATTAAATGTATACTACATGAAATCGCCGAAAATAGTTTTGTTGAGCTATCCATCGGTCAAAGAAAATGTCTTTATGTAATTTGTCTCCATTCTTTTTGTGATCGCATTGTGTCCACCGCACTCAGGAGCAATACCAGTTCATCTATGCCACTCTCCTGGAAGCTCTTACCTGTGGTGACACGACGATTCCAAAGACTGACTTCGTAACTCGTTACCGAGCCATGAAATCACCAAGCCCCGATACAGGAATGACGGCTCTTCAGGAAGAGTTCGAAGTGAGGAAAGGAGAAGCGAGAGACATCAAGACTAGCAAGATAAAGATATATATATATATATATATATATATATATATATATAGAGAGAGAGAGAGAGAGAGAGAGAGAGAGAGAGAGAGGGAGGGAGAAACAAAGGGATAGAGAGAAAGTGAGCTGGAGGAGAAAAACCCAACAAATTACAAGCATACAAACCAACAAACGCGCTGAAGCTTCGTTATGATGCTCTGCATTAATTCAACATCATTTTATTGTCAATATTGAAAACTTTTTCATTAAATTCATTGTCTCGAGCAAGTATTTCCGTCCTCAGTTCGATCGCAGAAAAAAAGAAACAAATCAGACTGAAATTCGCCTTAGACATTTCAAACCATACATTACAATACATTTTTACATGTTTTTTCCAATTTTCTTCAAATTTTCACAAAGCGTCTCCCTTATCTTTTCAATTCACTGTTTTGCAATTAGATTTTCCTTGTACAATGCAAATAACCTATTTCCAAACATCTCTGACAGGGCAGTATAAAAATGTTCCTTCCGAATCCCTCATATACATGAATGTGTAATCTCAGCAGTGTACCCTGCCAAGCTAAGTACATAGCAGTGATAGAACTCAAGAAGAGCGCAATAGTTCCGACGGAGCCGTACTGCCTAATAGGTAATTAGGTGATTGTATCTATTTTCAAAAGGAGTTGCACTGTAATTATATCAATTATCATCATATCTTGTTATGTCTTCAACCTTCCATTCCATCTTTTTTCAATAAACTAGTTGCTAAGGGCGTATACTGTTATACCAGGAAAAAATGAAGTCACCGCTGCTACACGTGAGGAGAATTGGGAGAAGAACCGCTACCCAGACGTAGTTCCACGTGAGTTCATTCTCTGTTCATTAACTCTGTATGCCTTTTTTTTCGATCTCTTTGACCGTGTCCTTTTCAGATATAATATGTATTAATATGGACATAATGTGCATGAAATATTTATCCACAAACATAGATATAGATGAGCAAAAGCCTCCCAAAAGGGGGTTGTACTTATAAACACTACATCTGTATAACACATAGCTTTCCTATTTCTCCCATGATGTAAAATCGACACTTGTTACTCTTGTTACTATTTACAATGGTGCCAATCTCTGTTGATAGTTTTTGTCTACAGTACTCTAGATATGCAGGACCACATCCGAAATGGACCCCCCTCCCCACACACATTAACAAGAATGAAGTATATCAAGTATACACAATATCAGATCTGCGTACCTATGAAAATACCCATTGGACACGAACAAACATCCTCAAACATACAGTGATGCAACTCTCGCTCACACGTACACAAAAACACACATATTATACTGGTATATTATCTATCTATCTATCTATCTATGCATGCATAAATATATTAGAAGATAAGATTCTGTATCAATGTTCGTTAAAAATCATGTCATTTATTACAATTATCATTCATATTCATGATTATCATCATACCTTTAATCATTCGTTTCCTATCTAAATTGTCATCATCATTGTCATCATAATGTGTTGGTAACACTTACAAAGATAGCATTACTGCCGCATGTCAAGCGCTTAATGGTATTATACTTTTTTTATTCGTCCGTTTTGTCACCATTACTTTTTTCCCATTTCCATTCTTTTCATTCTGTCAATCGCGATTCCATCTCTTTCCCCAACCAGCCGACAGAGTGCGCCCTTACCTCATGACTGAAGTCGAAGGCAGCACGAACTACATCAATGCAACTTACTTCCCGGTTTGTTTCTGAGCGATATAATAAAATAATCTCCAATTACTAAAAGGATAGATTATTCATTATCATGATGTCAATCGTAATTTCCAAAACGTAAAGAATAAACATAATGATAATGATAAAATGTACGTGATCACATTGTTGTGATGTTGCTCCATCACATTCAGCGGGAACTATTAGGAGTTGGATTAAAATCATAATCATTGTTACAAATTTCGGGAAAATTTCACTTGCAATAGCAAAAATTACAAGAAGAAAAAAGGTCATTGAATTTTTGTCGGTGTGCCTGAATCGTCTGAATCGGTTGAAATTCACACGAGCCCAAGAAATGTCTGATATATTACGAAAGCAGACTCGGTTGTGTTGTATTTGTCGTTGGATGACATTCTACTACATTAACTATTACATTAGGCCTTTGTTCTTGCAGTTAAATCTTGTCGAATGAGTATAGTAATATCTAACTCAAAGATTGTGTGGTTCTATTATTTTGGAATTTTTTAAATCTAAAAACGATAAACAAATGGATTCTCTGATCCATCTGTTTTGTGTAATTCTATAACAACGAAACAATTCTGTGACGAACAGGATGAGTATGTACGTATACATACTAACAGAACACCCGCCATTTTTGTTTGATTTTCTTACTCTCAATGGGCAAGACTGTGAGTGTGATGACCTTCACAGCTTGTATTAAAAGTACTAAATTAGAAACTTGTTGAAATTGTGAGTACATTATGATATTTTGGCGCAGGGCAAGAAGAGCAAGAATCAGTACATCACCACACAGAGCCCTCTCCCAAACACAGTGGTGGATTTCTGGCGCCTCGTTGTAGACTACAGGGTCACAAGGATTGTGATGTTACATGGGGACACGCCTGATAAGGTGGGTAGCTGCATCATGGTAACACGACTTTCATTGATATACGGGTACAGCATCGTGGATACAGATATGTATTCATTATGCCTTACAATATGATTCATTAAATTCTATCAAAAAAATCTCACAACGTACATGTATACCTTCTTTGCAGATTACATGTATAATGCTTGTATTAGAGGAATACATAATACTCTACATTAGAATACACATCTTGCACGAACAGAAGACGTTTCTATACCATAACACCTAATTATACGCTGTGTTATATGTCAGTTGTTGTGCTTCTATCAGCACATGTTACTTTCTGGGCAGATAATGTTTGTACATGTATTAGAGGAATACATAACCATCAACGTTAGAGTACACAACTTGCACGAACAGGAGACGTATCTTTATAGCATCATTATCATAACCGTTTAAAAGCTGTGTAATATGTCCGTTGTTGTGCTCGCATTGTTACACATCGAGTAGGAAATCCAGTCGCATTTCCTTGAAATTGTCATTTCCATATGCATAAGACCTTGGCAAAGTACTGGCCCGAGGATGGTGATGAGCTTATCTGTGGTCCCTTCGTTGTGACCAGCACCAAAGCAGTTGTCATGCCGGGAATTGCGGAGAGAACATTGACTGTACGCAAACAGACGTCGAAGGTATATAACTATGTCAGCACGTATAAGTATATCCTCAAATAGAGTGCAGTTCGCGAGTATATTATTAGCTTGAACATTGCCTGGATTGTTTTCTGTTTCGCCTCCCGGCTCTTCACTGTTCGTACCTACTCAGGGCTGTATTAAAAAGAAAATCATTGCTCATCATGACTATTGGACTCTTACGTGAGGGTACTTCTATTTTTCTCGTGAAACATCTTTTTTATATATTGTAAAATTTATATAGTAACCTATACCAGAAGGACTTATTAAAGGCGATATAGCTGGTCTCTACACTGTAAAAACATCGGTGTTAGATTTAACACCACGGGTGTTAAATCTAACACCGATCAAACTTCAGTAAAGGACCACACCCACAGGTGTTAAAAATGCACTGTGATGGTGTTGAAAAGTGTTCACCTGACACTTCGTGGTGTTAATTTGACGCTGTACCTGGTGTTATTTTGACACTGTACTGGTGTTAATTAAAAAATGACACCACATGGTGTTAATTTGATATTTGTTGGTGTTAATATCAATGGTTTAACACCCGTCCAGCTTCAATAAGGGACCACACCAGCTGGTGTTACTTTGGTGTAAATTTATTTTCACATTTTTTCAAAAGTCTAGTATTTTAATGTAAAATTCTTGATCGTCTTGTTTAAATTAAAAATCAACAAGAAGTGCAGTTACTAAGAAACTCTTCAAAAAACAGTTTAGAATTTGGAAATGACACCCGTAGGTGTTAATTTAACACCATAAATGAGCACCGAAAATTTAACACCAGCTCGGTGTTCACTATTTAACACCGGACTTTTTGCAGTGTACCAACTGTGAATTCGTGTTCAGTTTTATTAACAGTAAACACATTCAGAGAGGCGTATAATCTGCAAAGGGGTCCGAATTGATGAATTTAAAATCAATGAATTCTTGCGTCGTGTCTTTGATTTTCCTACATCAACGTTTAACGTCAATGTTGGACAATTTGCCAATCAGTTGCAATAAACGCAATTTAAGAGGTATTGTAAAATCTGTATGGATATGTGTGTGTGTGTGCGTGTGTGTGTGTTTTTTTTTTTGCATACTTAAATAATACAGATAGGTGTAGAACAAAGATGAATTGAAATGAGCCGAAATAAATAAATGAATGATGGAAGAGAATAAAGAGAACTGAAGTTCAAGCACCCGTACGTTCCAATTCAATTCAATTGAAATTATTTTATTTCCATGTAAAGTAATTCAAAGCAACATATAACGCTTACATGAGTACATAATATTGTAAGGATTTTTTAATGACATAAGTTTCAACAAAACATGGATACAATATTATGTTAATATCAACTTTGGTTTCTAGATAAATAAAAAAGTAAGCAAACAAGTAAACAAGTAACCCGTATGTGTATCATGATTTGCCATGCAATACCTGCAACTAACATGTTCCACTTTCGTGTTTTCCCTTACAACTTCACATCACCGCGAAGAAACAGTTGCAAACTGTCTACCAGCTACAGCTGGAGTGTAACCCCATGGAGGATGACGGGCTGCCCTCTGCGTCGGACATGATCTTCATGCGGACTCGTTTGAAAAGCTGGCCGACACAGGGCCATGACAGCAGTCCCATCCTTGTTCATTGCAGGTTAAAGAATAGTCAGTTACACATAGAAGATTATGAGACGGGAGAAAGAATATCCAGAATGTTTGAAATCATTACTTATAGAACATTTTTTTCCGTTTTCCTAAGTGAAAGTGAAGTTTCCTGTATTTGCTTTATTTTTTTCTGTGTTGATGCATGTAATGCCAAATAATGAATGGGTGATGTTGGAGTCAGTGAATGGTTCTACATCTCACCTTGTTCAGATTTTTTTTTTCTGCTGATGTATAGTTCCACATGTTCACTCAGGAACTTTGATACTAATGCCGAGACCACACTCGCTCTCTCCATTGGTCTTGATGTGTCTTCGTCCTCTATGCCACCTCAAAAGTATGCATATGTTTTTTTTTTTGTTTGTTTTTTTTTTTGTTCATATAGGGATGGCGTCGGAATGTCTGCCACTTTCTGTGCTTTGTTATCTATCCTGGATCGTGTAGATTGTTCAGACGACGTGGAAGTTTACCAGGTGTGCAAGAAACTGAGAGCCGTCCGTTACGAGGCCATTTCACATCTGGTAAGAAATGTTGTTCCTCCTGCTTTCAGAAATGTACAAACAACAAGAGCAAGCATGAAATCCATGGACAACTTTGAATGAAGAATGTAATGCAAAGCAATACATTCTCAACGTTTTTCGTGTTATCGGGTTGGATCGATGAAAGATAGCACTCAATCACTGATATATTGTCTCCGTTTATCAATGACTAATTCTAATCAATATAGAAAGTACATTGCAGAAAAGCGTCAACAACATGATTGCCAACAATTAGGAACCCTTGTCGTTCTAGTAGTCCCTTCTTCCTTTGACTTTACACCTACCATGTTTGGCATTCACTAGAACTACACTGCATGAAATATTCGACAGACTTGTATTCACTACTGGACTACCAAAGAGAAAATTAACACAATTTCGGAAGTTTGAAATGAAAGGTAAATAACTGATAAAATGAATTTATATGTACCCATACATAAAAGGAGAAGTATATGGGTCATTATGGATTTAGTCTGAAAAGAAAGAGTGAACATTTATAAGCACAACAATAAACAAGGTTGATGACCACTGTTAGAATTGTGAAATTTCTCTAATCTTGATAAGACACATCTTGAAAAATCGATATGAAACATGCAAATGAGTGAGGTGATAATATCATTTCATTTCA
The DNA here is from genome assembly GCF_040938485.1 of Diadema antillarum. Classification (NCBI taxonomy): domain Eukaryota; kingdom Metazoa; phylum Echinodermata; class Echinoidea; order Diadematoida; family Diadematidae; genus Diadema; species Diadema antillarum. The sequence goes on from NW_027271302.1 coordinate 998,406, forward strand.
ACTTGATATATAGTCATCAGACAAAATCTTGAGATTTCCATATTTATTTGCTTTTCTTTAAATACGATTGTGCCCAAGTCTCAAATCCTGATATATCTGAGTGATCAGATCAGTGATTGAAGTTACATGCATTTTACCCTGTTAACGCAGAAAAATCGAATTGTCTGCATGCCTTGTGTACACGAGCAAAGGAAAATTGTCAGGTCATGCCAATATCAGCTCACTCATGTATTCATTTTTGTAAACGGTTTGAGAACCGCTTTGAAAAAAAAATAGAAAGTCGTAATATTCTGTAATTCTCTTATTCTGTTAACTTCTGTAATCATTATGCGAGTTACAGCACTGTTTCATTTATGTGATAAAGTTTTACTCTTTCTCTTCAGACTTACTTTCAACTGGGCTGGAATTGACCGTCTGTCTTGACATTCCTGAAAATACTAAATACTAGTATGAGAGTAATGAGATATATAAACATAGGGTGCGTTCGAGCGCTCTAAAGCGAACCAAAGCGAACTGAACTAAAGCGTACCGTACCGTCCCATGCCAATTTTGGTGAGTTCGAGCGCTCTGTGGAGAAAGCGTACTCACAAGTTATTTTTAGAAAGGTCACGCTTATTTGTAGCAAGAATGTCATTCACCCCTGGCGCTTGAACTACTTACAGCTGTCCAGAACAAAGAGAATGATGTTTTTGCATTGTGACGTATGCGCATGATACGCGCATGCTTTACAACGAACTTTTGGTACGCTTTGGTACGCTTTTGGAGCACATCGGGAAGTGGTCCACTTTTGGCTCGGTACAGTACGGTACGGTACACTTTAGGAGCGTTCGAACGCTCCTCTGGTGCGGGTACGGTACGGTACAGTTCGCTTTAGGAGAGCGCTCGAACGCACCCCCACAGATATATTTCTACACATATATTTATAGGGTACATACGTATTATGTTCATCTAAATATGTCAATTTTTTCACTATTATTATTATTATTATTATTATTATTATTATTATTATCATTATCATTTTTTACTACTTCTACTACTACTTTCATCGTCATCACTGTGTTTGTATGTGTATTCGTATTTTTCCGACCAATCAGTGCCAGTATCAGTTGCTGTACGACGTTCTCCAGGAGTATCTCAATTCCTTCGAGATCTACGAAAATTGCAGGGGCTGAAATGACGCAACAACGACAACAACCAACCATCGAAGTTGTCTGGGACATTGCTCCTTAAAGGGGCTTGCAGAGTTCATGGAAAATTTGTAATATGACTCAATATTCGTCACAATGCTTGATGAAAGCTTTAGGACGTTACACCTAAACAGTGTAACTTAATAAAGCTTTCATCAAGCACACGGTACAGTCATGGACTTTGCAAGCTCTAAAATTTCTCCTGTTGGAACTTTATAATTTGTAACATAATGTTATTAGATTTTTATTTCTTTTATTCATCATTGTGTTTCATGTGTTCAGTAATGATGATGTATTACCATTTTGTATAGCATTTATGTGTAAATGGCGTTGTATAAACACCATGTATGCAAGAGATTTTCCAAATGTACATTGTATCATACTTGTTGGCTTTCTTAGTGTTTACTGTATAGATGTCAATATGCGATTGTTTCAGTATGAGTTTCTTCACCGGGTATTGTTATGAACGATTCAAAAGAAGATAACTGTTTCATGTTATTTGAAGATGCAGAATAAACAATAATCCATTTATTTCGTAAATGTGAATTCATTTCAAGAATATTACCTCACTTTGTAAGATGGATAAGGCAAAATTGGTAAGCATATTGTTATCGCTGATTGTTGTAAATTTGGTGTCAAAGGTTTAATAAGAGTACCTTTAAAATGGAAGTTAACTCATATACAAGTTGATTGAGCGATACAGCTATATGAGGAGAACACATACAGTTTGAGGAAAATCGACCAATGCGTTCAAACTCATTACTTTTCAAAGTCTTTGTGCCACCATAGCTGGAGAGAAGGTTGCAAGTGTCTACTGATCTTCTACTGATGTTGCTGCGTTCACTCAATTCACATTTGTATTTGGGGGATTTGCGGAAGCTTCTCCTTTAAAAATATTTTGAAAATAGATTTACTTCCTAAACTAAGGAACCTTTTCACTAATTGAACTGTTTGTAAAAGATTACAATTAGAAAAAAGCATTATATTCCTTGCACCAACAATTGTGAGCTGATATCCATTAAAAGAGTATTATCAACATTACATGTATTTTGCAGTAAGCCTCGGTAGAGGCTCGTCGCTTCTTAGGGATTATGCTCAGTCACTCGGGTCCATCTCTACGATGATTCGATACATTTGAACACAGATGCAGCTTTAACGTTCCTTGTTTGTTCGGAATAAATGTACGTAATTTGGGCCCAACCGTCATTCATGTTGATGTTGTGGGCTTCGATGAATGCCTTGATGTGATGATAGGATTCCTTTGACGCTCAACGTACAGTTTCACATTTACGCAGGACACTTTAAGATACTATAAAGTTTAATTGTTTGTTATGCAATTTTTTTTTTTAAATATCTGATGTGTTCATGAAGTATAATGTTAAATGTTCGTCATGTGAAAGGGAAAAATATATGGCATACCAACATTATAGACTTTCCGTCTGAATGTAAAAATAGTTAATGTTGGCACTTATAGGGTGCAGCAGTTTTATCAGGATTATGTTTAAACACTTTAATATTGAATCGATATTACGCGTATTATTCAAATACTGAAATGATATCACAGCAGTCTTTCTATGATGTATACGTTATATTATTCCACGTCTGTAAGGAAACAAAGATCACTGTTAAATATATAAAAGACGCCTTTACAGCAAATTGTGGGGGAAAAGGAAAAGCTACTTTGAATATAAAGATTAAGTACACAGGAAGCAGAAATTAAAAAAAAAAAAGTATGGCAAGCAATGCTCACGGGTATTTACCAACCCAGACAAAACAAAGGAAAATCTGCCAGGCGCGAAAACAACATAAAAAGGTTATGGAATATGTAACAGTTACGAGCAGTCATCTCGGTTATGACGTGGTTGTGACGTTTGTATTACTTAAGTATTGCCTTGCATCTTGTCAAATGTTTGTGCCTGCAAACAATGTTATGCAATACAAACGAGGCAAAATTAATTGCTAAAATGATTGTCATCTGCTTCAGCTCCTGGCTGCTCGGGTTTAGTGGCAATCAAGGAACTCATACTAATAGCTCTAGATGTATAAGAGATTGGTTCATTTTGTAAAGAACATATTTTGTGATAAAGACATCAGAAATTATATTGTTCACTTACCTCCCTGTTGTACAAAATGACAAACTCCTCAAGGAGAACATTGAATTGTTGTGGGTTAAACTGTGTGTCAAATAGTCACCTTGTGTTTGTAGACTTTTCGCACGGATTTTGTTTGAATCATCTACCATCTTCTTCGAAAAAATAGGCTGTCTCATAAAGCAAGCGAGCAAACAAACAAAAACATAGGCAACAAACAGTTGTACCTTACCAACTTTTAATACGGTAGTTGCAATCTCGTCCATAATGTCGCAATCGTGCTTTGTTGCACTTGGATGAACAGATGGAGACAAAGATTTTCATTTTTGTTTAAAAGTCAACCGTCAGCACACAAGTTTCAATTAATAACAGTGTTCCTTCTCTTTATCTGACCCTTTCAAGAAAAGTACTACACATTTTTCATACTGTCCACGTAGATCCTAATCTCGAGCACGTGACTTACAATCATGACCATCGGATACATAGAACCAATGTGTATGCAAGCCCTGATCAACGCGTAACCTTCCTTTATGAATTACCATTATGTAGCTTCTTTTAATGTCTTTGTGCTACAAATGAAATGTGTAATTCAATTGGTGATGTAGAAACCAATAAATCAAGTCAAGTAACATAGTGAGAGACAAGTATAAATTCGTATTCATTTCAGTGTGGCCAAAGACCTCGTGGAAGACAACATGACTTAGAGGAGAAGATGGTGAGAGAATGGGGCGGGGAAGCTAACAGACCATGACAGAGTTAGGAAACAAAAACAACTAGAGTAACAGAAACAACTTCACACGAGACGTTAGTAAGAATGTTGTCAAAATGTCGCGACTTAATATGGACTCCAGGTAGGGTGACACAATGTCTGCATTTGCTTAAATTGCTATTTTGAATATTACACGAACATGGAAAAGTAAACAACTTCGCAGTTTCTTTTTTTTCATCTGGATGTGCAAATCGTGTCATCTTTTCAACAAATTATGCTGTGTACATCCATTATAATGAAGACGGATAGGCCTACAACGAAATTATCGTTACAACAAAGTCATTTTTTTGGTCCCAAAATCATCTTATACAATTATCTGAATATAGTTTTCTATTCAGCTATTGCGAAATTTCGATCTAAAGAAATCTGCCCGTGAGTGACGTGACGACTTAACATCAATAGTTAAATTTTTTCTCTTCAGCTTTCTCATAACAGAATGAATAACAAAACTGACACAAAAAACATTAGTTAGTCACGTTGCATTTGTGACTCTGCATCACAACATCACCACATATATTTTAGTTACGGAAAAAATCCGAAAGAGCAGACTCCAAGCTTTGAAATGACGTGTAACTCATGAACTTTCGTAACCTAACTAAATAATGAACATAAAGTACACACTCTGGATTTTTTTTTTTTGACAGAAAAAAGAGGCTTTGACGGCGAGGATCTATTCAAGACAGGTGATTGATATCACCAAGCTGCGCTCTTTGCAATAAAAAAAAAAACCAGGATATAAAACATTTGAGCAGCCACAACGAAGAGATTATCAGATTAAGCTGAAAATTTGCACTCTTTGTTAACACATTCTATTCATTACCAATTTCAAAGCAATAATTATTGTTTCAGAAGTTTTTAGAGATGAAAGTGAAGAGCTTGTAAGTTTTTTTTTAAAGAAATGAAACGAAGTCTCTGAGACATATGTAATCACCCTTCTACAAAAAAAAGCGTGATCTAGAATATCTGACCCCTCCCCCCCCAAAAAAAAAAACAAAAAAAAACAAAAAAAAAAACTTTCCATTCATTTCATGATCCCAAACTTAAGATTTCTGCACAAGAAGCATTGGTTCTTCAGAAAATACCACAAACTAAAACTTGACCAGGATTATTTTTATCTGTATGGAGTCATCACGTGAAATCCTGCCATGCGACTTTTTGTGATGCACAGTCCCATTTCGAGCATCGCTGCTCAATAATCACCTTTTACATGTTTGTCTTTTTCTGTTCCCAACTTCAATTATTTTCCCCTATACTTAGGGAAAGAATATCTTGTTATTCCGCATGAAATAAAGCAGCAGAGACTGAATATATCTCGAGCGTTACATGCATTTGTAGAGCTAGGTAAGTATGTGTGTAGGCCTTCAGACCTACCGGCTGCAATGTTTAGGCCTATGATTTGGCCGTACCGTGCAGACTCCCTTTTTAAACTCTTATTTCATTGATGGTTGTTCCAGTCCTTGATTTGTACTTTGTGGCTACTATCAAGAAACGTGCTTAAACGTGTTATAGCAACTTAAAGTTGTTTTGCGAGTGGTGTAAATAAAGCCGTACGAAAAAGGGAAAAGGTTCGTTATGCCTTTAATCTATCACTAATCAAGCTTTAGTGGAACTAAAGCAAGTTGACCGACCACATTGCAGCTTAAATGAAATCTCTATTTCTTTGGGATTGGCTACTGACATTAAATCTCAAAATTGTTCCTTTTTGCCAGAGGGAAATAATTTCATGTGTCTATTTATGCTTAATAAAAAATACATCCTTAGACTGTCCGATACCTGTAGTAATGCAGAAAGATGCAAGATTTAATCTGTAAGCACTCAATTATCATTTATAACCTTCTGCCTCTGCTGTCGGACGTTCCATTAAGTGACTAGTCAATAATATTCTTAGCCACATACATTATTCATCTGACTTGCAGCTGATTGGAATCGCGCCATCTATTGACAGACAGCGAAAAATATAACATACGGCTATAAAGAATATGCCACTTCTTTTGTTGTTGTTGTTTTTTTTGACTCATCAGTGACTTCAGTCATGACCGAATTATCCACCCACCTGCCTTATGGAAAAGTGACAAAATCAAACTCCTAAACAGACAATACGATACTATCACAAAACACATGAAGTATGTAAGATCTCATGCACTGTGTAGCCAGCATGCTTCATTAAGTTTAAAGGTAAATCACTCTGAGTCTCTCATCCGAAACGCGGAAGCATTTGCTCACTCACAGCAAACGTATTTTGTCATTACTCTTGTCATACTAAATGCTACAGAACGGGCGGTCTATACGAATGATAATATGCTGTCAAAAGACTGCATCAGTCGTCTCTCTGTAAATACCCTGCCTTTCATTTACATGTATAGATCATCATTTGACTGTGAACAGTCACTTTTGATGCCACTTGTAAGAGAAGCGAAACTAATATTCACAGTCATTTCTCTTTTGATTACGAGTTTGTTTAATGATAGATGCCATTTGTCGAAGGGATTAAGTGGCCTTGTAAATTTGTGCAACTTACATCTCATCACGTGCTCCCACTTTACAAACCACAATGTGACGGGAAGTGCCATAGTCATGTTTGGCATATATATTCTTCTTGTTCGTTTGTTGGTGGAAATATTACATAATCCATATCGCTAATTTCCATACCAGGGACTAATAAGCTAAACAAATCATTCTTAATTAGAAAAACAAAAACACACAAATGTTGCGCATTTTCCAAACACTTACCAAACACAAGATATTCTTTTCTTCAATATATGATATCATATGTATATATATATATATAGTATAGTATATATATATATATATATATATATATATATATGTTTTTGCCTCAGAATAATTGATTGAGAAGATCTTTAACATACTGATTGTCCAAATGTGGTGAATGACTCAACATGCCTCATGGAAACAATAAAAAAAAGGAAAGGGAGTTTATAAAGAGAGAGAGAGAGGGAGAGAGGGAGGGAGAAAAAAGAGAAAGATGTAATCAGGTTTCTGCATAGACTCCACGATCTACTAAAAACTGATACTATCACACTGACTCTGATCATCGAAAAAACAAACAAATATGGAACAATATTTCATTGCACCACTCATCAAACAATATCAACACATATTAGCACATGATAAATGTTCAGCACCAACCATTACTTCATGAAATCCTGTTCACCATCCCCCTTTCATTTACTTTACAGAAATACATATTTTCAATTATGTCTTTTGCTTCAGAGTCGAAGAGTTAAGTATGTTTTATCGCATCTCCACACTCAAGATATGAACAAACTTTGGGCAATACATGACTTTTCGTGATGAAGCAAAAACAAAAATAAAATAGTAAGACTAGGTTTCCTGCACCTCAAATTCCAAACAGATTTGGCCGCATTGTCATTCACAGCCCTGACCTTTTCGACGGTATGTTTTTAACCATCCTCATTGAAACTTCACATGCTACGTATGTATCCATGGAGCTGTCCATATAAAATCTCACACCACAAAGCATCAACAATCTTCGTTTGACATTACGTCGGTCCCGTAGATCCATTATCATGCCTAATGATGATCATGTCAATAATTTACAATATCATGCCATCTATTTACTAATGATGTCGAAACTGAGAATTTAATACAAATAGTTTTTACTAAACTGTTCCAACCTCCTGCTCGGGTGTGTATCGCTCCTTATTTTTCCTTATTTCTTCCTCTTTCGATTTCTAAACAAGTTGGATGCTTTTTGACCCAAAACAATAATACTCTTTATGCTTTTCTTCCTATCAAATCTTAACTTTCATTCAATTCATTTCATTTATTGTTAGTAAAACGGAAAATATTCATAAATTAAGTCACACACATGGTTACATTTACATAAAATGTATATTTGAAATTGAAATACAAGAGTTAGTAAAAACAACACAAATAAGATTATTACATTTTATTATCGTTATTATTACATTTTATAGATAGCACAGAAATAATTTCCAGCAGATTGATCTTATTCTGATAGCCATCCTCACAATGCAAAACAACGACGACGACAAGAACGAGCAGCGTGTCTATTAGATAATGATAATGATAATGATAATGATAATAATGATAATAATAATAATGATAATAATAATAATGATAATAATAATGATGATGATGATAATGATAATAATAACAATAGTAATAATAATAATAATAATAATAATAGTAATGATAATAATAACAATAATAATAACAATAATAATAATACAGTCTGGAATATCACGTTCATGGGGTCATTGACGTGATATTAACCCGTTCCGTACGGGAACCTGGTGACCTGGGTACTAATTCTATGGGCATTTCCTGTTCCAGGAGTGATTATCATATTGCAATTACGGGACCTGTGAAAGAGGATATCATTACTTTGCAAGGCTTCAGTGGGAATGAATGATATCAGGATATCACAGTCATTGGGTTTTGGATTAGCACAAGAACTTTACTTTACACTGTGTCACCCCTCCTTGCCCACAGAGATGGACCTCTCGGTGGGAAGGCGGGGACTGAGGACTACAGCCTTCCTTTTCACACTCCTCTGCTGCGTTATAAACCGTAAGTCTGCCTTTACATCTGTAATGCACAGTGTCCTTCTGTGCAACTGAAATCTATAAATGATTACATAATATATTGATCACCCATAACGTTCATCTCTCTCTCTATCAGTATATTTTTCTTACACATTTTTTGATTGCTCATCAGATCTTGATACAGGTTTAAATTTGTTAAGATAATTTGTTTTCATCAGTAATATTTTGCAATTATAGTTGTATGTCGGTCCTACAATCAGAAACGCATGCTGCAAATGAAATTCGATATTCAATTGCTTCTAAAATATCCCATCGTTTTCTTTCACATGCATATCATAAAATGCTTATAACTAACTTGGAGTAGAAAAAATCCGCACACTGAAGAAAATATGATTTTTATTGTACATTACTATTTCAACACCACAGGACAGACTGCTAATCAAATCATGTCTAGATTTTAAGACGATAAAAGACCTGTAATGAGGTCTTCTACGGAGTGCAATATTATTGAGCTGTCACTTTTTTTTGACAACAAGCAAAGTTAAAGGCAGCAACATAGTTTATGATTTATCTTTTCTTTCAGTTTGTTTAACGTAAACCTTAATTCCAAACTTGTTAATATCTGCTTATCACCATGAATGTGTCCAAGGTATATTGTTGATGACATCTTTGTAAAGTCACTTTGAGCTAGCAAAGAGAATGGCCTTTTCATGTAAAGATGATTTTGAAGGAGTGAAATCAAGGAAACAATTGATAAAATCATATTAAATGCAAAAAAAAAAAAATCAGATAAAGAATATCATGGAAGGTTGCTCTTTGCATATTTTTTTTTTGTTGTGAAAACAAACAAACAAACAAACCAGATATCTGTCAATCAAAAATACACATATAATGAACTATTGCCAAGATATATGCAAGTTTGGTATGATAATTATCAGTATGCGTTGTGGGGCGGGAAGCGTTTTTTTTAAAGACGGCACAGATTGGGGCATGGCGCGTGTTAAACCTATGGGAAAAACGTTGGGTTAGGGTTTTTGGTTATGGTTATGGTTATGGTTAGGGTTAGGGTTGGGGTTAGGGTTAGGGTTAGGGTTAGGGTTAGGGTTTGATGGTTAGGGTTAGGATTAGGATTAGGGTTAGGTTTAGGGATAGGGTCCCCGATAGATTTTTAGTTTCCCCAATCTGTGCCGTCTAAAAAAACACACGGGCGGGAACTATTAGACGTTATTCAAGTCGTCATTGTGTGATAACTTTGTGCGGCAAGAATGGGAAACACTTGTATAATTGAGTAGAAAACTGATTTCAGCATCTGTAGGCTGGAATGAACAATCTTTCATACGACGCGTATAGAGAATTTAGAGGATTAACCCAAACGTCGGCAAGTATGTGTGCATGTTCTACCTGACAGTACTTCTCTTGTTGATCATCGGGAAAAAAATGTTAAGCTCTCCCCTCTCTAGTGTTTTTCTTTCCTCTTGATACGTATAGAAAAGGACATGGAATTCAGTGACATGGTATAGTCATCACCGTCATTGCATTTAATAAAATATTGGTCGCATGAAAGTTAATTTTGATCCGCATATATGTATAACTTCTGACATTCTTACCTTTTACCTGTGTGATTCGTTTTTTTTTTTAATTTTAACCTCTGACACCTTTACCCAAAACCAGTTAACATAATTATTTTTGGAAAAAGCTTCAAGAACATGTAGGTCATGATCATTTATCCAGATATTAGCTGGTGTGTGTCGGAATATAATATTCTTTGGACCAGGGAGAATATGACATTTACGATCCTCGCAAACAGTAGCATGTGACGATCTGTCGACGAATCACATCGTAGTAATTGTAAAGGCCGTCAATGTACATGTACTCATTTTATGGCTGTGAACATATGTGACCCTGCACCTCAAAACAAACAAAAAGTCGCCAGACATGAATTTTTAGTTAAGACCATATTCTGAAAGAGCAGACTTTAAGCTTCAAAATTATGTATAACTCAAATCAAATGGACTCTCCTAACCTATCTAAATATTGGGTAGAAAGCACAAACTCAGGAAAAGTGTGAACTGAGAAAAGAGGCTCTGAAGTACAGTGTCTATTCAAGCGCTTAATCTTTACCAAACTGTGCTGGCTGTGCGATGAATGGGACAAAAAACAGGAAGTAAACCACCAAAGTGACAACAATGAAGGGATTATCAGATTAAACTGAAATTAAGCATGCCTCATTAACACAATTCTGTCCATAATTAGTGCCACATTTCAAAGCAGTAGCATTATCCTTTCAAAAGTTATTAGAGTTGAAAGTGAAGACTGTGGACAAGGTTTTTCAGAAATGAAAAAGGGATTCTAAAGACACACCTAATCACACTATTCTACCAAAAATGTTTGAGATAAACTGCTAAAAAACACACTTTCTGCCCGTTTCATGATACCCAATTTTAGCATAATGTAAAAGAAGACCCGCTCTTTCAGAAAATATGAAAAAGTCAAGTTCGGCTAGGTTGACCCATTTCACTTATTTTCAGTCCTCACGCAAAATCAGTGTGTGCGACTTTATGTTCGTTTTGAGGTGCACGGTCACATATCATTTCTGCTTTGATTTATTGTTGAAATTGACTGATTTTAAATCAAAGACTAAGATTATTTGGCTTAAAGTATAACATCTCCCATTGTGTTCATAGGACCTTTTTTTTTGCATAAATCATTGCCTTATCACAATGTTATTGTGTATAAATTTACATAAGTTTCCTTGCCATAGCATGTCGTAGTATACTGAGGGATTTTTTTTTTCAGAAACATACTTTGATTCTAGTTTTATAACTCAAGCTTGCAATATGTGCAGATACCCATGCATCCACATAGTTTGTACAAGTTTATAATCAGTTTGATGTATTCGCTCGGTTGCCTACAGAATACAATGAAAATCAAAATTCCCACTTTCCCTATTATAGTGATGTTTTGTAATGATTTTCTAACCATGACATCAGTTGTGTACTGTTTGCAAGGAAAAAAACAGTTCCTTTTGTAAGCAATATTGTTGCGATTTGCATATATCAGTGCCGTTCCAGTGCAGGCCCTACTGTTATATTTGCATAATCATATTAAAGAGTGTGGGACTATCGATTGCTATTCTTCCCGCCCTGCAAAGCATTATGCAATGAGGGAAAATTGACAGTAAAAATGATTTGAAAAATCTATACGTTTCGAAATTTCACGTCTTGTATACTTACTTACATAACTTATGCGTGTTAAATAATTATGGAAATATTTTGAGCAGCTGAAGTGTTTTGTTGCGAGAATATTGTCTTATTCCATTAGCTTTTGTTCGATACTAGGTTCAAAGCGATTTAAGACATTGTCACATGATTGTGTTTTGTTTGTTCTGATTATCTATGTATAGATATTGATATGCATATTATGCAAATAATAGGTTGTTTGCATAGAGACAGAATGTCTCTTTAGATGATTCATTTGCTTTTGACCCAAGGAACATCCATCCCAGGTTCAAACTTTGCAGTACACGATCTAGTGCTTAACAGATTAGAAATTCTTTCAAAAATGCAGATTTTTGCACAATAACTTGCATGATTATGCAAATTTTATGTTTATTCACAAAGGTATGAAATCAATTTTTGCTGGAATTGTTTCCACATACTGAGTACTCTATAATCATAATACTTCTACCAAATTAGGTATTTCTGCTCGATGCACATATATTATCATTAACATTTTATATGTATTTTGCATAAATTATGCAAATTAAGGCTTATTTGCATAGATACAGATTGTCTCTTTAGATGAAACATTTTCAATTGTCCTTGGGAACATCTGTGCCAAGTAAGACATTTGTACTAAAAAATGCAGCGTTTATCCTCTACTATTGAGCCTCCTCTGTGATACACTGTCTGAACACGTGAAATAATATGCTCATTCTCTTCAACTTGTAGGACCCGTACTTTATTTACTATTGATACCTATAGAATTTCAATGATACTATACATGTTATTTACATAATCTACTTAAAAAATAAAGTTATTTTTAAAGATAATATAAAGTTTTGGTACCTCAAAAGTTTCCCTGAATTTCCTTGTTTTAGTTTGTATTTCAGGTTAAAGTACCTTTCATATAACTAACACTGTGAGACTTACTCGCCCCAAAGTGCTCTCATGTCTTAGTAATCATGCAATAATGGTTTCGTACCAGAGCCGTCGCGGTACCGCCGTACCGCGAGAATCAATACACAGTACACGTATTGTACGAAACCATTACTGCATGCATGATAACTGCGACTAGCAGCCCCATACGCATAGCTAACTGCGACCAGCAGCCCCATCATTTGCATACCTAAATGGGGCTGCGCATTGTAGCATTCAGGATCACGACAGACGTATAGTATCGCGGGTAAATATCAACTTAAAATCCAAAAATTGCTTCAATTTAAACACTCACCGGTTAAGTTGAAGTATTGAAAACAGGCTTCGGGCAACGTTTGGTTCTGCCAATAGTCCCTTTCTGTTCGAATTGATGACTGAATGTGACTCGGTCGAGAGGACCTTGGGAAAGCTACACTGTATCGACGGCCAGCGCATGCGCACACAGACATCTTATCCGTTCATGGATTTGAAATTTGCGCTGACCGTCAATTCAGTGTAGCTCTCCCAAGGTCCTCTCGACCGAGCCACATTTAGTCATCAATTCGAACAGAAAGGGACTAATGGCAGAACCAAACGTTGCCCGAAGCCTGTTTTCAATACTTCAACTTAACTGGTAAATCTTCAAATTGAAGACATTTTTGGATTTTAAGTTGATATTTACCCGCGATACTACGTCTGTCGTGATCCTGAATGCTACAATGCGCAGCCCCATTACGCTATGCGTATGGGGCTGCTGGTCGCCGTTAATTGCATGATTACTAAGACATGAGAGCACTTTGGGGCGAGTAAGTCTCACAGTGTTAGTTATATGAAAGGTACTTTAACCTGAAACACAAACTAAGACAAGGAAATTCAGGGAAACTGTTGAGGTCCCAAAACTTTTTGTTATCTTTAAAATTTTGTATTTTCTACAAAAGGACAAGCGGGAGGTCACCATCAACAAAGAGAATGCATCATAAGTAAGTGATTACCAATGAGTGTGAACATGTTAACAATTGGCCATTCAATTTGCTACTGGGAAGAAAAAAAGACCAATGTAATATCTATGTATACGTGCTCGTGTGTATACACTATAAGCTCAATCAGTTACTCCAGAGTATTATGTTGATAAAAATGATAATAGTACGCCGTTCATTGTATAAGATAGATGCATGCGTTTGCCATTATCAGGTGGCAAGATTTTATTAAATACCGGTACGTGTATTTAGTGTGCTTGCAAAAAGGGGACTTAGAGGAATGTACGTTTTCTTCCATTGGCATAATCATATCAAAATCTTAACCGGTGGTAATACAAGTATTTTGGAGAAATTTGGGATATAAATTTTGATGTACTTTTAGTTCAAGAATATATATATATATATATATATATATATATATATATACACCCACTTGTAAAATGTATATAAAAGGCCTTGTAAAAGAATACTGGTCTGTAAAGTCGTCATGTTCTCATTCAATACACTGTCCCCAAACCTAACGTTTATTATAGGCATTTTCTTAAACCGTTCAAGGCAAGAAATAATGTTATCCTTTGAATTCAATTCCTCACCAGATTGGAATGATAACCACCATGGATCAAATAGAAAACGGGTATTTAAAACAGTTATTGTTTGCCAACAAGGAAATGCGTACCCCTGCACTACTAGCATTTCACTAGCACTGTATGATCATGTTGCTGTTCTGGCACGCTTGAGTACAATAGTTAATTGCACCAGGGAGGTGTTAGAAAAGGAGAGACAACTCTTCGTAATTCATGCAAACACATGTTTGGGTTCAAAGCGTTATGTACAATGGGATGTCTAGCATTCCACTATACGCTTTGAAGTCATGCTCTGCACCGCTCTAGTTGCAAGGCGAAGCTCGGAGAAGAAGAACGCATTTCACCTTTCGTTGAATTACAAGCTTTATTTCCCCGTAAAATTTTAAATGAAATACTCGAACTGATTAAGGGTAGTTTAGGAAAGAATTCAATGTTATAAACATGTATTTCTAGTTTCTTCGTAATGCGCAAATCGAAATGAAATGAAAATTAGGCCCTCTTAAAAACCTAATAATTATTTTTCTATAGTTCGCACATTTCCGCATGTTAGTTTTCTATCCTTTAATGTGGGATGTTTTGATCTTTCAAATAAAGTACTCCGCTAAAGCGTGCTCCAGCCAGTTTTGCCAGCGTGCTTTTAAACTATTTGCTGTTAAAACTGTCAGTTTTACACTGCATTTTGTTTCCCTGCTCCAACTCAAGGTACACAAAGTCATTGTTGCCATCACATTGAAAGAGAGAGAGCGAAATGCAGAAGGGGCAAGTATTTCTAGATGTGAGAGCGCTAGTCCCGTTTATTGATGCTCTCTTTTGTCAAAGCACCTGATTTCCACCTGTAGTTAAGCGCATAACTTCTCCTCGGTGCCGCGCATGACTTCAAAGGAGAGCAGGAGTTGTCTCTCCTTTTCTAACACCTCCCTGATTGCACAGAACTGTATCTGATTAGAAAAAGACATGATAGTTTGCTCAACCGCATTTGTCTTCAAAGCGGAAGATTTTATACAAATACACATTCACAAGACAATAGATCGCTCAATTTGTGAAAGTTGTGTTGCCTGTTTTATTAAAGGAACGTTTAAAGTTGACTTGTCTATGCAGTAAGCTTCCAGTATGTTTTTTTTTTCAGATGTTTTTCCACCTGCTTATCTATCGTCTCGTCAAGTTACAATTTACTGGTCTGCCATCGGTCAGGAATGCCAACTTGTCTATAACGGGGAATGGCATGTGTCTCACAAAATTGCAGCTGCAGATCGTTGTCAAGATGAACGTTCATCCTCCTCTCAATGGCTTGATACCCCTACGTCTCATTTGACTAATCGTGACACTTATTATGATATATATGGGTATTGGCATGATCATCTTCGTCATTATGGGAATGGAACTTTGAAAAACTTGAATCCACTTACCACTTATGAAGTCAAAGTGACGCTGTCGAACCCACAGAGAGACTCAAACACCATCTTGGTTAACACAACGGCAGAATATTACGGTAAGCTCATGACAAAGTCAACCTTGCCTCCCTATCTTATTAGCAGTCAACAGGAAGAAATATACACTCTTAAGATATTGGATAAATTTAGTTGGGTAATTGTTGGTTGGTTAAAAAAAAATCATCATTCTGGGCAATTATCGCCCGGTTGAGCTTTTAGGTGATTAAACCAACATTGTTCAATTATTTTTACTTAGATATTGGGCGAATATTTACCAACAGATTGGTAATGGAGAGTTGGGTACTTCTTGCCCCGCTGTTGTGTAAGTGACGCATTCCCTTTGCGTGTTGGGTAATTTTTGTTGGGCAACTGATAAATTGGGTAGAAATTCGCCTTGTATAATTTATCAACATTATTTTGCACATTAAGCCTGGGTATTTCTTACCAGTACTTGGGTGATTTTGTTACGTTCCTTTCTAAGTTGGTAAATTTTCATGGACAAGTAAAAAAGTCTGTGCGTGTACGCGTGTATGTGTGTATGTATGTGACGGTGTGTGTGTGTGGTGTAGGCCTAGGTATGGAAGGATGGCCGAACCTTACGAATTTATAGGGGATGCCAAGAATTACTATATGGTGTTCTCCGTTTTAGGAATGGGGGTGGGGGGGGGGGGGAACAACACACACACTCACACACACACACACGCACACACACACGGTATTGTCTGAATATACAGTATATATATATATATATATATATATATATATATATATATAATAACTAATATATATAAGCAAGAGCTACATTGTGGATGTATTTTCACATAATTTCCTTACGTTTCCCTTTATTCCGTCAACACCAGAGGGGTTAAAAAACAACATTGTGGGAGTATCTGTCTGTGGGAGCAAACTACAGGATACTCCTACAATATTGCTAGTTTGTGTTTTGTGTGTGAGTGTGTGTGTGTTTGTGTGTTTGTGTGTGTGTGTGTGTGTGTGTGTACGTGCATGTGTGTGTCGGCCTGTGTGCAAATAGTTAGATGACACAATATGAAACCCATTATACCTGACTGGACTTGCTTACCACTTCATTCCAGATTAAAATCTAGTAACTAAAACATTGATATTTTGATACCAGTTGATACCAGTTGGTTTCTATTGGTTTCTACTGGTTTTTGCTCATGAATATTGAAATGAAATGAAATGAAATGAAATTTATTCATATTCCACATAGTTGACATTATAATGATGAATATACAGGGTGTAACACATAGTGGACATTATAAGCATATCATAACTATACAGGGTATATTATACAAGAAAATCGTGATATTTTGAGATAATATTACATGTACAAATGTGGAGGGGACTACTTAGAAGCACTGCTTGTTAAATGTAGTCCCCCTACAGATTATAGACAAAATAATATCAAAGATAAGGCGGAGTGGAATAACGAAAACAACACATATACATTATTTACAATGGCACAATTATGAACTGTACTATGGATATACAGTATGTCATGTAATGTTACAAAGCACATGTGTCATATGTTTATGCATATTCATAAGCTATTCAAATTCTCTTCGTGAAAAAGTTAATATTGTTAAATGTAATGTTTTTTATGATTTCAATAAACTCTGAAATGTCTGAAATGTTTTAGAAGTTTATTGAATATTATTGCCGTGATATTCACAATTTCAACTTGAACCTTTGATGAGGTATTTTCATATTCTTATAATGAAAGTGTAATCTACAATCTACATGGTAACCATGTCTTAAAACATTACAACCAAATGGCCCTATATATGTGAATGAAAAATCCCTGGTACTAACTAGGTCTAGGATGTAGGCTAAGCCTAGATGTGCTTGTAGGTATAGGCTTTACGACTGTCTGTAGGATTATGATAGGTTAGATATGAACAATGTCTTGACATACACATGTTCTGGTAAACACCCATACATAAAAAAAAATCAACATAAAAAAAAAATTCAACACAACATTTTTCATTAACCAAAATTTAACTTACTAAACAGTTTGACAAATGGAAGTTGGGCAATATCTAATTGGGTAAACATTGGTTGGGCAAATGATTACCCAACTCAAAATATAACCAACGTTAGGGAGATTGCAAAGTTGGGTAAAGTCTGATTGGTCAACAGCTGATGGGCAATCTAATTTGCCCACCCACATAGCAAACTCGTTACCCAACATCAGTTGCGCAGATTTTAACCAATAGTTGCGTGGACAGTATGTTGCCCAGTGTTAGTTAAAAGTTGGGCATTTTTTTTTTTTGCCCAACTATTTTAAGAGTGAAAAGATGTCTTTCAGAATATATAAAGGTGCCTATCACATTCGTGGTAAATATTAAAGCTGTGATGGTCAATTCTAGCACGTAATGTCATGTTTCTGTAGATGTTTATGTCAATTATCAATGGTAATGACCACTACTGAATAATAATGCCTATTACGCTAATATAGTTTTCATCCACCTTCTTCAATCCTTTGTAGTTGTTGTTTTTTTAGCAATATTTCCCTGAGTAATCGCGTCACTAAACGTTCTCATATTATGATTACAGAATTACTCTGACCATGCACATAGTTGCGGAAGTCGGTAAGATATTCTTCGTGGTTGTTTTGTTGTAATTCTATCACTGCCTCAGTTTTTTTTACAAGTTGTAAGAAATATTTACTCGCATACTTCATTTCTAGCTTTGATGATGCTGTTTGGTTATGTGGCAAGTACCATGCAAGTAAGGGTTCGTCAGAAATCACAGAGGGAGAAGCATGAGTGTTCATTTTGCTTTCCACGCCATTCTGTGTTCTGTGTTAGTAGTCTTATGCCAGTGATCATCAATATTCAAGTTATATTATTGTCTGATATCTGCAAGTGCTATCGAATTTTCTTCGCTTAACCACATACGTCTCTGATGAGATCCTCAGCTTCTACTCTGGCAATATCAGTTACTGTATATCTTTTCTCTACCCCTATCAATGTCACCAATTGTCTCTTCGGTCACGTGTCACAGGTTTTGTCTTGGTTACTTGTAAAGACAATGAGCTCGTAAAGTTCTGTAATAATTCTTCATGCTTATTGTTGTAAGGGGGATGTATAGAATAACGTCACTTGTCAGGATGGCTCATTCTCACCCAGAATACATAATTTCGTCCGATGGATATGTATGTTCGGTATCGAACATTTTATATACGAGGTGGGCTTCACGTATCTATCCATATGATAAATGCCATTCAAATGCAAATTTCAATTGCCCCCCCCCCCCCCCGTAGCTTAAAAGTTCTTTGAACCCCTGTTGCCCCGACAACGCCAGCGAAACCCCTCTCACATTTCCCTATAAAGGCTCGTGCGCGCGCGATCTCTTCCTCTTTCGATGCCGGCGTACAGGCTGAAACCGCAGAGCGGGGAGGAGGGGGGGGGGGGGGGGGGACCCATAGGTAAGTAAAGCTTATCTCGTAGATAAAATGTTCGACACGGAACATACATATCTACTTCATTTCGCTTTACTTACCTATCCATATTATAAATGCCAGGTTCCAACAGATCCGAGGATGGAAGGACTGCGGGAGAAGCCTCATTCCTAAGGAAAACTTCCCCATGTTATAGAGCACAACTAAGTGAGCTGGCTCCTCGTCGTTTCAAGAGCTTCAGTAAAGGATGGGTACTACTTCTTACTACGACAAGAAAGAACTGCGGAGGCAAAGGTAGCCTCACTCGAAATCACATCTGATAAATAATAGGATGTAAAATAATGTGTTAGGATTATGCCGGGTAAGCGGCCCTTAGTATGTCTTCTGGTGGAACTCCCTGAAATAGTTATGCCCTACTATCATGGTCCCGAACCTTCTGGGTGAGGGTAGAAGTCGTATCCCCAGCTTTAATGGCCTGCACTATCCAACGTGAAATAATATCAGGGAAAACAGAATCATGGGGAGAGTTGATACTGACGAACAGATTATCTGAAGACTTAAAGGCCCGTACTGAGCACCACAGTTTGTCCTGGGATATTGAGGACAGAGTCTTAAGAGAAGGAATGAGGGTCTCACCTGGCGAAGTATTCACGGTCTGGCTCTTAGCCACAAATTTAGCATGAGGAATAAGCCTAGTTTCCGAACGAATATGTCCAGGTTTAATTGAGAGATCATGAAGAAAACTGCGTCTTCTCCCACAAGTAACTGCTATGAAGAAAACGGTTTTCGTGGTTAGATTAGCAAGAGAGCTGCTATGCATACGTTCAAAGGGGGCCTTAGACAGAGCACGCAAGACTCTAGATAAACTCCAAGAAGGACTCAGTTTCTTCTGGTGAGGCTTAGACAGAAAAAGAGATGTCATTAGTCTAGAAAAAAGTGTTGATGAGCCTACTGTCTCTCCAACCCCGAAGCCTTTATGTAAGGCTGAGATAGCTGCTCTGTAGCCTCTGATGGACGAGAAGGCTGAGCTTTTATCAAATAGGTGCAGGAGGAATTCTGCAATGTCACCTACAGGTGCTGTGGAAGGGATCCACCTTCTTATCGTTGCACCATTTGAAGTAGTACTGTAGTCTAGAGTGGTAGGTAGTCCTTGTTGTCGATCTAAGAAATGTGGAGGAAATCCTGGATAGAAAGGCCCACCTGGGACGCGATTTTCCTGAAATTGCGCATAATGTCAGCTTTAGATTGGAAACATTGTGATGATGTGTCGTTGTCCCTGGTTAAAGGAGGAGGTCCTCCCTGTCAGTGAGCATGACTGGAGGGAAGATCAGGAGGTCTACCAGTGTGGGGATCCATAGGCGTTTCGGCCACCAGGGGGCTATCAGAAGAAGGGTCCCCTTTAGTAGATTCGCTAGCACATTCTTTAACACCTATGGTATCAGTACAAATGGGGGGATGCGTACCCCAGACAGTTGTTCCACGGCATTGTGAATGCGTCCGTCGTTAAAGATGCTGGATCGTTGTCTTTCGTGCAATATGCTGGCAGTTGCCTGTTGAGAGTCGATGCGAATAGGTCGACGTGGGGAAGTCCGAATTTGTTGAAGATCCGTTTGACAATGCTTGGATTGATGAGTTGCCACTCTGAGGAGAGATAACTTCCCCTTGACAAGAAGTCTGCCACATCGTTGTCTTTTCCTGGTATGTGTGAGGCTGATAGTCTTGTTTCCACAGAATCGTACCAATTTCGAATCTCTAAGGTTAGATTGCACGAGTGATTTGATCTTGTGCCCCCCTTGTTTGTTTGCGTAGGATACTACCGTAAGGTTGTCATTTCTAGAATGTTTATGTGCCGACCTTTTTCCTTTTCTCCCCGAGTTCCTTGAGCTTCGCCCGAGTTTAGCACTGCACCCCAACCCATGCTTGACGCGTCTGTGAGAATAGTCAGAGAAGGGACTGGGGATATAAACGGTTTTTCCTCAGGTAAGGCATTTGGGGTAGTCCACCAACGAACAGCCTGAGTAATAGTTCTCGTACGAAAGATAATTTTTGTCATCGGATCCCTTTGTGGGCGATATTGGCTAAGAACGCCATTTGAATTTTTCTCATTCTCCTTCTGCACTCTCAGACCGTGTCCACGAGGCTTGCGAGGAGGCCCAAAAACTGTAGCCAGTGTTTGGCCTGTGCTCGAGTTTTACTTAGCAGGAACCCCCTACTTGATGTACATTGTCTATTCTGTGAAGCAGAGGTCGAGCGAGAGGTAGCTTTAGGTCGAGTTAGGCGCCCAAGAATTCCGGACTTTGAGTGGGCTCAAGCTGGGCCTTCTTGTGGTTTATAAGAAACTCTATAAATTTGGTAAACAGATCTAGTGTTATGTTGAAGTGATGGCGCAGCATGTCTGCAGTGTCTGCTACCACAAGCCAGTCGTCTAGATAGACGAAGATTCTGATGCCCCTTTGTCGTCAGTGGGCTGCGATTGTCTGTACAATTCGTGTAAATGCGGGGTGCAGTCTTGAGACCGAACGGCAGAGCCCGATACTGGTACATTTTGTTTCCCACTGCGAAGCCGAGAAGATGCTGTGCAGTACGAGCAATGGGGACGTGAAGGTAGGCGTCTACTAAATCTATGGATGCCGCCAACTCGTTTGCTTTGATGAGAGGGAGTACAATTGTATGTTGCGAAGATTTTCCATTTTGAATGTTGAACTCACAATGTAGCGGTTCAGCTTTTTTTACATTCAACACCATGCGGAAACCGCCTTTTCGTTTGGGAGTCAGAAAGGCTGCCGAGATTACAGGATGCCTTCTTGTGTGAACCTGTTTCATTGCCCGTTTGATTAGTTAGGACTCTAATTCTTCTAGTAAGACCCTTCTTTTTCTCGGATTTGTTGGCAGTTTCGTTTGCGTGCTTATGGTTGGGAGCATGTTTGAGTTTGTCAGCTTGGGGGCATAGCCCTTCTGGATTATTGAAAGAACCAATTTGTCTGTCGTTATCTGCGACCATTGATGGGCAAATACTTTGAGTCTGCCCCCTACTGGGGTTTGCCCTGAACGCTGTTTGAGATAGTCATAACTGCGAAGAGTGGTCTCGCTGAGGGGCAGTTGACTGCGTTTTAGAGGTGGCTGACTGCTGTCCCCGAGGTCTTCTGAACGGTCTTCCACCCCGCTCTCTACCTTCCGGCCTGCGAGAATCGAGCGATGGCCTGTAAGACTGACTGTACGGTTGTCCTCGATATGAGAAACCTTGAGAAGAGCCACCTTCACGGAAGGATCCTGACCGCCGAGGTATTTGCTCTTCTTAGGGCCGAAAGTAGCGGTTGGACTTGCTCAGTTTGTAGGCGGTCTTGTCTGCTGTGCAATATGCCGCAATTGTGTCCTCCAGTACCTGCTGAAACTGTCCAGCAAAGAGATCTGCAGCGCCATATGGCAATTTTCTGAGTATGGTGTCAGCTTCCTTTTCTAGCTTGAGCTGTTCCATCACCTAAGCTCTGCGGAATTTGGTGCACGGTAATGCTGTTCGAGCGGCCTGTTCAAACTGAACGTCCGAGCTACGGAGAAGTAGGTCAGAAATATTTTTCTGATCTTTTTTATTGATATCAAGGTGGTCTGCTTCCCTTTGGGCTGTGATCAAATAACTCTGGTACGCTGCTAATCTCATAGAGGAGCGTGTTACTTTGTCGATGAGAGAAATCTGAGAGTCTGCCTTTCTGAATGCCCGCGATCTCATTACATGATTGAAGTTAGTTTTACGGGGACGTGCATCTCCCACGCGGAATGCTAACTCTGGGATTAAGGGGTGCTAAATACGGCATTAATGTCCTTGCTGTCGAAGCGAAAACCGGAAACCATGTCCACATGAGCGCGGATTCAGGGATGAGTGAGCCAGTTAATTATAGCAAGCAGCGAAAGGGGTGTCGAGTTTCACTGCGCTGGGTCCCTATGACTATGAGCAGACAATTCAGAGTCCAGGCAAAATATCGGCTTGGCATCACTGTTTCCCGCAGCATCGGTATACTCGGCCTTTACCTCAGGGCAGTACTTAATAAGTATTTCAGCGGCAGTCTGACCGTCCCTTCTACCTGCCTGGTTTTTTTATTTCTTTCTCGGAGGGAGGTTGATCATCTGTAAAATGGCTTTCCCGACTATCTGATATGATATAGTGCACTGAGTGAGAGGATGGGAAATTGTACATATGTAACATCGTCTGCCCAGTTTCTCGAACGAGACCCTATTTTTGGAGGGTGATAGCCAAACTCATCGTCGGTATAATCACCCTAAGTAACCGCT
This sequence comes from Diadema antillarum, assembly GCF_040938485.1. Lineage (NCBI taxonomy): Eukaryota > Metazoa > Echinodermata > Echinoidea > Diadematoida > Diadematidae > Diadema > Diadema antillarum. The sequence goes on from NW_027271302.1 coordinate 1,021,840, forward strand.
GGTTCGCGAGATCCCGATATCTTCCCCTTCGCGACGGCGGGGGGGGGGGGGGGGGGGGGGGGGAGTCCTATCTCGGAAGGAGCTTGTGATACGGTGGCTGGAGTGGGTGTGGTAGGCGATAATGTCCGTCCGGAGAAACACGCCGGGGGACCTTATTTCCGGGATCGAATTTAGGAAATAGTATCATAAGACCGAACATCTGTTGCGCAAGGACCTAATCGCCGCGGAGGGGGGGGGGGGGGGGGGGGGGGGGCTCGAATCGCCGGGATTATACGAAGAAGCCTATTAGTCCATGGGCCAAGACCCGAAAAATGGGTTATTGGTACCACCTGAGGTGGCAATTTCTAGTTGTGCATTTTGAAATGGCATACAAATATCTAAGGATCATATTTTGCTATGATAGCATTTCCAGAGTAGTAGCTTTGTCATAGATTTCAGCCATTAACCCGACCAATACCAAATAGTTATTGACGCTCTGTGACCAAAGACAGGCAGAGTGTGACCTTTGATAATTTCAAGATTTTTCAACCTATTCCTCTGAAATTTGGCACATTTATTCAGCATAATCAATGCTCTAAAAAATGACACCATCAAAATTTCACCAAAACGTCGGATGGGGTGCACTCAGTCACAATTATTCTAAAAACAAAGAAAAAAAAATCAAAATGATATTCAACTACTTTGTTCTAAATCATGAATTGGGCATGTGAGGTAAAACAGAATCAAATTGTGCTGTTATTTCATATCTACGACAAAAGAACATATTTTTTAGCCTTATTTTGACAAATTTATTGCAATTAAAGGGCCAAATCTTGCAAGAAAGTGGTGTTTACTACATAAGAAATAAAGACAAAATTAAAGAGGGCGCTATAACCGTTTTGATAATTAATGAATATTTCGTTGAAAAAACCTTCGTTGTGGTTATGACTGTACATAATCAATTATGTATTGTTTTGAAGCAGATTAGCAGGTGCTAACACAATTGTTATGGAGACGCTGCTATAAAATAGTATTATTTAGGACAAATATATCACCTCGGAAAATGTAAAAACAAAATGCACAGAAAAACAAAAGTTATCTAATCAATATTTCTTGTGAAGAAATTATATCGAGGCATCTAGAGACTTTTCCCAATTATACATCTTTGGGAAAGCACTAAAAATGAATTATTCACAACTTGATTTTGTATGCTGGTTGCAGTGATAACCAGAATGGATCAACACAAATAAGTCATATTTTGATTGTTTGAAATATGGATATCATCGGATAAGAAACTCAGCAACGGCTGTAGAGTATAAAAAGGGAGATGTTCGTCTCGCCTCCCTAGGGAGGACCTCACTTTGGGGCTTTTCATGGTCAACATAATATCAACCTACTTTAAGTGACATAATCCGACCCTAATAGCGGTATTCACATATAGATATAAATTTTATAGCACACAAATCCATACGTCACGCTGGCCCAGATATTTCGAATAAACTTCCACTTGAGTTACGTAACACCAAGTCTATTTATTCATTAAAAAAACAGTAAAGAAAATGATGATCTCACAGTACCAGTAATACTTTATGTAGAAACCCTAAACAACTCATTCTTTATTCATTGTTGTATCTATCATGTTTATTTCTGAGTCTTTGCGGATGCACCTGCAGTATACTGTTCTCCTCTAATCTTATCGGGATTCATTCCTAATCTGTTGTTCATTGTTCATTCTATATTGGGCAAATCATGGTTCTCTATAGCGTCATACCCTGAAAGGGCACATAGAATGGTGCGCTTCGTATATGATTGTTTTTGTTTTCTTTCTCTTCTCTCTCCCTCTCTCTCTCTCTCATTCAATGTGACTTTAATGTAACTTTTACATGACAAAAGCAACACTAAATGAATACATCACTGTAACTTCAAGTGTAAGCAATCGTGCTGTATGCAAAGCAGATAATAATTATGTCCATTGTTGTGCAATGCGATTGTATCCCCAGGCACTAAATAGCATCAACTTTTGCTTCATCTTCACGTTTGCACGAGGGACAGAGATCCCCCCCCCTGCCTTCTTCAAACATAAAGGTGAATATTGTGAAGACTAGGCGCAGCTTCACAAGCCCTTTCCTTCTTTTTTTTTTAAGCAGATCTATCATTTTAAGTCACTATGTTCATTTACAATATCATTTATTATAATTCATGGTAGTATACCGGTACATTTTATTTGCATTACCTTTCATTGTTGGATGGAAATAAAGCGATAGTGGCGTGGCATTCACGTTTTCACCGGAAAATGATGAATAATTAAAAAAATATATATAAAAATACGGCAAAGTGCACAAGGAATTGCATTTTTTGCTTTTAGATAAAGGGATATATACTGTATAATAACCTTTGATTATTCCCTTCGTTGTGTTGAATAAAGACTAAGCGCACCGCTTAAGGCGCCCGGCCTCAAGGCGGTCAAGGCGGTCGGACGTGCCTCTTCTGATGCCTCTTATTTTCTGCTTTTCTGATTCTCTCCAAGCCTAGGAAAGTCTTATTTGGACATTTTATTTGATTTATCTGATATACAACCCCAACCTGCCGCGGCATATGGGAGACGAATCCCTTGACTTTTCTCACAACTGTGTTATTTGGACATTTCGGGTAAGCAAACATTTTGGGCTTCTCTTCTCACAACTAACACCCATCTAATTAACCACTTCGTTTTCCCCGCCAAATTGGCACCTGCCAATGATGGCGGCCAGTGCTTCACATACCCAACTTGATGGGTACTCTGCCCCTTTTACTGATAAAGAGGGGGACTTTCAGACCGTCGGATCAGCTAGAAGACGGCCGGAAAAACGTAAAACGCGCGAAGGTAGTATCCAGAGTGTGGAAAAACTTTCATTTAAGGCAGATTCGTCATCCGGATCTGAGAATGAATTCCAAGATGTCGGTACATTTTGTACCCCCGCCACTGATTCGAGAACCCCAAATCTGAGAGCGTTTATCAATGCTATCAGCAAAGAAATATCCCTGAGAAATGTCAGCCCACTTACAATCGCAAAGTCGGTCCAAACCTGCTGTGGATCACCCCCAGAATTTATCAAAACTACAAGGACCGGAATCCTAGTGAAATGTGCCAATGTCAAACAAAAAAAAAAACGACTCCAAGAAATCCAAATGATAGGAAATATTCCTGTAGCAATTAATAAACAGCTGAACTTACAGAGAGGTGTGATATCAGGAGTACCAACGGAAATGTCAGAAAAGGAAATAGAGAAGGAATTAAAAAGTCAAAGAGTAATGAGTGCTAAAAGAATTGTGAGGAAAGTAAAAAAGAACTCAGACACTGACATGGGAGACGATCGCGAACAGGAAACACCAACACGCAGTGTGATTCTTTTCTTTGATACAAAATCTCTCCCAGAGGTAATTTCGCTATGTTTTCAAAGAATGCAAGTCAAAGCATACATTCCTCCCGTGAGGAGGTGTTACAAATGTCAAAGTCATGGACACACGGCAGCAACGTCATGCAAAACAAAGATGTGTCAGGTGCGGGGGAGAACATTACGTTCGAGGCCTGTACCAAAAAGGACCAGCCAAAATGTGTCAACTGTGGAGGGTTACATTCAGCCACATACCAAGGCTGTGAAAAGGCCAAGAAAGCGAACGAAATCCAGAGAATAAGAGTTGAAAACAAATTAACATACGCACAAGCAGCAAAAGAATTCACCGAAAAACAACAAAACCACGACGCATCCCCAACTTCAAATCAAAGAAACGACATCAATGCAGACAAAAGGAAAACCCAGACCATTGTACAGGCACAACTTCACAGAAATCCAGAACCCAACCCATCAGCTGCCAAACACAACCCCGCCAAATCTCGGCAACTCCCACAAATACCTACGTCCAAACAGCCAATTCCACCAAAAACCTCGCACAACGAAACAACAATGGAAGAAAAGGCTTCACCCCCAACCCTGCTGAAAGAAAACTTCCTAACAACAGCCACCAACGAGCAACTGATTCTTTTCCTCGTCAAGCTCTTGGTTATCTTCGTTAAAGACCGGCCAGAGGCAGAAATACTCTCTTTCATCACTACAGTACTGCCGCTAACCAGTTCTCACTGCTATCACACCAGGTACAAGCAAGTTAATGAACCTCATCGTACCCACTCTCTTTATACTACAATGGAATGCGCAGGGCATGCACGATCATGGGGATGAACTGGTAAAGTACTTAGATTCTAAAAGAGAAGAAATTATTCATGTGATATGTATACAGGAAACGTGGTATACAGAAAATCAAATAACTCATATCCCTAATTATACTTGTCTCTCGAAAATCAGGGACTCCCGTCTTTGTGGATGCGCTATTTACGTACATAATTCCCTGAATTATAATTACCCGAGTTTGAAAATAGATTGTGAAATGCAGTTGATAAATATCTATTTAGATGATTGTATCATCTCGATTATTAATTATTATAATCCATGTAATAAATTGAAAGAAGAAAATCTGAATGAATTATTGAATTGTGTAAAAGATGTATCACATTTATTAATACTTGGAGATTTTAATTCCCATAATAAGTTATGGGGAAGTGCAAGAACAGATGGTAACGGTCGTATAATTGAAAACTTTCTTATGCAGAATGATATGGTAATTCTTAACGATGGATCTGGGACTAGAATCGACCCACACACCGGCAAGATATCTTGCCTTGATCTATCTATCACTTCACCGTTCCTAGCAAATAGATGTGAATGGCGAGTTTTATCTGATAGATTCGGAAGTGATCATTATCCCATTAAAATAGATTTGTATCTCGGCAACAAACAATTTACACATGATCCAAGTTATCATCCCACAAGGAAATGGTCCTTTAAGAGAATGAACTGGAATGCTTTCGAGTCTACTAGTGAGAAACATTTTCGAAATTTTAACTCAGAAACATATAACAGATTAGATGTATTGGAAATGTATGAATTATTTATGAAGTCTCTCACAGTTGTACTCGATGAGTGTGCGCCACAGTATAAGAAATGTAAAAGGAATCCTGTTCCTTGGTGGACAAAAGATTGTTCGATAAAGATTAAAGAAAGAGACAGAGCAAAAAATAAGTTAAGAAAGTGTCTCTGTGAAGAAAATTTGAAACTTTACAGGCAAAAGAAAGCAGAAGCCCAAAGAACCATAAGACAAGCAAAACAAAAATATTGGCAGGCCTACTGCGCAAAATTAGATAGATTTACCCCAACCTCGCAAATCTGGCGTTTTGTTAAAAGACTAAACGGTTTATCAGTGAAAACACCTAAACTCCCTGTTCTAATTACAAACGACAGATTTATAATCAAAGATGAAGAAAAGGCGGATAAATTTTCAAACAGTTTTATTTTCATGGGGAGAACTAATACTCATAATAGAACGGAAAGAGAAATTGATGAAGAAATTAACAGCCTCCCTTTTAGGGAAACAGGTCATATGATGCTGTCAATTAATGAAAATTTTCAAATGAAGGAATTAGAGAAGGCCCTGCAGATGTAATCTTCTACAACACCTGGGGAAGATCAGATAGGATACCAGGTATACAAGAACCTTCCAAAAATAGGCAAAGACATGATGCTTTGTATAATAAACAAAATATGGGTGACCGGTGAAATTCCTGCACCGTGTAGGCACTCAGTGCTGATTCCGATTTTGAAACAAAATAAAAACCCGACAAAAACACTTTCATACCGCCCAATTGCTTTAACATCATGTTTTATGAAAACAATGGAAAGTATGGTAAAAAAGCGACTCCAGTTTTATTTAGAAAAGTATGCTCTTTTGCCTCCAGTACAGAATGGATTCAGAAAGGGACGCTGTGTAGTAGATAACATTGTTCACCTGCAGAATGACCTACAGAAGAATTTGGAAACAGGAATAAAGACAATACAGTAGCAGTATTCATAGATTTAGAGAAGGCTTTTGATTCCCTGTGGATCAAAGGACTTTTATTTAAACTGAGTAAACTTGGACTGAGGGGAAACATACGTCTGCTCTCTTAATTTCCTCGTATAGTGCCAACAACACGAAGCATTACACCGTAATACAAAGTATAATATTGTTCACTTTGGGGACAGCTTGCCCAAACAGGGGACAGCTTGCCCAACGACTAGAGCCAGCCGTGAATTTTATTCAGGTTACTTTCTGGCGTTTACACAGACGGGCTTTCATGTACTTCGGCCCAGGGTTAAAAACCAGAGGTAAAACACTCAACGAGACAAAAAATTCTCTGGAAAACCTTTGACCTCGCAATGCTCTAACTCCGAAGATCTTCTGTATAGATATACGTGTTCTGGAGTGATACCGTTGGGAACGATTGTATTGACAGTCGACTCTATTCGGGAACCAACACAATCCATGTTAAATTAACATCATAAACGTATAAGTCTGAACGAGTTGAAGGCGCAAGCTAGAATAACTGACGAGCCTCACGCCCTCGAATACCGCTATCAAACCCACTGTACTCAAGACGCATCATTCCTGCATAATTACATGCAAATTCCCACATCGCCTCATATTCGCATAATGTATGCAATAGAATTCTCATTAATGATTCCAGACAACTTTTGCCTGCTATACGGTGTACCGCAGGCAAATAATATTCTTTACTTACGTAATCTATTGTTACGTCGTACATTTCAGGTACGTGTAGGAGATCAGTTATCTCCCTCGAAGGAAATTAGCCATGGTCTTCCACAGGGTAGTCCACTCAGTCCAGTGTTGTTTAACGTAATGCTTCATGATATCCCCACTTCACCTATTGTACATAGTCTGTTATATGCAGACGACTGTGTAATCTGGAAACCTGGAGGTGATTTGAGAGAATCCGGCAAATACATCCAAAAATATTTGAATACGCTGAATGATTGGTTTTCATCATGGGGTTTAAACATTATCATATGAGAAAACTGTTACAATGTTGTTTTCTCGCTCAAATAGAGAAGAGCACCTTGAGATAACGCTTGATGGAAACAAACTCATCCCTCAGAAAGAACACAAACACTTAGGTGCCATATTTGATAGTAGACTAACTTGGAAACCGCATATAGATGATATGGCCCAGAGATGTAAGAAAAAAAAAATCAGCATATTAAAATGTATAGCTTACGCTCATATTTGCACCCAGGTTCAAGAAATTTTACAGGTGTATAGAGCCATTATACGCTCCTTCATGGATCATGCTTGTGAGGCACACGACTCCGCATCAACAAACGTAAAGAATGTTTTGAATTCCATTCAGTATCAGTCTCTGTTAGTCTGTGCGAGGGCAAAAAAAAAAGAACCTTTCTCAGAACCTTACAGGTAGAGTTAGGGGAAATGCCTCTAGATTTACGTCGTAAAATGTTTAGTAAAAACGTATTGTTACTATCCCGAATCACCCTCTCGCAGAACAGTTGGAAGATTGTTGGCAATTCAATGTTCATAAAGGTAAAAACACACGAGAACCTTTCGCACAGAGTGTATTGAATTTGTCGGAAGATTTGAATTATATTGTAGAACAATTATTTATGACAACTCCAATACCATTGTGGCACTATGAAACGGCGGTAGTATCCACGGAGTTGACTGATCATATTTTGAAGAGTGATAACATTTTGTATCAAAGACAGCGAAGTTTAGAACTGATTAATCAAAAATGGGCGAATTATCTCCATATATACACGGACGGTTCCAAGTCTCCAGACGAAGGAAAAGTAGCTGCGGCTTTTTTTGTCCCACATTATGATCACCTAGAATCTAAGAGACTCCAAGATAATACTTCTTCATACAGAGCTGAATTAATAGCTATTGTACTGACTCTATATACACTGGCTAAACCAACTGCCAGGTTTGCATACAGGAGCAGTGATTTTCTCCGATTCTCTTAGTGCCAATCAAGCAATAAAAAACGATCGGGAAGGACACATCGTCTATGAAATATTGATGTTGTATACAAATCTACAACACGAAGGAACTCAGGTATATTTCGAGTTGATCCCAGGTCACTGCGAGATCCATCCAAATGAGGTGGTAGATGGAGCGGCTAAACAAGCCTTAACACACAATCGAGTAGAAGTTCAAAATCAAATAAACAAAAGTGACTCAAATAGTATTATCAGATTGTATTGTATGAAGAAATGGCAAAAAGATGGGAAGAAACAGTCTCCCCCTAAAAAAACATACAAAATTATGTATCAGTGACATTCAAATGTGTATTAAACCAAAAAACAGACAATTTTGCACCGTTTAAGAATGGATAATATTGGCTTAAATTATAATCTTTTTTTTATTGCAGAAGCATGTAACCGGGCTATGTGAAACATGTAGAGTACCAGAAACCACGAAACATTTTCTAATCGAATGCCCTAGATTTATAATAGAAAGAACAATGTTGTAAGTTGAAACAAATTGCAAAGAAGTAAAGAACATTTTGAGACTTCTAAATTCATCAGAATATTTAAACCAAAGAGCATTGGTGGCTTTCGTAAGAAGGACACAGAGATTCTCCTTTTTACAATTATTTACAGTAAATCGTTGAAGATATCATTACGTATACGTATGTATCTTATGTGTAAGTGCATGTATGTTTATGTATGTATGTAAAACAAAAATGTACGTAAGAAGTATATCATGATAATATGCACCTCACCAGGAGCCCAGAATGTCTGCTTTGATTTTATGGTATAATGGTTTCAAAATTATTCCATGTATATTTTGTTTCTTGGTTTCAGTGATTCAATCGGAAAAGGAGACATTCACATTAACAGACATCATCCCAGTCTCGGTATTGGAGGGGCCTAGGCTTGCACGTGCGCATGCGCAAGCTGAGAAACCTGTCCATGACGAACCGGGCTGGCCAGAAAATACACAAAAACGGCCAATGATGGGTGGATGACAGTCTGTTTATAGAATCTCCACAATTGCAGCAATAATGCAGCGGAAAATTGTTGAATTTGTGTTGAATAATGATAATAAAAACATATTTGTATAAATTTTAATAGGTATTAGGCGTAAATATTCATAAATGAATGATACACGCCAAAAATTAAAATAACAACAACAACAACAACAAACAACAGAATACCTGTGGACATCATAACCCTTGGATATTCCCTTCGCTACCTTGAATAAAGACTAAGCGCACCGCGTTTACAACAGAATACCTGTAGACATGCAGAAGACAGGGCTCTTCTTTGTATAGCGATTAGTCTCGACTTAGAAGTATAGGGATATAAAAACGAGACCAAATTGGTTAAAAGTACATTAATTATGACTAAGCTATACTCATTTGGAAATGCTATCATAGTTTGATAAGCATATCTATGCCCGACAAACAAAATGACACCAAAAAGATCCCGCCGGGTGACAGTAGCGTAAAAATAGTTGAATAACGCATGTTAATCTACTTAATTGAGTCGGTGTTTAGAAAAAGAAACAAACGCATTTAATAGTTTGAATAGATATGAGATTGTTCATTATCATGTAACAAAATGATAAATAGATGATTGTGTATGATTAAAGTCGAAATAATTAATGAAATGATAGCGATCCCGCCGGGTGACAGTAGCGTAAAAATAGTTGAAGAGCGCATGTAAATCTTTTTAATTGAGTTGGTGTTCAGAAAAAGAAACAAACGCATTTAACAGTTTGAAAAGATCTGGGTTTGTTTACTATCACTTAACACTGCACTGAAGATTTTTCTTTCTTTCATAATATTCTATGAGGTACAGATTTGCGTCAGAAGGATCACAACCTTCCAAATTCAACATTGTCACATATTTTTCAAGAACGGGTGTACAAAACGCGAAGAAATTTTCGGAAGAAAATAAAGAACGCATTTTTTTTTCTAGTATATAGGGCCTCCCTGATGTATATCAACAGACCGTTTCTGCATGTATAATGTAATCAACGATGTTTCTTTCCTACATCCAACGAAGCATTGATTTTCACTCGCCTGTTACCTCCCATTAAGTCTCATAGGTGATCCCTTGTTTCTTCTCCGTCGTGAGCCTGCATGCTATCCTTTTTAAATCAATTAGATTCGATTGAAATGTACATTGTATGTCATGCACCAACAAAACACACGTCATGCACCGACAAAACATTCTTGGAGCAACACCGAATGACTACAGCTGTTCACGTCATGTTTTAACCAATTCCCACTCTAGTGTCCCGGATGGACACTTTTTATTCGCCCCCCCCCCCTCCTGATTTCAAACTGCTGTTCTCCATCACACCTCCCCCACTAAGAGGAACGTTATGAATGTAACTTTTCGACTATAAACACCTTCGTTGTAAGGCTTACTTCACTGTTCTTGCGTACTATTCAGCTTACACGATTACGAACTCAAATAGTTTTGTGCTGTTTTCTTAAAACCTCACACCTGGCATACTACACTTATAATTACTGATTTTGAGCCTTATCAGAATCACTTAACTCCGGCATCAATTGTCCAATTTTAGAACAATAATATGAAAACTTGACAAGCCCCCTACAAAACATGTAAATACAATAATTACGCAATGTGTCTCCAGTAATACACATGTGAAACTGTATTCAACGGGTGTATATACGGGTGCACATAATCCGGAAAGATTACACCAGATGTAATCAATCATTTCTCCAGTAGCATCAATATTTTGACTGAGACTGTGCTTTCTGGTAGTCTCGACTGTAATTATATCCTCACATACTTGACCAATAAACTTACATAACTTCAGGCATGAATAGTAACTTTTTTTTTGTCACACATACACTGCATCTTTAAATGTGAAAACCAAAAATACACTTTCTTCATGAAATTGTGCTGACTGTTGCAAAGATACATGTACAAGATTACAAGTGTCTGATCTATAATGGTCCGCATCTGCCACTGGTATGGTTTGTGTGCAGTCAAATCTGTTTGCCCTGCAACTATATACACTGCCAGTTGCTAACAGCCTGTCTTGCAGTTGCATCAGACTTCCTTCAGGACCTCCTTAATAGCTGCAGCTTTGTCTGTAGTGATCAGAACATATTTTTGATTAAACATCTTCCTCAAATCGTCCCAATTCCAATGATTGTATGTCATTTCCCTTCCACAGTTTAACTTGAAGAAAAGCTGCTGCTGAAGTGGAAGGAAGGGACCTTTTGGAAGCGTTAGGAACAGAAAATTATGTTATGTATTTTTTTATCTGACTGAAGACTGCTTTTTCGCCAGCAAAATTGAATTCACCCTTCATGCTGCTCGCATTTCCGAAAAAATTGTGTGTTGATGAAAATGTCATAAGTGCGAAGCCTCAATGCAATAGGAAACATTTCTTTTAATAAAGATGCAGATACAACACGAGAAATGGTAAAAGTAAGACTTATCAGAATTTGTGTTGTATGAGCTTGAAGCTGATGAGAAGGATGCTGTTTGTATTGATTGACTGATGAATCCAGAGTACTAATAATAGATATGTTAATTCATTTCCTTTTTCTTTTCTTTTTTCTTTTTGTATCTGGCTGTGAATTACAATGTTTTACATTTTCAGTAAATCACTGGGTGAAACCGCGCAAAAATATGATAAAATCCACTTCCATACAAATTATCACGGTCATATGTTGCTCGATGATAAACATGCCTTTACCAAAATTTTGCTACAAAAGACACAAGTATCGACTAAACATGGATGCAAATCATCGCAGGTAAGAAAAAAGATTCGAGACAGAAAAAAGCTTCGAGTCCCACTGGTTCCTTTTTTCCGACATGTTTGTTAATTTACAGATGAACAGTTGCAATCTTAACAAATTTAATTTGTAGAGGGAGACAAAGTGAAGAAACTCGCACATGAACCTTCACCCCTCTGAATAATTTCTTTCTTTCATTGAAGAAAAAAGATGTTTGGAAAAATTCTGCTGAATGATTTAAGACCAGTTTTTGTGTGCCTTAAGCACACTTTGAAAGCTATATGAGACATAGATGAAAAAAGTATTGCAATATGGACACAGGTAAGCATTTAACATGAAGGAAAAATATTAGATTACATGCAGTTACGAGATATTTAAACAATTCCTGCCACATGAACATTTTCAGAGGCTTAATCTGAAGAAAATTTAATGTGAGTAGTACAATACTTTTGTGTGAATGGTATTATGCCAACATTTTTGCCCTCGAACTCATGGTTGCAGGCATGACATGTAACGTTCTGCAGGTTGCATACGTGTATATCTGTATAAACTTGAGTATACACGGTAGGTTGTATGCGTGTATATCTATATAAACTTGAATATACAAGGTACTAATTTTTATTTGATTTATAAAATATGAATTTATGCAGATCTTTAGCGACTTATTCCTGAGTGTGCTACATTAATGGTTCTTTTAATAGCAGTAGAATTAAGACCACAGACAAGGGGCCATTTACAGATGAAATATACGAAGATACGGGCTTGTACAGGCAATATGGCGGCCATTTTGCATGTAATCATGATAATAATAATAGCGGCTACTTGTATAGCGCACAGGTCCACTTTTCAGTGCTCATGGCGCTTCAAAAATAAAAAGATATCATATATTTACATGTATATACATATTCAAACATTTCAACAAAGAAGAAAATGGTAAACAAAAACAAATGTATACCAAATAAAGAATACAACATATACCAATTAAAAATACAATATTGATCCAACATTAATGACAAACAGCAATTACAGTCCTCAGTATGAAAGGAACAGATAAGTTTTTAGGTTTGGATTTGAATGACTCTGTAGATGACAGTTCCCTTAACTGAAGAGGTAACTGATTCCATGATTTTGGTCCCATAACGGAAAAAGCACGATCACCATACTCATGTTTTACTCTGGGTGTTTGGTCAGTTATATGCAAATATATGCAAAAACTATACATAGGGATGCATGAAAGTTGCTATACAGATAACATACTAGTAATTGTATTCCTTGACCTAAAAAGCATAGGTTTAGACACCGGAATTTACTTTCTGTGGGTTATATATCCCGAGATATAGGCATAAATAGGTTGTTGGTGGCCATTTTGAATTTTTGCAAGTTAGACACTGATCCACCGGTCGAATTTTAGGGAACTTTTAATATGATTTTTTAATAGCTCTTCTGAGTCAAATGCATGTGGAATCGTTTCTGTTGCAATTAGTTGGGGGTTAACCCACTTTTTGTCATATTTTGACTGGACTAACAGGTTGCCTCCTGTACACGCCACGAGACGTGACGCCCGACATCGAAATGTTTTTTTAGCAGCGGTTTTTGTTGTTGTTGTTTTGTGTTTAGTGGCGTTTTCCATTCTCTTTAGAATATTTACGCCAAACAGTGATTGATTGATTGATTGATTGATAGATACTTTATTTTCTGCAAATCAATATACATAAATTACATAATCATGAACATGTAGGAAATATACAAAGTAGATTCAACACCGAGTCGTTTGACTTGCATAAACAACGATATACATAAGATACATAACCATGAACATGTAGAAAATATACAAAGTGAATTTAACACAGAGTCGTTTGACTTGCATAAACAACGATATAAAAGGAAATTAATTATATAATATACAGTATGCATGTCTATGCAGCAGGAATTACAATAACAATTGTAGTTAAGAAGCGATTATGCAGAGGGCCGCCATTATAAGCATTGCTTGAAAAGATGGCCGGCCCGAGGAAAAGATAGGGACGTACTAGATCCGTAACAATACAAATTCTGCTGCGAAGATAGCAAGGGAAGATAAACTCTGATGTGTGATGGTGGTGAATGTGCGTGCAGGTGCCTGAAAGTGCGCAAGGGCAGATAGGCTGGAATTTAGAATAATAGAATTGGTTTGCTGGAAGAGGGGACGAAATGCGATGTTGCTATCGGGAGACCAACATTAGTCATATTATTTGTTTTTAGTTCGTATTTGAAGTATATTGTAATAAAATGTGCTCCTTTAAGTTTGCTTTGAATGAAAACAAGGAGGCACACTGTTTCAACTCCTCAGGAAGAGTGTTCCATGTATCTGGACCGTGATGTCTGATCGACTTTTGAGCAAGTTAAAGCTTTGGATTACTTGAATGAAAATCATGGGAACGACAGGTAGGGTATGAGTGAATATAGTCTTTGGTTACTAGGGCATTATGAAAAAAAAATGGTAATAAATTTCGAGTGTGTTTATACATAAATATGGCAGTTAGATATTATCATGGGCCTTCAAAGTTTTTAGGCGATAAGATATGGGATCAGTGTGAGCCAATAAATTTGAATGTGTGCATATACGAAGAGCTTTTATATACAGCGCTCTATAAATTTCTTTTCCTTTTATCAATTTTTCTTTCACAAAAAAAGAAGAAAATATTGTAATGAGAATCCTTGGTCAGCTGTCGGTACGTCTATTCGCCTGCTTAAATAGCCCATGGGCCAAGACCAGATTTTTACGATATTGGTACCACTTAAAGGGACAAATTCTGCTTATGCATTTTGAAATGGTATGTATCTGTAGATGATATTTTGCTATGATAGCAATTCTAGAGAAGTAGCTTGGTCTCAGTAACAGCCGTTAACCCTCATAACCCCAAATACCTTTTTTAAGCTCCGTAAAGAATGGAGGGCGCAATCCGCTCCCTCTACACTGTAAAAACATCGGTGTTAGATTTAACACCACGGGTGTTAAATCTAACACCGATCAAACTTCAATAGAGGACCACACGCACAGGTGTTAAAAATGCACTGTGATGGTGTTGAAAAGTGTTCACCTGACACTTCGTGGTGTTAATTTGACACTGTACCTGGTGTTAATTTGACACTGTACTGGTGTTAATTCAAAAATGACACCACATGGTGTTGATTTGATATTTGTTGGTGTTAATATCAATGGTTTAACACCCGTCCAGCTTCAATAAGAGACCACACCAGCTGGTGGTACTTTGGTGTAAATTTATTTTCACATTTTTTCAAAAATCTAGTATTTGAATGTAAAATTCTTGATCGTCTTGTTTAAATTAAATATCAACAAGAAGTGCAGTTACTAAGAAACTCTTCAAAAAACAGTTTAAAATTTGGAAATGACACCCGGAGGTGTTAATTTAACACCATAAATGAGCACAGAAAATTTAACACCAGCTCGGTGTTCACTATTTAACACCGGACTTTTTGCAGTTTATAATTTCAATATTTTTCTATCGATTGCTCTGAAATGTGGCACAAATGTAAAACAAGACATACTCTACAAAATGGCACCATCAAAGGGAGCAATTTGTCAAAATGCAAAGAAAACAAAGAGAATCCCATGAAATAATATTCAATTAACTAATTTTAAGACATAATATCATGTAGGGCAGTTAAGGCAAAAATGCAACTAATTTTTGCTGTTGATTTCTATCTAAACATATTAAGACACATTTGAACTTTATTTTGACCTTTTCAAAACACTTGCAGGTCCACATCTTAAGAAAATTGTGTTTACCACAGAAAAAAAAATCAAGACAAAACACAAGAGGGCGCTGTAGCTATTTCAAAAATAATTGAATACTTCCTTTAAAAGTATATATTATTTTAAATTGTGAATACATAAAATAGTAGATGACAAGAAACTAAAATTGGGTCAAAATGTGAAACAGAACTTGCTAATGTTTATCTGTTGCCATGGTAACCAAAATACTTTAACACAAATCAAACATATCATATTATACAACGTATACATGCGTAATAATTTTAAGGAAACGACATCAAATTTGGAGGTGATCAGACAAAATATCAAAAAACTTAAGTGAACAAAATTTAATTTTCAGTACCAGCGGAGCACCTCCCTCTCCAAATTTTTGCTATTTTGGGGATAATAACAATTCATCCACTGTCACATAATCAAATGCGAAGGCATCCCCATTCCACACACGAGAGCTGATGCATTCTTAGAGTTGTTATTCAAGGATGCGACCAACGCTTTGGGGAATATTTAGGGGGAAAGAGTTAAAAAACGGCAAAGGTCACTGTCAACGGCGAAATCTGTCACCTTTTGTTAAAATCATGATTACTATATTCGTAATCAAATATCTCTGTACTTCTCCAAATAATCAGAGTCACTACCATCACCAACATTTCGATATCATTTTGACCTAGACACTTCAACAAACAACTCCCAAGTACCATCATGCCAATAGCGAGATATCTACGGTGTACATATTCAGCAAAATTAAGAACGCAACGAGAGATAGCAAAAACATCCTTCTCAATACCAATAATTCGGCAAAACGGGTGAGTTAATGTTACTAAATGTACAAAACACTTTATAGAGCAATTTACTTCGACACTTAATGGAAAAGGATAAAGGACATGAAATAGGATTGATAGTGCCATGATAATCATACCACTTTTCATACATACTTTTGCAAAGAAAACAATTGTGTTTACTGGACCCAGATATTGGAATGATCTCCCTCTAGATATCACTTCTTCCTTATCTTTATTCACCTTCAAACGCAAATTAAAACAGTTATTACTTAGTGGATACACACTACCAAGTTTTTAGCAACCTTTTTATGCTCCCAGTCTTTTGTCCTTGTCCGCAGCACCAAGTTATTCCAGTTATTTCATGGTACCGATACATCTTTTAATAATATAGCATTTTTGTTACTCAAACACTGTCAGATTTGTATGCAGTCTGGTTTGTGTGATATCTATGTGGTTCATTAGTTTATTGCTCATCGATTTTTTGTACTGGTGTAATTTTAGTTGGTCAAGACAAACATATCCGTTCTCCGTGTAAAATTATATGCCTATGAACTCGGGAACCTACAGTTTTACAAGGTTTAAAGCTTTTATGTAGGCCCCATCATATTTCTTATACTTACTAGTGACATTTTCACACGATATGACCATGAGCATTTGTGTCAAGTATATTTTCTTTTTCTTTTTCTTCTGCAATCAAAAGACATGATTGTATATATTTTGTATTCTTGTTTTGTTGTCAATAATTTTGTAATCTCATCATTGAGAAAATGGAAATATGAAATAAATTTGAACTAAAATTTGAACCAAATTTGAACTGAAAAGATATACAAAAAAAAACGAACATTAAGTTCAATTCAAACAAATTAATGAACAAACACAAAATTTGATAGGCACGCAGATGTATATCATGGGCGTTAATCCAAAAGAGAGAGTTTGGGGGCGGCTTTATTCTTCTGTTTTGTTTTTGTTGGTCACCGCCATGCAACTTCAGAAAGTCACCAAGCCTCAAAGTAACCGGGGAGTAGCAAATGTCCGCAAATGCAAATAGAGCTATGTCTACGTAGCAAATTAGTGTTTGTTGCAGAGTATTTGTCAGAATTGCATATTGGTGGAGTTTCATAAGTCTGGAACGGGGAACAATTATTATAACGATCCCCTCTAACACAAGGTATAAAAAATCCAAGTAGATACCGAGGAACAAATAGAATTCCTAAATCGAAATCACTTTGCTCCTTGACATGCGTCATGCTGGGATAACCAATTTGCGAAAAGCACAATTAACAACCCCCCTCCTCCCAAAAAGAGGATAATTTCTTTTATTGTTGAATGACTTTCTCAATATCTGATAAATCATTTGAAAATGTGATGTCCAAGAACAAAAAATAAAGTCTGGATTTGGGGTAAAAGTCTTGGAATGGGAATGGGCAAAACCCTCCAATTCCCTTCTTGTATACAACCCCTGGGGTACGACTGCGGTTATGTGCTAGTATCAAGATCTGCAAATACCTTATTTTAATGTATGTTTGACGCTGTGATCTAACTTTATATGTAATGGAATTTACATCAGTACTATCTTCCGCTCTGTATAATCTTGTCATTTTGAACTGCCATCTTTGTTGTGATTACTCCAGAATTCCAATTTTCATTGTTCTTTCAAACAGGAAAATTTATTATCACTTATCTACTCATGTCTTAATATTCATTAATAGTCACTTATCCAGATGTAGTCCTTGAATTGGCTGTAAAACTGTATGAAAACAAAGTAACAATTGTTATTTCTTGCTCGGCAAAAGTTATTATTAAAATATGCGCAGTGGAATGTAGCAATTTATCGTAGAAATAAATTTCCATGGGTATTTTAGCGAGAAAATGAATGACAATAAATAATAAGAAAATACCGTTTTGCTGTAACGTCTCCCATTCCATATATTTTTTCCTTATATAAAGAGAGGTACCATGTAGAACAGCCTTTGGATATGGCCTCGGCTGCCTTGAACGTAGACTATCACTCCACAGAGATACACCGCGTTCAAAACAGTGAGCTCCGTAGAGACCGTGCTTTATCGTTTTGCGTATAGTCTCGATTCAGACGCACAGGCTGATTATTAAAGCCCAGAATGCATTGATTAAAGACTACATTTTCATGACTAAGCTACTCATTTGGAATTGCTAGCATGGTTTGATATACTTATATATGTCTAACAAACAAAACGGCACCACAAAGGTTTTGTCCCTTTTGGTGGTACCAATATCTGACCTGGCCCATGAACTAAAAGTATTATATCTTCTGGCCAATCCGGGTCAACGTACAGACTAGCCTTTTGTCAAGGCCCTCTCGCTGTATGGTGAAGAGAGCCCGGCTTAGTGGGGTCGCCCATTACAGCGAGAGGGCCTTGACAAAACACTACGTACAGACGTGACGCCTTGACATACGCTTGCGCTCTGCGCCATAACCATCTCGTTCACCCAAGCGAAAACTCCCTAATGATGACCAGAAGACATTTCTGCGTTGAGTTGACACACAGTTGAGGGGGGGGGGGGGGGGACCTCATCCGAATGAAAGTTACTTCGGGCTTGCTGTAAATTCTGAAGGCTGCATATCTGGTCCACAAAACAGTAAGTAGTCATTTGACTTCTCCTTAGATCGACCAACATATAACAGATCGTTTCGAATGTATAGCATAGCGTCCATGAAATATCGTTAAAAACAACTAATCAACTTTGAACTGATGGACGGTGGACATCATTTTAGGACGGAACTTGTAAATAACAAAGTTAGGTTTCTCCACTAAAAACATTCAAGTATAGCAGCTTGGTCTCGGAAAAACTGGTACACGTTCTTCTACTTCACAGGGCTTGGGGAGAGAGACGCTGAACAGAAGTATCAACCTAAATATATACATGTATACTCTCCTGCTCCTACTATCCCATAATACTCATCTCTTGTATCATAACGAAGCTTTCCTGACTAACTCTTCACAAAGAACTTTATACAAAAACTTTATACGAACACTGACCATGAATGGTAAGGGAGAGAGAGAGAGAGAGAGAGAGAGAGCTAGCACTATTTTCTTCGGGGCTGCACCCCTCAGAAGATAGTACTATTGAAGTCACCTCATGCACATAGTTTTAACCAGAACCTCTCAGGCGTAGTAAACTTGTGTAAACTTCTTGTATGGTGATATTCATAGTGTGTTTATTTTCTTCCTTTTCCCTCTTTATTGCCTGAAATTGTACACTATTTACCTTCACTGACCCTAAATTTTTCAAATACAATTTCTGCATGTTTGCTATTTCTTATAGATTTTGTTTTTCTTCAGGATTGGATTGATGGATATTATTACCTCCGCCAAGGGAGGAAGTTATGTTTTCGTTACCGTTGGTTTGTTCGTTAGTTCGTTTGTCCGTGCGCAAAATAACTCAAAAAGTAGATAGCGGATTTGGATGAAACTTGCAGGAAAGGTTTAGAATGACACAAGTAACAAACAATTAACTTTTGGTAGTGATCCGAGAATTTTGGGGGAATTTATGAAGGATTTTCTATATTTTGGCAGGTAGGGCCAATGAACTTGGGAGTTCAAGCGGCGCGTATTTGAGGTTTGCATGCGCGCATTAAAGTGCGTGCTCTATAGTTTGCTAGGGCGATGTCTGAGGCGCGCCGTGCAGCTGAGGGTTTATGATGTAACAAAGGCTTCGATATATTGGGAAATCGGGCGACTTTCAGCACACAATATACAAATGATGCACAGGATAGAGTGCGTTAGTGGAGATGTAGCGCACTCGAGGGTATTTACAATTGTGAAACATGCACGAGGCGAAGCCGAGTGCATGTTGCACTACATTGTAAATACCCGAGATCATTTGTTTTATAAAATGGGTCGAAGACTAAAAGTATTTTTCACGTACCTTTGTGGGTCAATACCAGTCAGCTACATGAGAGTCAAGATGTCCGAAGATGTTCGTCCCAAACATATACGCACGTCGCACTCGGAAATCCCGCACATATAAGTACTGTACGTATAAGAGTATACGTACGCCACACATGTTATGCACACAAGAAAGGCCGGCCGGCAGCCCGAACTAGAAGTTAGATACACTTGGTTTGCGGTTCACCATGTATGTATAGTCCCTAGAAGGACTGTTGAAATGATAGGAGAAAGATAGAAAGAAAGGTTGGATGAGAGGTGAGAAATTGAGTAAGAGTATTCTTTCTGGAGTGAGTGTAGTCCTGAAAAGGACTGTGAACCAAGGAAGTATGGAACCAAGGAAGTATAGAAGAGTTAGAAGAGACTCAACGTTTCGGACAGTTGACTGTCCGTCCTCAGGAGTGACTACACATACATGGTGAACCGTAAACCAAGTGTATCTAATATACCACACCATGCAAACACCTTCTCTCAAAAATCATCTGAACTAGAAGTTGTTTACAGGATTGACAGCGCGTATAGTAGCGCGCGACGCACTTGTAACAACTGATTGAGTGCGCACTGCTAGTGTAAACATTGTGACGTCAGGTCTTGCATGTTAGTGAGAAATTAATCCACGCACACGTGACTCATTTCAGCGCTTCCAATTGGCTACATTCTTGAACCCATTTTATAATGCATATTGTACGTATGAGTGGAAATCAATGATGTATCTCTATGGAAGAACAAGATCAGTGGTGGAAATGAGCTGCATGCTTGGCGGAGGTCTGCGCTACTTTAGTACTTTTCTAGTTGATATCAAGTGGTCTTTATTGAGTTGGATATTGTATTTGTATCTCAGAAAACTTTTTTTGTGTACTAACTCTTGTTGATTTTTAAGAAAGGCAGAGCTCGCACCTTTTCCTTTCAACTAAAGATTAGATTCTTTAAACATTAGGTCAAATTACAAGAAAAACTCCCTTCTCAGGTCTTCTTTGTCTTACACTGTTTCACTCTCCTTGACTATTGATGACTAATTGTCTTGTGCAATACGGAAGCGCAGCAGGAGCGAACAGATTCTGCCAGATTGATCAGTCTGTATCATACTGGAGGAACTGGATTAATGTCGTTTATGGCAGTTCCTTTATTCTGCAGCTGAAACTTCCCCTTCGCCGATCGGAGTTTCCTCCAGTGTGTTTTGAATTGCTGTTCTGAACAGGTTGTCAGAACAAGACTACCTCAGGTTCTTGACAGATGGCATTCCTTTTAAGTCCAAGCGCCCAAACTTCATCTTTATGTAATCGTTAGACATGCATCCGGAGATAAAGGAGATAATTTTAAAATCTTCGTGTTAGACACCTTGTTTCAAATATCTCACAGTGTTGAGTTCTGAGTGATCAGCAAAGTCCATCATTTACGTTGATTGCAAAATCCTTGAAATTGCAACAGCGTTGTAGAATTCATACGCTGTGATGAATAAACTCTTCCAGATCTCTGCAAGTTATTGTTATTTATTGTTATTTATTTATTGTTATTTGAGATGTTTGTACGGCAATATGTTGGTGTACACCTGCAGTAGGAGTGCTTGCGTCAGTCAACATTGCACGCACACAATTGTATTTGCTTACGTTTCCCCGTATGTTCCGCCTTTTATACATGTATGATGCTGTCATTGCTGTCATCTCTGTCACAGTTCATGTTTAATAATCTCTGCCTATTTTTTTCTTTAAAGCACCCGGTACGATAGCCTCAAGCTTCATCAGGAAAGCAGAAGGGAGGCAAGTCCAATGGGATCCTGTGTTGAATGCCAACGGTTTTGAGGCATATGAAGTTCGGCTAATGAAGAACAATCTCCCTGTGACTTGCATCCAAATCAACAACGCTTGGAATACCACTGTCACCTTTCATGACGTAACGCCGTGCGTCAGCTATTTGTTCAGAGTTCGCGTTCGAAAATCCAGGCAGAATGTCGGATATTGGGGAGAGAAGGATATGCAATTCGAAAGGAATGAAAAAATGCAAGGTGATCTAAATGCTATGATGGTAGAATTGATTTTATTTAAAATTGAATAGATATTGAAAGCATAGTTTGTGACAACATAATCTAGCAAAATTTTGTCTTGCCTTATAATACCAGTAATACCTGCACTTTTCACAACACCAAGTCCAAGACTTAAGACGTCAAAAACTGCCAAAATAACTGCTATGAAAGTAGTCAGGCAAAAGTGTTAACTTGCACACGCGAATTCGTCTTTATACTTTGAAAATAGATTAAGCCTTGCCAGCAGAGGTAATGTTATAATGCGAGTCTGTATTGACATACGAATCCAACATTTAAGCAAAATTTCTACCACATATTTACATAATGGCATTCACACAACAACAGTCAAGATGTGTGTGTGTGTGTGTGTGTGTGTGTGTGTGAGAGAGAGAGTGTGTGTCTTTGGGCGTGTGTCCTTTTCACTGTACTTTTAATGCAACATTTTCTTATAACCTCTAGATTTTATACGACATCTCAGTGAAACACATCAAGTGTTGATCACTTAATACTATGATGGAAAATGTATAATCACAAGCAGCGACAAGTACTTTTGCCACTTTACTACTCTTGGTGAATGAGATTGTAATTTTACAAATTCTCCATAAAGGGACAATAATTATATTTTTATTAACACAAAACTTGATACCAGTTATAAATAATGTGGTGGTGATGGATAGGGCATTAGACTTACACCTACGCTCTATAGTCTGAGGTGCTTTATCATATTCGGTAAATCAGGGGTGGAAGGAGGTGATAAGCTATGATAATAATTATGTGCAAAAGCGATAGACATTGAAAGCGGAAAAATCTTTTTTTAATATATATCATAAGACCCAATGTGGTTAAACTTGCATAATTTGTGAGCGGGTGGTGCACATATCCAAAAGTAAGTCATTACTCTTTTTACACTATCCCGGCTTACCGTATATAGTATTTGGTAATCCGGCTCTAAGGAAATTAAATATCCCAACATTGCCCGATATCATATTCACTGAACAGTTGAAGTTAAAACATTCTAGATCAAGCCCCCCCCCCCACAATAAAAAGACGGATACCGGCGCTAAATAAAAAGCCATCATCATCACCATCACCATCACCATCTATAACGGAAAGCCTGTTATTTTTCGGCAAACATTAACTTTGTATTTTGAAGGTCATTTCATGCTCAATAATTACATACTACTTACAGACCACACAACATGAAAGCATACATTGATTTTCGCACATGCCCTATAAATTTCACGTTTTGCCATGGGTGTGCATTTTGATATCTTATGGCATCGCTAAAGCAGGCATAAAGGTATAAAGTCTGAATAGTAATAATTGCGATCGATTAGACCGACATATGCAATTCCGAGGTTCCATCAGACAAATAAGGTATCAAGTGACGTTTAGTTGATTTAATGCCAAATAAAGGGTAATTGCAAGCATTGCTTGGTGTTCTAATCATTTGATATTGACAAATCAAAAAAGTCACTTAAATTATTTTCACTGCATGTCCCTGCCAGAAAAGACGCACTGTCCAAGAGTTGTTCAACCTATAAGAACACTTGAATTTAACAACTTGATACGAGAATTTCATGACCAATACAGACAATTCTAAAGAGTTTATGTTATATTGTTTGGAGTACTCTCTGAGCTTTAAATGTAGCAAAGTAATTTCAATATAAATGTGTTTTTTTTCAGTGCTGGCTAACGCAACATCATCGACAACAGCGACAGTTTCATGGACACTCGCTGAGCCATGCAATGGCTTCACTGGACTATTTTGGCGTCTCCATTATAGAGTCGTCTGCCCCGAGGAACTAGGAACTGACGTTAATTGGCAACAGACCACGGAGACTCCCATTACTACTGAAACATCGTACAGCGCGGAATTACAAGATCTTGAGCCTTTTACAAAGTACGACATCTCAGTCATATTAGTGAGACAAGCTAGTAGCCCATTGTGGTCCAACGTCTCTGCTTCACACATTGTCTCCGTTACGACGTTTCTTCCAAAATTTGGTAAGTCTTTTAACATTATTTAAGGTGAATGATAATAGGGCCTATGTAACAAAATAAAGAAACGTAAACAAATACATTCAGATGTTGGTGTTCTCTTTCCTCAAAAAAAAAGGGTTTCTTGAAGCCTCTTGAAATCTCTTGAAGTGGAGGGTCTAGCTCCGCCGGTGTAGGAGTGGATAGTGTCCCAGAGTTGCTGCCCGTAGACAATCATTATGGCTAACGAGGTCACCCCAGTCGCCTGTTGGTGACCCCTATCGCTGACGCCCGACGAGCTATATACCCACAAATCATAGGGCCCATGAGCTAGACATAACTCATGATATCATCACGGTCTATGAGTAAAACACCTACGACTAATACCGAAGGCAACTATCTAGACACCAAGTTAATCGGGCCCACGAGCTAGATACTACAGTAAAACGTACCCAGAACTAGACAATAAGCAAAATGTGTCCATTGTTCCGAGTTCGTGGCCCTCGTTCACGTAGTGTCGAGCTCGCGGGCTGTATGACTCATGAGTTGTGTTTTAAACTCATTGGCAGTTGGAATTGTGGGTATATAGCTCGTAACGTGTACCCGGCTTACTTCACCTCTTCCCTATATGCAACAATTAAGTTACCAAAATTACAACCCATTGTTAAAAACCTCTTATCATCCTACCGTTAATGGCTAGTGTTCAGGGTAGAGGTAAAGATGCGTAATGTAATGAGAAAACAGTTTTACAATATCTATTTATAATCAAACAACCCAGGAAATGCAGGGTTTTCATAGTCTTTGTGGTGCCTTGCATTCAAAGAGTAGGAAACAATCTTGAATTAGCAGTAAGTCTGGCAATACTCTCTAAGAAAAATAGATTAAACTTTATACTACAGTATCACACTGAGGACACCAGTAGAGGTTTACGGGTGCAATTTTGCACCTTTGAGAACAGAACGATGCAATGTTAGGGCCGTGTCACACCATTCCGGGCAAGCTACGCGGGCTTGTGGCGAGGAGGTATAGTTTCCAGCACGTAGAAGATATTCAGCGGGCGAACAAGAATGTTTGCAATTTTCATTCATGCCTTGTCATACCGTACGGGGGAACTTCTGCGGCTTGACTTGCGGGGAAACAAATTTACTCCCCGGAGCTCTCCGCAGTTGGTCCGCACCTGACAGTATCTAGCGCGTAGTTGCCCGGAGGTGCTCACGCAAGTCCGATTTAACCGCAGCCAAGTTTTGAGCATGACCAAAACTTTTTCCGGGTGAGTCGCGGGAATGCCCGTAGAGGTCCACGCAGAACGCCAGTAGGAGACCCTTAGCGGCAGTACTTCCCAGGCAATTCCCACGCAGGTACTTCGCAGTCCCGTATGCAGCCAAGATAATGAAATTATGTGAGATTTCAGTCATTCCATTAGAGGAATTCCTTCACTGAGTTGTCAGTCCCCACGCGACTAGTACAAAGGTCATACAGTATACTCGCAAGTATAACGCGTCCAGCAAGTAAGACACATGCGCTGACTCGCACAAATCCTTTTCCGCCCTCAGGAATGTCCGGTATGCTAGAAAATCCCTACACGTAACAAGCCCGAGTAGCTTGCCCGGAGAGGTGTGACAGGGCCTAAAACAAGGTTGCGGGTAAAAAAATATGCGTGCGTACCTCCGGGCGACTACTTTTGAGATACATGCTAGGTACTGTCATGTGCGGATCATTTACGGGGACCTCCGGGTAGTCAAAATTGTTCTTTGCAAGTCGCACGCAAGGCTGGTGTGACACGGCCTTTATATCCGTAAAAGTAACACTGATGAAGGTACAAAGTTGAACATATTTTTGTAGAGCTTTTTGTTTTTCTGCTCGACCAGTTACTTTTTTCAGTAATATGGCAGTCTCTAAAGAGCTTCAGGACACACTTTATTCGCGCTACTTATTATTCTCTTATGTTAGTATTTAAATTGAAGAATTTTTTTCACAAGCAGAAATAAAGTGTTTTGTTAATCTTATTTGTATAGCTGCTATTGGTTGTTAGGCTTATTTTAAGGAATGACATTTCTTGTTTCTGAGCAGTGGCGTACCGTGGGTCAAGACATGGGGGGGGGGGGGCACCTCGTGGAAAAGTTATTTTGGGGGTGTGTATGCTTGTGCGTGCGTGCGTGTGTATGTGCGTGTGCGCGTGTGTGCGTGCGCTGTCAGTCTGCAAACTTAATGGAGACTACAATACATAACGGAATGTGATACATTCCACAGCGCAGTCATTGAGCAACATTGTACAGGAGCGGATCCAGGGAGGACCGCAAACGGCGCACGCCCCCCCTTTATTTTTTGTTGAAAACAAAAGAAATAAAAAAGAAAAAAAATGGGGGAGGGGTGCGTGCGCCCCCTCTTTACGGAATTCCTGGATCCGCCCCTGTTGTAAGTTTTCCTTATATGGATTATGGAATGACGGTGTGAAACGACAAATTACTGGCATCAACATCAAGAGAATTGCATAAAAATTAAATGCGAGCGAGCTTGAAAATTGTGACATTTTACAGTCCAAAAACTGCCGTTTGTAAGCTGTATTTTTCGCTTTGGAAATTAAAGGTACAGTTGACCTTTGGGAGCAGTGATTTCAAAAATGTTCGAAATATCAAATTTGATGCATATGTGTAGGTCAGCTGTATCACAAAACATCCTATCATGTAAAAATTTTGCAATAAAGCCTAAAATATAAGGAGATATCACTATTTTTCTCAATAAACCATAACTGTATACGGTTTTATTCTTGAAACATTTTTATTGTAACTATTGTTCACATTTTGTATATTTAACAATACTTAACATTGATAATACTGATTCAAATTTTTACATTGGTTGTTTTCTATCCCCAACTCACATTTTAGAACTATTTTGAAGCACTAAAGCTGGTTTTTTGTTTCATCTGCAAATGGTAAATTATGCCTTTAAGGGGGCGCACCGAGCGCAACTGCTGGCAATTACTGGCAGCAACATTAGGAGAATGGTATAACGATTAAATAAGAGCGAGCGAAGCGAGCGAGCTTGAACATTTTGACATTTTGCAGTCCCCAAAATGCCGTTTGTAAGCTATATTTTTTTCGCTTTGGCAATTAAGGGGGGGGGGGCGCACCGGGCGCAGCTGCTGGCAATTACTGGCAGCAACATCAGGAGAATGGTATAACGATTAAATGCGAGCGAGCGAAGCGAGCGAGCTTGAAAATGGTGACATTTTACAGTCCCAAAACTGCCGTTTGTAGCTATATCTTTTTGCTTTGGAAATTAAGGGGGGGGGGGCGCACCGGGCACAACTGTTGGCAATTACTGGCAGCAACATCAGGAGAATGGTATGACGATTAAATGCGAGCGAGCGAAGCGAGCGAGCTTGAAAATTGTGACATTTTGCAGTCCCCAAAATGCCGTTTGTAAGCTATATTTTTTCGCTTTGGAAATTAAGGGGGGCGCACCGGGTGCAACTGCTGGCAATTACTGGCAGCCACATCAGGAGAATGGTATAACGATTAAATGCGAGCGAGCTTGAAAATTGTGACATTTTACAGTCCCAAAACTGCCGTTTGTAGCTATATCTTTTTGCTTTGGAAATTAAGGGGGGGGGGGGCACACCGGGCACAACTGTTGGCAATTACTGGCAGCAACATCAGGAGAATGGTATGACGATTAAATGCGAGCGAGCGAAGCGAGCGAGCTTGAAAATTGTGACATTGTACAGTCCCAAAATTGCCGTTTGTAGCTATATCTTTTCGCTTTGGAAATTAAGGGGGGGGGCGCACCGGGCACAACAGTTGGCAATTATTGGCAGCAACATCGGGAGAATGGCATCAGGGCCGGCGCGCCGCGGCGCAGTGTTTTCAAAAGTATGGGGGCCCACTTCCGGGTTTCATGAGCTAACAAGCAAAAAAAAAAAAAAAAAAAAAGAAGGCTCATCTCTTCTCCCCGTCCACTTCCGGGCTTCTTCAGCTGACAAGTAAAAAAAAAGGTCTTCAGAGAAAA
The DNA here is from genome assembly GCF_040938485.1 of Diadema antillarum. NCBI lineage: Eukaryota > Metazoa > Echinodermata > Echinoidea > Diadematoida > Diadematidae > Diadema > Diadema antillarum. Next base: position 1,049,975 of record NW_027271302.1, read on the forward strand.
AAACATAACCTTACCGCCGCCAAGAGAATATCTATTTCTATTTTGGTGCCACTTACGTACTTCCGGGTTAAAAAAAGTGTGGGGGCCCAAAGTGATGACACCTTATGTATTCCTTTGTATGGTGCACAATAAGTGTGAGGGCCCGAGCCCCCACGGCCCCCACGGCTGCGCCGGCCATGGGCATAACAATTAAATGCGAGCGAGCATGAAAATTGACATTTTACAGTCCAAAGACTGCCGTTTGTAAGCTATATTTTTTCGCTATGGAAATTAAGGGGGCGCGAACCGGGCGCAACTGCTGGCAATTACTGGCAGCAACATCAGGAGAATGGTATAACGATTAAATGCGAGCGAGCGAAGCGAGCGAGCTTGAAAATTGTGACATTTTACAGTCCAAAAACTGCCGTTTGTAGCTATATCTTTCGCTTTGGAAATTAAAGGGGGGGGGGCGCACCGGGCACAACAGTTGGAAATTACTGGCAGCAATCAGGAGAATGGCATAACAATTAAATGCGAGCGAGCTTGAAAATTGTGACATTTTACAGTCCCCAAACAGCCATTTGTAGCTATATCTTTTCGCTTTGGAAATTAAGGGGGCGCACCGGGCACAACTGCTGGCAAATACTGGCAGCCACATCAGGAGAATGGCATAACGATTAAATGCGAGCGAGCGAAGCGAGCGAGCTTCAAAATTGTGACATTTTGCAGTCCCAAAACTGCCATTTGTAGAGATATTTTTACGCTTTAGAAATAAGGGGGGGGGGGGGAAGCGCCCGGTGGCCCCCCCCCCCCCCTGGATCCGCCACTGGTAGTCAAGGATGTCGGTTTATGTTCATGATTGGGGGAGGTATGACCAGCGAGGGGGCGTCGAAGTGACTAAGCGGGGGAAGGATGTCCAAAATCTGTGCAGTTTAGAGCATCCCCTAATTGTTTGTGTTTGTGTGTGTGTGTGTGTTTGTTTCATGTACATGGAAAAAATTAGGAAATAGCCCAGGTCAAGTCTTATCATTGGCAATGCAAGGCATTTTAATATAGACTAGCATATAAAGCAACACAGCAAAATCAATGATCTAGCTTTGATATAACGAAGCGTAAGGTATAAAAGTGTACATTCTACATCACATTGCGCAACATTGCAGCAACTCTTTTTGCCGTTCGGATGTACTGAGTACACTGCGCACATCCTGCTTATATTCAAAATACCAACCAGGGATCACGCTGAATCACAATCTTTTGTCGGCTCCGGGCTTTTTGAACAATGTTTCACACTATATTATACCCCTTTTATTATGGTTAAAAGAAATCTTAGAAAAAATATCTTTAAAAAAAATATCTATAATGATCACCCTTTCATATCGATTTCAAAAGCAGTTTACTAACCCTTGAATTACCATTTTGGGATTTTTTTTTTACCGGCGGATTGGCACGTGCCCCCCCCCCCCCCCTCATGCCCCCCCCCCCCCCCGTAGTTACGCCACTGTTTCTGAGTATATTTCTTACAGCAACAATGTCATGTTCATATATAGGGCTCTCTCTCAGAGCTAAGTCTCATTATGAAAATGAATAACACTACCCTGATTTTCAACGAAGAAACGAATGATTAGTACAATATATATATTAAAAGTACAAACATGGAATTATGGATTAATTAATTATCAAGTATGAATCATAAACCTGTTTAGTTTATGTCCAATTTTACTGTTTCGAAAGCATAAGTTTTCCTTTCAATTTTTTTTTTCTACGTTGGCTTCTGCGTGCCCATTCCCGTGTTTGCCCATAAATGGTGCAATTCCATCGATCTTTCTGAAATTTGCTTTAGTTATCAAGTTTTTTCATCAAGTAACACATGTGAAAACCATTTCAAAGAAAATTACTATGTGATGCGAAATATCGATCAAAACATCAGCACTGAAAAGACATACTATCATCTTTCAAGCATAAGAGGGACTATGATTTCCTCGCTGATGTTTTTACCCCTTGTAACGTGCTTTGGTCTTTTTTTTTGGGGGGGGGGGGGAGGTCTATGAATATCATAGAATTGAACTCTCCCATTTTTTTTTTAAACAGACTCCACTCCAGCGTATCGTGTTGAACGGCAGACTGTTTATCTGCATTGGTTCTACAAGAGTTCAACGATCAGATGCACGTCCTATTCATCGTACTTAGGGTGGCGCGCAAACGTCCACGTCACGGGAAGTCGAGAGTCTTGCGAAGCAATCCAAAGACCTCAGCCACGTACAAAACCTTTTCGCTCTAATAATACACATTTCTCCGGGCTGTCTCCACTGACATCATATCGTGCGTCAGTACAACTTCTGGAGTGGAATGAAGGAAGTTGGATAACAGTATCAGAATCACCACCTGTCACATTCACCACTTCTGCTTCAGATCAAAGTAAGTTCCCTTTAGCCAACAGAAAAATCCTTTAAAAAAACCTAACAAAAACAAACAAAACAGACAGCAGGACAAAGTTTAGAGTTTAGAGATGGGAAGTACCTTTACTTGGTTAGAGGAGGTTAAAATTTTGGCGCGGGTAAGCTTTTTATGATTTTATTTTCCTCATCTCTTACGTGGGTATATGTTATAAGCACTTTTTAATTGTACATTCTGTCCCGATTTTTTTTTCCTGTATTCTTTCTGCCTTCTTTTTTATTTTTGCCATAGTTGGTAACAAGCCCTCGAGCTTCAAGCCCATTACCCCTACGTTTGCACAGATTTAGACCTTGTCGCATGCAATATTTCATGACAGAACTTCTTCATCAGACGCCATTTTGACTTTGTACGTGAAGGTGAAAAGTACAAACACTTCATTCTGCATCTTGGTGAAAAGATGCATTATTACCCCTTATTTTGCACACGTATATACAGACTACTTCACGTGGATCACTTCATGAAATAACAACTTCTGGACCAGAATATTCACTCTTTGGGAGTGCATGCCGTGTTTAACCGTTATTATTGTATTATTTTTTTATAATTCTCTGCCACAATTTTAGCAAAAGCTCATAACAAAATGCCTAAATGCATCCTTTTTCTCCCTCATAATTAGATCATAAGACATGAATGATTTCATGATGGATTGCAGCTTCTTAAACACCATCCTGGCTATGCAAGTTGGTGTTAAACATATAAAAGTCTCTATTTCTGTATCTTTGGAAAAAAGCCCTGTCATCTCCATATTTCGCATACACTGAGAACATGTCAAAGTAATCGTCTCCTAATCAACTTCTGTCTTTGATGTAAAGATATTGTTATGATTATGCAAATTAGTTGAAATTGTTTTATGCTATGTCATAAGCTACATGACCTATTACTCTCATTTTCATACTCATGATGCTGGATGCTTATTTGCGGAGAAGACAGAAGAAGCAAATCTAGCTTCTGTATACATACTGAGGACATCCTTCAAATCATTTCACGAAATCAAGGAATGAAGGAACGAGTTAAACACCCCCCCCCCCAAAAAAAAAAGGAAGAAAAAATCGACAACAACAAAGCACTTGCAGGATATAAAGGTATAGACGCTCCATTGCACAACGCCAACGAAGTATTAATTTCTTGCTATTACAACTATTCGGGGAAATAGAACATGGGCGTCATCAACTGCCATCTTAATGCAGTCAACCAGCCAACGTGCAAAGAAACTCACTGAACATTTGCTGAAGCTGCCTATCGAGGAGCCTTCCGGGTAACAAAGAGTCCAAAAGAATCTTCATGCGTAACGGCGTGACAACCAAAAAAACAAAAACAAAACAAAAACAAAACATGCCTCTAGAGTTGGACGTACTTAAGATCAAATTCATGCCCCCCCCCTCCGAAAGAGACAAGTCATAAGCCTTTTTACACTTGTGTTTCTTAACCCCGGACTTTCTCTGACCCACGACTATCGTTAGTCCCGTACCAATTTTTTCAGCTTTTTACACTGGCCAATTAGTCCCGTACTATCTCTTGTCCGGGGCTAAGGAGAAAACTGACCTTTTACACTCGTATTTCTTAGCCCCGGACTTTCCAAACCACATGAATATTCATGATTACGCTGTGCACTGTACACGTACACGCACGCACCGGCAGCACTTGATTACATCGTTTCTGATTGGTCAGTGGGGGTCGGACTTCGTCTCCGTCGCTTAGCCCCGGATTATTTTTTCGTTCTGTTTACACTCACTTGCTTGGCACCGCAATTGCGGTGCTAACCCTGCTATTTTGCAGGGCCAGATAGTACCGGACTATCGGTGGGGCTAGCCCACTTTGGCAAAAACAGAAAGTGGGCTAAGGATAGTCCCGTACCAACGGTGGGGCTAAGGGGGGGGGGTGGGGCTAAGCCCCCCCCCCCCTTTAGCCCCACCGTTGGTACGGGACTAAGCAAAAAATTACAAGTGTAAAAAGCCCTTTAGAGACCATCAAAAGATGAAACCTCAGTAGTAGCGTTAACCACTATAGGGCTTTTTACAAGTGTAAGTTTTTGCTTAGTCCCGTACCAACGGTGGGGCTAAGGGGGAGGGGGGGGGGGGGGGGTCCTTAGCCCCACCGTTGGTACGGGACTATCCTTAGCCCACTTTCTGTTTACACTCATTTTTGCCAAAGTGGGCTAGCCCCACCGATAGTCCGGTACTATCTGGCCCTGCAAAATAGCAGCGGGTTAGCACCGCAATTGCGGTGCCAAGCAAGTGAGTGTAAACAGAACGAAAAAATAATCCTGGGCTAAGCGACGGAGACGAAGTCCGACCCTCACTGACCAATCAGAAACGAGGTAATCAAGTGCTGCCGGTGCGTGCGTGTACGTGTACAGTACACAGCGTAATCATGAATATTCATGTGGTTTGGAAAGTACCGGACTAAGAAATACGAGTGTAAAAAGGTCAGTTTTCTCCTTAGCCCCGGACAAGAGATAGTACGGGACTAATTGGCCAGTGTAAAAAGCTGAAAAAATTGGTACGGGACTAACGATAGTCCTGGGTCAGAGAAAGTCCGGGGTTAAGAAACACAAGTGTAAAAAGGGCTTATGAGGAATTATTCGTCAGCCAATATTACTACAACTTTCAACTTTATTTTCATTCCATTAAATAAACAGGGAAAATTATATACAATGCATTAACAGAACAAATTTGTAGTAATTTCTAAAACGTACATTAACAAAATACATGTGATTATACTGTAACAACATAATTGCATTTATAAGGTATATACATATGCATATTACACTGATGGGAATGGAAATGGAGGTTCCCACACTAAAAAGCCAAGCTTGTACGATATGGGACCCTCAGAAATACTTAAGAGACCGAATAATGACTTCATGAAACGACAAACAAATATATGAAACAAAATCAAAGAAACCAATGTCAAGTGACATGTAATGAAATAACAGGAAGGAACGAAAAAAAGAGAGAAAAAAAAGGAAACAAGAATAAGAAAACGAAACTGCAACACACTCCATCATGAACACAAGCAAACTGAATTCCAGGATGTAGGAGTAATAAGACGCACCCTGGAATGATATTCCGAATTAAGAATTGGGTACATATACCAGAAAAAAATACAAAAGAGCGGACATATTAAAAGGAAAGAATAGACACAATGATACATTGTTCAATAACAGTAACATTTGAGGAGAACTTATATTCGACAGATTATTTTACTCTAATAATAGAAAATAGTTGATATGTAATTGATTAATACACATATAAAAGAAAAATGATGACGTAATTGAGTTAATGAAACAAACCTAATTCGGTAGCATGTTATAAGATTTCAATAGAAATGATTTCAATTTATTCTTCAAAGAATTCAAAGTTCGTCCTGTTACAATATGGTTAGGAAGTAAGTTTCAATACTTTGGCCCAAGAAAAATCACATTGATTGGCGCTACGCCCAGACAGGCAAACGTAACGGCGTGACATGTTATTGATATTACATATTTTTGGTGTTTTTCTTAATAGATATGACCTAAACTTTTGCAAGATTATGTTTATTGTTCAAAAACTACCTTAAAGTTACTGCAACAGGGTCCTTGTTGCCACATTTCATTTGAAAATGATTCCCTAGTTGTCCCCCCCCGTAGAAGTTTGAAATTCCCAAATCATCATTTTGACCTGTCCAGTGCACTTACTTTTGTCTTGTGCAAATCCGAAGGATTCACTTTTGAATGTGGATATGGGGAGAGAAAGTCTGACCACTACAAAAAGCAAACAAACAAAACAAACAACATGAGGGGGAAAAAAGCTCATTCGTGATATTCCCAGATTTGAGGCATTTCTCTTTATAGTTCCCAGGTTTGTTTGTTTTTTCATAACTTGAAAAAAAAATGGAAATCATTTCCAGGCTTTCCCTGACTTTTAGGTTGGCTGGGAATCGTATTGATATGGTAAACTTAACCATGAAAATATGTTGGTGTTTTTTTCCACATGATACATTTGGTTGATAGAAAAGGAAAGATTAAGTGATGAATTATCCTGTCATTGAAATAATATTTTATATGGCTAGGTACTGTATATATACATATTTTTCAAATGTGTATCTCATATCCTTGTTGAATGTTCCTCTTTTGGAGAGGTGGAGAGACTTTCAGTAGGGGAGGGATTGGTTTCCAAAGTTCGGTCCACATTAAATGTGTGCATTCATAATGAGCATTGCTGCAATTATTTTGAAATAATTTTAAAAATCCAAAATTATCAACTAGCAGTTTAAAAAATAGAATAAAATTGAAACAATTTACGCTTTCCAGTATTCATGGAAAAAGAGTATAAAAGTCATCTTCTCAAATTTCATAAACTATGAAATGTAACCTTTAAAAGAAATTACATGTTTGTATTATCTATAAAAATATTTTCACAAATTAAATATGATTACATTTTTACGTATTTAAGAGTTTCCCTATGTACAACAGATATGTGTTACTTTAAAGAACAAACAAAGAAATATGGCACGAAATTAGCTCGGCATGTTAGACAACGTACGTTCAAATGATGTGTGTATACACATGAACCAGGATACAGTGTATTGTTCCTATCCAAAAAAAAAAAAAGCTATGATCTCAACTTTTTGCTTCTTCCCTTTGGCAACAACCTGTATAATATGTCTGTAGATTTTTGTTTTCATATTTAATGCTGTAATATAGAAATAGAAAAAAATGACTTCGAAAATACTGTCCAGGTAAATTCCTTCCTTAGACAAATGACGCCAGAAGGAGAGTTCAAACAGATTTATGGAAACATTTTTACTTTTGACATCAATTAAATTTCTGTACACTACATAACTAGTTAAATCCCTGTAATGTAGATCGACAATGTAACACGTATTCACATAAAAACAAAGAAAATAAGTATCACTTTCATTTTCAATTTCAACACCCAAAATTGAAACATGCGTAGTTCAATATGTACAGATTTGATGTCTTTTTTTTTCTTGAACAGCCGAAATCCGAACTTTTCAAAGTCATTTTGACAACGCAATTAACACACTTTTTAAAGCTAAAACTCTACGTGTCATGTATTTAGATTTCAATGGGGTATTGGAAACTTTGAAAATCTGACATCACATATAATGGACATGAATATTTGAACAATATGGTTGCCATTTTATTAGGTCAAGATTATTAGTTCCTACGCTAATTCATAAAGTTGAGGCTCTTGAGCATAATACTTCATATTTATTACTTAGTGGCTTTAAACGGGTTTGAAGTTAATAAGGGAAAGACACGCTGTTATGTAATTGCTTTAAAAATCTGAGATGGTGAAGTGAAATAAATTGCCTGTCATGCCCCAGCAGAATTATATCGGTGTACGTGTTGAATCGCCATGGAGGACAAATATGACAAAATCACTTCCAAAAAAAAAAAAAAAAAGACTTTCACAGTAATGATACTTAGGCCCCTACTCCAAATTGCTCGGCAACGAAGATAACGAAGAAAATGAATTCAAAGCTGCTGTACACAAAAACCACTCAAGAAGTTATAATTTTAGACAAAAAAAGAGATTGTGGAGCGTAATAGCCTGACACGTAGCGGCGTTACATATTATTAGAATTTGGATTACTACCCAAAATATGCAAATGTGATGAAAATTTCTATTTCATATCAAATTTTAAGTTTTGAAATGGTAGAAGTCCCTATGTTTATCTTTTAAAGCTTTTTTTTTACAATGTGGGATAAATTTTTCCCCAAAACTGACAATTTTTACAACTTCCCCACTAAAGCATACAATTAAAAAGATATATTTTAAAAGTGCAAAGTCTCTTCTTTCTTGTGGTGTAAAGCATATCACACACTTATAACTCTGAATTTATTTTCCCTCTGATGTCCCATTTGCTTTTGGAATGCCAATATGATGTACATTTTTTATAGGTGTTCATCGAAGCATTTTTCCATGGACATGTCCTGGTGAATAATACGATTAAATATATATATATATAATCTTCTTTGAATAGTTCTTGAATTAGATTCCGACAGCATCCGAAAGGCACCGGGCAAGAGCGTAACTTGGAATCCACTGCCATGTGAAATCATGAATTTTCATTTTGATCGCTACGAGGCTGAGCTCCTGCAAAATAGGCAAGTCGTGTCAAGCGTCTACATCCGAGATCCACAAAACACAACTGCTTACTTTCATCAAGCGCAGACTTGTACGAGGTACAACTTTCGAGTCCGCATTATGACAGAAGAAGGACTAGCCGGACAATTTACTTTCAAAACAGTACAGTTTCAGCCAGGTATAGTTGAAACCACATTACCTATGTTAATTCCCAAAATAATGTCCCAGATTTCTGTTTGGAAATCTGTGTGAATTTGTGCATGTACATGTGTCTGCAAACAAGGTTGAAAAAGTGTTTGTGTGTGTATTTTTGTTACGTAATACCGATCGTTTATATTTTGATGTTTTCCATTAATGACTCAAAAAGGAGAAAGGTACTGTATTTCGAATCTGCGTATGGAGAACGTTCACGTGTATGTGGGGACTCTATTAGGGTTATTAGTTGTTGTAGTTGTTGTTTTCTATTCTATCCGTTCCATCCAGATATCACTGTATCAGCAAATGCGTCGTCTTCTTCGGTGTCTGTTGCCTGGTCCATGGTCAGGCCTTGTAACCCCACAAGTCTCTACTGGTCCATACACTACAAACGTCAAATTTGCCTCCTTCAATATGAAAATAACTGGCAAGAGACAAGGTGGAGACAGTATTACAGGACTTCTTTCACAGAAATGGTGGACACTACCTTAATACCCAATCTTGATGGGGATACAACATACATCATTTCGGTCGTAATTGAAAGTTACAGTGGCTTGAATTGGATACTGGAGCAGAAATCAGATACCATTTCCGTAACGACGTTTCCCCTGGGTAAATATATCTGTTTTTGTGTTTGTGGTAGTTTTAAAGGGTATTGTGGCGGGCGGGGCGGGTCACCTTCAGTTTCTGTGAGTAGATCAATATAATTTACCTAATTCAATGGCTCACATGATTAAACACAAAACACATAAACACGTACTCAAAGTGTTGATCTATTTTTTTTTCTTTTAGTCACTCGATACGAGTCGTAACATGCAACACTGGTGTACTTTGTATGATTATACATATATATATATATATATATATATATATGTATATGAGTATATGAATATAAGAACAACCCAAGTCCATGGAAGACCATTTCGAGTAAACTTAAAAAAACTTTATATCTTTTCTATTTGTCCAATAATCTATTCAACTGTGATGGGAAGGCAACATTGTATATACAAATTAGAGCATATATTATTATGACAATTAACATTTACATTAATTGCGGAGAGGCCATTTTGTGTGATGGACTTGGGTCGTTCTTTGATTCATATACATGATATTCTGCTATAGAGATGAGAGAAGGACGAGAGAGGGCGCTATAATATGAATGTAAGAATGACCCAAGTCCTTCATTCTTACATTCATATAAGATTTAACTCATTTATTTCCAGCACTTCCGGGGGTAATTAGGATTTATCATTTATACACAAGATGAGTCCATGCATAAGCTACAATTTCCCATGTCAAACTGAATTTGGCCAAAAGTTGGACTTGGGTCGTTCTTATATTCAGGTCTTCATATATATATATATATTGTTACGGAGGTTAACTTGGTCTAACGAACCATCATAACCACCAAAAATACCCAGACTCTCAAACAAGGTGTTTGGTCGATCTCGGTCATCTTGTCGAACTCTTTATTTACATATTTCTCCGCGGAACAATAAAGTGCCCAGAAATGATAGTACAATGCACATGTATCTATAACACTTCCCCCCTAAAAGAGTGCATTTAACGTTTTCGACACAAATGGACTCTTACCTTGGCACAATATTTTGGAACAGTACTGTACATTCCTCTTCCAATTCACTCTTATAAATCCATGAGTTTACCATGGTTGCATTATTATAAGAACGCATAAACAAAGTATGCCATGGCTATATCATCATCACAACCTGTGATAAAACATGTACAACTTTAGTACCAATCAACGTGTACCAATCTAACACTCTCGTGAGTTACTGCTGCTTGTGAGTTACAGCATACTGGAATTGCATGTAGTTGTACAACACTGAATACTGCAATGTCATGTCATGCATACAAACAGTGCACATTATACCAAAATCAAATGGTTTCCTCATTAGAACATGTATGTAAGTCAGTTTTACACTGTCATATCAAATGATTAGCCTGTGTACGAAGATCATAAACACGTCATCTCTTCCACAAGCAACTGTATATAATCCAACTGTTGTAATCATATTACCTACAACCAAAATATCATATTCGATGATATGTGACGTACATATACCTGTAGACGTTGTGTCAGCATCTACTGAAATGTCGAAACATCAACAAATGTCATATACCCTACTTATGTTTCTGAAAACTTTCCTGTCAACATACAAGACACCAAAAATATGACCTGCCTGACAAGGCATCAAATGAACCTGAATGAGATTTCCTTGATGATAACCTGTGTGTACACCTAAGCGTAATAAGTGAGTGTATACCTGTATACATCACGGTATAACACAGTCAGCTTAAGTATATGCCTGTTGGTATGTTGGATCAATTGTGAAATACTGGACACCTTTGCCAAGGTAATGATTGAGCTACATGTAGAATAATGAGCAAAAGTTATGTACATGTATAACTATATAATTTCTGTACCTAATACAATATACATGATAATTACATTCAAAAGGCAACATCCAATAAACTTAGGGTATATGCCACAACAAATTTAACCAATACCTGTACATGTACAGGTATGAAACTTCAAATACCTGAACTGGACCTACATTACTCGATACACCACATTCTCTATACAAACAGCAACATTACCAGTTTGAAGTTATTTTACCAACAACTCACATTCTTGACAACTGTTGATGGCTAGCGTAACTCAAAACAGCCTCAATAATGTCTTGTTTTGGAAAGGGACTCAAAACACAAATATAGCTTGCTGTGTTTCCTTATTAACACAAACATGTCTGAAAATACTTCCATGTTGTTATTTACACACTCAAAGTGCCATTCATGATGTTAGCATAACAATTATAGTGTATGCAAGATACATATATATACATGATGTACACACACTGTTCTGTGTACTTGCAAAACAAAATTACACCTGTTTAACATAAAATACATTTGCACAATTGTTGCATCCGGCAACGAGACAAAATATTGAGATTTCTCAATTAAGCACGAGAAAGGGTGTCTGCGACAATGTATTCCTTTTCGCGAATGTGCTTAATGCCAAGGTTATACTCCTGTAGGATTAAACTCCATCGCATCAGTCTCTGATTCTTGTTTCTCATTCTGTTGACAAATGTCAGTGGGTTGTGGTCAGTCCACACAACAACCGGTTGAGTTGTGTTGCCCACGTAGACATCAAAATGGCTGAGCGAAAGAATTAACGCTAGGGTCTCCTTCTCAACGGTAGAATACTTCTGCTGGTGCGCGTTGAACTTCTTTGAGAAGTAGCAGACCGGTCTGTCCACTCCATCGTCATCAGCTTGCATCAACACGGCGCCTGCTCCGACATCGCTCGCATCGACAGCTAGGCTGAAGCCTTTCTTGAAGTCCGGCGCTGCCAATACAGGACTACTCGACAGGATTGCCTTCACTTGGTCAAACGCAGACTGGCATGCTGCTGACCACTGGAACTTCACATTCATCTGCAGGAGATCAGTCAAGGGTGCCACAACATCCGAGAAATTATGGCAGAAGCGACGGTAGCAGCCGGCCATGCCGATGAATCTCATCAGCTCCTTCCTCGTCTTGGGAACAGGGACATCTTGGACTGCTTCTACCACATACATGACTAGCTTCACACTCTCACCTGCACTTCTTTCAACATACTTCTTCAGCATGTTGATGTGACACAACCGTTTCTTCTTCCTGTCTGGAGTCTGCACGCTGTAATTCACATCACTCAATCTCTCCTCCACGACATACGGACCAGAGAAGCGAACACACAGAGGATTACCAGGAATGGGCAACGGTATCAATACCTTTTCACAGGGACTGAACATCCTTTCCTTGGACCTCTTATCAAACAACTGCTTCATGTTCTTTTGATTGTTTCTCAAATGTCCAGCTGAAAATTCGGGTGCACGAGTCAGCCTACCACGGAACGTGGTCACGTAAATATTCAACAAACCAGGTGAGTCATCCTCACACAACAGCTTCTCTCTACTCAATTCTCGCTTTTTCAAATTCAGTTTCTCACAGACGTACTTCTGCACTCCCTTGCACATCACCAGGGGGATTACCTGATATGCTACGCAATGCCTGGAGGGAAAACACTTCTTCATCTACAAGAAATTTGATAGTGTGCTGTGTAATCTCTGACTTTTTCATTATCCTCTTCACAGCAGGAACCTTGTAGTTTTCTGCAACACGCAACAAATCGACCTTGTACAAGGTTAGGAACTCCTCAACTGTGGGTGAAGCTACAAACTTCTCAATGCAAAATCTTCAACTTTCTCCATCATGCGCCAATAATGTACAATTAATAGTGCAACAAGAAGCCTGACTTATCACCAGCCAGCCACCTGAAAAAACCCCTCTTCAACTGATGAAACCCATTCCCACTACAAGGAATAACCCTTATGCTGAACCACACACGAACCGACTGGGAATAACTCAGTGGCGGATCCAGGGGGGGGGGGGGCGCAACCGGCGCACGCCCCCCTTTATTTTTCGTTAAAAACAAAAGAAATTAAAAAAAATGAAATGAAACCCGGAAGTGGCACCAGAAATATTAGTCACGCCCCCCTTTACAGAATTCCTGGATCCGCCCCTGTAACCCGTATGCTAAACCACATACGAACCGACTTGTGATAGCCCGTGTGCTAAACCACAAACGAACCACCGTGAAATCATCTGTATGGTAACACACGAACCACCGTGGAATAACCCGTGTGCTAAACCACACACGAACCACCGTGGATAACCCGTGTGCTAAACCACACACGAACAACCGTGGAATAACCTGTATGCTGAACCACATACAAACCGCCGTAAAATAACCCGCATGCTGAACCACACACGAACAACCGTGGAATCACCCGTGTGCTAAACCACACACGAACAACCGTGGCATAACCGTGTGCTAAACCACGCACGAACAACCGCGGAATAACCCGTGTGCTAAACCACACACGAACCACCACGCACCGGACCAACGTTTGACCAACGTTTCCACGCACAGACACTACACACATGCAGCGTATACTAGTATCCAGATTAAACCATCATCGACACTATAAGCACGTGCCAAATTAACCCTTTCAATCCCGAAAGAAATACGACCGTTAGCTCCTTCACGCAGACACAGAAAGACGACCGATTTACATCAAAATGTGTAACATATCACTCCGCGTCCATCTGCGTACACACACACTTCGCCATAAACGCACCATGCTTTCGTAAAATCGTATTTTGATTTGATGGTTCGTCCCATCACCTTCACCAACGTTGATTATTTGCTTACTATACAGATGGGTAGAGAGGGACAAACATAGGTTAGAAAATCTTATCCAAGGATGTAAGCAGTGGACTGGATTCAAACTCGGGTCCTCCGATTGGGAGTCAGTTGTAGTTGACACAGTTTTGTCGCAGTTCCCCTACTGTGTGTTAGTAGTAGTTCTCATTTCTAATATTGCTGTTTACAGTTCTTTTATTGGAACTTTTGGCAGTAGGAACAATCATGCAATGGTGGAGTATGATTAGATACGTATCGAATTGTGTATCAGAAAGTGAAATACGTAAAAAAGAATTGAAGCTGCTTACATTTAACGAAATGTATACGTTACAATCAAATGCTATAGTGAATTCTTCATCAACGAGAGGAGAAAGCGGGAGAGAGTATGACTTACCGTTGGTGCTGTGTGTGCAGGTGTCACTACATGTTCGCCATAGGACCTTAATGGGGTGGGTTACAGAGGTGTTTCGTGATTGGACATTGTGTGTTTGTGTGTTTGTGTGTGTGTGTGTGTATGTGCGTGCTTGTATGACGTTGATGTGTGAGTCCGAACAGTCGTGTAGATTGGAAACTTTTAGTACAATATAGATATTACTGCCTGAATATTTCACGGTCACGTCAGAAGGTCAAAGGTCACGTTACGACAGACGTAATGAAAGGCAATTATATTGTGTACAGCTCATTACAGCTGTTTCGTGCTCAAAATGTCTTGATTTTTGGCCTCATGCATGGACATCTCAAAATCCTGTATAATGCCACTCTATTAAAAATCCTGGCCTCTACTGCCACAGTTGCCTTGCAACTAACGCAGCACATTTGTGTGGCGCTGACAGTGTAACTAAGTTGAGAAAATCACGAGCGACTTAGCGAGTGTACGTGTACTTCTCACAGCGACGTATTCCGTTACTGCTATGTCTGAAGTTTACGCATCATGAATAGAATGGGTGCTCCAAGCAAGAGAGGAATATCGAAGGGCAGCGTTCTTCAAAGTTGAAATCTTTGATTTCTTGGGAAGCCTTGCGAAGCAAGGATCCAATAGCACATACACCCAGCAGGGTCACGATTTACGTAGCAAACAGACCACAACCGACGACGAGGAGAATGGGATACTTTCTTCTTTTTACTGAAACGCCAACGCCTATTATAAACATGGAAAGACGGCTATACAGAAAAGGAAAAATTAAGGAAACAACACTGGCATTCAAAAAAATGTAAATATGTGACCACTAAACTGTATGTTTTAACCTGAAAGTTTCAAGTATGCTTTCGGGTTAAGATTGCAGCATTAGAAAGAGAACAAGGCACCTTCATATGGTGAAACTTTTGAATCTTACATTAAAGATTTGCTTAAAAGTGGTCCATTATTTCAATGAACATTTGCAGTTGAGATAGAATATGCTTAAAAATCAAATTCATAAAATTGGCAGTTAGATATTGAAAACATAAGCACAATTTCCAAAATAGCCTAAAGTATTAAATCGTTAAAAAAGGAATTTTCAGATTTATATCAAATAATTGACAAAAACTGCAGTTTGTGAAGACTTTCATGTAGGGCCTAATCAAAAACCGAACCGAACTCGTTTTTCCAAGGACGGGACGTTTCTCGGATTTGATCATGCGCAGAAGTAGATGTCACAGTGTGAAAAGATGGACTATGTGGTTTATTTTCTACTAGCCACATAGTAATATACAATTACCACAGCTACCACATGATAGTCACAGTGTGCTACATATTTCAGTCTGTGGGAAAGATGTGTTCACGTAAAAGCAAAGTGTGTATTTTAAACTATGTGACTTACCACATGCAAATCTCATAGAAATCACAGTTACCACAGCTTACCATAATAATGACCAAAGTGTGTCACATACTGTAATGTGTGAAATTTGAGTGCCCACAGAGTTGCCACAGTATGGAATTCTAGTCTATGTGGTTCTTCACCGAAAGTCACATAGTAATAACAGTTGCTAGCTTCCCATCCGTTCAATTAACAGGAAAAATAGGTTGTATTATAAATTCAAAATGAAAAAAACTGAGGAGTCAAAAAACAAATATACATCATATAAGAATATCTTGATTAAGGTCATACGATCTGAAAAGCGGAAATATACCATTCAGATAGAACAATAATTATAAACATGACGTGAAGAATACATGGAAGATATTAAAGCAGGCCATGAATATATCAAAAAAGAAATTGGACATTACAAAATAAGATTTGATAATAGAATTGTTGAAGATCCTGGTGATATAGCAAATATTTTTAATTCCTTTTTTTCGATGGTTGGAGAGAATCTGGCAAAAGAAGTACCGCATTCCGATACGCATTTTGCAAAATTTTTAGGTCAATCCAATCCCAGTTCTATTTTCTTAGCTCCAACAACGAAATATGAAATAATAGACATTGTTACAGCAATGAATGATAAACGAAGTGCCGGTTATGATGATATAAGTAATTCTATTATAAAGGGAATTATATTTGCTATTGCTGATCCACTTTCTCATATTTTTAATAAATCCATATTACATGGTGCTTTTCCTGATTGTATGAAAATTGCTAAGGTGTGTCCTTTATTCAAAAAAGGAGACAGTTTTAATATAAGTAATTATAGACCTATTTCTCTACTTTCATCCCTATCTAAGGTTTTGGAAAAATTGATATTTACAAGAACGATTAAATTTCTTAATTATTATAATGTTTTTACGAATTCTCAATTTGGGTTTCGTCAGAAACACAGCACCATTCATGCTCTTTTCAAGTTTATTGACAACGCCGCACATACTATAGATGACCAGTCCCATCTTGTTGGTATCTTCCTGGACTTCTCAAAGGCCTTCGATACAATTAATCACGAAATTTTGCTTCATAAATTGTCCCATTATGGTATACGAGGGAAGGCCTTGGAGTGGTTCAGGAGTTACCTGCAAAACCGAAAACAATATGTATCCTTGAACGAGCACAGCTCTAGTCTTGAAGTTATTAAATGTGGCGTCCCTCAGGGTAGTATATTAGGACCTTTACTTTTCATCATTTACATAAATGATTTTTGTAGATCATCCGACATACTTTCTTTTATACTTTTTGCCGATGATTCAAATATTTTCTTCTCCCACCAAAATCCAATCACTCTTGTCCATACTGTTAATTCCGAATTTAAAAAAAGTGACTCAATGGATAAGAGCCAACAAATTATCACTGAATCTTCAGAAAACTAACTATATGTTATTCAGTAAGTCTATAGCAGTTTTACCCACAGATATCATCTTTGATGACGTTCACTTAGAGCGAGTATCTCATACAAAGTTTCTCGGTATTACAGTGGACGATAAACTTTCGTGGAAGCCTCATATTATTAATATTAGTAAAATAATTTCGTGTAATATTGGTATTATTAATAGACTTAAATCTCATATCCCGTTGTCTTCTTTGCTGACGTTGTATTTTTCATTAATATTACCTTATTTAAATTATGGAATCTTAGCATGGGGTAGTGCCCATCAAACTTTATTAGATAGATTATTGTTATTACAAAAAAAAGGCACTTCGTATTATTTGTGGCGTTTCTCCACGTTCCCATGCAGATCCATTATTTGTTAGATATAAGATTTAAAAAATCAAAGATTTGTTTTTCTTTCAGCTGGGTCAGTTTATGTTTAATTATAACACAAATGCACTTCCCAGCATTTTTGATTCAATGTTTCCACGAAATCAATCTTTTCATAATTATCCCACCAGGCGATCAAATGAGTTTCATTTACCCCTTCTGAGAACTTTATTGGCTCAAAATACATTTATATATACTGGACCTAGATTGGGAATTCTTTAAGTTGTGATATAAAAAATTCTTTATCTTTGAATTCGTTTAAGCGTAAGTTAAAATATTTTTTGTTGAACTCATATTAAGATATATACGATTCATTACTTAGCCAGTCTTTACAGCCTAAGGGTTCATCGTCAACCATTGATTTCATCATTCTGTATTTTTTTACATTATCTTATTTGTATAAACTTTGCTCGGCTGATTGAGCTGAAACACCTCAATTCCCTCTTACGATCCCGATGTTCAGCGTGTTGGCTTTTCCTTTCATTTCTTTTTTCTCTTTCTCCTTCCTTTCCATTATTCTTTTGTGTTTTATTACAGTCATGGTATACCCTACCGTAAAGTCATGTAATGTCGTTGTGTTTCTACTGTCTTGTTCTGTCCTGTCTTGTTCTCTCCTATCTTTGTAAAAAAAAAAAAAGTTTAATGTATTCACAAGAATCCTTTGAGTGGTTCACAATTTACAAGCATGCTTTTCAGTGAACCTCTCAGTTCTTCCTTTTTTTCCCCTCCAAACATAGCTTTGTATTCTGCCGGTATGCATGTATAATTTCCTATTTGTTAACCATTATCTACCATGTAAAGTCGAATACATGCCTATGTTATATCTTCTGATTCATTTCGTGTTATGTTTGACGAAAAAGAAAGAAGGAATGAAATAAATGAAATGAAAAGAAAATGAAATGAAATAGTCATGGTGTTGCCACATTGTAAAACACACTGTAATTCACAGTGTAAAATACAGCGTGTTATGTCACACTGTGGTAACTTGTGAAATTGGGACACGTGGTAATGATGTGTTATTATCACATTGTGAAAATCACAGGGTGGATACTGTGGTAGGTAATGCAGTATGTCAAACTGAGGCATGCCATACTGTGTTATCTACCACAGTCTCTCACACTGTGTTATCTACCATAGCCTCTCAAGTCTCACATTGTGTTATCTATCACAGTCTCACACTCTGTGTTATCAACCACAGTCGGGGAAAAAAATCTTGGACAATTGTGACCCTGCACCTCAAAACAAACAAAAAGTCGCCAGACATGAATTTTTAGTTAAGACCATATTCTGAAAGAGCAGACTTTAGGCTTTAAAATGATGTTTAACTCAAATCAAATGGACCCTCCTAACCTAACTAAATATTGGAAAGAAAGCACAAACTCAGGAAAAGTGCGAACTGAGAAAAGAGGCTCTGAAGTACAGTGTCTATTCTTACCAAACCGTGCTGGCTGTGCGATGAATGGGACAAAAAACAGGAAGTAAACCACCAGAGTAACAACAATGAAGGAATTATCAGATTAAACTGAAATTAAGCATGCCTCACTAACACATTCTGTCCATAATTAATGCCAACTTTCAAAGCAGCACCACTATCCTTGCAAAAGTTATTAGAGTTGAAAGTGAAGAGTGTGGACAAGGTTTTTCAGAAATGAAAATGGGATTCTAAAGACACACCTAATCACACTATTCTACCAAAAATGTTCCGAGATAAACTGCTAAAAAAACACACTTTCCTGTCCGTTTTCTGATACTTAGTACCAAAGTTTAGCATGATGTAAAAGAAGACCGGCTCTTTCAGAAAATATGAAAAAGTCAAGTTCGGCTAGGTTGACCCATTTCACTTATTTTCAGTCCTCACGCAAAATCAGTGTGTGCGACTTTATGTTCGTTTTGAGGTGCACGGTCACAATTAATTGCCACATATCACAGAATTTACGAGATAGGCGAGTTATGAATTTCTCCTACGACGGTATATTGTCCATCTATTTGGTAATGCGTTAAGGCATGGTTACTACAATAACTAGACAATACTTTATTATCAAGATGTAAAATCACATTTTCATATCAAAATTTGTGACATTAGGAATATCATAACATTATTAGACAATCTTTAATAAAGTTCAATGTAGGTCCCATCATAAAAACTCTAAATCTAGAAGTCTTTTATGTATTTCCTAAATTGTTGATTGTTTTTATGTATATTCATGAGCTATGTAAACATTTGTGCCACAGGGTTACCACAGGAGTACCTCAGGAATACCTCAGATATACCACAGTAATACCATCATGAAGTATCACATGTGATACCTCAGGACACCCACTTAATAGGTTATACTGGAGGAGCATAGTACAGGTTAAGTATGTATTAAATAAATTGTTATAATTCACAACATAACTAATCTTTCAATTAAATTCGGAAATATGTTTTTTTTCATACTTTTTTTTTGAGGGGGGGGGGGGGTATTCCAGTCGGTACTGCTTTGTGATTTTGCTGCGTGGCACTCCTGTGTGGTACTGCTGTGTGGTATTATTCTGTGATTGTCCTGTACTGTGGTATAGTATTTTTCTGGGGTGTATGTGATTCTGTGCGGTACTGCTGTTTGGTATTGTCCTGTTGTAGTCCTGTGGTATACATATGGATCCACAAAACACACACACACACACGCACACATGAATATCCCGGGTACTTTCGCGTGCATTATCACACGGATATCACAGCTTGCTGGCTGTTCTCATTACCACATGAGCCTGTTTTGCAATAACCATTGACTCATGTGGTACTGAATACTCTCGTGGTATTTTGTATGGTAATTATTGGGTATCACATAAAATTATTCGGCAATTTCTAATAAAGTTCAAAGTTAGTCCTACGTTAAATTAAAACGTCTTTTGTGTATTTTCTTAAACTTAGATATCTTTTTATGAATATTCATGAGATATGCACAAATTTGTACCACAGGGATACCTCAGAAATACCACATGAAGTATCACATACTGTAACTCAGCACTGCCACTTTATAGTTAATACTGTACGAGCATATTGACCTGGTTAAATACGGCTTAAATCTTTATTGTTGCAATTCACAGCATAACTCATCTATCAATTTAATTCTGGAATATATGTGTGTTTTGTTTGTTTGTATTTTGATTCCAGTTGGTACAGCTGTGTGATACTCCCGTGAGGTACTGCTGTATGGTATATTGTATTGCGTTGTAGTATATCAAGAAAAACAAGCAAACACAAGAATACCCTGTGGCATTTTTCTGTGGTACTTTCTTTCTTCTTTGTGCGGTTTGCCTTGTTATTGCTGTATGGTACTCCTGTAGGGTACTTAGTGCTGTTTGGTATTGTCCAGTGGTAGTCCTGTGGTATATGTGACAAAATACCACAGGAATATCCTGTTGTATTTTCCTGTTTTACTTTCTGTTGTATTTTCTCTGGTTTTGTTGTTTGTTACTTGACCGATGTGTTGGCTCAGTGAGTAGAGCGGCGGCCCTCACAATCGGGAGGTCGTGGGTTCAAACCCCGGCCGCGTCATACCAAAAGACGTTAAAAGATGGGAGTTGCTGCTACCTTGTTTGCCGTTCAACAGCTGAAAAGGTTAGAGCAACGTCGATCTGGCGCTGCTCAGTGGCTGCCGGGCCCACGATCAATTGGTCAAAATGAATTTCCAGTCTTGGACAATAAACTTTGGAGTTTATATCCAAAACAATTATTATTACTTCTGTTTGCTATTGCAGTGTGGTACTGCTGAGCTATACTATGTGGTTTTGCTGTGTGGTACTACTGTGTGTTATTGTCCTGTGATATGCATGTAGGTCCCAAAATACTACAGGAATATCCTGTGTGCCGTTCAAATTGTGAATGAGTGTTTTCGCCCGGTAATATTTTTATCATAACTCTAATGACGTACCCCTTCCCCATTCACTTGTAGGTCGGACTGGTTACGGTTCGTTATTCCAAAGGTTCGTTATTCCGAAGGTTTTTTAATCCGAATCGTTATTCCAAAGATTCGTTATTCCGAAGATTCGTTATTCCGAAGGTTTGTTAATCCGAAAATAAAATAAGGTTCGTTATTCCGAAGGATCGTTAATCCGAAAATGAACAAAGCTCGTTATTCCGAAGGTTCGTTACGGACCCTACGTCATTTCGGATCAAGGAACCTTTGGAATAGCGAACCCTATTTCATTTTCGGATTAACGAGCCTTCGGAATAGCGAACCCTGTTTCATTTTGGGATTAACAAACCTTCGGAATAACGCCACAAATGTTCGGATTAACGAACCTCTAGGTATAGGAAATTTGTGTGTTTCAGATTAACGAACTTTCGGAATAACGAACCTTCGGAGTAACGAACAGCACCCGGTCGGACTATCCTGTGACAAATCTGCAACACTATTCTACATTTCAACATGCTGCAACATGTGGCAAGTTCTGTTTTTATTTTTTGTGGTAATCTGTGGTACATGACGAGTCAGTGTGTGACCTTTCGGTGAGAAATCACATAATCTAGAATTTCACACTGTGACAATTCGGCGGGCACATTATTCCCACATACTGCAATATGTGAGACAATGCGGTTTTTGTGTGGCAACCTGCTGGAAAGAACAATGTCCCACAGTGTGAGAAACACAGTGTGAACACAATTTGAACACATTGTGAAGACAGTGTAAAATGTCTTCACACTTTTGAAATTCAAGCGTTTAAACAGTGTGAACACATTGTGAAATTTCACTTCACAGTGTGACACAGATCATTATCATTTGGACACTCAGTGAAAACCAAACCCAGTCCACTGTGAAGCATCTCGATACTGTTAAGTTCGAGCGTTTTGACGTAGTCGTCTTTGTGACCAGCACATGCACTGGACTGTGGGACACTGTGTTCTTTCTAGTCGGGCAATTTGCAATTTCATTGTTGTACATGTTTGTGCTCATGTGTGTGTGTGTGTGTGTGTGTGTGTGTGTGTGTGTTGGTATGTGTATATGTGTGTAAAAGTAAAAAAAAGAGAAAAAGATGAAAATTACGAAGACAGGGTCGAGAACTACATATTGGATGACAAGCGATGAGCAACAATAATTACTGTGCAAGGTACAAGAGTGGCTTGTCACCATGTTACGATTCCAATCAAAGATTTGCCTCAGTAGCGCAAGGTGTGTATGATCTCATTACTGACTCACCAACAACAAAAAAGAGGCAAACTTACAATTCCTTAAAGTACCAAACTTTCAAAAGCAAGAGTTATTGATTCCCCGATCCAAATCTTACGGATCACTAATTTGGTTTCCCGATAATATTGATTGGTAAATATGAAATATAAGATCAATTTCGAAGGTGGGTAAGCAGGATATGTGCAACGCTTTTATCATTTTATAGAACTTGCCAGCTAGCTCATTGATAATAGAATTGTACTTGTCGTGTAAGAAGCTTTAATGAGTAGAGTTTGAAACGAAACAATGAGATTTGTTAATGGACTACCACGTCTTTAACATTCATTGTGCCTACTTCTCTCCAGTTACCATCGAACCATCTGCGAATGAGACGAACAGTTTACTTGTCCAGTGGTCGCTGGCACCCACGTGCTTGGGTACCTATCAAGTGATTTATCAACCCCTCCAATACCTGGCTTGTCCCTATCATCCAGTCAACGAGGCACCACATATCATCACGGAGATCGCCACTGAGGGACTCCAAGACCAATTTTCCCGGCCCAATAGAAATATTCTGACTATTCAGAATCTCACTAACTTTGCCTCGTATAACATTACAGTGGAAAAGATATCTCGTGACGGCATTGTTATTGCGTCTATATCCGGGGAAAATACTACCAGAAGTGACAGTAAGTTTAAATTTCCTATTAAGATATAAACAAAATTAATCTTGCAGAGGGCATCGTAATAATTAGCCAACAACAATGTCAATTTTCGTACACAAGGATTCCGGAGTCCCAGAGGCGTCAATCTCATTGCTTCAAAATAAATGTATATTTTTGCGATTTTACGTTAATTTACTACACTGGAAAGTGGTAACTTGGTAATGTAGACGCAAAATGTTAAACTTTCTTGGCATATTTTGTGATCCCTGTGAACATGCCCTAAATGATGATCATCATACATGTCATATTTGTCAATAAAGTACCGAGAAAATGCTCTTGGGTGGATGCACGCACACACTCGCACATTTGGACATACAACCCACAACCCTGCGTAGTAACTTTCATATATATACATATATATATATATATATATATATATATATATATATTAAAATCACATTTACTGCATCAAATGTAATCAAACCCAATTTGCTTACATCCTAGACAATGTCCCAGCAAGTAGATCCAGCATACATCCCCACTTTCTGCCATTTTTATTATTGTAATCAGTTCGTTTGATATATTTTGTTGGTAATAGCCCCTCAACCGATCGAGGGCAATTTTGCTATTAGCGGAAGAAATGTGTCCTGGTCTCCGGTCACATGCGAAGAAGTACGTGGAAAATTTGAATACTACGAAGTTCAACTGCGACGTGAAAACCAGGAGCAGCATGAAGATATCATGGAGACTAAAGTCTACGAGCAAGAAAATACATCTGTCTCTTTTCATGAGGCATTACCATGTACAAACTACAGCCTTGCAGTTAGAGTACTGAATACGGTTGGAGCCAGTGACTGGACAGAAATGGACATTGGGTGGGACGCTGTATCAGGTAAGGGACATGATGAACCGAAAGACAATGTGCTATTTTGCTGTTGTCCGCACACACACACATACACGCACACGCACACACACACACACACACATACACACACACACAAACAAAATATACCAAAATTGCTATAGCTATACCACAACAGTATGGCCTTATTGATAGATTTACAGTGTGAACGCCTACCAGCTAAACGTCGTAGAAAAAGCGGGGTCTGCATCGTTTTGAATAAGAATTCAATAAAGAATCATGACTTATTTTCGACTTAACTGATAATTAGCAAGATATGTGTTCAAAGTACATTTAAGAATATTTGACAATTTCTGTGAAAATCAAAGAAAACTAGAAATATCACTGAAGGTGATTGATACCCCCGCCCCGTGACGACAGTCTTACCCAAGGAAATTACAGCACTTGGTGAAAACATGCATTGAAGACAGTATATGATATGGCATAACACACACTGAGATAACTTATTTCAAAAACAGAATACATGCAATAACAGAGGTTAATGTGTATTGGTACTCGTCAAAAAGTTGTAATCTTACCAGAGTTTTTGCTTCAACATTGAGGAGCAGTTTCTGGCTTTTGATGATCAATGTACTGATTCTGGTGATTTCTTTCTAGTTGATTCCTGATTCATTTATTGCCTGTCTAATGATTCCTGTTATCTCCTTTTGAGCTCATGTTTTCTTGAAAGCTTCTGGCTTCTTTCTATCCGCTTGGCTTTGAATCTCTGTAAATCTTGACACCATTTTGAGAGCTTGTGTCTCATATTTTTTCTAGGGCTCTTGCAAAAATAGTTTTGATTCTTGTTCTCAGAGCTTGCTGTATAGTTATGTTTTGCCTTGATGCTTAGTTTTTTCTTCTGGGCTCTTGCTCCCTTCCATTTTTTTTCTTTAATAATGTCAGAAGAATTTCAGGTTCTTCACAGGAGCATTCATTAGACAAATTTCTTGATCAGACATATTATCTGTGACTGTTGAATTCCAAATCCATTCAAACATAAAGTCCTGTCTTCATGATCAATGTTGAAATTCTCAAAAGAGTCTGATACCGCCATTAATATGCCGTTACCATGGCAACGCAGCTTCCGACACGTCCAAAAATATGTCTTGCACATCTTCCCACCAAGACCAATGTGTGTGCCACATTTCATGAGCTTCAGTCGAATACAGAGGAAGTAGTTCAATCCGCAAGATCTGTCCTTGATCTTCTGCCATTTATATGCCGTTACCATGGCAACGCAGCTTCCGACACGTCCGAAAAATATGTCTTCCACATCTTCCCACCAAGATCAAGGTGTGTGCCACATTTCATAAGCTTTGGTCAAAAAACTGAGGAAGTAGTTAAATCCGCAAGATCTTTCCTTGATCTTCTGCCATTTATATGCCGTTACCATGGCAACGTACTTTCGGGTACTGTCAAAAAATGCGTCTTGCACATCTACAACCAAAGGCACACATCTGTACCAAGTTTCATGGAAATTGGGCAAAAACTGAGGTAGTAGTTTGCAACACAAAATTTTCCATCATTTTGGCTCATAATATGTGAGCTGTTACCCTGGCAACATACTTTTTGTCACTGTCAAGAAATGTGTCATGCTGACCTATATCCTAAGACAAACATTCAATATGAATTCCATGAGAATTGGAAGAACACTGATGAAGCAGTTTTGCCATGAAGCATTTTGCCCTATATTTTACCAATAAATAAATAACATGCCGTTACCATGGCAATGCACTTTTTGCCACTGCGAAATTAATCAACACCATACTATCTTTATTACGTTCTTAGACAAAATATAAGACCACATGTATTTAAAAGAAATATTTCTTCGTAAAAAGAAAATGAATAGGACAAGATAAAAAACAAAGACAAAAACACAAACTGGTACTGCATTGCAAAGGGCGGAGGGAATCAAAGTGAGAAGTAGAAGATTGATGTGAATCTCCGGAAATAAAAGGAAATTCAAAAGATCTTCAAAAGAGCTAAACATAAAATTCATACTCATTCTGTCAAAATGTCTGACAAATGTTCACGTTCTTCAGTGCCTTAAACCTTTCATTCGAACAACATGCATGTATGTACACTCAAAATGACTTTCAAATATCATTTTGGCTATTATCAGAGTTCTAAGTGGTTCTGACTCTTGTTGCTTATTCTTTGTGATCCCCTAACATTTGTATATGTGAAAATTTGTTTTATTGTAAAATCACGCTTGAAATGAATGATATTCGCACGTATATTCTTGAAGTGAGTTTTCTGTGTTTCATATATCAAACAACTGATTTTCCATTTCTGCGTTCTTGTGTCTTGATTAGTATGTAAGCCTATATAGACTGACGACCCTATAACTTTGATCTTTTTTTCTTTATAATTCGCAGTTACATCTTTGAAGGCAAACAAGATATCTGCCGAATCCGTTAACGTTGTGTGGTCGGCAACGCCTGGGGCATCTGAGTGCTTTTCTTACAGATACAAACTCGATTACAGGGTTATTCGTAAAGAATCTTGTGTAGAGTTTTCGTTTTCATCAGAGATAGAACAACGTTTCTTTGACATTTCAGAGACCAGTGCGACAAATTTGACAAACCTCGAAACAAATTCAACGTACAATATAACTGTGACAATAATCAACGGTTGGAATCGAACTGTTTCCTCGAGGAGCGTTAACATCACTACTCTACCAGCGTGTTCAAAGAATGGTAAATTGACAAAATAATGATGTTCTCATGTCACACATGATTAAGGTAATTTCCAACGATTCTTAAGCAGTATAAAGACACAAAGCAAGTTTTTTCCGGAATATTAGTCTTTTGAAGATAAAGATATACATTCATGTAGTTCATTTCATTCAATTTCATTTAATTTATTTCGTTTCTAACGAGGTATGGATATCACACAACATTACATTTGCTAGTACACCAGTTCTACAAATTAAAGAGACTCGTTGTCATGATAAGGGGAAAACATAGTGTAATAAAATAGTACAATTATTTACTGTGGAATGTAAAGTACAAAAGAAAATTTCTGGAGTTATTGGAGTTATTATGATAGTAGCTATTGTCATGTCTTGAATGGAGTTCGCTGCCCCAGTTTAATCTTATCAACTCCTGATGCAAATGTGGAACTGTTTCAATAGGCGTTTTCACGTCAGTCCGAAAAAAATCCAAGCTCGAGATATTTTTGAACTTCCCAAGTCAGAAAATAGCGCGCTATTTCGAAACATCGGGCTGATGTGAAAACGCCTAGTGAGCTCTTGTTAAGGTTTACATAACAATAATGTTGCTTTCTTTGTCCAGTCGGACTTGTGCTTTTTTTTTTCTCTCACTGAGTTGGAAACTAAAGCTTCGTCCAGGAAATATGACATATCTTGCAATCTTGTCTAAACACTCTATTTCGTAGGCTCAGCTTTATCGATTCCTGGCGGGATTTTGGTTGGATGGTGCTTAGCGCCCTCCTGTCCTGGAATTTATCAACTGACTAGCAGACTCATCCATCGAAAATCCTGTCCACTTACGTCACTCGCCCATCACGGAGAACAAACTGACATCATAAGAAATTCCACGTCTATTCGACTGTCTCTTAAGGAACCATTTGCCAAGTATAAAATCACAATAAATAAAGTATTTAAGAGACGTACCTTCGCCACCGCTGAGATCTTTGGGGTGACCGCTTTTGCAGGTTTGTACACATTCAAATGACTTTAACATTTTATTTCCGTTGGTTTAATTTGATCTTTCTTTGGGCACAGTGCATTAATAATGAATTAGAACAATAGATTTTCACTATTCACGTGTATTTCATTTATTATCTTGTTATTCAAGGATAAGTATTCTGTTTAAACGCAACTCTGTTACCTCACTGCTAGTATTGTATGTATTTCACTTCAGTACTTCTTCAGTAACAATTAATATAACCTTTATATATTTATGCACTATCGTACAGAAATATTCCAATATGCATACATGCACTACACAAGAGGCAATTCATGACAATACCTATATGGAAAATGCATGTTTTTAATGTATTTGTCATACATCGTACATGAAGTTAGATCGTATGATCAGATCCATTTTCAAAGCTGTCAATATTTATTTGACATGTAAAGTTACTTAAATTCTAGTATTTTGTTGGGTATTCGCTCCTGCTGGTGGCACGCATTCTCCTTTGCAGAGTCGCAGAGCGACTTTGCAGTCTTTCTTTGATGATGCTGTCCTATGCCCTGAAGATAAAGTCTTCAACCTTCTCAGGGAGACGTTTTGTCATGGTTGCTTGTTAGGTAACTGTATTGCCATACAGAAGAAATCCACTCCATTCTGTTTTTTTAATATGAGAAGAAAGAACACATCCCTACATACAAAATAATACAAAAGTATCAAAATCTGATAAGAAATTAGCAAAAGATACTGAAATTTCACAATTTTGAGGAAAACTCTTCTTACCATGCTTAACAGTTGTTATAATAACTCAAATGGGCAAGTTGATGATGTCATGCCTTCACAATTTCTTTTAAACTTCATTAACGAAATTGACAAAAAATCTCATTTTTCAACTGTATAAATATAACACTTGCCTCATAAATACTCAAAATAAAAAGGAACAAATGTTTACTCTGATATGAAGAGCTCACTGGCAAAAGTTACTACATCCATTTTCTATCAAAATCCACTTTTTGGTCTTGATGTACTCATTTTTAGGACCTCTTTACACCTATACTAACGAAAAGCTTAATTTCCGACCAGAAAATGTTTAAACATTACATTTAAAAATCAGTTCGGTTTCAAAAGGTACTACATCCATTTTAATTTGGTTGCAAAAGGTACTACATCCACTCCAATGACATATATCATCGGGAAAGTGACCAATCAGAGAGCAGCATTGGCTTGACCCTCTACCATTGTCTACTGACTTTAATCTGTAAACAATAGAAGTTGGCTTTTAGCTTTTGGGCTTTCTGTTAAAATCACCACGCAAATCTGACCAATATCTTGAAAAACTCATCACATTTCGATCAAGCAATGTAGGAAAATGAAGGAGAACGCATTGATAAAACAAACCGTCCCAGGAGAAGGATCATGAATTAAAAACAGTCGACAAGAGTAAAGGAGAAACGGCGGAGAAACTGGAGAAATTACGCGACTCTCATGTAGTCCCACGTACTGCATTTAGTTACCGGCACCGTGCGTTACTGCTAGGGTGTTGATTTTGAGCCATAAATCGTCCCCATAATAAAGTACAGACACTTTGTAGGTATGGTCTATTTCTTACATAAATAACTTCACAGCTATTAAGTGTTTGACAACTAGTCTGAAAGCAAAGTTACTTTGTTAAATGTATACAATGGCATGAAATACTGACAGCCCTACCAACAGTGCTTTAGGCCTATCTGTGGGTATGCTGTGCTATTCTATACGTGTATGATGTCAAGTACCAGGGCTTGAAAGTACATATTGACATAGAGTTTTGAATACTAGACTTATATTCATTCTTGTAAATGACACCTATTACTTACAATGTCACAAAGGTAATACCAAATGTGCGTTTAGTATAGGTGGTCATATTACTCATCGACGGTCTTGATTTTTATCAGCTATTAGATTATCAGATTTCTCTTACCTGATAACCTACAAGAATGAAATTCATGTAATGAAATTGATTACAGTGTTGAGAAAATACAGCACATTCAGATGCTGCTTTTCCACCTTTTCCCTTAGAATTTACATTGAAACAAAAACCGAAGAAAAGATAATCAGTATTCTCGAGACACGTGAAGGGAGAATTCACAGAGAGAAAAATAGCCAAAATTTAATACATAGAGGAAAAAGATAAGAAATCATGAGATAAAGCTCGTGAGAGAAAAACAAAAGGAGAAAAGGGAAGAGAGAAATCACCTGGTGAGATATTGTGACCCCTCCCCATCTATAACTGTTCACGCATAATGGACCCCCCCCCCATGCTTATGACCAATGACAGTCATTCATTCAAAATGTTAGTCAGCAAGGTCCCGAGAAGTGGGACATTAGCGATGCACATTGGTTTGTTATTCTTGATGCTAAATAGGGCAGGGCATTGTCAATTACCTAGGCCCCCTTGACCTCGTATCCCATCCCCATCAACACCAATGCTGAAAAAAAAAAATACATCCGCGAAACATGTCATAACATCACACTTTATATGACCACTTACAGTACCGGAGAATAAAAGTGTTTTATATCAATGTAAAGCTTAGGCAATGGGCAATGTGATTCAATGAAAAAAAAAAAGAATTTTCAAAATTCCCGACTTTTGCCTGAAACCGTTGTCGCCGGTCACATATATCTATGGCATATGAAATTTCGGTTTCAAAACGTACTACATCCACTTTCGGTTGCAAAAGGTACTACATCCACAATATAAAAATGTTTAATTCATAAAAAGAGAATGAATGGACCTGGATTTTCTTAGAGAGTGGTTTTAGTGTTGTATCATCTAGCAGTATAGTAGGGGGAAGTATCATTCCAGTCTGATCTTCCTAAATATGATAATTAAAAAATCACGTTTTTCTCAGAACTTGAAATTATGGATGTAGTACCTTTTGCAACCGAACTCTCCTCTATTCTTGTATGGGAATATGCTTGAACCTGTGTAAAAATTTTGAGGGAATGACATCATCCACTTGCTCGCTTGAGAAAAATTATTCATAACGTTTGGTTAGAAAAAAATATTTTCCGACAAGATGCAAAATTTCAAATGTAATATCTTTGTGTAGGCACTGATTTTTTGTTACTCTTTCTTGTACAAGTTATTTATTTCTGGTATGGATTTCCCCTTTAACAATATTGCGTGCATGAGGAGCTGAATAGTCTTCAATGAAGAAGTTAACAGTGGGCTCCTTTCCAATATTTCAGAATGTCGGTCACTTTTCAATGATTTAGAACATAAACAGCGCTATGCACAACACAGATAAGAATAGAAGAGAAGAAATTCAAGTTTTACCTTGTTGCAATACTTTATGATACACACATACATGCATGAACACTTTTATCAAATGCTAAACCTGACTCTCTTTGTGTGTGTGTGTGTGTGTGTGTGTGTGTGTGTAATTTCGGTTATTACACACTTAATTCATACGTTTAAGACGTTTGAACAATCAGTCATTTTTTTCTGTAGATGTCATGAATGTATCATTTTGTTTTGTACGTTTTACTTGTCACTTTTAAGACCTTTTTGGTACGTATTTCAGTGTGTTATCATGCGTTAAATATAGGAATCATCTGGAATATGTGGAAAAACAACCCTGTTAAAATGATACTGAATAAATTGATAAATGAATGAATAAGTAATTAAATTTTATGTGAATGAATCTTTATAAAGTAATGAATGAATATGTTTGAATAACATTCCAGCTTACTATTTGGTACCCATGGTTCTGTTTTGTAACTGCATTCTCATCGCAAAGCACCGACTAGCGCACCTGTCAATGTACAAGTCACCGGGATCACTGAAAATGCTATCACTTTTGAGTGGGAAAAACCCCCGTGCAACCGGCGCAATGGTCCCATTTCGCATTACGAGTATAACCTGACAACTCCAAATAGAGGGGATGCCATAAACCGCAGTGGGGTACCGATGGTAGTGACAGACGAAAAAGTGATGATCAAAGATCTTCATCCTGACACTCAGTACATGTTCACAGTGCGAGCATGTAATGAAGAGCATGTTGGACAGATGTCAGAACCAGTCTCTACCAGAACAAATGTGACAAGTATGTATGCCTCATCTATCTGTCTATGTACATACACAACCTTTACTCATAACATGTACAAGGTAGAAGTGGTAAAATCGGTTTAAAGCTCGGTTTAAAGAGGTATTGCATGAGCAGAAACCTTAATTTTCTTTTGCTGAAATGAAGATACAAAATCCCTTCACAACGGAAA
The DNA here is from genome assembly GCF_040938485.1 of Diadema antillarum. NCBI lineage: Eukaryota > Metazoa > Echinodermata > Echinoidea > Diadematoida > Diadematidae > Diadema > Diadema antillarum. Next base: position 1,082,199 of record NW_027271302.1, read on the forward strand.
ATATAAAAAAAGCCTTCAAGCATCATTGAGAGAGCAGAGAGGTCATTTTTTCCATCTTCATAGATTTTTGTTTGTTATTTGTTGTACTAAGCCTTCAGCAGTAGGCTCCGGCGAAAAGATTTTCACTTAGGCATATAGAAATAAAATGAGCCCTTGAGAGGTTGCATCATCGACTGCTCTCTTTGTTTTTCCCCCTTGTCGAACTTTTAGAACTAACAGCTATTATGTAAAGTCTTTTCATAATGGGTGAGTTTGACTTGCTATTGCAACGTTCTGTTTTGGTACCTATATCACGTAAATATCGTATGAACATAGGATTACAAGGGGCAGGATAGCTCTTTGGATTTCCTGGCGTCTACAGTCATTTCTAACCCCTTTGTATACAGGTATATAGGTGGCTGCAATGCTGTATAACCTGCTTATCTGCAACTCTTATGTCATCCTATTCTTAATAGGTATTAACCATGTGCAAGGTTCAAGCTATGCAACAGCCGTGTCCATCGTTGCAGCGCTGCTGATTTGTTGTCTTTGTGTATTTTTTTTCATGTAAGTACGTAAGAAAAAAAAACACACACACGAAGTTCTGGAATATGCAGTATGACCCACTTGCTTTTCCATCGCTATACAGAGCGTATAAAAAGGGGGTAATTCAACTTGGGGGGGGGGGGGGGGGCTAGTTCAAAATTGTCAGCTATGGACAGCGTAATCTAATTTCTATTAATACCTAATTATTTTGACAAATGTCATACATGATTGAACACATGAACTTTAATGACAACAATGCCAAAAATGCATTTTTTCCAACTAAGAGGGTTATCGCGAAGGAGCAACGAATGTCTCACTAATGGATAAGATCTGTCAAGGAAAGTGGTCAAATTAACAGCCCAGTCTGCATGACTGCAGGTTTGTGTCTAGGATGTTATGGTCCGTAATCGTCAACATGGCAAAGTTGTCGATAACTTGTTTGCTCCCACAAAGATTAACCCATTATCCATTTTCTCTCTTCATATTCAAGACGTGGTTTGTTGCTGCGAGCTATGTGTCGAATATGAACAGCGAAAGAATAGACTTTGTGAGTTGGCCTGTGTGGGAAGGATCAATGTTCTCGACAACATGACTATGTTAACCTTTCCATACTGAACTATGGAATCCCCGTAGACTTGATACACAGGTCGACAGGTTCCCGTAGGGAACGGGTTAAAAGTTATGGACCATAAAATGTTTGAAGAAACCCTGAACGCAAATGTGCATTCGTACAGGCTGGCCCACTTTCATTGACAGATTCTCATTCATTCAGTGAGACATTCATTGTTCCTTCATGTGACACTCAAACTCGAAAAAGTACACTTTGGCATTGTTGTCTTTAAAGATCACGCGCTCAGTCAGGCATGACATTTGTCAACATGGGTATCAATGGAAAGAGGAAAGTCCCCCTTTCCTCACAACCAAGATTGTGCTCTCCATGGCTGACAATTTTGAAAATGTGGCCTTCCAAAGTTAGATAACCTTTTTTGATACGCACTTTATTTACTTATCTGTCATCCTTTCAAAGTATTCATTGTTTCCCCAAATATTATTCACTCATATAATATAATTATATATATATATATATATATATATATATATATATACATATATATATACATATATATATATATATATGCATATACATTGTATCATAGTTTTTTTTCAAGTTCAATCATAGTTTATTTCCAATCAACGAAAATCAAAACGTTATACAAAGTATACATATCATAAAATGATATTGTCTAAACTTGTACAAAAGGTTCATGTAATATACGAAATAAATTAAATACATCAACATATGTACAATAATCAGAAGGAACAATGCGTATACATGTCTACTTCGCGAGCTTTCAGAAAATAACTTCAATTTTGGAAAATAGCGATCCACTAAAAAGCTAAGCTTGTAGGACGTGGATCGCTAGATAATTGATGAGTAAGCAATATATTATTCAAGTTTGTTTTATTATTTTCTTACAGCATTTGCATCGAATGTAGATTACTTAAATCATTTGTGAAATATAGCTATTTTGAGATACGCTGGAAATAAGAATAGAGTATCAATGCTAATGCCCAGACGGTGTTCATTGAACTGGTGTACCGGGAAAATATGAGAAGGACGACACACTCGTACAGACATTCAGTTACCCACACATATCTATACGACGCGAGACAGTACCGAGAAGAGAGAAGACGGTGACAATACAAGTTTGACCTTTGAAACCTCGTACGTTTGCTACAACGATATGATTTCTGAAAATGTTATTATGTAGGCCAATTACTTTCACGAAATGACAATAGAGAATAATTGTTATAAATCTCACAATAATGATTACAAGGAATATTCAGTTCTTGCAGTAAAAACATATAATACGCAAAATTGATGTTCGCAGGCAAATGCGAGACTTTTAGGAGCTAAGGCTCACCACCTATCTAAAGATACACATGTGTAAAAGTAGGTGGTTCGTTCTTCCAGGAAAGCGTAAAGAACTTTAGAATGCATCGGTCATTCTAATTTATATCTAATTTTTATCTACTTTGCCTATATCTTTTATCTGCTTTTACTCTCTTCATTGAAGCCTAGAAGATGTGTTCATGTTTGCAAGCACTAATAATGATAAAACGTTCCATGTTGCCTGGTGCACATCATCCCAAAGAAGTTTTTGGTCAATGAACAATTTTGTCAGATTAGTCATTTGCAGTTAGTTACGTAGGATTTTTTTTAATTGGAAGAAATGACTCATCATGCCATATTGAATACTATGCATCATTGCAACAGGAATGAGAAGTATTGTTCACACACTTATTTCAACTGAAGGATCCCCCCATATCCTTGTCAATATTTCTCTAACCTTTCTTATTCAACAGTATCTACTGGAGGAGGTGGAAGCAAAAGTCATCCACAAGTGCCACCACCACTGGTGTCGCCACACACACAGGTTGTGGGTCTGGAGGGGTGGGTCTAGACATGAATATACGCATATTTCCCTCCTCTATGACGTTGCCAAATAATTACTGTAAGTGGTTGTCGTGTTATCTTATTTTGATTTTTTATTTACATGATTTCCCCTGCATGTCTTTGTTTGACCTTTTTCTCCGCAATCGTTTCCTACTCCTTCGCAGGGGTAGGGCTCATTGTGAAGAAGTAGAAATGCGTCACGTTAAGTCCTGGAAGCGTAAGTAAAATTCTTGTACGTGTTGAAAAATAAAGTTATGTTAATACTCTTGCCTTACAAAATCCTTGAATTCATCGGTCGCAATTTCTGTTTCTATCGTTGCCACACAAATTTAATTATGCTGCGCTCTTTTTCACTCAGAGTTTCAGGATATTCATGCCCTTGCCGTTCTTACGCTCCTTTTCTCGCCTATCAAATCACAATTTCATGTTCTTATTGTTGCTCAAATGCGGTTCACTTATTTATCAGAATTTCGGGTTGTTCACAGAATCACCGCTCTCTAAAAATGAACTGTCAACACCGAAATATTTATAAGCACTATTCTGCCTGCAAGCTTATAGATTTTTACACTTGAAGATACTTCAGTTGCCAGAAATATGCCGCAAATTGATATTAGTAATTTTGCTTTCTGTAGACAAAATGTTACTGAACTGAAAAATGGAACTATACCCTGAACAATTCTCTCTTTAAAAACATTTCTCTTTCACAAATGTTCTTAATACATGTATTTCTTTCCAGTTCACCATTAGAAGAGCAGAACTTGACTTTACACTTCCTAACTGAGTGTCTATTCTACTTCTGCGTCTTAGGTGTTTTTGAATCACTGCTCATTGTTAGACATGCACAAAATATAATTACTTTTTAATTACTTTATTTTTTATCTGCTCTTTGATATTACTGATACGATGAGAAACAATGATTCATATATCTATAATACATGTAATCAGTGTAATCTGTCAGAGCTTAAAGCCGGGGCATATTAATGGTGTAATGAACTGAGAACAAAAAAGAAAAAAAAAAAGAAAAATGCACAACTGAAACAAAAACTAATCTTTTCATCTCATGTTCTTGGTCGTTCTGATCTCATTAACATAACCAAGTCCAGACAGCCATTACTCATGAACAAAGTGATAGCATTTGAAGAGTGTGTGATAGATCACGAATAGCTGTTTTTTTATAACTATGCTTAAACGATTAACGGAGGGCATGCTGACTCCGTCAAATGTCTATTTTGTTTGCAAATTTTTCTCTTCGAAGACAAAAACCTTCAACCTGCTCGTTTTGCTGCATCAACTTTCAATGGAAGCAATGATAAAGATGATGTTGACAATCGACACACTTTTGACGAAAACGACCAGGAGGTATTGATCTATGGCAACGTCCGGCAAGATGAAATACTACGGCCATCAATTCCTACAGACGGGTTGGCGGAGTACATGATTGGCATTAATTCAAGAGGGGCCACTGGCTTTCAGGACGAATTTGAGGTGAAAGGATCAACATTCACCCTTCAGACCACTTGCCTAACTACTTTCCTATATCCACATTTAGGGAAGGCTATTCAGAGTATGACACTTGACCTTACTATAAAGGAAGATTAAACAGACGATTGGCCAATGATAATAAGTTATTTTGAGAAAGAAACGGTATTTTTGTACACTTCTCCTTATTAGGATATAAACGACTCTAAGAGTCAGAATGAAAAGTTATAAGGATATTTTACCCCTACTATAGGTATTTCTTAAGAAAACTGCATTGAAGTAAAGAAAGTGTTTTGTCTGTTATCAAGTTGTGCGACAATACATATATGTGTATACATATATGTATATAGAGGTATTTATTTATCTATCTATATATTAATAAACATGTGTATCAGTTCCTCACCTTGCTAAATAATATTGCTGCAAAAATGAATAGATTACCATTTTCTCAATTACTATCATAGTAACAACACCTACCTCTAGTTTTTAGTTAAAAGGGGTACTTTCCCCTTGATGCTAAGACAGGTTTTGTTTAAGAAAATAGCAGCCCGTTGTACAACATTCTAAAATAGTGTTTATCTAATAGATAAAAAAGATACAATTTCATCAAAAATAGTATTTTAGTGGATAATTAATGCGTCTTTGGACAAGTTGACATGTAAGCATTTATTCTATGTGACGTTCAATAACTTTAAGCAGGAAAAACGTCTCAAAGACTTCGATTACCATATACTAGTAGCTCATTTTCACCTTGAATACATGAGCATCATTCTAAAGGAAGTCCGTTTTGGCAACGGAGCCTAGAATTAGGTGTTTTTGGTTTGTTTACTATACTTCTATTTTAAATGTATTTTACATTTTCATATCGCACAATATAGTAACTTAACACACAATCATCATCACTGAAGACTTAAACATGCAAACCCCCGCGTTACTTCACAATTTCTGTCTCTCTCTTTTTATGGTCTCTGCTTTGACATGCGCCAGGCAGATTGTTCAATTAGAAGTTACGTATCCAACCGATGTGGCCAACAAGAAGGAAAACCAGAAGAAGAACCGATTCCTGAATGTCTTGCCATGTAAGTTGGATACGTTTCTCTTCCCCTCATATAAAAAGGACAGATTCAACAAAAAATACAAATATTAACACAAGGATAAAACAAAAATAGTTGAATACGTTGATGCCAGCCTCCAGGTTTTTGTCGAATTGTTACCATATCTATACAACAGTTGATATAGGTACTGATACAAACAGCAGGCCAGGAACTATTCGAGGTATGGTCCATAAAAAGCTGAAATTGCACAGTGCAACATAACCAGCGCTATATGTACTTTACAGCCACGGAATTCTTTGATTTGCCTTTCGTACCACTATTTGTTCACAGTAAAATTTGACAAAGTTTTGTAAAATTGAAAAAATTGAAACACCGCACTTGACAAAAAAAAAAAGAAAAAAAATGCAAATACATTTACACACACACTCTCTCTCTATAGGGTCTATGTCATAACGATGTTAAGTGCATCCTTTAATGTCATGCTGATAATTGAGAATAGGCCTAATGTTTGACATCATCTATACCTTCATGCATTGTGCAGATGACCATTCTCGGGTTAAGTTGAACTTGCGTGGGGGAGATCCAAATTCTGATTACATCAATGCATCGTGGATACACGTAAGCATGTAGCGCTCTTTTTTAGTCCATATTTTTTATGTTTTATCAAAATGAATGCATCACAATGATGACTGGTAGTGATTTGATTCTCTATTCGGTGCAATACGTCATACATTCTACTGATCATTAACAGTACAGGTGGTGTGATCATATAATAATTTGTGCCGTGGTTGAGCGAGAACACTTTAAAGGTAGTTTTTACCATTGGGAGCAGTGTCTTTAAAGAAAAAATGTTCACGTTTTCACATTTGATAGATATGTGTGGATCCATTTTATCACAAAACATCCTACCATATAAAAAATTCGTAATAACTATAACATAATGTGATATCACTTTTTACTTTTCAATAAACAATAACTGTAGACGGATTATTCTAAAGACAGTTTCATTATAACTACTGTTCACACTTTATACATATATATTGAACAATTATTATAAACTTAACATTGATTATACTGATTACCATCTTACATTGGTTGTTTCTGTCCCTAACTCACAATTTAGAATTATTTTCAAGGAATAAAGCTTGCCTTTTGTTTCATCTGTGAATGGTGAATAATGCATATAAAGACGAAGTAGAAACTGCCAAAATGTACGATTATTAATGTGCCATAAGGGTATAGAACAATGGATGATGAAACAGCAACAGAACTCTCAAACATACTTAACATATACACATACTTTTTTGTTAATTAACCGGGTTTTTCAGATCCTCCTTTTATCTCTTTTTGGTTTCATAATAACATGTTATGTGTACTCACTCGTGCGTGACCGAACAGCTTTCATGTTTATGTATGTATGTACGTTAATAGAAGTATGTATAACTATGTATATCTATAACTTATGAAGTTATGTATGTGTAAGGCGTTGTTGCTATGGACATACATTAATTCATTTCAAAGAGTCAGTATGATCAAAGCTGTCATTTTCTTAATCAAGCAAGTTGAATGCGAACGGACCACATGAATACAATAAAAAGTAATGTTTTATGATAACATTTTTTTAAATCTTTTTATAGCCCACCTAAGCCAAAGCATTAAACGATCTGTTCCGATCAGTCATACACGGCGTCCGTGTTGCGTTGTCTGCCGTGTGTAAACTTTTTCGTATAATATGATACACTTCTTCTCCTTGAAAACTCATCGAAGAAACTCCATTTAAAATGGCAGGAAGCATCCCGAGGGAAGTACGATCTCGGTTGTTTGAATAGGCACCCTGCACCCCCTCACACAGATTACGATGTTTGTAAATGTCTTCTTCTCTAAAACCAGAAGAGATAGAGCGAATCCTGATGAATGCATAGCTTGAAGTCCGTTCATGGCGGAACCGAGATGCCCCTCGATGCCCGGGGTGGTAGTGGTCCAGTTTGGCGTTTAATTTTACATTTTCATTTCCTTCTTGAAAACGCATTGTCAATTTTCACCGAACTTGGTAGGTATTAAGGGTGCATGTCACGAGACTGACACCCACGAGTTTTGCAGTCCACGAGTCATAGAGCTCACGAGTCATACAGCCTATGCGTTATACAGCTATACAGCCCATGAGTTCGACATTAAGCTGACAAGGACCACGAGACCGACACATTAAGCCCCGTGTTGTATCTGTCGAATTCATGGGCTGTTTTTACCTAGTGTCCAGCTCTAGGGCTTTATTTGCCTAGTGTCGAACTCATGGGCCGTAGACTCGTGAACTGTACTATCCATGGACCTCTTTTCAATGCCGAATTCGGAGGCTGTATGACTCGTGGGTGTCGGTCTTGTGGGATGAACCCGGTATTATGGCTATTGGCTTTAGTATAGAGGGTGATATAGGGTGATAAAATGCATTAGGCCTATACTGGTACAAAATTAGTGGCATGCCATTTCGTATCTTTGGGAGCCCCCTGGAGTACATTGTTAAGGAGATGGGGAAAGGGGGGGGGGGGGGACAGACAGATAATATCCCAAAATCAAGGAATCTTCTTCTCTCAAACCTGAAAAGATAAGCAAAGTTTGTGCTGTAAGTGTGTTATTTATGTACAATAATTAGAAATGATTTAAGTTTGTATGCCAATGGTCGAAGTCAATAAAACATATAAATAAAAAAAAGTTTGTGCTATAAGTAAGTTAGATTAATGGCTCTATAGTTTCAGGTTTGTCTATGGGATAGGCGGGGAAAGGGGGAGGGGATCAAGTTAGAACCCAGTTTTCACTTTTGGTCTCCTTGAAACGCATGGTCAGATTTGTAACGAACTTGAAAGATGTTATCGCTAGAGTATCGTAGAATATTTGCAAATGTGCACCGTAAGAACCTGAAGTAAAAAACTAAGTTAGTACTTAAAAAAAGAGTATGTAGATTGGTGACTACAATAGCAAGGAATTGTGTTTGTGTGTGTGTGTGGGGGGGGGGGGTTAGGATTTTATTTTCACATTTATTTGTATTCTTGAAAACGTATGAACATTTTTTTTTTCACCAAACTTGGCAGGCATTATCACTAGTGTAAGAATAGGTAGGACCTACATATATTTCATACAAGTACTCTTAGAATCCCCTTATTAGAAAAAAATAATCTTGCCTATAACCAGAAATCTTCTGAGTTAATACATATCTGGGGTAGATTACAGGCGTCTGGCGGAGGACCGAATTGGAGGCCAGTTATTGTATAGTTTTATTTGCTTTGTTTTTATTTCTGTTGTTATTATTCTTACTTTATTCTGTATATCCCATTACTATTATTATTACTTTTTTTTTACATAACCGAATTATTTGAATACAGTGTACTTGGCAGGTACTTTAACCAGTGTGATAGAATGATAATCATACATAATGTACAGCATGCCCCCTGGAGCCCTTCAAAGCAGTTTGCTGTATTCTCAGGTATAGCATGCAAAAATTTGTGGAAGCTGAACTTACGATACTATGGTAGGCGGGGAACCAACCCTAACTCCCCCTTTTTCCCCCGTTCGTGAAATCATACATGGAGTATTGCTCTCACAGTGACATCGTTTTCTTTTTCAGAGCGCCTACGGACGTCGGAATGTGTCGAGTCGTTTTGCACCCATTTCCTGACATTTTACATACACTTCTTTAATCCTCGCCATCATTCGACATTGCACGAAACCTTTCGGCTTCTTAACTTCATTTGAGTTATTATTTTTTTGTGTGTAAATATTTCCTTCTCTTTTCCACACCATTGATGCCATCTTGACTCTGCATCTCTGAACACTCGTATAACTATCAATTAAAAATGTATTTTCCAACTTTAGGGTTATGATACACCGAAGAAGTACATAGCTGCTCAAGGTGCGTTGTCCTTTATTTCTGTATAATTGTGTTTTCATTATTTGCTTGTGTGTGTATATATATGTGTGTGTGTGTGTGTGTGTGTCATTAGAAACGAGCCTATTGACATGATTGATCTCGTTCTGTTCAAAATTGTTTATAAATATGGTGTATGATGTGGTCTGTCAATCCGTATCAGTGCGGCTAAAGACAAAAGCCAGTTCAATGAATGCACGATAGATAGGATTTACTACAATTACTACGGATACAGGGTGAAACGGATGCACTTTGACGGTATCCAGCAAGTTTTCGTTTATTTTTTATTTGCTTCTTTATTTCAGGATACGCTTTGTTTCACGTGCGCTTTCAGTGAATAATACAAAAATGGATATTATTTGGGATACTAAATTCATTTATTGCAGAAAGAGATATGCAGAGCTATAACTTAAAACAAGAATATAGAAAAAGACATTGAAATTGATCTTGCCTTATCAGGACAGAGATATAGGTAACGACGTCTAAAGAAAATGCATATGGCCAAAAAGCTTCAAGGAATAGCTGGCCTTATTTGATATGTTCAATACGTATCCCGCTATGCCGTTTTTGGTTGAAACACTACACGCGGAAGTCACAGACTGAAATGGACACTGTAGACACAATTATGGTTTTCCCACACTTTGTTTGCTTTTTTTTTCAGACTGCTTCCTCCAAAGTTGAAGTGGTTTCATCTTCCCAAAACAATTTTTTTGCCATGGATGACCGATGAAATAACATCTCTTGTAACCGCTTGTTACTTTGATTTCTCAGGGCCGGCATCTGCCACCGTAAATGATTTCTGGCGCATGATCTGGCAGTATGGCTGCAAAAGGGTCATCATGCTTACTAATCTCGTGGAGAGCAAAAAGGTCTGGAAACTAGCCATTACATATAAAAGTTATAGAATTATGTCTATTGTGAATAATGTATACGCCCTTTGCTCTGAGCTCTGTTTGATGGAAAAAAATGAAAATAGAATGAGTTGAATCGAATTGAATATACAGAAAAAATACGCATACATAAAAGCAATGATGAATAATGAGAACGTATAATTAGTGAATACATGGATTGTATGAGAATGTTTGATATCCAATGTACCAGTCATCACTAAGGCATCGGCGTAGCCAGCTTATGGGATTTGATCGGGGGGGGGGGGGGCGGTTAGAATGCGAGGATCGAGGCGACCGAGAGGGAGGGAGCGAGGGAAGAGGAGGAGGGGGTGGGGAGGAGGGGGTAGAGGGGAGATGGGGAGGGGGATGGGGGAGGGGGGATGGAAGGGGTGGGAGGGGGTGTCCCCTCTCCTGCCATGAGATGTTGTAAATAGTGCAATCTTCGATGCATGTGTTTGCGTGTTTTATCGACTTGAAATAATCTCAATGGTTTAAAGGGTGGGATAGTTTTGGTTGAGATGATGATTCAGGTTGCAACTCTTTGCCAGATGAATATAAACCGCTTGTATGAAATATTAAAGAGAATACTAGTCTGCGAGGAATTGAAAGTTTATTCGATGAAAATCAGTTTTGAAATGGCTGAGATACTCACAAACAAAATAAAACAAAGTGTTACTAATAAAAGGTGGGTGTTTCAAGAATACTTTAAAACAAAACAAAACAAAACAAAACCCGGAGCTTTTTCATTTTAGAACTGAAAATCAAGGATCTGGCACACAACTTTTGTTGGAATATCTTGAAATTTGTCAATCAGAGAAGGGTAGCAAGTCTGTGGAAGGGCACAAAGCAGGAGGATATGGAAGGGATAAGCCCTGCTCCCCTTCTACAAGAGGGAGATTTTGTACTTTTATGATTGCAGTTAAACGATATGGTGCACATTTTTTTTTAAAGATTTGGGGGACCAGGGAAAAGGCCTGGGAGAGTGCTATCCCTACCCTGTTCATATGAGGGAGCTCTTGCCTGAGTTGAAATTGAGATATCTCGCATACGCATATTTAATGGAATATTTGGCAAGTTGTCAAAAATTGTACTAAAATCTGATGGGTTGGGAGGGGGCGGAGCGAGGAAAGGGCTGGTTAAAAAGGATATTTCCCTTGTACACCAGGGAACTTTTGAGCTTTCGAAATTTAAGTGTTAAATCAGACTCAGAATTATTCCAAATTTTTTGTCTATCTGAATAGTGTACTAAGGCTAGGGAAAGGGGCACAGAGGGGAAGGGGTGTGTTGTGGGTGGGTGTTGGAGGGGTATCCCCTTCTCCTCCCAAGCAGCAGAGATTTTGCAATGTCAGAAATAAAATTCAACAAAGGAGGCAATTTATACATCGGAAACCAATAATACGGGCTTCCGCTGCAACATCGTCAACATATGACTCTAGGACCATCGAGCCCCTCCTAGTCTATGACGGGTGCATCATTAAGAAATTAATTCTTCTTGTAAACTCACACACTGCGTATCGTAACCATGATATTTCAGTTTTGTCTCTTCAGATTTTATGAACTACATTTTAAGTTACTCTTTATGGACTGTTAGACTGTTTCATCTTGTTTACTTTAGCGAAAATGTGAACAGTACTGGCCTGACGAGAGTTGTTTCTATGGAGAAATTTATGTTGCTGCTAAAGACAAGCACGTGACCAAGCATTACACAATCAGACGATTTGGCATTGGTGTAAGTGAATAAGTCGTTCTGACTAAATGAAAGAATGTAGATAACAAATACCATCAATGTTGTTTTGATATGAATATAATAATTATAATGATCATTATAATAATCGTGACTATTTGTATAGCGCAGAGGTGCACCTTTCAGTGCACATGGCGCTTCAAAAATGAAAAAAAAAAAATCATGTATACATGTTCAAACATAACAACTGAGAAGAAGATGGCAAACAACAAACAAACACATACCAGATAAAGAATAAATTGCTCCAAACATTATGGACAGCGATTACAGTCCTCAGTGTAAGAGGAACAGATACTTTTAAAATTTGGATTTGAATGTTTCTGTAGATGGCAGTTGCCTTTGCTGAATAGGTAATTGACTCCGCAATTTTGGTCCCATAACGGAGAAAGCACGATCAGCCCATCCATGTTCTTTTCTGGAGTAACAATGCATCTGATGATGAACATAGGTGTCGCGTGAGATAGTATTTTTGAACAGAGTCATGTAGGTTGTTCGCAACATGATTGATCAAGAAAACTCCGTGAAAGACGTTGTTTAACGATATATCTCCTTTATACATAATTATTGGAAGAAATCACGTTTAAGACGAACGTTGCTCTTTATTTTTTCCTTTAATCTAGTTTTCTACCTGTCATGACCTTCAAATCCTGTGTCATTCTTCCGCGGTATAGTGATCTTAATCAGTCATGATATATAAAGAATGAAATATATACGATTACATGTTGCCGATTTAATGCTATATATGCCAGCATATTATACCTGTTGTATAGATTCGGGTGCCGACGATAAGTCATACCAATTAAGACATATACGGTGTGTACGTCTGGATTATGTCTAATTTTAGATCAGGTATGTTAGTAGTATAGATGATGGCGTGTGAAATTTTCCTGGGCATGATATTAAGTGGTTGGATTGCGGACGCCTTGCATCACGGAAGTATGCAGTTATGTACCACGTTGAAAGTTATGATCTGTCGACAATAGTGTTAAATCAATGCGGGATTATCAATGCTGTTGTTCTTCATGCAATTCGGACATACTCATAAAAAAAAGGATGCAGATCAAATTGCATCATTTAGTTTTGAATTACCAATGAAGTAATGCTGGTAGTTAATCATAAAGGTCTAAAAATAAAGACGATCATGTTAACAGGTATAAATCATGATTCATACCTGCTGCTAATTTTACATTATTTACATAAAATCAACCATCTGCTAATTTTATGCAGATGACTGGTGAAAATCGAGAAGTGGTGCAATTTCACTTCACAGCATGGCCGGACATTGGGGAACCAGAACAACCTTCCCAACTTATGAACTTCATCGAAGTCACCAGAGAAACGGAGGGACCAAGCAAGTCACCAATTGTCGTACATTGCAGGTATTCATTACAATGTTGACGTCCTGAAAAGCTGGTCATTAGAACTGGTAATAGAAACTCTCCCTCATCTCCCCTTCCTCCTTTCTTTCTGTCTGTAGCTCTCTCTCTCTCTCTCTCTCCCTGTCCCCTCTTTTCAGTTCTTGTAAATTTCTGCGTATTGGTTACCATTTGACATGGGGGATACTCACATTGACGTTATAACTGTTATGTATGCACAACTTTCACTCTGTATGCATGATCTAAAGTTGTGAAATGTGATACATTAAAGTTTGATGTAGTTCCGTCTGAGTACAAAATTAGGCTCATGATAGTATGATATTCAGTATTGGCAATCCTCTCTCAGAGCACATTATCATAAATACTCTAACAGTCCCGCTAGCCCATTCCCCAATCCTGAATAAGAGAAACATATAGCAAGTAAAAAAAAAAAAAGTTTATTAACGCGCGGGTATGCATCGAGCAGGATCCGAACCCCGAAACTCGGGTGTCCAGAGCCTGAGGGTTAAGATCCGTGCTATAATAGGCTTTTGCACTTTTGTCAGTCCAATTCCTGATTGCTGCATTCAATTTAGACAAATTTAGCATAGATGACACGTTCGTTATTTCAATTTTATGATCTCTTCATTCAAATTCATTATTGATCATTCGAATTTCCTTTAACCTCATTCTAGTTAACACTTTTTTCAACTGAAATTCGCAAGACAAGCACCATTTCATTATTCGTTCATTCAATTTAGAATGATAAGGTCCCGACCCTTTTATGACTACCCGACCTCAAGGATTGTTAGAAATCAATTATGGATAACAGTATTACCACCATGGATCTCATTGATAATGTTATCCATCAATCTGTTTGTTTCTCTATGACAAGCCCATAGGAATAGTGAGGCTCCCACAGAGTATGTTCTCTAGTCGAGAAGTGTTTGTGTGTGCACGTGCGCGTGTCGCCACGCTCACATTCTTATCTTTTTTATTCAAAATTTATGATATGAAAAGGGACATACAGAATCGGCCATATATATCAATCCATTCAATACATTGTTATATATATATATATATACACATACATGTGAATAGTACTGCTTCGTTAGAATAATTGACATTTATGACATTTACTCAATGATTTCAAGAATGAGAGGATGATTATTAAATTTTACCAAGGAAATGTGGTGACGTTTGATGTAGAATTAAAGATTTCAGGGCACAAAAGACAAGTAAAAAACGTAAATTCACGGAAAATGTACTCTCTAAAAAAAATCGAGTGAAAATATTCACTCTTAAAAGAGTGAATACAAAAAAGAGTGAATTTAGAGTGAAATTGGAGTGAATTTTGAGTGAAAATGTTCATTTTCACTCGTTTTGGAGTGACCTCATGGATCACTCCAAAATCTTCGAGTGATCCCTGAGGTCACTCCCAGATGAGTGAAAATGAACATTTTCACTCAAAATTCACTCCAATTTCACTCTAAATTCACTCTTTTTTTGTATTCACTCTTTTAAGAGTGAATATTTTCACTCGATTTTTTTTAGAGAGTACGTAATTGATGATTTGTAAATATTGCATGATTTAAAGCTAAAGGAAGGTCATATTACTTGTAAGAATGCTGAAGAAAAATATTAAAGAAATACTTGTTAAACCAAGATCCACAAGCTTCTCAGTAAACACAGAGAATTTCAATATTACATGATGTTATTTACACTAAAAAGAAACTTTTAAAATTTTGTTTTGTAGCAGATAGTTTGTGTTCTTTTTGTAATCAAGAAATAGAAACTTATGAACATTAATATTATTCTACAATGTCGGGTAGAAAAAGATACACAGAGAGTAATTCTATCACATTATGATCTTGTTGAAATACGTGATATGCATTGGACAGACATTTTTGTTGGACTGTCAGGTAGGTCAGTGAGAATAAAGTTTGTTAATTGTGTGGTTATTTTGCTGACACCAAATTATTGTCTTTAAATCAAGATGTACGAGCATTTAAGCATCTGTCAACATAATTCAGAAGAGAAGAAGGGAAATTATTGAAGAGGGAAAGAAATTGCCAATTGTTACAGGAAAATTAGTTTTACATGCGATGAAGTTGGAGTATGTCAATTAATTGATAAATTTTAATAAATTAGTTGGGCCTAAGTGTTTTTAATTCATTTAAGTTCGACTGGGGTCCGTAAGGAGATACATTAGTTTTATAGGGTTTAAACTTCTGCGCTTTCTTTCCTCTATGGCTTACTGTTAACGCCTCCAATTCTTTTTGGTTTTTTTTCTTTCTGTTTCTTTCTCTTGCGGCTAATGTCTGTGCATTGAGATGATAAATATTTGATCAGGATATTGTGGAATTTAATTGATTAAAAGTATTTCACTGAAGTGCAGAGATTGAGATGTGAGCGGTGGCCCTAGCATTGCATGAGGAGGGGGCGGTCAAAAGGCAGTTAGGGAGGGTGTTATTATTTTGTTTTTCCTTTTTCTTTTTCTTTTTTGGGGGCAGCTACTTGTAAGTCTATGTGTTTGTAATGTATAGATGTATGTATTTCGGATAACCGATTGATTTTTTTTTATATTCAACAGTGGTGATTGTATGCTGTTTTTATACATTCAGGATGAATGTCCTTGCCATGTGAAATTCTAGAAATCAAATAAAGATTATTGATAAACAGAATGTTAGGAAGGGCGGCTATTTCCAGATACAATATACATCCACTTTTTCTTGTAACTCTACAGTACTATTTCCCTTTCATTTCTTACAAAGGAAAATTTGATTTGATTTGATTTGATTTGATTTGATTTGATTTATTGGTTTCTGTATCATCATTGTACATATTATACACATTCATGTACAAACATAAATATGATAATATGTATATAAGTATTTTCTTGTTCATTGCCTGTGTACAATGTACAGCAAAAGTACAACAAAACATACTACAATGAATAATACAGAGGGGCTACAGCATAAGCGTAGCTTGATTTGCGTGCAGCCCCCGTAGCATAACATCCTATATTATAATAATATTATAATGTACATCGGAAGGAGAATAGGAGGGAGGGATGACTTGCATAGAGATAGGATAGTTGAAAGGAGAAAGGGAAAGGAGAGGTTTGTCTGCTTTCACTAAAGGTTTATACAAAGTAAAGTCACCTGTATCACTGATTAGCAAGACATGACAAAATATTTCCTCAACGAGGTACAGGTGGACAGTTGATACAGGTCTTGGTCGGTTACATAATCATTATTACATAATAGATTAATCGTATCGATATTTGTACGAAAGAATTTCGTGTATATAACAATGACAATGGAATTACTGATATTCAGATAACAACATTGTTTTTACAGCCTTCCTAAAAGAATACATGGACTTTAAAGTTCGAATTTCAGAAGGAAGAGAATTCCAAACATCGGGTCCGGTGTGTCTGACAGATTTCAGAGCCATCACTGTTTTGGGATTACTCAATTGAAACTTATCAGATTGTCTTGTTGGATAAGAATGTATTTCCTTATTTAATTGAAATAGTGAGTAAAAAGAAGATGGCAACTGACCATTATGTAAGCGAAACATAAAGAGTGAGTTTTGCAAAAAAATAATGTCATTTACCTTAAGTGTTCTTAATTCTGCGAATAAAGGATCTGAATGGTCTCGATAACCTGAGTTGGTGCATATACGTATTGCTTTCTTTTGCAAAAGCAATATACTATTAATGTGGCTTTTTGAAGTTGCCCATACCATGTTGCAATAAGAAATGTGCGATAATATCAACGAATTATATAACATGAATAAAATATTCTGAGGGACATAATACTTTAACTTTTGAAGTATACCAACAAAAATAAAATTGTGTTACTCGTATTACCTTTACTTAGTTTTATTTTCCGACATACAAAAAAGCACTATACACTAGACACTGACTAACAGTGAGTTTTGTTAACGTTGTACAATATTATTGTACTAAACTGGATTCCTGTCTTATCAATTGAGTGGAAGGGAAGAATATTATTGAATTACCATCAAACATCAGGCAGTAAAGTTACGACATCGTTCTTCACGATTATCTAGCGCCGGCGTCGGGAGGACTGGCACGTTCATCACGCTGGACGCCATGCTAGACCAGATTAACGCTGAGGGAGATGTGGGCGTTTTCAACTTCGTGGCCGGTATGGGGCAACACAGGGGAAAGATGGTCCAAGTTGTGGTATGGATAACACCAAAACAAAACATTTCTGAATACTAAGACTTATCTGAAGATTATCGAAACTCAAGTCAAACTCTTTCATTGGAATTCATGTTATCAATGTTTCTAATGTGATAATAGAATCTAAGAGAAATTAAGTAGAAATTAGTTTTATTTAAAGTATACAGCATGCATCTACCGAAAAATTAATTTACCATCTTGATATCTACAAAGTATTTGTACAGGAAGAGCTAATACATCACGAAGGCTAGCGAAGAAGACCGAGCTATACATCTCACCCCAAGTCACAGAAAATGCCAAGTGGTAGTGTTGACGACGTGTTACCATTTCTTTCATGATCTGTTCGTCTCCACTCCACATAGGAACAATACCAGTTTATCTATGCAACTCTCCTTGAAGCTCTCACCTGTGGGGACACGACTATTCCGAAGGTTGACTTTATAAGGCACTACCGAGCTCTGAAGACACCAAGCACTTATACAGGGATCACATCTCTTCAAGAAGAGTTTGAAGTAAGAAAAAGCCGGTGGAGAGACAGATAAAGCAAATCAGAGATTTTTCATATGGATATACGATGAGGATAGATAGTTTGAAAGGTGGACAGAATGATTGACAGATAAGATTACAGACCGATACATATCCTACATTGATAAAGAAATAGGTGGATGGATTTATGGATGGATAGGCAGATGTGTACATAAATAGAGAGAAAAACAGAGGAGAAGAAATTACACCACTTACAGAATATACAATGAGATAAGCATACGTCTTATATTACGCTTCTCTTCCTTGAGTTATCGATAAAAGTAGTCCAAAATCATTAAGCGGTTAACAACAATAAATAATGCACTTTGTCTTGCAGAGGCAATTAGTTTATTCACAAGCCAAAGAACCGCTTCATGCATATGGCTTAAAATGGAATATTGTCAACGAGGACTGACAATCAAGTCTCTTACCGAAAACTGATAAGAGAGCTATTGGTTAATTGGTAATGACATCAACAGCAGTGTGGTGTAACGATTACTTGGTGAAAGCTCCTCAATTGAAATCTAGTTCTAATCTAAACGTCCGATGGACAAGATGTTTTACAAGAAAAGTTCCTAATGATCCATACAATGTTTAAAAAAACGATATACAAACCTGGATACTCGCATAATGGTAATGATAATGTCCTTAGGACCTTAAGAAGAGCACTGATAAGGAAATGTTGTCTACATACAAGTATGATCATTTATCATTATTGTTATCATTAGAAGGAAAAGTATTCCCATCATTCTTTCCGCAATGTTAACAAGGTTGACAATAGTGATATGCATTTTTAATTATGTAAATTTATATGTAACATCTCGAGAAAAAAAAAACCCAACAACAACAACACACGATGCTTTCCTCCTACGGCCACTGCAATAGTTGCTGAGATCGTACACCGTAATACCAGGGGAACATGAGGTCACCGCTGCTACACGCGAGGAGAACTTGAGCAAGAACCGCTACCGAAATAAAGTTCCCCGTGAGTTCTTTGCTATGCCTTCCTTTTCTTTCATAATCATTATTATTCTGTGTATAAGTTCTCTTCATACGCTTTCAGAATCAATCCATTAAATATTATACTAAGTAGACAAATGTGTATTAGCATAATATAGTGTACAAACTATACGGTATATGTATAAAGCACCGCCACTAACTCATAAACATACATACACACACACACACACACACACACACGCACGCACACGTGCATAATTTTGATACACAGTACAGGAGAAACTAGTGGAAACTTACAATGACTATAGCTGAAGAGTTTCATAATCGATTTGCTCAGTTGAGCTCACTTCTTACTAGGGAGGTGGCCAAACCTTTCATAATATTGCAGACAGGTAGTGATACTCTTATTCTCGACCAAACTCACGTAGTCATGAAACTGATAAATGATTTGATTATGTCATTTGAACTTTCATTTTTCGTATCGAGGGAAAGGAAAGGGGGAAAATAAATTTCGATTGGTGAAATGTTGACGTATACTTTAACTAGCACTGGTTTGTATATTCCATGCGTAATGTGATGCTGCGTACAAGAAGGCCTGATATTCATCTTTCTAAAATTTCTGTCTAAATGATCACATTTTATACATTATATGTGTATATAAATACATGAATGTATATCATATATAATATACATGTATATATATATATATATATATATCTTATTTATAAATTATATTATATATTATCATATATTACATAATATGTATCATATATTATATATTATATACTACCGATTATGTATTACCTACATGGTTTTTTTTTAACGAAAAATTTAATGAAGAAGGAATAATATAATGTTTAAAAAGTACTGTTGATTTATAATTTTTTTATCACGTTGTCATTACCGACCCCGCAGCATCACACTTTGTGTTTGGTATATATATGGATATATGTGTATACATCAACGGATAACATGCTTGTAGCATTTTGTCACCATTACTTCATCCACTCATTCTGTCGCAATTCTATCTCTCTTTCAATCAGCCGACAGAGTGCGCCCTTGCCTCATGACTGTAGTTGAAGGTGTCACTGATTATATCAACGCAACGTTCTTTCCGGTTTGTTTGTTGTTGTTTTTTTCAGTGATACAAATTAACATTGGCCGATTTAGATCAATATTCCGAGTACCATGAGAAATCGTTTATTTTATTGAATGTCATGTCCTCAAAATTAGCTCCATCGTGTCATCGGGACTGATCCCAAATCCCAAATTTTGCTCCCTCACATTAAAGCGGAAACTATACTTGAAAACGAAAGAATGTAACAGACAGTCGAAATAAGAATTTCGTTTAAATCGATGTAATACAAATACACTATATGAACTGTAGCCTTTTCCTATCTGTGTGTTTCAACATGCCTGCGTGGTAATCTCCATAATTATATCTATGAAATACTCGGTAGTCTGATGTACTGTAGAGAAGGAAAATTTGAAAAGTTGGATATGTTGAATAAGATTTCACGCTAGAGATCTCGATGAAATCATTGTACGTGTGTGACGGAATGATGTGCACAAAATAATACAGAAATATTTATTTTCAGTTTAATTGCTTCTGATGTTTTTAGTCTACCAAAGGTTCATCCAAATATTGATTATAAATTTTGAATAAGAATGAACAAGTGTTGTATTCTTATCTCCGGGCAATGGGAATGTCATCAATGGGTTTATTGACTTTCTGTAAAATAATTAGAAGTAGATAAATATCAACATCATTGATGGTATATTTTGAAATTGTGACTCAGGGCTGGAAGAGCAAGAATCAGTACATCACCACACAAAGCCCTCTCCCAAACACAGTGGTGGATTTCTGGCGCCTCGTTGTAGACTACAGGGTCACCAGGATTGTGATGCTACAAGGGGACACGTCTGATGAGGTCCGTGCCTGTGGTAGTGCATTGATGTGTACAGATTTGGGTCCATTATGATTGTGCCCAACAAATCAGTGACTCGTCATCGGGTAACATTACATCATACCCTGCGTATTTAAAAGGACTTTTAATGGTTTTTAGTTCATAACATGCAGTAATAAAAAGTGCGATACTTAAGTATGTCATTGTTCGTTTTGTACATTTAGATTCTCATGGCATATCATAATGTGTGCGTAATAAGAAGGAACAAAACAAATCTTGTACATAGAATACATCATGCATGCGAATAGCAGACTTTCTCCACCTAAATCGATGTATGACCCACATGCATTATGCGGTGGGATTTGTTGGGAGCGTGCTCACATTGTTGCGCCCTCAGTAATCGTCAATGTTAAGTATTATAAATTCACTCAGACTCGTGTGTTATTGCAATTTCTATCATCACCAGACCTTCGCAAAGTACTGGCTAGAGGATGGTGAGCTTTTCTGTGGTCCTTTCGTTGTGACCAGCACCAAAGAAGTAATCGCGCCGGGAATGGTGGAGAGAACATTGACTGTACGCAAGCAGGCATCGAAGGTATGTCAGGACGCATTACTCTCACAATGTGGATTTAAGGAAGATAGAGATTAGAGGGCAGTTTGCGAGGACATCATAAGCTCAATCATAGCCTCAGGCATATTACCTGGACTGTTTTCTGTTTTCTGTTCCCGGCTCTTCTGTTTGTAACTGCTCAGGGTTGTATGAAAATAGATGTTCATCGTGACTATTTGACTCTAACGTAAGGGTACTTCTATTTTTCTCGTGAAACATCTTTTAGTTTAGTCGCCTTTATCAGAAGGACTTATTGAAGATGGTATAGCTGGTCTGAATTCGTGTTCGGTTTTATTAACAGTATTAAATTCAGAAAGGGGTATAATCTGCAAATAATTCCGAATTAACAAATTTAAACAAATGAATTTTGCGTCGTGTCGTTTTTATTGCAAGTGATTGGAAATTCCGATGTTCCTACATCGACGTTTAACGTCGATGTTGGGCAATTTGCACAAACGCGCAAAAGAGGTTTTGTAAAATGTGTATTTGTATATATTTGTGTGTATGTGTGTGTTTGTTCATACTTCTAATGCATAATACAGATAAGTGTAGAACAAAGATTTTGTGTTTTCGTGTTTGCCCTTATATCTTCACATTACCGTGAAGAAACAGTTGCAAACTGTCTACCAGCTACAGCTGGAGTGTAGCCCCCTGGAGGAAGAGGAATCGCCCTCTGCGTCGGACATGATCTTCATGCGGACTCGTTTGAAGAGCTGGCCAACACAGGGCCATGACAGCAGTCCCATCCTCGTTCACTGCAGGTTAACACATAGAAGATAATAAGATGGGAGAGGGAATAGTCAGAATGTTTCATGTTTAAAGGAAGGTTTGAAATGAATTGCGGTTAATTCACATGACAAAATGTAGGGACACAATGGTTAGTTTAATATCAAAGGCAAGATTTACAACACCCTGTACACATTTTAGGCAAAATCTATCATATTGGTGGTTCTTTTTTTTTTCTTTTTTTTTTTTTTGTAAACAAGTATTTTCAGAAGAATCCTTTGCGCGGTTCACAGTATACAAATATAGTTTTTTAGTGGAGCTCTCGGGGTTTTTTTTTCTCGAAACATATCTTTTTATTTTGCCGGTATGCATGTATATCTTCATTTGTTTACTATCATTTATCCTTTGCACAGTTGAGTGTATGCCTATGACATGATTCCTGATTTTCACTGTGTTATGTTTTGTTGGGAAAAAAGAATGAAAATAAATGAATCGTATTGAATCAAACTGACATTTTTTTTTTCTGCTGATGTATAGTTTCACATGTCCACCTAGAAAGTTTGATACTAATATCGCGATTATTATTGCTCTCTCCTTATTGCTTTGGTTCCGTCAACGTCTTCCACGCCACCTCATAAGCACATATCTTTTTATCTTTTTTTTATTATGTTCATAGGGATGGCGTCGGAACATCTGCCACTTTCTGTGCGTTGTTATCCATCCTGGATCGCGCAGATTGTTCAGAAGACTTGGAAGTTTTCCAGCTGTGCAAGAAAATGAGAGCCGTCCGTCACGAGGCCATTTCACATCTGGTATGTTGTGTTGTTCCTCCTGCTTCCAGAATATACAAACAAGCAGAAAACCCCATGAACAACCTCGATTGAAGAAAGGGCTACAAAGCGAAACATTGCCACTGCTTTTCGTGTTGTCGGGTTGGATCGATGAAAGTTAACACACAATGAGTGTTATGCTTTCTCTGCTTATCAATGACAAATTATCATCAACAGAAATTGCATTGCAGAAAAGCGTCAACAACAAGAATTCTACCAATGTGGAGCCCTTGTCGTGCTGGTCGCTCCTTCTTTTAGGGTTTCATTGAATTTTGTTTAAATAACCAAAATAAAAATGCTGAGGTAACACATGCCAAGTATAAAAAATATGCAGTAACGAGGTTACATATCTAACCTCCGTTAACTTTGCAATCACCAGTATGTTTGGCAATCATAATAGACCTACTGCAAAAAGTAATTCAAAAATCTGAAATATGAAAGAAAAAATGAACTCAATTTCTGTAGTTTGAAATCAAAGGAAATAATTGATGCAATCAATCAATATATACCCATACATTAACCGAGAAGTATGGGCCACGAAAAAAATTAGTCTGAAAGGAAAAAGGTAACATTTATAAGTACAACAGTTTAAAAAAAAAAGATGACAAGTTAGGGGAGTATACGATTGTAAAACTATCATCTTCGCAAGACAGTTCTTGAACAATCGATATGAAATATGCAAATGAGCGAGTTAATAATGTAATTACCTTTCAAATTGCTTTTTAGTTGTTTGACCAAACCTTGAGATTTCCTGATTTATTTTCTTCTTTTTTTCAAATGCAATTATGCCTCAGTCTCAAAACCAGATATATCTGATAGATCATCACTTTGAAGTTATTTATGCTGCTATGGCAGAAAGGTTGAATGTTATGTTTTGTGTACACGAGCAAAGGAAAATGACAGTATCAGCTCACTCATTTGTTTATTTTTATAAACGGTTTGAGAACTGCATTATATAAAATGGCAAGTTGTAATGTTCCAATAACGTCCTTAATGTGCACATGATTTACATCACAGTTTCACTTACATGACTGACTTTAATATGTGTTTATAAACATTTGCTTTTGTTTTCAGAGTGACTTTTAACTGAACTGGAATCGTCCTTTAAATAGTTTGCCTCTACATTTCCTATAAAGTATATATATATATATATATATATATACATGTATATATGTATGTAAATATATACATGTATATATGTATGTATATATATATATATATATATATACATGTATATATGTATATATATATATATATATATATATATATATATACATATATAGTCGAGACAATGTAATGATGACAAAAGATGTTGCAGGAAGCCGACTGGTGGGAAGCTTTCGACCTTCGATCTTCTTCAGCTTTATTGTACATTGTATGTTTATGAAATGAAATAGGTGTTTTGAGCATGACAGATCATATTATGGAGTAATGAACATGATACATTCATTACAATTTCAGCTTGAGTTAACAGCGTCATAGCATACTTGGCACCATATTTGGCCATTGCAAAAAAAATTCAACGATGTATAACTGTAAGTAGATATAAAATGGGCATATAACATACAGACAAATCATACAATAAAAAATATTAAACAAATATCATAACTAAACTTAGTAATATAGTTACCTGCTAAGCAGACATGTGTGTGCTTCTTGGGTTGTCTTGTGGCTGTCCTGTGGCAGGATGAGAGTGATCATGTGATATATTGGGAGGGGAGGTGTGTGTGCGGTGGTGCATGTCAGGCCTGCTGGTCTCCACCAAAGTGCACGACGAGGCGGACACACATGAAAACAAACCAAGGGGATCAAGGAACTGCAATGCCAAAAAAAAAATGTTGTATCTGTCCACTGATGGAGAACACAAATAAATTCTCCAGCAGCGTCACTGGAGAGGAGTTTCACATACTGCAATCTATCAACTGTAAATCGAGTTACGTAATTTACTTGATCACATGCGCCCGATGCCGAAAACAATATGTCGGCAAAACCACTACGACGTTATACACACGCATGAACAACACCCGCTCTGACATCATCAAATCTAACACAGAAAAGCGTAAACAAATTCCGGTAGCACAGCATTTCAGCACACATGAACAAACAATCAACGATGTACGCGTCACGGGCATTGAACTTATCCACACACACACACACACACACACACACACACACATACACACACACACACACACACACAAACAAAAAGCAAATCAAGTCACTCTGAAGCGGGAATCATACTGGATTTTGAAACTTTAAACACTCACACCGTATGGTATTAATGTAGATGAGTAATATAGAATGTTATTTTGGAAATGTTGATAATACTGTTACATGTATATAATTATTAAGTTATCATAATTTATGTGACCGTGCATCACAAAACAAACAAAAAGTCGCACCCCTTGATTTTTCGAGAGGATTCAACACAGGTGAAATGGGTCAACTAAATCAATCTGGAGTTCTTCATATTTTCTGAAAGAGCTATCTTTCTTCTACATTATTCTGTAGTTTGGCATCATAACATAAATGGGGAAGTGTGTTTTCCGCAGTTTTTCAACAACCCCTTTAAAGGGCCGTTCACATTGGAGCGGTTTTGCGGCAGCGGCAGCGGCGGCGGTTTGCCGCTAAACTCTGCCGCAGCGGCACGCTGTGCACACTGGAGCGGTTTGCCGCGCGTAATATGCAAATTAGATTGTTGCCCTTGGGCACCTGCAGTTTACTAGTAATCAATTATGCATGCACATGTATACCGTGAATTAATTCCCCATGGATCTGAGAATTTACAAAATCACTTTTCCAAAACGAAACAAACAATAAAGGAAATCAAGGATGCGTAACATGCAAGAAGACTATTGGACAATCAGTACTGGAATCTCAGCTTTTCAACTTTTTGCTTAAAAAAAAAAAGAACACTTTTAACACAGACTGTTCAATGAAACTGCAAAATATTCCTTGTGTTTCTGATATTGGTATGCACGCAGAAATTATTGCATCGGACCACTGCCATATATACTGAGAAGGCGGTACATAAAATATGTACATCCAACACCTCAATATCTCAAATATGATCTGTGAATGTCACATTTTCCTTGTTCTTGTTTTATTGTTTGTTTGTTTTTTCTTTGTTTTTTCTTTTTACAAAATTAGTCAGCATCCAAAGTAATGATATCTTATCTTGTTTCATGTTAACGAGAAAATGACTAGTATTTCTTTTTTCTGGTGTCGGTAAAGTAGTCAACTGTATGAAAGATGAGCTCTTAAAAAAAAAAAAGCAGCAACATACTTCTTTACTTGTCATTCCAATCTTTTACCACAGAATAGTATACCAGTATTATGATATATATATATGTATATATATATATATATATATATATATATTTTTTTTTTTTTTTAGATCATCATGATTGTGTCATTCATTTTCATGTGCATGTTTGTGTAATGATTTTTGTACTTCATAACTCACTTTTCCTAGTGCGCCTTGAGCATGTTAGTCATGTGGAATTGGCACATTAAATGTATACTGTATTATTATTATTATTACCGATGAACTCTATATGGATGAAATGTTAATGTTTGATTTGATTTATGTCAGTTCATGCTCTTTTTGGAAGTGTAGTTACAAAGGTGAGGGGATGTTTTAGAGAATATGCCTACCATTCACTCTCCTACTGAAACCTATTAGATCTACGTATGTAGAGTATAATGTAATCCATAAACGGCCCATAATAAACTCACCCACATACTGTACTCCCAGCTATGGAAAAACAAGAGTAGCATTTTCACTCTCCACAACATGTGTTTTATATTATGCATGGGAAGAAATTAATGGCAGTTTTGCATCCTCTTAGAAAAAACAAACAAACAAACAAAAACAAAAACTACACACACACACACACACACACGATGTCAGTTTGGATGTCAAATTCATACATCTGCATTACACCATCAAATCTACGCTTTCAGAAAAATGGATAGCATTTTAACAGACAGTCGATTTCCAAGTGAACCACACAACTGTTGGGTAAAGTGATTACCAAAAGCCAACTGAGGTCGGTTTTATCTTAAGCAAGTTTTGAGGAATTACACTAAATCTTTTCTTCTACATTTAACCACCGAATGAAAACATTAGTTAACAGGAATTTTAACCAACTTATGTCGGTAAATGACAAACATCACTCAAAATACACATCAAACAATGTACATACACAAATACAAGCCACACTTGTCAAATTTAGCACTTGAGACACTAATTCAGGACAATTGTTCCAACATATAACCTCATTTGATGTGATCTAATATGGCAGTCTGTTGCAGAAATAAAGTACAGTGTATACATATACTGTTAACATTTGCGAAGGGAAGTAATATAACACATTCACATGTAAAATGAAAATTCACAAGATCTGACACTGTATGAGCAACTTTGTAAATCTGAATGGACAGACATGAGTTGTCAAAACAATAGAGTAATGGTAGTATGGTACTGGATTTTATGAATGATTGAAGTACATGTATGATAATTAACACCAATGTAATTTGTATCTTGGACCAATTTTCTATAAGCATATTATTCTCATCTCCTACATCTGAAAAAAGAAGAAGAATTAATTCAGTGCAAATTCCTAGCAGAAATGCATACTTAACAACATAAAACAAATCAGTTGTTTACATTTCACTTTCAAACCTCATAAGGACCAATCTTTCTAAGTATACATGTAATAAGAAACAAAAAGTACTTGTATTACATGTACATGGGTCTAGGGCAATTACCAACTGGGCAATTACCCCGGACCCTTCCCGTGGTTCTAATCCTAATCCTGAACCTAATCCTAACCCTAACCCAAACTCCTAACCCTTGACCTAATCCTAACCCTAATCTTTACTCTAACCTTACCACTAACCAGTATTTAGCCAGGGGGTAATTGCCCTCTGGGGCAATTGCTCGGATACGCATGTACATACATGTAGGACAAGAAAAATATAGGAGAGAATAGGATTGAGAGAAAAGAGCAGTACAGAGTTCATCAAATGAAGTGAGCAAGAAAGAGCGGATACATAGGGGTGGATGAGGCTTGAGATTTACAATGATATGGACATGTATTGAAGTTACAAACACAAACACAAGAAAATCAGGATAAGCAAAGGAATACAACAAAAATGGGCACCTAGGTGCTTACATGGTTCAATTTAGATAGTCAGATAACAAAATCAAGTAGCAAACACAATAGCAACATATTATGTATATCCAATGCAATGACCTGTTATGAGTTATCTGACATCAAATACTAATTTAATGCAAGGAAAATACAAACTGAGTATTCAAGATTATACATGTAATGAAAATAATATTCAATGCCATGTCAACATTTATAGATTTGGGTTTCAAGATAAACTTGAAGCTTTCAAAAATCTGTAGTAACATGCTTCAGGTACACTATAAAGTGCTTGGTCTACTGCTAATTATTTTACTCATTGCCATGCAGCATAATACAATATTGCATCCATACTCCAAAGTCAAATACACACATGTGACAGGTACTATGTAGGTACATAGTGAAAAGGTGGAATTTCATCACATTTTTGAATACTAGTAGTATGTTGGCTACTGGCCTACCTGGGAGCAATGCAAAGAATTCTTGTGTTGTGGACCTGTACATGTATTATGCTATCACATTTCTCCTGAGTCAAGTTCTAACTGCGAAGTGATACACAATAGCCTGCCTTGTATGATAATCATGAAGAACTTGATCACTTCTTACGAACATAGATGAAATTGCTTGGGGTACATCTTCACTACTCACGAGATACATGAAGGATGCCACTTGAAGACAATTATATCTTGTGTTTTCAAATTACCATTCACATTATAAAGACTGAAAGTAGTTTGATCCACAATATATTGTTTAAATTTTCTATAGATTTTTTTTTCATTACCATGGCAACACATTAATAACATACCACATTTACCTGTAATAGTGGCCACATATGCCAAGTTCTAGGTCAACTCCTAAAAAAAGCAAGAGAGTTATTGTAACTTGGGTTGGACCCAGGTGCAAGCATGGTTAGCAACAATATACTGTTGACAGATATTTAGGCCAGGTGAGGTCATTTAGAACTAGTCTCAATGGCAATGTCACAGTTTGGTGCTCTATACATCCCTTGTCAACTTGTACACACTATGTGTGGGCATGGTGTGTAATAATGGAATTAGCAGCTTTTCACATATTCGATACTTGTCTACATTATCATAAGTAAAACTAACTCCTTGAAAAGTGAATACATGTTTCAAAGAAGCATTGACCACTAATAGTATCAATATAAAGGTACCTTATCATTCATACATGGTACAGGTGTATAGTCAAAATACAACAATATCCAAATGGCAAATGGCTTGTGAAATAACATTCTCACTGTTATGAGGAGATCACAATTAATGGGTCCGTGCCTATTTCCCTATAACATTGTATGTACTTCTCAAGCAAATGCTGTTTTATTATGCAGACTTGATACGGGAAGGGTGGAGATGATAAATAAATGGTTGCATTATGGTTGACTCGGCAAATTTAGAAAATAAGGGATGGATGCCAAAGTTTCAAATCCTCCTTGTTTGTACTGGAGTCCCTTTTAAAATGGTCTCATCGCCATGCAATGTGGCCAGTAGTTGCGATTTAGAACAAAGATCAACTTGAAGACAAGATCAGCTGCACCCACAATGCCTTGAGGACTGTGCCCTGTGCTCCACACCTGCAGATACATGTACCTGAAGAGGGTATAATTTGCTTTCTCCAATAAGAAGAATGAAGGGCTGTGACTGCGGATGTTCTGTGTTGACAACATATGAGCAGTTAAAACAGTCCTTCCTGGAAGAACGAAAAAGGCAGGCATATATGGAAACAGTGTAAACATTTTGAAGACATGATGTGCACTATTTTCTTATGCCTTTATACACATGATATTTCCAGTAAGTTTGTATCATATATTTACTAGCAACTCCAGAAAACTAGGAGCAAGAGTGACCAAGATCAGAAGGTCATTCTTCAGGTCAGCTGAAGATCTACTACGCACATGCAGGAGTGAGTCAAACATGATCTGGAAACAGGGGGCAAAATTGTTTTCAGAAGTGAATGGGGAGGTAGTAAAGGCCTGTAAGAAAGCTACAGATCACAACAGAACAATTCACACAATTCTGGCCTTCATGGTGCTATTTGTTTGTTTGTTTGTTTGTTTGTTTTTTCCCATGTCTAGCTTAATTACTAACCAGAACTACCTTTGCAAAGAAGTGTAACTTTGTCTTAAGTCAATTTTTTGGGGGGACCACCCCCCCCCCAAAAAAAAAAAAAATAAATAAATAAAAGTGACAGACAATTTTACATTCAAAGTTATATTTGACTTGCATTTTCATGTCCTCCGAAACTGATCAAATTGGTATGGGCCAATTACTAGACTTAGGCACCTATGGTACACTATAATATACACTATTAAAATGATTGATTGGTCCACGCTGCATATTGTCATACCTGTTAAATGTATGGGATGTTGCCATATACATTATAAAGAAAGAGAAGAATCTACATACATGTACATTTCCTTGAATGAAGGGGCAGGGTAAAGATTAAAAGATGTGCCTTCACAGAAATTTCACTCTTAAGTTAGTTCTTTAGTTCTAGGTGACATACAAAATAATGTACCTGTGTTGTCATTAGAATTATCCGGTACGGTACAATACATGTACCATCAAGATCACTTCCAAAATAAAGTTGTTGTTTTTTTCTCCCACAGGAGTAAGGTCAAGTTTTGAACAATTGTTTACCATGGTAAAAATGTACCTAGAATGTCAATCTGTTGAATAATGCACTTTCAGTAAATCCTGAAAGCTGAAACTCACAGCTTTCCAGTCGGTGAGTGAGCTTGCATCAAAGCCTGGTCAGGGATGCAGCCTCCTTTGCATGGTCTTTCCGCATTCGCTGAATAGGAGGGAAGCAGATTCAATCACTGTTTACCTGAGGGTAAATAATATTCATACAAGTGAGGTGTTATACAAATGATGTGTTATACATGTACAATGCATTATAACGTTATTTCCTTACATGAATAGGGGGAACTTTTTACTCAGCACAAAGAAAATTTAATATAAACAGGTCTCTTTTAAAAAGCACCTTAGCCCTTCACTCCCATAAATAACCAACACCACATGCAGGAATTGATTGCCTGAACTTTTGATATATCTGATTTTGCTCTTAAATGGCTCATTTTGCAGTACAGTGTAAGTGCTACTAAAAGTTTGTATATCAATGAAACTATTCATGAAAATGTACATTTGGTATTGCTACCAACATGAATTAACGCACTGAATTACCTGCAGAACACAATACAGAGGGTCATCTTTCCTACCGAGGAACACAAAGGACTGGCACAGCCTCCCAGAAGAAGTAGTGGCTGCTTCAACCCTTGATACAATATGTCAATGGTCAGCAATTAACCAACCACTGCATCACTAGCATTTAAATTGTATGAATGAGGGTACCACCTATCGGCACCCTATGAATTTGCAGCTCTTTTATTCCAAAAGTATAAAACAAATTCACCTAAGTTCTTCCTCAAATAAGCTGTAAATACTGCAGTTTCAAATCTTGTGACCGTTCTGTTGATTCCGAATCTCTGTTGTAAAATTATGCAATTTTAGTGCGTGCGATGCATTTTCTTTGCGTGGCTGAAAAAGGGTGCCTCACGATATGCACCCCTTCCCTCCATAGGTAATACGTGTGAATTTCATAGTCATGCGTCGTTACTGTGTGGAGCGTTAAATCGAAACGTGTTTAGTTTGTTTTGTTGGCTTGATTTTCGATTCTTTGTTACTGTTTTCATAGCTATAAAATGGCACTAATTCCCACGCGTACCTGTTTGTTCTATACGCAAACAGCCATGATACGCAGGGTGTCGATGTACCCTGCCAATAGCTGGTACCCTTACCATACATTGAAGAAACCGTCCAAGTCTATTGATTGTGGGAAATGTGGGCATCTTTGGAAAGGCTAGACAAGATAATGCACACGTATGCTTACCAGCTACAACTTGTACAGTACAGTTACAGTTAAAGTGATTTTAAAACATTACCCTTAACTTGGTCAGACTCAGCCTGAGAGGATTTGATTCACTTTCTAACAAGACAAATCAGTCCTACTTCACTGCCTGTCTGATGATGCGAGACTGAACACAAGTAAATTAAGGTAGAAATAGAATCTAGATTGTCTTTGTCATGCCAATGCCAACGGACAAAGTTGTGGTTATGTGTATGCATTTATACCAGTGCGGTGACAGTACGGCAGTACAAAAACACCTGTACGTAGTACAGGGGTACGTGACCTAGATCTAGGCCTGTATAGAGGCAGAGTCAATACCCAGAACATACCTTTTTTTAGGGCCTAATGCACGTTAGGTCTAGAAACTTTAACGTTACACATAGTTCTAGACTCTAGTCTAAAGTCTTTAGACTAGAGAGTCTAGAACTATGTCTAATGTTAACAAAAACAGTACTATCAGAGTATCAGGCCTAGAGGCTAGGTGTTTCTGTTGTTGTTTTTATTTGAATTTATTTGCCATTTATTGACCATTTCTTCCCCGTATTAGCTCTAATTAACGCCAAATTTTTACTTATGAATTACTTTCTAATTAAAAAAAAAAAATTCCCTAGGCAGGACCTACATTATTTTAATTTTATTAGAAACAATTTAAAAATACTCTTTCTGATATCAAATATATCTCACGTTAGAGCGTCTAGTCTACTAAGAAGCATATTGTAACGTTTAATATGTTGTATACGCTTGCGGCCTACGTAACCTTTTTTTTTTTCTTCTTCTTCTTCTTCTTTTTAATGAGAATGTTTTACGGCCAGGCCCGTACCGCCTGCCTACCGGTATACACCATTTGTGGTCCATTTATCATATGAGAAACCCTTCCCATCTATGCATGGACCCATACGTTACTGGTCATTAGTAGGTGTGGGACTAGTTGGATAGTAGGAGTGCTCCTACTGGACGGCTAGTAGTTCTAGATCTACTCTAGACTTCAAGGCTTCAGTACCACGTTGGCAGAATACTATATCAGACATAGATAGGCGTGTATGGGACTGTGATATTGATAGACTGCTTTCTTTCGCTGGCGAGTCTGCGTCTATGGCAAAATACGTGGAAAGTTACAATCTGCAATGTAGCCTCTGCACGAGAGTGACCGCTGTCAAGGGTCGAAACAAATGGCAAAACCTTGAGAAAATCAAATAAGCAACTTACCATTTAGCCCGATTTCATCACCAATGGTCTCCAATTCGATATTTTCCTCAGGAATGTTTTTGTGAACATAATTGAGTTTATTGTACAAAAGTTGTCTTTTCTGGACGTCTTCGTTCCGCTCTTCGACCGACGTGTTGCACCTTCGCGAGACTAATTTTTCAAGCTAAAGTTTATGACCCCACCCACACAATAACGTCACGAACTGTACTCAATTATGATTGGTCAATAGCAACCTCGCCGCAGCGGCAGACTAGAAAAATCGCTCAGCGGAGCGATTCGAGAAAACCGCTTGCGGTTGCCGCTCTGAAAAGTCACCGCTACCGCTCCAGTGTGAACGGTTGTACATGAACAACACGCGAGGGATTTTTGCGGCACGCCGCTGCCGCTGCCGCTGCCGCAAAACCGCTCCAGTGTGAACGGCCCTTAATGGAGGACAGTAGTAGGAGGGCCCTTTTCATTTTTTTTTGAAATCCTGTGTACACTCTTCACTTTCAAGTCAAATAACTTTTGAAAGGATAATGCTAATGCTTTGAAAGTTTACATTAATCATGGACAGAATGTGTTGATAAAATGTGCTTAATTTCAGCGTAATCTAATAATCCCTTCACTGTTTTTTTTTTCTCCGGTGGTTGACATCATGTGTTTCGTCCCTTTACAAGCAAAGGCAAGCGCGGCTTGGTGCAAAATTTAAGCGCTACTTTAGGGCCTCTTTTCTCAGTTCACACTTTTCCAGAGTGTGTGCTTTCATTCCAGTATTTAGGTAGGTTAGGGGAGTCCATTTAAATTGAATTATACATCATTTTAAAGCTTAGAGTCTGCTCTTTTAGAATCTGCCCTTAACTAAAATCTATGCCTGGCGTTTTTGTTCGTTTTGCGATGCAGGGTCACATATAATGTGTATAGAAGGAATGTATATATATATATATATATATATATATATATATATACACACACTTTGTGATTCTATCCTTCTATGAAGAGTGCTCGATATCCTCAAAAGAACAACTTTAGACAGAAGTATTGGAATAAGTTCACTTGGTTGACGGCAGGTTCATCCGTACTCAAATATTTATTTGCTTAAATACGGATGAACCTGCCGTCAACCGAGTGAACTTGTTCCAATACTTCTATATATATGTATATATATATATATATATATGCGTAAATACATTTATGTATAATATGTATATGTATAATTATGATCATAATATGGGTGCATGAATATGAATATATGTATAGGAAGTGATGATTATAGATAGATAGACAGAGGTATGCACAGGAAAAACAACATATTACACTGTGCGACACAGTTTTGTTATATCACGCAGCAAGAGTATGAAGATGTTGTCAGTAATAGTTAATGTTGGTATATATTACATATTTGTATACTGTATATTTTGTGTTATGTGCCTATGGACAAGTGGCAATACATCATTTACTCTTTTTCTGTACCCGGGTTCCATGCCTGCTATTGTGATTGTTTGTAAACCAGCTGTAGGAGTTAAAGACCGGCAATGACCACGAGAATGCTCATTGTATCGTATTTTCAAACAACCCCCACTGACACATTTGTATGAACACTGAACCTAATTCTTTCTACCATCGGACCCTACCCTACTCCTGACTGACAAGCACCACCGCACGCACACCTCCCCTCCCAATACATCACATAATCACTCTCATCCTGCCACAAGACAGCCACAAGACAACCCAAGAAACACACACACGTCTGCTCAGCAGGTAACTACATTACTAATTTTACTTGTGATATGTTGTGTTTAATATCTTTTATTGTATGATATGTCTGTTTGTTATATACCCATTTGTACATGTATCTGCTTACAGTTATACATTGTTTAATGTTTTGCAGTTGCCAAATATGTTGCCAAGTATGCTATGAAACTGTTAACTCATGCTGAAATTGTATTCCCTGTATTATGTTCATTACTCCATAATATGATCTGTCATGCTCAAAACATCTATTTCATTTCATAAACATACAATGTACAATAAAGCTGAAGAAGATCGAAGGTCGAAAGCTTCCCACCAGTCGGCTTCCTGCAACATCTTTTGTCATCATTACATTTTCTCGACTATAATTCTTCCTATAAGATGACAGGGGAATAAGGTAGGAGTATCAGCATCATCGCAATATATATACATATATATATATATATATATATATATATATATTATATGTATACTGTATGTATATGTGTACATATAATATAATATATGCATATAATATCAATTTCATGTTATTACTATTATTATCAGTAGTAGTATTGTGTTTGTATGTGTACTCATTTTTTTTCTGACCAATCAGTGGCAGTATCAATTGCTGTACGACGTTCTCCAGGAGTATCTCAGTTCCGTCGAGATCTACGCGAATTGCAGGAGCTGAAATGATGCAACAACGACAACAACCAGTCATCGAACTGTCTTGGACGTCGTCCTTAGATGGACTTACAGAGTTGAAGTAAAATTTGTAATGATATGACTCAATTCTTGTCACAATGCATGATGAAAGCTTCATGAAGGTACATCTAAACAAGTGTTGCTTTATAAAGCTTAAATTAAGTGTGAACGTTGCAAACTCTAAAAGTTCCTCTATTGGAATTTGATGATTTGCAATGTAACGCTGCGGGATTTTTACTTGTTCTATTTATAATTGTGTTTCATGTGTTCTGTATTGATGGTGCATTGCCATTTAATGGCATTCATGTTTGAACTGTGTTAAGAGCCTGCATCATACTTACTGCTTATTGGCTTTCGTAGTGTTTACTGCCATTTAATTTCACCAAGATGGCAATAATGAGATGCTTTCATTAAAAGTTCACCGGATATTTTGTATTTTCATTCATTCATTTTATTTCCACAAGGTAAGTGAAAAGACATACAAACATTACAATGAGCGCAACTTACATCATGCAAGATGAAATGAATATATTACACGAGGGGGGATCAACAAGAGGCCGTAATGGCCTTTCAAAGGCTGATCCCTGACAATTAAAAATGGTAAAATTGTTAATAATGATCACACAATAAAAGATTACAGAATACATTGGACTATACAGATGACAAAAACATTACAGAATACATTGGAATATACAGATGACAAAAACATTACAGAATACATTGGACTATACAGATGACAAAAACATTACAATAAACAAGTGATTAGGCAAGCAATGTATCTAACTCATTCATGGGTGTGCCAAACGAGATTGCTGAATCAAAAGAAATTGTTTATACTTTCTCTTAAAGGACGAAAGACTAATAGTACTTTTTAATGTTGTCTGGTAAGTTTTTCCACAAAAGAGGGTCAGCATGCCTTATAGTACGTCTAGAAGCATTGTATTTATAAAATGGGATATGTAACAACATTACTTTGATGAGTACTGTATACAGCTCGAGTGTTGTATTCAATGAAGCAGATGTCTAAATATTATGGCAAAATATTGTTGATACAAGAATATGTGAATGTACAGGTAACAAATTTGTTATAATTTCATACACAGATAACAATTGTAACTTTTTAAACAAGGGCTCTGTGTAGGTTTGGGGCTGTAAATGGGTAATAATCCTTATTGCACGTTTTTGTAAAATGTAAACACAGTTCAAAAGAGATTAAGCACAGTTCCCCCAGATGATATTGCAATACATAAAATAAGGCAAGATAATGGTATGACATAAACTTAAGAGTATGTCAGAAGGAACGATTGCACTTATTCTATTCATTGCTCCAATTGCCCAGGGCCCGTTTCATAAAACTTGTCATCAGTGACAACTGCCACATTTCTGTGACAAATTTGCTCTCAGCCAATCAGACGCAAGGATTTCGGTCGCTTGTCACATATATGACAACTTGTCACTGATGACAAATTTTATGAAACGGGCCCTATTATGATACTTTAAAATATACAACCTCGAAGTGATTTTTCCATATCAGATGACTGTCAAGCGTAACTCCTCAAATTTTTTCTGTATCTCAATTGGAAGGCTAATACCTGCAATACAGATATTAATATCATTAGCATGTATTACTTTATTTCTTGTTTTAGATATCATACATGATATCTTGTCAATATGCAGCTTCAATTTGTTTGCTAAGAACCGATCTTGAACTGTGGCTAATTCATTATTCAATATTGCACAGGTACCGGTGATATCATTGCAAGAGATAAAATAGCTATCATCTGCACATAACATTGAGTGTAATATGTTACTTGAATACTGCAGATCATTTATGTACAATATAAAAAGTAAAGGACCTTAAACAGAGCCTTTTGGCACACCAACATTAATGTTCTGAATTGGAGAAGAATGACCATTTACATATACATACTGCTTACAATTTTGGAGATAACTTCTGAACCATTCGAAAGTGATACATCTAACACCATAAAAACTTAATTTGGGTAAAAGAATATCATGGCTTATGCAGTCGAATGCTTTAGAAAGCTCTAAACAGACACCAATAACAGACTTCTTTTTCTCAAATGCCTGGGCAATTTTATCACAAAAGTCCAGGAGAGCCATATACGTTGAGTACCCAGGTCTAAATCCAAATTGTTTGGGATATAAAATCCTACTATGACACAAATAAGAAAGAAGACGTCTATGAACAAGTTTTTCAAATAGCTTGAAAAAAAAACCAGATAAAGTAGAAATTAGCTTGTGATTTGATAAACTAGAAGCATCATCTTTCTTATAAATTGGTATAACTCTAGCAACTTTTAATGACGTGGGAAATACATCTTGTTCAAGAGATGAATTTAAGATACTGCACAGTGGTTTGGCAAGATTTTGAATAGTTTGCTTTATCACGTAAAAATAAATTTCATCACAGCCTGGACTCTTCTTGTTTTGAAATTTTAAAACCACATCAAATAATTCTTTCGGCTGTATAGGTTAAAAAAAAGAAGAAGCAGAAGACTGTCTAAAACACAAGTAATCATTAAATTTTCCGGATGTATTTGGTATCTTATCTATACTATGTCTACTATGACCGTTTGAAGAGAAGAACAGCACTTTAAGTTATGTGAACATGAAGAAACACAAAATAATCCATCAGGCTGATCCATGTATTTTGTAAATGTGAATTCATTTAAAGAATACTAGTATTATCTCAGGCTGTAAGATGGATGGCAAACAAAATTGTTGAGCATGTTGTTCTTACTGATCGACATCAATTATTGTTTGTTGTCAAAGGTGTCAAAAGTAC
Organism: Diadema antillarum; assembly: GCF_040938485.1. NCBI lineage: Eukaryota > Metazoa > Echinodermata > Echinoidea > Diadematoida > Diadematidae > Diadema > Diadema antillarum. The sequence goes on from NW_027271302.1 coordinate 1,120,911, forward strand.
AATGTATTTTAAATGGAAGTTTGCCCATATACACAAGTTGATTGAGTGATTCAGCTTCATGAGTAAAGCTAAGGAATATTTTAACTGATAGAGCTACTTATAAAAGATGCCAATAAGAAAAATCATATTCTTAGCATCAACAGTTTTAAGTTGATATTCCTTACAATGGTATTTTAAACAATATTTTGCACTAAGCATGGATGCTGGACGTTTCTTAGCTTAGTGGTTATCTTCGATGAATCTGGTCCGTACTACGAGAATTCGAGATATTTGAACACAGACACACGTTTAACATTCCTTGTTTGTTCCCAATAAATGTACGTAATTTGAGCCCTAAAATGATTCATGTTGATGTTGTGGGCTTCATCGGTAAATGACGCCCTGAGGTGATATATTTCCCATGACGTTCAACGTACATTTGTACATTTACGCATACGAATTTATATAAACATTGAAGTATAAGCCTAATGATATATACTTTGTATTTTCTAAACGCAGGACTGTTTAAGATACTATGATGTTTTGTTGTCTGATATGCATTTTAAATAATGTATTTCAAGAATATGTATTTATGTTATCCCTGTTTAAAATATAATGTGTAAATTATATTACATGACAACACATATTCAGACTTTCCGTCTTCATGGAAAATTAATAGTTAATGTTTGCACTCATAGGGTACAACAGTTTAATCAGGATTCTGTTATAACACTTGACTTTCTATAATATATACGGTATATTATTCACCAGCTGTAAGGAAAGAAAGATCACTGTAAAATGTAAAGACGCATTTACAACAAATTTAGGTAAAACAGAAGAAGCTATATGGAATATGCAAATTAAGCACACAGGAAGCAGAATTTTAAAAAGAGTAAAGCAAGATAATTATGCTCACGGGTATAATCCACCTCCCCAAATAAAACTTAACAAATTAGCACAAAAACAACACAAAAAAAATCTACCAGGCATGGAGACAGCATAGATGATTATGGAATACACAGCAGTTACTTTCAGTTGCAGTCATCTCGGTTACGCTGTGACGTTTTTATTGTTGCCTTGCATTTATATCTGCAATACAAACGAGACAAAATTCATTGCTAAAATGACTGTAATCTGTTTCAGTTCCTAGAACACCCATAGCTCTAGATATAGAGTTTTTTTCCCGTAGTTCAATATCAGCCTACTCTAACGAGCATATTTTTTTTGTTTTTGCTTTTGTTTTCATAACATGTTTTGTGATCAAGACATCAGAAATAATTTTGGTCACTTAGCCTTACTGTTGTACAATATGGCACACTCCCAAAAGAAAACATTGAATTGTTGTGGGTAAAACTGCGTGTCAAATAGTCACCTTGTGTTTGTAGACTTTCTTGGCACTGATTTTGTTGAATCATCTATCATCTTTCTTTGAAAGAAAAAAAAATGCTGTCTCAGAGACCAAGAGAGCAAACAAACAAAAACATAGGTAACAAATAGCTGTACCTTACCAACTTTTAATATGGTGGCTGCAATTTTGTCCGTAATGTCGCAATCGTCCTTTGTTGCACTTGGATGAACAGATGGAGACATACATTTTTTTTTAAAGTCAACCGTCAGCGCACAAGCCTCAATTGATAACAGTGTTCCTTCTCTTTATCCGACCCTTTCAAGAAAAGTACTACACATTTTTCCTACTGTCCATGTAGATCCTAATCTCGAGCACGTCACTCACAATCATGACGGTCGGATACATAAAATCAATGTGTATGTAAGCCTCGATCAGCGCTTTACCTGCATGAATGTATTACCGGTATATCGCTTCTTTCAATGTCTTTGTGCTACAAATGAAGTGTGTAATGTAAGTGATGATGTATAGAAATCAATAAATCAAGTAAAGTAACATAGTGAGAGACAAGTAAAAGTTCGCATTTATTTCAGTGTGGCCAAAGATTTCGTGGAAGACAACGTGAGAACAAGGTGAGAGATTGGGGCGAGAAAGCCAACAGACGATGGCAGAGTTAGGAAACAAAAACAACTACAGTAATCGAAGCAACTTCACACGAGACGTTGGTAAGAATGTTGTCAAAATGTTGCAAATTAATTTGGACTCCAGGTAGGGTGACACAATGTCTGCATTTGATTAAATTGCTATTTTGAATATTACACGAACATGGAAAAGTAAACAACTTCACGCAGCTTCTTTTTTTTTTTCATCCGGATGAGTAAATCGTGTCATCCTTTCAACAAATTATGCAGTGTACATCCGTTATAACGAAGACGGATAGGCCTACAACGAAATTATCGTTACAACGAAGTCAATTTTTTTGTCCCAAAATCATCGTCTGTGATACATGTGTATACAATTATCTGAATATAGTTTTGTATTCAGCTATTGCGAAATTTCGATTTAAAGAAAACTGCCTGTGAATGACGTGACCACTTAACATCAATAATTCAATTTTTTTCTCTTCATCTTTCTCATGACAGAATGAATAACAAAAACTGACACAGAAAACATTAGTTATTCACGTTGCATTTGTGACTCTGCATCACAAAACCACCACATATTCGCAGGGATTTTTAGTTACGGATAAATTCCGAAAGAGCAGACTCCAAGCTTTGAAATAATGTGTAACTCATGAACTTTCGTAACCTAAACTAAATAATGAACAGAAAGTACACACTCTGGAAAGTTTTTTTTTTTTTTTTTTTTTTTTTTTTTACAGAAAAAAAGGCTTTGACGGTGAGGATCTATTCAATACAAGTGCTTAATATCACCAAACTGCGCTCTGTGCAATAAAAAAAAAACAGGATATAAAACGTTTGGGCAACCACAATGAAGAGATTATCAGATTAAGCTGAAATTTTGCACTCTTTGTTAACACATTCTATTCATAACCAATCTTTCAAAGCATTATTGTTTCAAAAGTTTTTAGAGATGAAAGTGAAAAGCTTGTAAGGTGTTTTTAAGAAATGAAACGAAGTCTCTGAGACATATCTAATCACACCTCTGCAAAAATATATACATCGTGATCTAGAAAATCTGACCCCAAGAAAAAAAAAACACAAACAAACCAAAACTTTCCATCTGTTTCATGATCCCAAACTTATGAATTCTGCAGAAGCATAGCTTCTTCAGAAAATACTACAAACTAAAACTTGACTAGGGTGACCATTTTTATCTGTATGGAGTCATCACGTGAAATCCTGGCACGCGACTTTTTGTGATGCACAGTCCCATTTCGAGCATTGTTGTTCAATAATCACCTTTTACATATTTGTCTGTTTCTGTTCCAAACTTCTCAGTTATTTTCCCCCTAGACTTAGGGAATGAATATATCTTGTCATTCGGCATGAAATAAAGCAGCAATCTCGAGCGTTACATACATTTGTAGAGCTAGGTATGTATAGGCCTACATGACAACCCGTTTTCAATGTTCAATTCAATTCAATTCAATTCATTTATTTTCATTCTTCTTCTTTCTTTTCTTTTTCAACAAAAACATAACACAAGATAGATCAAGTTTTACATCATAAACAAAGAACATTTGTCTTAATTAATAAATGGTATCAATAAACATAGGAGCGCATACTGGCAAAAAAAAAGATAATACAAAGGCATGCTTCGGTTGAAAAAAAAAGAAGGAAGAAAGAATAGAGAGGTCCACTAAAAAGCAAAGCTTGTAGATTGTGAACCACTCATAAAACCTATGAATTACTTATTTACAAACACTTGTGACGAATATAATATACGACAGGACGGGACAAAACAAAAGAAACACAACAACATGACACAACTTGCCAGAATAGATGAAAAGTATGGAAGGAAAGAAAGAAAAAAGAGAGAATGAGAGAATACCTACACGCTGAACAAGGGAAATGGAACAGAGGATGGTAGAGAATGTGCTTCATAGAGTTGGTGCTGCATGCAGCTGAGCAAGGATTGTAATGGCTACTTCTTTACGTAATAATGAATTCAGTGTTTGAATGATTGGTGGGTGGATGATGAACCCTGAGGTTAACAAAAACTATAGCTGTTTATGGAAAAAACATGTCAGGGAGGATTTAATAAAAAAAGTTTCAACTTGCGCTTAAAAGAATACAAAGATGGGGAATTTTTTTATTTCACAGCTCAGTGAGTTCCAAAATCTAGGACCAGTGTATATAAATGTATTCTGAGCCAATAAAGTTCTCAGGAGGGGTAAATGAAACTCATTAGATTGTCTAGTGGGATAATCATGGAAAGACTGGTTCCGTGGGAACATTGAATTAAAAATACTGGGAAGTGCATTTACATTGTAATTAAACATAAACTGAAAGTTGAAAAAAATACAAATCTTTAATTTTCAAAATCTCATGTTTAATAAATAATGACTCTGTATGGGAACGTGGCGGGACGCCACAAATAATACGAATAACCTTTTTTTGTAACAAAAGTAATTTATCTAGTAAGTTTTGATGGGCACTACCCCATGCTAGGAGTCCTTAATTAAGATAAGGTAAAATTAGAGAAAAATACAACATCAACAAAGAGGACAACGGAATATGAAACTTGAGTCTATTAATAATACCAATATTGCGTGAAATTATTGTACTAATGTTAGTAATGTTTAGGCCTATGATTTGGCTGTACAGTGCGGACTCTTTTTTTAAACTCTTATTTCATTCATGGTTGTTCCAGTCCTTGATTTGTACTTCGTGGCTACTATCAAGAAACGTGTTTATGGCAACTTAAAGTTGTTTTGCGAGTTGTGTGAATAAAGCCTTACGAAAAAGGGAAAGGTTCGTAATGCCTTCAACCTACCACTAATCAACCTTTAATGGAACTAAAGCAAGTTGACCACATTGCACGTAAAATGAAATCTCTATTTCATTGGGATTGGCTACTGACATTAAATCTCAAAATTGTTCCTTTTTGCCAGAGGGAAATAATTTCATGTGTGTATTTACCCCTTTAAAAAAAACATCCTCATTAGACTATCCAATATCTGTAGTAATGGCAGAAAGATGCAAGATTTAATCTCTAAGCACTCAATTATCATTTATGACCTTCTGCCTCTTCTGTCGGACGTTCCATTAAGTGACGAGTCAATAATATTCTTAGCCACATTTCATATTTTCATCTGACCTGCAGCTGATTGGAATCGCGCCATCTATTGACAGACAGCGAAAAAAAAAACATACGGCTATGAAGAATATGCAACGTTTTTTTGACTCATCAGTGACTTCAGTTATGACCGAATTATCCACCCACCTGCCTTATGGAAAAGTGACAAAATCAAACCCCTAAATAGACAATACGATATTATCACGAAACACATGAAGTATGTAAGATCACATGCACTGTGTAGCTAGCCTGCTTCATAAAGTTTAAAGGCAAATCACTCTGAGACTCTCATCCGAAACGCGGAAGCATTTGCTCACTCACGGCAAACGTATTTTGTCATTACTCTTGTCATACTATATGCTACAGAACGGGCGGTCTACACGAATATGCTGTCAAAAGACCGTATCAGTCGTCTCTCTGTAAATACCCTGTCTTTTATCTATAGATCATTATTTGACTGTGAAGAGTCACTTTTGATGCCACTTATAAGAGAAGCGAAACTAATATTCACTGTCATTTCTCTTTTGATTACGATTTTGTTTAATGATAGATGCCATTTGTCGAAGGGATTAAGTGGCCATGTAAATCTGCGCAACTGACATCTCATCACGTGCTCCCACTTTACAAACCACAATGTAACGGGAAGTGCAATTGTAAGCTAGTCATGTTTGGCATATTCTTCTTGCTCGTTTGTTTGTGGAAATATTACATGATCCATATCGCTAAATTTCCATATCAGGGACTAAACAAATCATCCTTAATTTGAAAAAAAAAAAACTAACACAAAAATTTTGCGCATTTTCCAAAAACAAGATATTCTGTGCTTCAATATATATATATATATATATATATATATATATATATATATATCCGTTTTTGCCTCAGAATACTTGATTGAGAAGATCGTTAACCCTACCTAGGCCGGGCTATTTAGGTAGATCATAGAGCCGGGGGGGGGGGGGGGGGGGGGGGCTGGGAGCCCAGAGGAGGTCCCCCCCCCCCCCCCCCCCCCCCCGGCCTAGTTAGGGTTAACATACTGATTGTCCAAATGTGGTGAATGACTCAACATGCCTCATGGTAACAAAAAAAAAGAAGAAAGAAAGGGAGTTTATAAAGAGGGAGAGAGAGAGAGAGAGGGAGAAAAAAGAGAAAGATGTAATCAGGTTTCTGCATAGACTCCACGATCTACTAAAAACTACTATCGCACTGACTCTGATCATCGAAGAAAAAATCATGGAACTATATTTTATTGCACCACTCATCAAATAATATCAACACATATTAACACATGAATGATGAATGTTCAGCACCAACCATTACTTCATGAAATCCTGTTCACCATTCCCCTTTTTTTTTCTTTACGGAAATAAATATTTTCAATTACGTCTTTTGCTTCAGAGTCGAGGGGTTAAGTATGCTTTATCGCATCTACACACTCAAGATATGAACACAATTTGGGCAATACCTGACTTTTACTTATAAAGCAAAAACAAAAATAAAATAGTAAGACTAGGTTTGCTGCACCTCAAATTCAAAACAGTTTTGGCCGCATTGTCATTTAGAGCCCTGACCTGCTGTAAATATCGAAATCATCTTTCAATGTTCAACGGTATGTTTTAACCATCTTCAGTTGAAACTTCACATGCTAGGTATGTATCCATGGAGCTGTCCATTAAAATCTCACTTCACAAAGCATTGACATTACGTCGGTCCCGTAGATCCATTATCATGCCTAATGATGATCATGTCAATAATTTACAATATCATGCCATCTATTTACTAATGATGTCGAAACTGAGAATTTAATACAAATAGTTTTTACTAAACTGTTCCAACCTCCTGCTCGGGTGTGTATCGCTCCTTATTTTTCCTTATTTCTTCCTCTTTCGATTTCTAAACAAGTTGGATGCTTTTTGACCCAAAACAATAATACTCTTTATGCTTTTCTTCCTATCAAATCTTAACTTTCATTCAATTCATTTCATTTATTGTCAGTAAAACGGAAAATATTCATAAATTAAGTGACACACATGGTTACATTCATTCATTAAAGCGTGTACCTTACCCCCAAAATAGGCATGCTACAGCCTTTATTCTCTCTTGCACTGTCACCTGCACACACGACGCACTGTCACTCGCACACACCTACACTTTTATTGTCTACTATACCATACAGCAGTCAATGGTGCTGCGTGCTGTTTTTTTTTCTTGTTCTAAAGCGCCAAGTCACTATTTTTCTTTTCTGTTTTTTTTTCTGTAGCAAAATGTGTTTTGTGTATTAAGATTAAGAGTTTTATGAGTACATATATAATTGGTGTTGTATTACATTGGTATCACATATTCAGATAGGGCCTCATCCACGTCAAGCTCTGCTTATGATGACGGTCCCCTGTATTGATTTCTCCTTTGTTATTAGATACAGTAAGCCTTAATATGTTATTTTGATTCATAATTATGCCACTTCAGACTGAATGTTGTTACGCAAATGATTTTTCTTTGTATTGATTTGTATGTATCTGTATCATTTTGTTTTCATTTGCAATTGTATTCGGAGAAAGAAAATGCAGAAATAAACCAAACAAACAAACAAACAAACAAACAAACAAACATTTACATAAAATGTACATTTGAAATTGAAATACAAGAGTAATAGTAAAAACAACACACATGAGATTATTACATTTTATTATCGTTATTATTACATTTTATAGATAGCACAGAAATAATTTCCAGCAGATTGATCTTATTCTGATAGCCATCCTCACAATGCAAAACAACAATGTCGACAAGAACAAGCAGCATGTCTATTAGATAATGATAATGATAATAATAATGATGACAATGATAATGATGATGATGGTATTATTAATAATCATGATAATGATAATGATAATAATAACAATAATAATAATAATAATAATAATAATAATAATAATAATAACAATAATAATAAAGTCTGGAATATCACGTTCATGGGGTCATTGACGTGATATCAATAAGGATCCCCTTAAGCCTACATTCCAGTGCACTGGTGTATGGTTCAATGGTGTTCCTCACTCGTCTCATATTAGCTTTAAAGCGAAGAAGATGAAGAAGAAAGAGGAGAACAATTAGTGGTAGTAATAGTACTATTAGTAGTAATAGTAGCAATGGTAGCAATAGCACAATGTTACAACTGCAAAATGTTTTGAACGCTCGATTCAGATACTGGAGTATTTATACAAAAATAGAAGAGGTTTTGATTTGCTATCTTGCGTGCGCATAAGACCAGGAAGTAACTGTCGCCAGATATCCTGCCTACATAGTTCCGGGAGTTATTATCATAATTGCAATTACGGGACCTGTGAAAGAGGATATCATTACTTTGTAAAGCTTCAGTGCGAATAAATGATATCAGGATATCACAGCCATTGGGATTTGGATTAACACAGGAACTTTTCTTCTCACTGTGTTCACCCTTCCTTGCCCACAGAGATGGACCTCTCGGTAGGAAGGTGGGGACTGAGGACTGCAGCCTTTCTTTTCACGTTCTTCTGCTGCGCTATAGACGGTAAGTCTGTCTTTTCATCTGTAATGCCCTGTGTCCTTCTGTGCAACTGAAATCTATAATTGATTACATGATATATTGGTTGTCCATAACGTCCCCCCCTCTATCTCTCTCTCTCTCTCTCTCTATCAGTATCGGTATTTTACACATTTTTTCATTACCCATTGGATCTTGATACAGGTTAAATTTGTATAGTTAGTTTGTTGTCATCAATATGATTTCGCAATAGTTGTATGTAGGCCCTACATTCAGAAATGCATGCTGCAAATAAAATTCGATATTCAATTGCTTGTGAAATATCCCATCCTTATCTTTCACATACATATATAACAAAATGCTGATAACTAACTTGTACGGAAAAATCTGCATATTAAAGAAAATTCAATTTTTATTGTGCATTACTATACCACCACATTGGACAGACTACTAATCAAATCATGCCCAGATTTTAAGACGATAAAAGACCTATAATGAGGTCTTCTACCAAGTGCAATGTCATTGAGCTGTCAATTGGGTTTTTGGACAACAAACAAAGTTAAAGGCAGCAACATATGATTTATCTTTTATTTCATTTTTTTGAACGAAAACCTTAATTCAAAACTTGTTAATATCTGTTTAGCACCATGAAAGTATCCAATGTACATTGCTGATGACATCTTTTATAAGTCACCTTGAGCGAGCCAAAATGATACCTTTTCACGTAAAGATTACTTTGATTTAGTGAAATCAAGGAAACAATCTATTGATAGAATTATATCAAATACCGAAAAAAAAAAATCATTCGGACAAAGAATATCATGGAAGCTCGATGTTTGCATATTTTTGTGAAAGACAAATAAAAAAAAAAAAAACTATTGTCAAGCTAAGCAAGTTTGGTACGATGATTATCTGCATGCGTTCTATGAGGGGGGGGGGGGGACTAACGTTGTTTTAGTTGTCAATGTATGGTAACCATGCGTATGGCAAGGATGGAAAAAAAAAAACCCAACTTCTAGTGTTGTGTACAAAACTAATTAGAGCATCTGTAGGTTGGAACGAAAAATCGTTCGTATATGGCTTACAGAGAATTCAGTGGATTAACTCAAACTACGACATCGTGGGACTAATCCTATTGTATTTATTATTGCCATTATTTTGGATACATTTCACAATATGGAACCGTGAAAAAGTACTAAAAAAAAAAAAAACGGGCGGCAAAACCTGGACCGTCAATCAGTCCAATCTAGTTTCATTCCCGTCTTATCCGAAGTGATGCGTTATTTCTTCAGTACAAGAACAGTGGTGAATCCAGGTTTATACTGTTATAGCCGCACAATCGAGTTACTATGTAGACATATACGCTTTTTTTATGGAATATTGACACTGCATGTAATTTCCACAACTCATACAGCTGTATTTCCGAAGGGCAGCTTTCAGTTACAAGACGTCTATGGAAGATATTATGCAAACTGCAGACATATTGGGGAAATCCTTTCAGGACTAGTCATTAACTAAATTGAACCTTTCAAATGGAGTACAATGTAAAAAGGAAACGTATAGTAAAAAAAAATCGAGTGAAATGTGCACTCTTGAAGAAGTGAATAACAGAAAAGAGTACATTTGGAGTGAAATTGGAGTGAATTTTGAGTGAAAACGTTCATTTTCACTAATTTTGGAGTGACCTCAGGGATCACTCCAAAATATTCGAGTGATCCCTGAGGTCACTCTAAAATGAGTGAAAATGAACATTTTCACTCTATTTTTCTTAGAGAGTAGCAGAAAGAAACAAATAAAAAAAAAATACGGGCAGATATGAGTTTTGTTTATTTTGTGATTTGTTTCTTTTTTTTCCTTTTCTCTTCAAGTATTCGTACGTATGGCAAGCCATTTTGCTTTTTAAAAAGATTTTCTGATATCACGAATTCCATTTCGTGTTATAAAAAATTCAATTCATGATATCACAAATTCAATTCGAGATATCACGAATTCACATTCTTGATATCAAGAAATACATTTTGTGATATCACTAATTCCAATTTGTGATATCATTAATTTACATGGAATTTCAGCACTTATCTTGCGCAAGAAAATCATTTGATTTCGAGCATTAGTTTTGCGCAGAAAACCACTGTAAATTCGAGCGTTAGTTGAGCGCAGAAATACACAGGGAATTCGAGCATTAGTTCTGCGCTGAAATTCAACAGTGAATTCGAGCGTTAGTTGAGGGCAGAAATACTAGCGGAATTCGAGCGTCAGTTTGTGCTGAAAAGCAACTGTGATTTCGAGCGTTAGTTGAGCGCAGAAATACACAGGGAACTCAAGCGTTAGTTCAGTGTAGAAAGCCACTGTTAATTCGAGCGTTAGTTGAGCGCAGAAATACACGGGGAATTCGAGCATTAGTTTTGCGCTGAAATTCAACTGTGAATTCGAGAGTTAGTTGAGCGCAGAAATACACAGGGAATTCGAGTGTTAGTTCAGTGCAGAAAATTGCTGTGAATTCGAGCGTTAGTTGAGTGCAGAAATACACAGGGAATTCGAGCGTTAGTTCAGTGCAGAAAATCACTGTGAATTCATATACAGGGAATTCGAGCGTTAGTTCAGCGCTGAAAATCGCTGTGAATTCGAGCGTTAGTTGAGCGCAGAAATACACAGGGAATTCGAGCGTTAGTTCAGTGCAGAAAATCACTGTGAATTCATACACAGGGAATTCGAGCGTTAGTTCAGCGCTGAAAATCGCTGTGAATTCGAGCGTTAGTTGAGCGCAGAAATACACAGGGAATTCGAGCGTTAGTTCAGTGCAGAAAATCACTGTGAATTTGAGCATTACTTAAGCGCAGAAATACACAGGGAATTCGAGCACTAGTTTTGCGCTGAAATTCACAACTGTGAATTCGAGCGTTAGTTGAGCGCAGAAATACAAAGGGAATTCGAGCATTAGTTTTGCGCAGAAATTCAACTGTGAATTCGAGCGTTAGTTGAGCGCAGAAATACACAGGGAATTCGAGCGTTGGTTTTGCGCTGAAATTCAACTGTGAATTCGAGCGTTAGTTGAGCGAAGAAATACACTGTGAATTCGAGTGTTAGTTTAGCGCAGAAATTCCGATGGAATTTCAGGTGTTATCTTTACATAGTATGTAACGATAGTGACAGAAAAAAAAATAAATGAAGAGTTTTGGCAACTCGTCTTTCATTTAAAGTGATTTGAACTAGTCTTAGAAGAATCGATAAAAATAAATCGTTTAGCAACATTATCTAAAATGCCATTATTGATAAATTATGTTCTCAATTACTTCAAAGTCACAAATTATTATATTCTCATTTTTTTTCTCCATTTCTCGCCACTGATTTGGCAGAGATTGGTTGACCTACAACTTTTGTTTGCGTTTCTCTTAACTTTGTGAAAGATACTCTCTCCCGGCCTCCCCTTGTAACTCCTCCAAGTTAATAAGAGAAATTTCTCATTGCGCAGATTAACAGAATTGAAGTCCTTTGTACCACTGCTTTCTTCTTACTACAAATTATAACTGTTTGTTTGCCATGCATACTGCTGCACCAACTTCCTCAGAAGATCTGGATATCTTTACTTTTCTCGCTCTGGTTTGAAGACTTTTGGGCTTGTGCATTCCAGTTTTGTTCTCCCCGGTTTTGGTTCTTGAATAAACTTGCCTATAACAGATTACGCATTAAATTATTTTACAAAATCATAAACATACTGGAGCAGGCAAACTGTATACCCAACACTATTAGACCATAGGAGCTGGCTGCTGGTCAATTTATCCCACCAAGCCCAAAAGATTAGACCCCTCAGAGTTGCTGGGGCTACCCTCCTCATTAACAAAATGCGCGTCAGCCTGGTCCCTGAGGGCGGGTTCGGGCCCCAGGGATCCCCCGAAATGGCACTCCGGCGGGTGAAATGAAATGAAATGAAATTTATTCATATTCCACATGGTGGACATTATGTGATAGAATATACAGGGTATAACACATAGTGGACATTATATCAAAACTATACAGAGTATATACAAAATATAGTGATATTCTGAGATAGAATAACACCATATACAAATGTGGAGGGGACTACTTAGAAGCACTGCTTGTTAAATGTAGTCCCCCTACAGATTATAGACAAAATGATATCAAAGATAAGGCTGAGTGAAATAACAAAAACACTTTATTATACACTATTTACAAGGGCACATGAACCGCACTATGGATATACAAGCAAGTCATGGATATGTTACAAAGCACGAGTTTATGTATAAAGTGTTTACAGTGTACATTAGTGTACCATTAGAATAATGAATGAAACAGAAGATAACGTTCCGAGTAATAATGAAAGTACTTCTAGAAAATATTAATTTAAATATACATACGTTTTATTACCATAAAACTGTTTATCAATACTTATCAAGAAACACATTTTTGAGCTTATACTTAAAGCTATTCAAGCTCTGAGCTTGTTTTAGTGAACGATCAAAGGAATTCCAAAGCTTAGGACCAGTAAACATGAAATTTCTGTTAGCAAAACTAGTTCTATTTTTAGGAAGATGATAATCATTCGCATACCTTGTTGAGTAATTATGTATAACATTATTTTTTCGAAACATTTCCTTAAATACAGCAGGAGTAGCGTTAATTTCTACATTGTACATAAAACAACCCAGCTGAAGACAATATAAATCAGTAATCTTAAGAATACGGTTTTCTTTAAACAAAACATCAGTGTGTGATCTATAAGCGGTATTGCATATCAAACGCATCGCTCTTTTCTGCAAGAGAAGCACCCTGTCCATTTTAGTTTGTATTGCATTTCCCCATGCCATTACGCCATAATTAAGGTAAGGAAGAATAAGAGTTGAATATAACATAAGAAGCACTGACTTGGGGAGAATCCGTTTAACGTGATTAATGATGCCAATATTTCTTGAAACCATCTTACAAATATTATCAATATGACAATTCCCAGTTAGCTTTAATTGCCATTTGTAATACCGAGAAATTTTGTAGTCTTGACTTCTTTAATGACAGAATTATCAAATAACACTTGGTCAGGAAGTTGTTTAACAGAGTTACTGAATAATATGTAATTGGTTTTTTGTTTATTTAAAGATAGTTTATTTTTTGGGGTGTAATTTACCCCATGGAGCCCATGGACCAAACTTGGCCTAATAAATGAAAGTCCTATGGGTGTACATAATCAAAATATAAAAACTGACAAAATATCTGGTCGGGAAAGGGGTTGCCAGACCGCTAATTGTTTACAGGTACAAAACCTCGTTTTTGGTCAAGGAGTCTGCGCCAAGACTACACTGTCCCATAGGCCCTGTACTGTAGCGTCTCCCAACTACAGTCTGAGGGACAGTGGCAGCAAGTGCATGTAGTAGTCTTGACGCAGACTTCCTTATGCCCAACAAGGGTTTGTACCTGCCTTGGACCCAGGGTAGTTTGCATCCAGAAATTCACCATACACATACACACACACACACACACACACACACACACACACACACACACACACACAAATATAATATATGTTCACACATGACTCTATGTATATACCATAACATTAAACATGTTACTTAGCTATCTTAATACTAGTAATACAGCCATAATACCTTGTACATAATGAAAGTCAGGCCTATAAGATGTTCATACCTTTTGAATATTTTACATGGATAACATCAAAGAAGAAATTTGAAATTTGTGTGAAGTTGTAATATGTTTTACTGGCCACAGAGCCTACTTCTTCTGTATGATGTATTCATCTTATGAGACACAAATAGAGCTTTTCAGAAAATGCTGAAATAAAACCTTTGTTGTGAGTAGACTTCAGTTTCAGACCAACCACAACAGCACTAAAGGCCAGTTGTATAACACATTTAAATAAACATTTTCATCAACAGTGCATTAAACAACAAGAAGAAGTCAGATTTAGCTTGGATTACTTCCTTTTCTCCTGCTTGATATCCTCTTTTAAATACAAATAACAAGTCTCAATCCTCATATAAGATTCTTTTGAAAGCCTCAAACTAAAAACTTGTTGTGTTTTTGGCTGATATAAACCACCCTACGATGCATAAAATAGGCAAGGATTACAGCATCCATGCCAACATTTCCTTTATTTGACTCTAATAAATTCGAAATCACAATGAACTGCATAACATAACATTAATAAAGGAGCTTAATGGTTTTGGAAATGATATCGATCCATTTTCATACTCAGTAGTGCATGTCACCTCATAGTTTTGGACAAATATCTGCATATTGATAAGAGGAATGAACATAATTATGGTGTTCTATATAAATATGCATGTATTGCTGAACTTCCTTGAAACATCAAATAACAAGCTTCACAATAGAATGCTAAGTTTCTGTAATGAAAATAAACAGGCTGAGAGCATTTACTTTGATCTTGTGTTCTCTTTATTAATTTCTTCAGCACTTTTTTTTTTCAACTTCTTATTTTTGGAGATACTTTTTATCTATAATAGTTCCCATCCCCACACAAATGGTGTCACATACTGCAAACACTGCAATTGACCATGACCAGTATACACCAAGTTGAAACATCAAATCATCAGCTTTAATAATGAAATAGCTCATTATAGCATATAGGCCGAGAGTATTAACTTGGTCTTGTGGTCTCTTTATGCCTTCAGCACTTTTGTCAACTCCTTATTTCTGGAGATACTTCATCTTCAGTTCCCCAGCCCCACACAAACAAAACTCAACCTATGGTGTCACATATAGGCCTACTGCAAACAGCGCATCATATTGCCATTAACCCTGGACATATACACACAACATTGAAACATGAAATTACCAGCTGAATGATATGCTAGCTAAATTTCTTTTCTTTAACAATAGCATGCACACTGAGAGCATTTACATGTTGTGTTCTTGTGTCTTCTTTTATATCAGAATTTTTGTCAACTCCTCATTTATGAGATACTTTGCCTACCCCCCCCCCAAAAAAAAAGGTGTCACATACCATATAGGCCTACAGTTACAATGTAGTCCATGTTTATGATTTAGTTGCCATTGAAAACCGTGGCAATTACACATCAAGCCATGCATCACACTCTATGGTAGACTAAAGCTTACATAAATTACGTATGATGTAGGCCTAATAAGCTTTGCACATGTGTCAGTCACAATCTATGATTCCTGAACTGACCAGTATTTGGCATGAATTTGTTGCATATAAACACCAAACACAATTTCATATTTTAGTCTATCATACAGTATGATGCATGATTTGAGGTATAATATAACTGACGTCTACTCACAACAAATGGTTTATTTCAGCATTTACCAAAAATGTAAGTGTACATTTTGTCTTATCAGGTGGATACATAATAAAGGGTGAGCAGGTTGTGTGACCAGTAAAACACAATACAATTTCGCTCAAATTTCAAAATCTCTTCAGTGCTCCTGCTTGAAGGTTCACTGATAGTATCGATATAAAACATTCAAAAGGTACAGTATGAACATCTTTATAGGTTGGACATTCAATATGTGCAAGGTATCATGGCTGTATGGAGAAACCACTGAACATGTTTTGTGTCATGATATACTTAGTATACATGGATTCATGTGTGAACATAATGTGTGTGTGCGTGTGCGTGTGTGTGTGCATGTGTGTGTGTGCGTGGTGAATTTCTGGATGCAAACTACCCTGGGTCCCAGGGTTTAACGGGTAATTTGCAGGCACAAACGCTTGTTGGGCGTAAGGAAGTCTGTGCCAAGACTACTACATGCACTTACTGCCACTGTCCCTCAGACTCCCAGTACAGGGCCTATGGGACAGTGTAGTCTTGGCGCAGACTCCTTGACCAAAAACGAGGTTTTGTACCTGCAAACAATTAGCGGTCAGGCAACCCCTTTCCCGACCAGATATTTTGTCAGTTTTTATATTTTGATTATGTACACCAATAGGACATTCATTTAGGCCAAGTTTGGTCCATGGGCTCCATGGGGTAAATTTCACCCGCCGGAGGGCCTTTTCGGGGGGTCCCTGGGGGCCGAACCCGCCCTCGGGGACCAGGCTGACGCGCATTTTGTCAATGAGGAGGGTGGCCCCAGCAACTCTGAGGGGTCAAATCTTTGGGGCTTGGTGAGGAAAACTGACCAGCAGCCAGCTCCTGGTCTATATTGGTCTCAATGGATACACCCATTTTTTTCTGGAGTGATTTTTCAGGAGTGACAAATGTCTTATAGGAGAAACACGTTGCGTTATCTGACAACCAGCCGACACCAGTGGCAGAGATGCCAAGTTCAAAAAACTTTTATGAGTGAGATCTTTATGACTCGGCGTCTCGGCGCTCGCGCGCAAAACCAACGCTCGAATTCCCTGTGTATTTCTGCGCTAAACTAACGCTCGAATTCAGTTAAATTCCAGCGCAAACCTAACGCTCGAATTTCATGTGTATTTCTGCGCTAAACTAATGCTTTAATTCACAGTTGAATTCCAGCGCAAAACTAACGCTCGAATTCCCTTTGTATTTCTGCGCTCAACTAACGCTCGAATTCACAGCGATTTTCTGCACTGAACTGACGCTCGAACTCCCTGTGAATTTCAGCGCTCAACTAACGCTCGAATTCACAGTTGAATTTCAGCGCAAAACTAACGCTCGAATTCACTTTGCATTTCTTCGCTTAACTATTAAATGAATCTTTGTCCTCGGGAAAGCTGCCAGTTGACTGGCGAAGAGCTAACATTTGCCCTATATTTCAGAAAGGTGCGAAAAACGACTCGAATAATTATTGTCCAATTTCTATGACTTCTATTGTGTGCAAATTACTTGAAAAGATTGTATGTCGTCGACTTGTTAATCACCTGTCAGTGAACAATATATTGTGTGACGGTCAGCACGGTTTCCGTGAAAAGCGCTCATGTGAGACACAATTGATAGTATACAGTGATGCGCAGGATAGAGTGCGTTAGTGGAGGCGTATAGTGCACTCGAGGGTATTTACAATTGTGAAACATGCACGAGGCGAACGCCACGAAATAATTCTGTGCATCATTTGTTTTATAAAATGGGTCGAATATTCGAAAACTAACAGCATTTTTCAGCGTTTTTCATGTACCTTTGTGGGTCAAGACGTCCGAAGATGTTCGTCCCAAACATTTACGCACGTCGCACTCGGAAATCCCGCACATATAAGTATGATGGGGGGTTGGGTTTCCGGACACTTAAGTTCCCGCATGAAAACTTACTTATTTTACATAGAATATGCACCCTTTACCTTGAAGACTTGATATAGACTCCTCATATAGGCCTACTAGACAACATACTCTGAAAACAGCGTGAGAATTAACCTGCTAAATCGTTGCCCTTCAAAGTAACTCCATGTACGCGTCCGGTCCCACAACGCTTGGTCTACTGTACAATGTACGTATGATACGTACGCCACACATGAACATGTTATGCACAAGGGAAGAAAGGCCGGCCGGCCGGCAGTCCGAACTAGAAGTTGTTTACAGGATTGGCAACGCGTATGCATGCAATTCAAAGGAGCCGCCGCGCGCACAGACGATCGGCAATAGGATTTAACACGCAGTGCAATGGGACTGAGTAACCAAAGCCCACGTGACTCATTTCAGCGCTTCCTATTGGCTACATTCTTGAACCCATTTTATAAAAGCTATTCACGACTGGTCAAGTGCGATGGACTCTGGCTCTCAAGTGGACATCGTCTTTTTAGATTTCGCCAAGGCATTTGATAGCGTTCCGCACAGTCTTTTAGAAATAAAATTACAAAGGTACGGTGTAGTAAACTCCAATTTGAAATGGATCATGAATTTTCTTGAGCATAGACAGCAGAGGGTTGTGCTCAACGGGGAATGTGCCGACTGGGTTGATGTTAAGTCTGGTGTCCCAAAGGGAACCACCCTTGGTCCAATCTTGTTCTTATGTTTCATAAATGATATTACTAATGATATATCTTCCAATATTCCTTTTTATGCAGGAGATTGCATTTTGTATAGGCATATCAATTCACTATTGAAGACTGTGGAGATCTTGACGCTTAGGGTAAATGGTCTAAGACATGGCATCTTGATTTTAATGTTAATAAATGTAAGATTATGAAAATGTCAAGGAAAAGAACAAAATATGATTGTGATTTTTTTTATATGGAAAGAAATTAAGTATAACTCAGTCAGAAAAATATTTAGGAATACTTATTAATGAAACACTCAACTGGAATGATCATTGTAATGAAATGTATGTTAAATGTAGTAAAATTATTGATGTTATAAAAAGGTCCTTCACATGTTTTAGTCAGTTTATACAATTCACTTATACGTCTATTTTTAGAATATTGAGCTGCTGCGTGGGATCCATGCAGATTATCTCACATTAACGTACTTGAGCGTGTTCAGAAGAGGTTTTTTAGACTATTGTGTCGTGACTGGGAAACAAGTTATGACACGTGGTTGCAAAAGATACATTTCTCGAAAAGATACATTTCTCGAAAAGATACATTTCTCGAAAAGATACATTTCTCGAAATTAATCACAAGTGCTGCGCGCACGGAAGAAGCTTACGGGCACAGGCATGGGGATCGACGAGGCCTTTACGGCACAGAACCAGCAGCTACTGTGGGACGCGGAAAAAACACGCAAAAGTGAAGGAGGCTTGGGCCTCTGACGGGCGCATTGTCGTACTCTTGGCTGCCACAAATGGGAAGTCTGTGAAGAAGGTGATTGGGGGCAGGGACGAATTGGTCAAATTATGAATCACATTAAAAAAGTGCATGCCAAGTGATATTGCGATTTGTCATTGGTCAATTTTTTGATAGCTTTCTGTTTGTTTTGTTAAACTACATTGTGACGATTTGATGTTTTTTTTTCTCATAATTATGTACATGCTCTATTATACTTTTGCTCTGCTTCAGTATTTACAATTTTGATATATTGATCTTCGTCTGTTGTTGATGTTGTTTGTTCTTCTAACGTTTTTAGATATTATTTCTGTATGTCACACTCAGTAAATACATTACAATCTGATTTTTCTAGCCGCGATGAAACTACTGATCATATAGAAAATGATAATTCATTAAATAATTTACTTTTTCTTTTAATGTCAACGATGATAAGCACGCAGAAAAGAAAATGGATTATCTCAATCTGGGAAGCAGATTTCAGTTTAACTTATATGATGGTGATGATAACTTAATTCATGATATAAGAACTGTAGATTATGTAACTGATGCTGAATTTAATTTTAAAGTAAATAAATCATATTTTAATTTGAGTTTTATACATATAAATGCACGAAGTTTATTACGCAATTTTGATAAAGTTTGCGGCTTTCTTGCGTGCCTTGATTTTTCCTTTTCTATAATCGGCATATCCGAAACATGGACATCTCCTGCGTGCCGCTCTTTTTTTCTTTTTTTTTTTTGGATATTGACGGGTATGATTTTATACATTCTGACAGTCTTCAGATAGAGGAGGGGGCGTTGCAATGTTCATCAGGAAAGATTTAAAGTACAGAGTCTGTAAACCAATGCAAGAATGTGAAGGGCTTGAATCTCTCTGTATTGAACTATTATCTGGAATTTGTAAGCATAGTATTGTTCAAGTTTTGTACCGTCAGCCGAAATGTAATGTGCAATCATTTATTGCTCATTTTGAAACATTTTTGAATCACGATTATTAAAGATAAATCTGTATTCATTATGGGAGATTTCAATATCCACATACTCAATGTGTATAATATTGTTCTTATGTAAGTGATTTTGTTAATTTGTTGTTTTCAGCCGGTGTGTTTCCATTAGTAGATAAACCTACCCGTATTCAAGGAAAATCTGCTTCTCTTATAGATAATATAATGACAAATGTTGTAAATAAATCTATACATTCTGGAATTTTTTGACTGATATGACAGACCATTTTCCTATTTATAGCATAATATATCCCTCACATGGCAAAGATAGTGAAAAGTAAAAGTGTTTACATTTCGAGAGATTAACCCAATTAATATTTTGAAATTTAATAATGTTTTACAGTCGATTGATTGGTCATTTGTATATAGTGAGAGTGATGCAAATAATGCATACAATGTTTTCCTTGATTTTTTTTGTGCGGAGTATGATAAATGTATTCCTAAGGTGTAAAAAAAGTAAACGGAAATGTATTATAAAGAAACCATGGGTTACATTTGCTATTTTGAAAGATATACGAAAGAAAAATAGGCTTTTAAACAATATATGAAAAACCCGTCTGAAAAAAAAATAAAGTAATGTATCAAAAATGTCGTAATGAATTGAACTCGTGTTTACGTCGAGCGAAAAGATCTTATTATTATAAGAAGTTTTCATATGCAAAGAATAATTTTAAAAGGACATGGTCGCTAATAAATGATGTACTTGGACGTAAACAGAGTAAGCAAACTCCATGTAATTCATTTAAGATAGAAGATAATATTGTACATGACCATGATATAATAGCAAATAATTTTAATGAATATTTTGTTGATATTGGTTTGAAAATGAATGACAATTTTTCTGAAAATGAATATGATTTCTCTGAATATATGAATACACCCATAAATGAAAGTTTGTTTTTGAAACCTGTAACAAAAAAGAAAATCCAGGATATATGTGCAGAAATTAAATCCGGGAAAAGCTCAGGATTTGATGATGTTGATGGTGAAGTAGTTAAAGGAGTAATCGATACAATAATTGAACCATTAATGTATGTTTTTAATCAATCTTTTTCTAACGGTATTGTACCTGATAAGTTGAAAATAGCCAAAGTGATTCCCAAGTTTTTAGTAATTATCGACCAATTTCAATTTTACCTTGTTTTTCTAAAATTCTCGAAAGAATAATTTATAATAGATTTTACAAGTTTTTGTTGTCCAAAAATGTTTTATATCCGAGTCAGTATGATTTCCGATTTTTTTTTTCAACTGAAATGGCTATTACTGAAATACAAGACCGAATAATTAATGAAATAAATGTTAATAAAAGTGTAATTGGAATATTTATGGACCTTTCAAAGGCTTTTGATTCTCTTTCTCATTTTATTTTATTAAAGAAATTAGAGTATTATGGTATTAGAGGTATTTGTTTGAAGTGGTTTAAGTCTTATCTCTCTGGTAGAATGCAATATACTGTTTTTGATTCTGTTTCTTCTGATTTTAAAACGATTTGCATTTTTTTTTGCACTTTGCTTTTTTTTTGCTTTATATCAATGATATTGTTAAATCTTGCCCTGATTTTGATTTCATTTTGTATGCTGATGACACCATATTCTTGCTTCACATAGTAATATAGATACTTTATATGATATTGTAAATAAAAATGTGTTTAAAATTGTGAATTGGTTTCAGTGCAATAAACTGTCATTAAATGTAAATAAAACTAATTATATGTTATTTCAAATGAAGAAGGGAAATGTATCATTCATAAATGACATACAAATATATGGAAAGCCAATAACTCCATGTAAATCAGTTTAGTTTTTAGGTATTATTCTGGATGAGAATATTGATTGGCGTGAACATATAGAAAATGTATGCAGAAAAGTTGCGCAGTTTATAGGTGTTTTAAATCGTTTGAAGTTTGAATTACCATCTTTTGTTTTATTTTCTCTTTACAATTCTTTTATATTACCTCATTTTCTGTATTGTAATGTCGTATGGGAAACACTTTTAATTCCAGACTTGATAAGTTATTTAAATTACAAAAGAAAGCAATTCGTAATATTACAAAATCTTCACATTTAGCTCACAGTCCTCTCAGTTATTTAAACGATTGAATACACTTAAGCTGCATAATATAAATAAACTTCAAATAACTTCTTTGATGCAACGTTTCCACACAAATACACTCTCTCCTTGCATTATGAATATGTTCACATTAAATTCAAATATACACACTCATAACACACGGAGCTGCAATAAAGTTCATCAATGGAAATGTCCTAGTACGAAATTAAAACAAACTCTTCGTCATTCAGGACCAGTTTTTTTGGAATGCAATAAACCCAGATAATTATGATAAGCAACATGATAATTTATTTAAGAAGCAGTATAAAAGACATTTTTTTTGTCTTTTTATTAAAATTACATTGATGTATTTTACAATCCCTTTTATGTTCATTTCGTTTTTTGTTTTGTTTTTTGTTTGATGTTCTTTTGTGTACCTTCTGTATAAAACTAATTTATGATTTTTGAAAATAACTTAGATTCCAATTCTACATGATTTGTAACAACGGTGTACGCGCGCCTACAGGCCTTATTGGCTTTTTATGTGTACACCATTTTCCATTTTACTTGTTCCCTTTTGTAATCTGGAACATGACTGTAATTCTGATGTCGTTGTTGTGTTTTTTTATATGTCATTGTTTTTTATGTTCATCTGTAACACTGAATGCTTCATGTTTTTATTGTGATTGAAATGGAAATAAACGAATTGAATTGAAAAAAAAAAAAGACGTAAGTATTTCAGACTTGTAATGTTTTACAAAATGATAAATGATACGGTGAACACTGGACAGCATAGAATTACACGAGAGAACAGATTTGGTAGAAATGATCATAATAAGAAAGTATATATCCTGTTTGCAAGAACTGATTATTTCAAATGTTCTTTTTATCTCAAGACTTCACAAGAATGGAATTCATTGCCAAGTAACATTGTAGCCGGTACATCTCTTTCTCGCTTTATATATTTATCAAGACAGTTTGTATGTATGTGAATTCATTTTACAATGTATTATGTATAACATATAAGTCTTATTTGGTGAAGGTCTAACCTTATTCTGTTTGGTGCAATATTAATGTGCATATACTATGATATAAACTTTTTTTAATGTATTCATCCATGTTTAAATATTCCGCTAGTATGCCCTCCAATATGGTTTGTTGTTTTAGATGATTATTTCTCTCTTGCAATATCACTTATTTACATATTTATATTGGTTATCCGTTTTTTGTGTAATATATTGCTGTTCCGAAGGCCAGAGCTTGATTTCGTTGTCATTTTACAATAACTGTATTATATTTATGCCTAAATATACCTAGATTTTTTTTTTATTTCAATGTTCCGATCATAATTTTTAATTTGTTTAATCTGGTGATGATGTACTTCAGGGGTGCAGACGTGCAACGGTATTGGTACCTTTTTTTGCACCCTAGACATTTTGTTTTTAATTTGTCTGAATAAATACAATACAATACAATACAATACAATTTTCTGCACTAAACTAAGGCTCGAAATCCCTGTGTATTCCTGCGCTCAACTAACGCTTGAATTCACAGCCGATTTTCTGCACTGAACTAACGCTCGAATTCCCTGTGTATTTCAGCGCAAAACTAACGCTCGAATTCACAGTTGAATTTCAGCGCAAAATTAACGCTCGAATTCACTTTGTATTTCTGCGCTAAACTAATGCTCAAATTCACAGCGATTTTCTGCCCTGAACTAATGCTCAAATTCCCTGTGAATTTCTGCGCTCAACTAACGCTCGAATTCACAGTTGAATTTCAGCGCAAAACTTAACGCTCGAATTCCCTGTGAATTACTGATATCACATATTCGAATTTGTGATATCAATAATTCAATTTGCCGTATCACAAAATGGAATTTGTGATATCAGAATTTCGCATTTTTAATATCATAAATAAGATTTTTTGATATCACAAATTCAAATTAGTGATATCACAAATTTATTTCGTGATATCACAAATTCGAATTTGTGATATCACGAAATAAATTTTGTGATATCACGAATTACCATTGGTTTTTCACGTGAAACCTATTGTCGATATCAGCAATTCGAATTTCTGATGTTACAAATTCATTCAGTGATATCACAAATTGAATTTTTGATATCACGAATTCGAATTTCTGATATCACAAATTGAATTTGTAATATCAAGAATGGATTTTCTGATATCACAAATTCGATTTCTTGATTTTTTTTTTATCACAAATTAAGTTTATGTGCTACACTTACGGGAATTTGTGATATCACAAATTTAATTCTTCAGATCACAAATTGAATTCTTGATATCAGAAATTTGATTTTTTGATATCACAAAATGGAAATCGTAATATCAGAAATTAACTTTACATGTAAGAAAGGCTTGCCATACGAATTTTACAAAATATATTGAACGTTGTTGCAGATCAAAACAGTACCCTGAAACAAAGCTAAAAACGTTTGTCAATGTGGTCCCTGTCTGTGATTCAGTGACCACCTTCAGCTCTGTTCTCCACTTTGAAAATGTTTATCCTGTAACACTTAACGAGTGTTTCGTAATCAAATTAATGAATTATGCAGAATCATTGCAATTATATCAGTAATACAGTAATAATGAAGTGCAAGTTCAGGATGGTCCCAACCCATTTGTTTCTATCTCAAATTCCCTCTCGTGAACTCTGGATTTCAATTACCTGCCTTAAGTTGTTAGTATTTGTTTTGTGCTCGTGCATAAACGGTATTGTGATTTGTGTCGTTGTGGCTTCCGCCCTGCCGAAAATAGTGAAATTCTAACAAGAACTGCTCGTCTCATGAGCTCTTTGAAAGATAACTTGTACCATCTATACCTGTACTTACTGGTCTCCAAACATAGGAACTCATGACTATCTGAACAAATGTGAACTATGCTTACTCTCCTCAACGTGTACTTTCAATACTGATAGAATTCAATTGATAATGTCACGTTATTGACACAATCTACCCGTGAAATAATACAGTTACTCGGATTTTTTTTTTTCCAAAAAGGACAAGCGGCAAGTCACCGGATGCAATGGGAATGCATGATACGTAAGTGATTACCAATAAATGCGAACATTTTGCCTGGTTAACAATGGGCTATTCAGTTAGCTATGTAGGTAGAAAATGGCCAATATATGTATTTGTGAGTGTGTATGGACTATATAAGCTAAATACGTCAATCAGATATAATCCTGGGGCGGCCGCACAGAAAAGTTGTATCCGCTAACCGCTCACTAACAGCACTGGTAGCGACGATTTGGCCGCACAGAAGCTAACAGCAGTGGTGTTGTTTTATCAACTCATTAACAGTGCCAGGGGCACCGATATAGACAATAATAATGTTAAGGCCGTGTCACACCTTTCCGGGCAAGCCTTGCGTGCGACTTTCAAAGAGCAATTTTGACTACCGGAGGTTCCCGTAGATGAGCCGCACATGACAGTACCTAGCACGTATCTCACACGTAGTCGCCCGGAGGTGCGCACGCAAATCTGTTTACCCGCAACCATGTTTAGGCCCTGTCACACCTTTCCGGGCATGCTACTCTGGCTTGTTACGTGTAGGGATTTTTCAGCATACGGGACAATTTCTGAGGGCGGGCAAGGATTTTGGCTAGTCAGTGCACGTGTCTTACTTGCTGGACGCGTTCTACTTAAATTCTACTTGCGGGTATACTGTGTGACCTGTGTACCAGTCGCGTGGGGGCTGACAACTCAGTGGAGGAAATCCTCTGAAGGAATGGCAGAAGTCCCACAGAATGTCATTATCTTGGCTGCATACGGGGACTGCGAAGCACCTGAGTGGGAGTTGCCTGAGAAGTGCTGCCGCTAAGGGCCTCCTACTGGCGTTCTGCGTGGAACTCTCCGGGCATCCCCGTGACTCACCCGGAAAAAGTTTTGGTCATGCTCATAACTTGGCTGCGGTTAAATGGGACTTGCGTGCGCACCTCCGGGCAACTACAGGCGAGATACGCGCTAGGTGCTGTCAGGTGCGGACCAACTGCGGAGAGCTCCGGGTAGCAAATTTGCTTCCCCGCATGTCCAGTCGCAAAATTTCCCCAGATACGGTATGACAAGGCCTTGAGCATGCTCAAAAACTTGTTCCGAGTGAGTCGTGGGGATACGCTCGCAGAGGTACACGCAGAACACCCTTATCGGCAGCACCTCTCAGGCAACTCCAACGCAGGTACTTCGCAGTAGCTGTAAGTCGCTCGTAACAGAAAACGGATCGGTTTCAAAGTTCTCAGGCAGGTCACCCGGAATACACGCAAGTAGAAGATAAGTAGCACGCGTCTAGTAGGTAAGAAACAAATGCGAAACTCGTAAACATTCTTGTCCGCCCGGGGAAATTCTCCTGCGTGCTGGAAAATCCCTCCTCGCAACAAGCCCGAGTAGCTTGCCCAGAAAGGTGTGACACGGCCTTTAGTGGCTGATTTGCTAGTGACTTGACGCTAACAAACCTCTCATTAACAGCGTTTCTGTGCGGCCGGTACTTGTGATAACGATTCTATATATACGATGTTAATTGTTAAGATAAATGTATATTTACCATTACCGATGGGCAAGATTTCATAAAATGCGTGTATTTGGTATGCTTTCAAAATGGGACTAATATGCATGTCTACATATATTTATTCTTTAACTAAATGTGCATCAAAGTTCAAATCGACATTTCCTCAAAATGCTTGTTTTACCACTAGTTTCTAGATTGTAATGAGATAATGCAAATGATTAATGGGGGAAAAGTACATTCCCTTTTGCCCGAATTCACGAAGGTGGTACAAATGAAACCATGGTTTAAACCATGGACAAAAACCATGGAGCGCCAAGTGTCGTACGGAATATTTCGTTACGAATTCATGCAAACCAAATGTAAAAACATGTTGTAGAAGGAATTCTGCACTGTCAGAGAAGAGTCCTCATGTTCATTTTCAACATTCCCCCAAACTAATATTTATTAGGCAGTTTTCTCGAGGCAAGAAATAACAATATGATTGAAATTCAATTCCACAGCTGTGTGGAATGATTACTACCATGGATCAAGGATAAATCGGGTATTTTTACACACACATACACACACACACAAACAAACAAAACAAAACATGTCTGCCAACAAGGAAATGCGCACCTGTACTCAAAATGTATTATGTTGTTCTGGTACACTTTGCCTGCCTTTATCATTTTCCCCCTGTTTGAAACGGCTTTCAAAAGCCGTTTCCAAAGCCCTTTAGATACAGCTTCCAAAATAGTTGCGATTATCATTATCAACTCATTGCTACACGAAAACTGGCCTTGTCACTGCGCAGCTGCATTGCGCATTTTGACCCGCATGGTTCGTAACCGCAGCGTTTATCTCGCTTCAAAGGGCTTCTAGAAACAGGTTTCTGGAAACCTGTTTCGGAAAGCACAACTTTGCGGTTTTCAAAAAGGCTTTCCGAACCCCATAATCAAAACAGCTTTGCGTTTATCATCTCGTTAAAATTCCCTGAAAGTCGTTTGGAAAACCTGTTTCTGCCGAGAAAAAGAGTTGATAAACGCACCCTTTGATGCATAAGATGTACAGAACTATTGGTGTAAAAGAAAGAATGATAGCTTGCTCAGCCGCATCTGCCGTCAAAACTAGAAGATTCTATAGGAAGAAATAAAATCACTGTACATTAACAAACCGAAATTGCTCAATTTGTGAAAGTTGTGTTGCCTGCTGTGAGAGGCACTTATAAAGTTGACTTTTCTATGCAGCAAGCTTCCATTAAGGTTCTTTTTTTCAGATATTGTTCAACCTGTTTATCTGTCGTCTCGTCAAGCAACAATTAGCTGGTCTGCCACCGGTCAGCAGTGCCAACCTGTCAATGAAAACGTGGAATGGCATGTGTATCACAAAATTGCAGACGCAGATCTTTGCCAAGATGAACGTTCAATTTTATCTCAATGGACTTATACCCCTTCGTCTCATTCGACTGATTATATCACTAATAGTTATTTTGGACATACCTATAGTCATCGTCATCTTCGTCATTATGGGTATGGAACTTTGGAACACTTGAATCCAGTCACCACTTATGACGTCAAAGTGACACTGTCGAACTCAGAGACGGAATCAGACACCATCTCGTTTATCACAACGGCAGAAGATGACGGTAAGCTCGACAGAAATCCAACAATGACTCTGTTTATATACTATTTTCTAAAGCTTGGAACAGGTGTCTTTTGATTCTGTGTTCGGCTTAGTTTTATGAAGTTTTATGAAATATTCACTTTGTTCTTCGCATACTTTCATTTCTATACTAGCTTTGATAATGGCGTTTGGTTGTATGGTCATGAATGCGGCAAGTACCATGCGATCAAGGGTTCGTCGGAAGTCATGGAATGGCTGCAGAAGCATGAACGTTCATGTAGCCGCTTCCACGCCATTCTGTGTTGGTACATTGTATATTATTTCAGTGACCATTATATTCGTTTTGTCAACGTGTGTAAGTGCTATCGAATTTAGACCCGGTAGTGTAGAAGGCGCTGTTGATGATACTGCCGATCACCGTTAGCATTGATACGAAGATTGCCGTCATCAAGAGTACACTCCTATTTCTGCCGAGTCAAAATTTCAAATGTGAATCCGAGTCAAAAAATTTTCACTCCGATCCGTGTAAATTTAACACCAACCGTGTACTTCTGACTCAAATCCGAGTTATCATTTAAGTTATCGGACTTTTTACACCTGTCACATCAGAAATACTCAGCGCGGTGTACATGACATACGCGCGCTACAATTGGACAAAACATGTCATGTGTCCTATGTGACGTAGTACCCCCGCGAAAAAAAAGCGTCATTTCTCGACGATCCGACGAGATGTCTTGCAACTTTTTGTCTTCAAGATGGACAATTTTGTGTGCACTTTTCTAGAGGAATGCGGAATGGAGGAATACATAGGAGTTTTCATCGGTGAGTACCCACCTCATTCACAACACTCATATAAATAATTGCCTGAAACACGGTAGCTCGTACCTTTTGTACGTAGCCCTGGGCTATATGCTATACGTTAGAACCAATCTACAATAGATGTGAACCTATCTAGCTACACCTCCACTGTACATGCATGAAATACACATACGATCTTGATTGCTAATTCGAGGTACCGTACGGCCGCCTACGGGTACGCCATTACCAGTCAATGTGTCCGTGTCGAAAGTTCATTTTGCCCTAAATAAAACTGACTGTCCAGACCATGTTTCAGGCAATTATTTATATGAGTGTTGTGAATGAGATGGGTACTCACCGATGAAAACTCATATGTATTCCTCCATTCCGCATTCCTCTAGAAAAGTGCACACCAAATCCGAGTCATTACTACACCAAAATGGGTTACTTGCAATGCGGGAAACGACACCGCATCAGAGTGAAATTGTGATTTTTTTATTCGGAAATCCGTGTCATTTTGCTGGAATAGATTGCACCTAACTGACCCCATTTCCGAGTCAAATTTGACACTTTCCGAGTTAATTTGACACCACAGAAATGACTCGGTAAGTGACTCGGAATCCGAGTGAAATCATTTGACTCGGAAGTCCGAGTAGCTTTCACTCGAAAGGAGTTGACTCCCAGCTGGCGCCATTTCCGAGTCACATTTCACACTTTCCGAGTTATTTTTGACGCCGCAGAAATAAGAGTGTAAAGCGCGTAAGCGTTGCTAAGTAACGTTGCGCCTTCGTTGTCTTCTCTGCGCATCGCGCAGTCTGTAGTAATCACGCGTCTTTTCACATATTCCCCGTTAAATTTGCGTTCATATTACCATGTTATTGTCTTCTTTTTTCAACTGAGAATGATATTGATTCCATATTAATTATCTAAATGTCCATTACATTTTGACATGTTAACATAGAAAACAAGTGAAAATCTCCACCAATACAATGCATCTGGTTTTTTTTCTGTCTCTCTCTTTTCCTTCTAGAAAATCTTCACAGCATCTCATTTTTTTTAATGAACGTAAGGCTTGCTTTTCTAAATTCACCGTGTTTTGTTCTTGTATCAGTTTTCTATATAGGTACCCATTATATTATATACACACATTTATTTCTACTGGTCAAAATATTAGAATTTCTCGAGTCATTATATAAAAATTGCCTCTTTTTTACACTGATACAAATTTTGATGATAGAATTATGATTCACAAGTAGCTGCTCAAGGTCTTGTAAGTAGGCTCTCTCCACCAATGAGTCTGATCATGCTTATAATTTTTGGAATGCATCGGAAATGGCCTCGCTTTCCCTTCCGTCGTCTGTTTATTCCATATTCTCTGGTATCGACAAATCCCTCTTTTCTTTCCAAATCCCTACAACCTTCCCCGACTCTTTTAGTGCTTTTGTTACTTTTTCCTTTAAGACCACAAGCCTTACTTCAATCCTGCTCTGTCCTTCCAGTAAGACGCTGTGTCCTCGGTGTGTCCTTAGCCAACTATATAGGGCGAGGACGAAATAGTTATGTCCAACCTTGGGCAAGTTATCTTTACTCTCTATAGGTGATTGCATGGTCGCGTACCACCCAAGCAAGGCCTAGGGGTGCAGTAAATGTGTAAACAGGGGGACGTTGTACCCCTGCATGGCATAAATATCGGCTCCTTGTAGAAAGTTGGGGACCCTGAACTCGAGTTGTTCGAAATTCCGGTGAGACTGGACACACAGGAGGTTGTTTGAAACTCGAGAGGCTTGACAGACTATGAATAAACGTGCTGCCATGCCCAGAAGATATTAGGAGCTTTTAAATTTCGAGTGGATATGGACGTGATGACTTCATTTCATGATACTGCGCATGCTCCATAGTCCAGTCAAAATATGGAAAAAGGGGGTCAACCAAAAACAAATTACAACAGAAACCAATCCACTTGCTATCAAAACAACATATTAAAAGTTCCCTGAAATTCGAGTGGTGGATCAAAGCCTAATTTGCTTGAATTGAAAATGGCCGCCATAAAACCTACTATGCTCATATCTTGAGACATAAAACCCATAGGAAGTCAGTACTTGCGTCTAAACCTATAGTTTTTAAGTCAAGGAATACAATTATGACATCAGTAGTGTCTTAAAAGTATTCCTTTGTACATAATTTGCATATATTTGCATATAAATGCATCCAAAATGGCCGCCATAATGGCCTTTTAAAGGAGAAGTCCGGACGATTTTGAAAAAAATTAACCAAAATCTACATAAATAAAGGACCATAATGACTAAGTTTCATTGAAAAAGACCCTCCCAACTCGCCACAATCGATTTTTTAGCATCACTAATTTTGAATCGTAACCGTTCGATTTCTGTACGCCGGCGAGAAAGATCACGTGACAGCGTGACGTTTCCTCCTCACATTGCTTTTTGCTTGGAGCGTCAGCTGGCTCGGGGGAGCCCTGCTTGAGCAACGGTGATACGGGCCAAGCAAGCGGTAGTAGCGTACCGCTCAACAGTCTCTGACCACACAGCGGATGCACGCGGCATGATCTATTGCTTCATTAAAAAAATGCCGATGCGTCAAGTGTTAGGGTGTTGTCAATACTTCAACTTTACTAGTAAGTCTTCAAATTGAAGAAATATTTCGATTTTAAATTGATATCTATCCACGATACTACCTTTACATGATCCTGAATGCTACAACACGCAGCCCGATTACGCTGTGTGTATTGGGCTGCTGGTCGTAGTTACCGGCGCGGCGCGGCGGCGGTACCAAGCTGGCGCTGGCGTTTCTTCCTCGGTTCAAGTTACATGTAAACTGTCGTATTTTATCACCGTCAGACACACTTTTCAACAGTCTCGGTCAACAAAAGAGGCAATAATTCTGACATTGACAGACTGATTTCAGATTGTTCACACTCAGAAGTCGAAAAAACGATCGCGGATTGTGATAGCACTTGGCAGCAGCAGACGTAAATGTATGCCTGCACAGCCCGACAACAGCTAATGCATTGTAAGTGATGGGGTGGACACTAATAAGTACGGCAGTATTATAATACATACATATTTCAATTTAAACGAAAATGTTATAGCATTGCAACTATTTTACATTAATATTTGAAGATTTTATATAGATATATAACGAAGATTATTTGAATAAAGGAATACAGCGTTTGGCAACAGCACTCCTAAATCGGTGTACGGTCTCCTGCAGTAGCGCCGACAAGGCACACCTATGCAGGCATGCAGATACCGCCCGCAGTCAGCAGTGCAATGGGAGATCGATGCGTAGCTGGGCTTCGCTCGCGGTGCTCTCAGCTGAGGAAACTGCGCCCGATACGTCACGCGCAATGCATCCTGGGACAGATAGTACGAAGGGCAGCTCGCGACGGATTCGAACATGAAGAATTACCTTATTTAAAAAAAAAATCATAGTAAATGTATCTGATGGTCTTTTCTCGTCGGGAAAAGGGTAATAGGCTCATGAAATATTGTTCTTTACACACGAAACGGCTGATAATCGTCCGGACTTCCCCTTTAATACCTCCGCACATAAAACCTGTAGAAAGTAAATTTTGGCGTCTATATCTGTTTTTCATGTCAGTGAACAAAATTATAATGTCATTTGTAACTTGAAATCATTCCTATATACATAACTTGCATATATATGCATATAATTATATGCAAAATTGCCGCCATAAGGCTTGTGCATGCCCCTCTCTCCGATTATTTCATTTGTAAGTGGGTCCCTTTGTGTCTCTTATCTTCACTGCCAGGAATAATTGCTGCAGTACCTACATTCAGGAGTAAGTAAATGAAAATCTGCATAAAATATGCATATAATTAATTCAAATCACTAATATGAATACATTTACTTTTATCATACATACGTGTACATACAACCTGCACAATGTTGATTGTGATATCTTTATCTAATAATTCAAGGGCAAGGAACATTAACATTTTACAACCTTAATGATTATTTTGACACCTAAGGTTGCATGAATTTGCAAGTACTGACATTGAAATCTTTGAATTGTTTAAAACATCTCATATTTGCATACAATGTGAGAATTTGCCTTAATGTTTAATGCATACGTGCATTAAATGCATGCATGCGTTTAGAGATCTCCAGGGCCCAGAGAGACATGACATCCATATATATCATGTATATGGTTTTATTCCATGACACTGGCGAAAACACCTGCCAAGTCTGTAGAAAATGTGATCATGCATTTCCAAAAAGAAAGGTCTACACTGTTGAGAGTATTTCGAAGTGTTTCATTGCAGATTCAGAGGTGTCCCCTTTTGGCCGCGGCCAGGAATAATTCATTAAGGACCAGTTTTAAGTTTTGATCTTCTTTTTGGAAACGCGGATGATCACATTTTTTACTACTTTGGCAGGTGTTTTCGCCAGTATCATGGAATAAAAACATAATGGATGTCATGTCTCCCTTGGCCCTGGAGATCTCTAAAGGCTTCCAACTTTGATGTGTTCTGCCTAGGTAACAGTCCGCAAGACTGCATGGAAGGTAAACTTGAGATACTCAGGTGAGCTCTGAAACCATGGGTCTCTTGTTCAGAAAGTCATTGAGTGACCAAAGCACCAAAATATGGCAAAAACAATTTCCACATCAAACTCACGTAACTTTTGTTTATCAACTCATAGATACACATTCTCATAATGAATTATTGATGTACTCTCCCTCTTAAAAAAATCAATTGCAACATCTACTACAGTGTTTACAAAAGTCATGTAACTTTTGTATTTCAGCTCATAGATAAATATGCTCATAATGAATTGATGTACCCTCCTTTTGTTGTTAAGATTATGCATTAAACATTTCAAAGATTTCAATTTTTCTGTACCTATTGGGCACACTTGGAAGCTAATTTGAAGTTAAAGTTAAGTGAAAATCGGTTCTGTTCAATGCTGTTTACATTGATTAATGTCAAGATACTTTATTTGAGGAAATCATCGGTGATAACATAGGCCTAAAAGTACTTGCAATTTCATGGAAGTTCATGCAACTAGGTTTAAGGATGTTCGTTAAGATTGTGAAATGTAAGTGTTCTTTGCCTTTGAATTAATAGATACAGACATCACAATCAACATTGTGCAGGCTGCTTTTATATGTACATCCTAAAAGTAGAGAAGTATTCATATTAGTGATTTGGAAAAAATATATTCAATATACTGTGTGTATATTTATGCAGATTTTCAGTCACTTACTACTGAATGTAGGTATTGCAGAAATTATTCCCGACAGTGGAGATAAGAGACGCAAAGGAACTCACTTACGGATGAAATAATCAGAGATTCAATTCAATTCATTTATTTTCATTCTTCTTCTTCCAACAAAACATAACACAAGGTAAATCAGGTATTACATCATAAACACAAACATTTGCCTTTGCAATAGAAAATGATACCAATAAACATAAGAGCGCATACTGGCAAAAAAAAAAACAATAATACAAAGTCATGCTTCAGTTGAAAAAAAAAAAGAATTGAGAGGTCCACTAAAAAGCAAAGCTTGTATATTGTGAACCACTCATAAAACTTATGAATTACTTTAATTTGCAAATACTTGTCACAAATATGATATACGACAAAACGGGACAAAAGAGGAGAAACACAACAACATGACACAACTTGCCAGAATAGATGAAAAGAATGGAAGGAAAGAAAGAAAAAGAGAGAATGAGAGAATGCCTACACGCTGAACGAAAGAAAAGGAACAGGAGATGGCAGAGAATGTGCTTCTAGTCTAGGTGCCAAAGGCTGAACTTTGTTTTACCGTCCACCCAATGTTTTTGGATGGTTTTGCCCTATTTCGGGGGTGCTGAATCCGAATCTGGATGATGCAACTATTGCATCCTTGAGGGTTTTGAGATATTCAAGATGGCCGCCAAAATGGCCGCACTGGGAAAAAATCTGAACCAGTACCATCTATATCGATCTGTTGATATCTATCTGCTAAGTATGACTTGGTCCATTTCAGAACAACACCATCAATGCCAAAGCAAGTGTTCAATGATTTCACTATGCGAGAATGATCTATGGTGTCAAAAGCACTGCTCAGATCTAATAAAAGCAATATGGTTACTTTATGATTGTCCATAGCCATTAATATGTCGCTCTTGAATCTTAAAAGTGTTGTTTCAGTACTGTGGAATTGTCTGTAAGCCGACTGGTGAAAAGGCAGAAGTGAATTAACATTAAGGTGATCAACAATTTGCTGATGGGCAGCACCTTAAACCAACTTAGATACATACTTCAGGTTACTCACAGGCCGCAGATTACAAAACTCCATATCTAGACCAGCCTTCTTCAAAATTTAACTAAAGCCTGTTTCCACTGTGAGGGGAATTGACCAGTTGCCAAAGAGAGATTGATTAAGGATGTTAAAACAGGAATCAGTGCGCTATCACATTGTAAGAGAATCTTTGTAGGCATTGGGTTTAATGCACACGACTTTTTACTGAGCTTAGATATGAGTCTTTCAACATCATGCTCTGAGAGTGGCTTAAAGCTTGTGAACATTGGTGCACTGTGTGAGGTCTGAAGAGAATCTGTGAATGGTTTGCTCAGCACGTTTAATCTTGACTCAATGTCGACGTGAATTTTCATTACTTTGTCATGAAAAAACTTGCCTAAGTCATTCACAAGGTGTGTTTGTCAATGTGCTGTGGTATTACAGGTTGCTTATTGGCTATGTTCAACAAAGACTTCACCATGTGAAACAAACGTTTTTGGTCGTCTTTGTTTTCCATGACTAAATCATTGTGATACTTTCGGCGGGCTTCATTTAACAAATACAGCATAGAATTACGTTCTGACTTGTAAATATTCCACTCTATGTCTTTCCTAGTTTTCAACCAACACTTTTCAGCCTTCCTTTTCTTCCGTTTCGCGGCCCTGACAGTGTCAGTGAACCAAGGAACTTTCTTTGTTACAACAGGTGCATGCTTATCAATGATGTCACTCAGTGTAGCATCATACAATACAGCCAGTTCATTGACATCACTTGGTATGCGCTTACACAGTTCACTTTCAACAACATCTGTTTTTAGGCTTTCAATATCAATCGTAGACAACCTGCGAAAAGACAATACTTTGAAAGGCAATGGAGGTTTGTATGACTTAAGACAGCACATAACAGGGATATGATCACACAACAGAGAACCATGTGGCCAGGGCTGGCCGATGACAATATCATCTGACTGCCGACAAATCAACAAGTCAAGGGTGTGACCACGTGTGTGTGTACTAAAATCAACCAATTGCCTGCAGCAAAGAGACTCAAGGAGATTCGAAAAAGATCTTGACTCAGCATTGATAACATCCACATGAATATTGAAATATCCTGTAATTAGCAGGGGTACATTCGACAACAAGTGACACTGAATATAATCATTAAATTCAGGTATAAATGATGAATCCGACACTGGATGTGATTCTGAATACGGCGGTTTGTAAATATTGATATATATATAGATAAATATTTCATATGAAACGTGTGATATGAAATAGAATACTCAGCGAACTCGAATGAGTCCTTCTCACCAGCATCTACCATATGAACATCAATTGTCTCTCTGAAGACGAGGCCAGTTCCACCGCCACGGCGGCCACTCCTCGGTCGATGAACGAGACGATATCCGGGAGGGACAAGCTCACTAGAGACTGCCGAATGTGTGTCTTTTAACCAGGTTTCCGTCATGGCAATCAAGTCGACATTGCTGTCGCAGATGAAATCTTGAACAAGAGCGGTCTTATTACACACTGACTGGGCGTTCATGGAACACAACTGGAGATTCAAGGATGTTATTGGCTTGTTACGTGAGACAGTATTCTTCTTGCGGCCTCCTCTAGTTCCTCTCCGTGTTCTCTTTCGTTGAATTGCACAAGACTTGATGATGTCGCAAACGTCTCGCGGGAGTTGCAGTTTGGTATGTCTCCATCGCAGAAGTTCACCTGGGGTGTACTTGATTTGACGTTGTCCATGGTGAGATGTGCCGTGGCAACCTGACGCAGGAGATATCTCTCCATTTTGGGTGTTGGGTCCTGGGTTTGGATGAACATCGCCATCATGGAGAATGTCTAGTTGAAAGGAGGCAGTGCAGTTTGGACTGTATAAAATTCTCCTCTTTAGAAAGTGCCTTCTGGTGAATGACCCATGATGAAAAGGATGAAGGGCAGACTGGCCACTGCAATGCACTGGATCACTCAGAAAAGCACAGAGACAAAGAGCAACAAATACTCTGAGATGAATAGGCTGCATTGTGCCTGACTTGTAATCCAGATGTTCACGTTCATCCAAGCAGGAACATAGTAGAATGTGCTACTTACACAGTGATGCATAGGAAGCACAGGGCACACTGAGTACAGCCAAATCCAAATCCAAATCCATCCAGAAATGAATATATCAAAATAATGCGTAAAACCGACACCTCACTGTAGAAACTTGTCTAGCAGTTTCTGAGCACTATTACATAGATGGTGGTAATAGTATAATCAAATGAAATGTCAAAATAACAAGCAATCAGAAGTTTTTTTGGAGAGCAAGCAAGAGCATGTGCAGCATGCGTGTGCGCTCAACCAACAATATGCACAATTGTTATAAAGTAATGCCTGTGGTAGCCAATAAGGGCTCCACAGACTGATGTGAAGTTAATCTTTTTTGGCTATAAGAGTAATATTAAATTATGGCCTGCTGGCATTTAGTGTTGAAATTTGTCTTGTATTATTATGAGTCTCGCCGCGTACTCTTATGAAACTTGTGGCATAATCTGATTACGTCACTAAAAATTGTTGCATCCATGACCACTACAGTAGATATCAATATCAGGGTAATTTCAAAAGCACTCTGCGTGATTATGATATTCGTACGTACTGGACTATCAACTATTATCTTACATGTTGTTGTTTGTTTGTTTTTTTGTTTGTTTTTTACTGCACGTTCCCTGTGATTTTTCCATCCCCTCGTCTGTATATATATGATATTGTCGCTTGGGCGACAAGACCCTGTATCTGAAATTTTGGTGAAAATGATTTTTTTGAATAAACAGTCAGGTAATCAGTTAATGATGTCCTGTCCAAACCATAGCTGTCTTACCCCAAAAATGAAGCTACCATGGCATGTCAAATGAAAAGTTCTCTCATTTGTTATAGTGCTTTGGCTGCCATGTTTGTTTGCTTTTAGTTTTTGTTTTTGTTTTTCTCTCCTGAACAATTGTGACATTTCGTAGATGCGAGGTTTGTCGCCCCATATATATATATATATATATATATATATACATATATATATACATACATATATATGATATTACATCATATTGAAGAAAAATATGAAGCATAACTATAAAAATGTCCAACTCGTGTCTTCAACAATGTCATCAAGACCACCAATATAAACCAATATTAACCAATGTGAGTGTTCATGGATGAAACGATTAAAACTGTTCATAGATTAAGACAGGTAATGTTGGGAATCTCAGTAAACTTCTCTACATCACTATCACAATATGATCGAGATGGGCACGTCTTGTCCTCTGATTGTTAGTGTTCAAAACATATCCATGATATGTAGATGAAAGTGTAATTTTTCAAAATATTCAACCGCATCTGTAGTCTTGCAGGATTCATTCCTGGCGCACAGCTGTATCGTTCCAACTCCAAGATATCCGGTAGAGCTGGTTTCACTGTACAGCAAGTTCAAACTGGGGTAAAAGAACTACAATTATGCGTTCGTTTATCAGCAGAGTATAGTTGGGTTTATATTTTGCCATTAACGAAAACTTGAAATTGGGTAAAACCATCAATTGTTATCAATTTTTCATGGCGAGCATTTTGGCGGCTATCTTGAATATCTCCAAACTCTCAATGATGCAATGGTTACATCGTCCAGATTCGCATTCAGCACAGTGATCGAAATACGGTAGAATCATCAATACAGTTGTTCTCAATTTCGAACTATCAAAATTGAAATACGTGGAAATTTCCGGTCTTGGCGGCCATTTTGAAATCGGAATAGGATAGAACCATCAATTGTTCTCAATGTTGAACCATTGAGAATGAAATACTTGGGAATTTCCGATTTTGGCGGCCATTGTGGCCATTCAGCACCCTTCAAATAGGGTAGAAGAATCAACTGCTTTCACTTACTCACCATTAAAAAGGAAATACATTGGAATTTCCGGTCTTGGCGGCCATTTTGGCGGCCATCTTGAATATCTCAAAATCCTCAAGGATGCAAGAGTTGCACCATCCAGATTTGGATTCAGCACCTTCGAAATAGGGTAAAACCATCAATTGTTTTCAATTTCTCACCATTTACAAGGAAATACATGGGAATTTCCGGTCTTGATGGCGGCCATTTTGGCGGCCATCTTGAATATCTCAAAACCCTCAAGGATGTAAGAGTTGCATCATCCAGATTCGGATTCAGCACCCCCGAAATAGCGTAAAACCATCAAAAAACATTGGATGGACGGTAAAACAAGGTTAGGCCCAGAATGTGGCTTTGGCACCCAGACTATTCATAGAGTTGGCTCTGCATGCAGCTGTGCAAGGATTGTGATTGCTACTTCATTACGTAATAATGAATTCAGTGATTGAATGATTGGTGGATGGATGATGAACCCTGAGGTTGACGAAACCTATATAGCTAATGAAAAAAAAAAGAATATCAGAGAGGATTTAATAGAAAAAAAAATCAACTTGCGTTTGAAAGAATACAAAGATGGGGATTTTTTTTTTCACAGCTTAGCGAGTTCCAAAATCTAGGACCGGTGTATATGAATGTATTCTGAGTCAATCAAGTTCTTAGGAGGGGTAAATGAAACTCATTAGATTGTCTAGTGGGATAATTATGAAAAGACTGGTTCCGTGGGAACATTGAACTGAAAATACTGGGAAGTGCATTTACATTGTAATTAAACATAAACTGACCAAGTTGAAAAAATGCAAATCTTTGATTTTCAAAATCTTATATTTAGTAAATAATGGCTCTGTATGGGAACATCGCGGGACGCCACAAATACGAAGAGCCTTTTTTTTTTTGTAATAACAGTAAAGTTTGATGGACACTACCCCATGCTAGGAGTCCGTAATTAAGAAAAGCAAAATTATAGAAAAATACAACGTTAACAAAGAGGACAATGAAATATGAAACTTGAGTCCATTGATGATATCAATATTAAGTGAAATTATTGTACAAAATAATGTTAGTAATATGCGGCCTTCACGAAAGTTTATCGTCCGTTGTGATACCAAGGAATTTTATATGAGATACTCGTTCTAACAAAGTGTCATCAAAAATGATATTTGTGCTTAAATCTATAGAATTAATAAAAGGCATAATACTTAGTTTTCTGGAGATTAAGTGATAATTCATTAGCTCTTATCCACTGAGTTACTTTTTTTTGATTCGGAATTAATGATGCGTACAAGAGTATCAGGATTTTGGTGAGAAAAGAAAATATTTGAATTATCAGCAAAAAGTATAAATGAGAGTATATGTCAGACGATCTGCAAAAGTCATTAATATAAATGATAAAAAGTAAAGGTGCCAATAAACTACCTTGTGGAACGCCACATTTAATGAATTCTAAACTTGAGCTGTTCTCGTTCAGATATACGTATTGTTTTCGGTTTTGTAGGTAAGTCCTGAACCTACTCCAAGGCCTTCCCCCGTATTCCATAAGGAGACAGTTAATAAAGTAATGATATTTCATGATTGATTGTATCGAAGGCCTTGGAGAAGTCCAGGAAGATACCAATAAGATGAGAATGATTATCAATAGTATGCGCAGCGTGGTCAATAAACTTTAAAAGGGCATGAATGGTGCTATGCTTCTGACGAAACCCAAATTGAGAATTTGTAAAAACATTATGAAAATTCAGAAAATTAATTGTTCTTGTAAATATTAATTTTTCCAATATTTAAGATAAAGATGAAAGCAAAAAAATAGGTCCATAATTACTTATGTCAGAATCATCTCCTTTTTTGAAGAAAGGGAAAACCTCAGCTATTTTTATAAAATCAGGAAAAACACCACTTAATATGGATTTATTGAAAATATATGAAAGTGGGTCAGCAATTGAAGACATAATTCCCTTTAAAACAAAATTACTGATATCGTCATAACCGGCACTTCGCTTATTATTGATTGCAATAACAATATTTGTCATTTCATATTTTGTTGTTGGAACGAAAAAAAAAAAGAACTGGAATTAGAATTTGACCTAAGAATTGAAAAATGTATATTTAACTGAGGTATTTTTCTGCCACATTCTCTTCAATCATTGACAACTAAGAGTTAAAAATATTCACTATATCATTTGGGTCTTCAAAAATTTTATTATCATGTCTTATTTTTGTAATATTTGATTTCTTTTTTTATATATTCATAGCCTGCTTCAACACCTTCCATGTGTTTTTTTTTATATCATGTTTATATTTTTCTAACTGAATCATATAATATTTTCTCTTTTCCAACCGTATGATCTTCGTTAGAATATTTTTATACAAAGTGTATTTATTTTTTGACTTCTCAGTCAGAGATGTACAAGTCATATGGCAGCCATTTTGCATATGATTATATGCATATATTTGCAAATTATGTATATAGGAATGCTTTTAAGTTACAACTGACATCATAATTGCGTTCCTTGAAAAATCTAGGTATAGACCCAGAATTTACTTTCTACAACTTTTCTGTACGGATATATTAAAAAGCCATTATGGCGGCCATTTTGGATGCGTTTATATGCAAATTCATGCAAATTATGTATAAATGAATACTTTTAAGTCACTATTGATGTCGTAATTGTATTCCTTGACTAAAAAAACATAGGTTTGGACAAAAGAACAGACTTTCTCTGGGTTTTTTGTCCCAAGATATAAGCAACGATAGGTTAAGTGGCGGGCATTTTGAATTTATGCAAATTAGGCATTGATCCACCACTCGAATTTTAGGGAACTTTTGATATGTTGTTTTGATAGCTCTTCCAGGTTAAATGCAAGTGGAATGGTTTCTGTTGCAATTTGTTTTGGGTCATTCCATGTTTTGACTGGACTACCAGGTTCTCAGGCACGTCTATGGCACGTCCACTGCCAGAATCGAGAACGCGTCCTCGAAGGTCCCAGATTGAGGTCGGGCAACGTTCGCATCTTGTATTTTGCACGACGATTTTGACATTACAACGTCTGTGGACTTGTAATCACCGTCTCCGTCACAGTCACCGCCTTTTATATGATGATGTTATGGCTGTCATCTCTGACACTGTCCATGTATAATAATCTGTCCCTATTTTTTCTTTAATTATAAAGCACCCGGTATTATAGCCTTAGGCTCTATCAGGAAAGCAGAAGGGAAGCAAGTCCGATGGGATCCCGTGTTGAGTGTCAACGGTTTTGAGGCATATGAAGTTCGGCTAATGAAGAACGATCTTCCTGTGACGTGCATCGAAATCAACAACGCTTGGAATACCACTGTCACCTTTCATGACGTAACACCGTGTGTCAGCTATTTGTTCAGAGTTCGCATTCGAAAATCAGGGCAGAATGTCGGAGATTGGGAAGAAAAGAATATGGAATTCGAAAGGAATGAAAATATGCAAGGTGATCAAAA
Source organism: Diadema antillarum (assembly GCF_040938485.1). Lineage (NCBI taxonomy): Eukaryota > Metazoa > Echinodermata > Echinoidea > Diadematoida > Diadematidae > Diadema > Diadema antillarum. Next base: position 1,163,835 of record NW_027271302.1, read on the forward strand.
AAGACTGTAATGATAAAATTAATTTACATTTAAAACTGAATAGATATTGAAAGCATAATCCATGACAATCTTCTCTAGCAAAATTTTGTCTGGCCTACCGAGTAATACCTGCATTTCATCACAATAGTAAGTCTAAAACTACAGTGGTCAAAAACTTACTACCATAATAAATGTTGTGAAAAAGTACTCAGGCAAAAGTGTTAGCTTGCACCAGCGAATTCTTTATACTTTGGACACACGTAGATAATTCCTTGCCAACAGAGATAATGTTAGTGTTAGTCTGTATTTACATTCGAATCCAATATTTAAGCAAAATTTCTACCACATATTTACATATTGGCTATCACATAACAACAGTCAAGATTTCTTTGTGTGCGTGTATGTGTAAGTGTGCTTGTGCGTTTATCAATTTCACTGTACTTTTAATGTATTTTTTTATACCTTCTAGACTTACGACATCTCAGTGAAACACATCCTGTGTTATTCACACAATAACACTAAATTGATGATGGAAGATGTGTGCTCACAAGTACTTTTGCCACTGTACTACTCTTGGTGAATAAACACAAAACTTGATACCAGTTATTAATAAGGTGGTGATGATAAATTGGGCATTAGACTTATTAGTAGGGTACCTATGGGGGGGGGGGGGGGGGGGGGTCACCATGCATCCCCCAGGACTCCTCGAAACTTACATTTTCAGGTTCCCCATGACATACCAAAACATAATCAAGATGTTAACAGGAACAAAAAGTGGCTGTTCTAGGTGAAATTTTATGTTGCATCCAAAAAATTCAATTTTCTCATATTTTCATTCTTAAGGAGGTTGTATGGTGTGCCTTACTAAGTATTTACTCCATATCTTTCTTTTTGATGAACCGAAAGTCACTTAAATTTGTGGGTGCATTTGACATACCGTGTCCTACATGTATATCAAAATTCATTTCATTCGGTGAAAGTATGTTGTCATGGCAACGCACAATATCTCGCTGTAAATCTTAAATTTTTAAAGGAAATTTTGTTTTTTGTACAAAAAAATCAATATGTACTAACATAACTCTTTCCTGTACAAAGATTTGGCAACATCATTACGCAATAAACATACAGCAAATATCATAGACCATAATAAGCTCAAATGTAAAAAGAAAAAAAAAAGATTTCTCTGTTTCCATTGCAACAGGGAGTGCCTATAATAACCCAGTTATACTGAAGTTCAGGTGTTTATTAGCTCTCTTAAGCCCCAAATTGTGTGCGTTATCACTCTACTTGTTACGGTCATACCTTTGTCAATCATTATGAAATTTAGAATATATTTTGGTCAAAGTATGTAAAATATAATGTAAAATAAGCTGACATTTGAAACTTTGTTAGAATTTCATTAGGTCGTCATATGGGGGCGCTGTCAGCACAATAATAACATAGAAAGAAATTGTTTATGATTGTATTTTATGATGAAAATTTGAAGAAAATCTTATTTCTAGCATCATATTACTGACTACTGTACTATTGATATATTTCTTACGTTAACGTAATAATTTCTATGCATTATCAACTATAATTTGATGTTAGAGTCCCTCTGAACTGATGAAAATCCTACACCAAACAAAAGAAGGCACTCTACAAATCTCATATTATTCAAGATATTATAATTAATATTTTTTCTTTTCACACTTAGAAATACTTATATTTCTTTTCTTCTTTTCTCATTTCTGGAAGTAATAGTGCCCCTGTGTCATTGTTGTGTCTAGGATTCAGAGAGGGGGTTTATTCCCAAGGTGCCAGCACATATTTCCCCTGTCCTTGAGAAGTCACCCTCTCCCCTCTTATCGGATTTTCTGTGGCCAATTGAGTTGATAAACAGAGTATACCACGGAATTTCCACAATTTTTGGATTCAATTCCAGGAAATGAATTTTTGCCATGTGGTAACATTGTGCTAATACACGTGCCTGAAAGCCCCATCAGTTATGAGTTTGCAGCAGAAGCCTCTCAAGATTTAGGTGTGACAATTGGACAATTGCTGCCTAATGAGGCTGATATGTCAGACTGTGTGGAAACCTTCATCAGATCAGCTTTTATTGCCATCATACGAGATAAGAGTCATCATTGTAGAGCGTTGTCCACTTTGAAAAGTGGTGTGATGACATCCCGGTTTATACCTTCACTCCGTATTTGTGGCTGAGGTACAGGTAAGATACACAATGATTCTAATTCATTTTCTCACTTGATATCAAAATGTTTTTGTTCCTTTAGCACCTATTTGATATGTCATTGTTCTGAAGTGCTTACCGCAAGAGAACATGTGAGTACAATGGAGAAAATATGGCAGGTTTATTTTCAACAAATTATTGCAATTAAAAATGGAAAGTAAGATTTCTGGTTACTATTTCTGTGTTAAAAGGGAAGTCATAAGAAATTGGGCAGTATTCTTAAGGACCATTTTAAAATGAATTTGATATGAAAAAATGTGAACACAATAATTAGATTTATAATTGATTACCTATAGCATTTTAATTTCAGGTCAAGACTACTGACTGTGAAAATATCCATGTCATTATCAATGACCTTTTGTTTCACGTCACAGGCATTGTACAGTCTTGCATTCCAAAAGGAGCCGCCTAAACGCAAAGATCCACGACCCTCATTCCCTTCTGAGACCTCCGTAAAACGCAAAAAACTCTGCATTGTCCATGTTGATGGGATAAAACATGGAACTTTCGCTGATCTCTCGACTCTAAGTAACCAAGATGATCGATTGCAAGAACTGAAAAATATTCGAGATCGCCGTCTCGCAGAACCTCTTACGTCCCCATACAGAATGACGGTAGTATGTCGAGAAATCCCAGATGACATTGTTGAAGGTCAAGGGTACCATCGTGGTTGCTACCAGCGATTTACAATGAATCTTCAACGCCTGACATCTTCAACTCCAACTCATGAACCATCAACCAGCCAAAGTCGAACAAAACGAAGAGGGAGATCGGAAGATATAATATTTGACACAGACTGCATTTTTTTGCAACAAAGCAGGTAGAATTCATGTCACTGAATCTGGTGTCCGAACTACGCAAGCGACTTCATCCTTTGAACGTGATGGGTGGAAAAATATGTTGGAAACCGCAGAAAAGAAAGGATATGAACCACTTTTGCGTCGTATAAGAGGGTATGATTTGCTTGCCTGTAAGGCAGAGTACCATTCCAAGTGCAGAAAACAGTACATGGCGAAGCAAGACTACTGGCGGAGTACGGACTCTAGTTCTGTTTCTGAACAATTAGAGATGCAAACTGTTCATAACCAATGTTTCAAACATGTTGCAAAGTATGTTGATGAACATGTAGTTGGTAAGCATAATGTCATACAATTGTCTTCACTTCGACTGCTATATGTAGAAAAGTTACAAGAAACCAAGTATTCCAATGCAGAGTATCGATCATCTAAAGTTACGAAACGATTGGAGAATGACCCAGTACTTGGCCCAAAGATTAGATTTGTAAAGATAGATTCGCATGACAAAACTTGGCCTTTTTTCCTTGTGTACAGTGCAGAAATGTCTACTGATGAAGCTGTGTCTCAAGCATACAATCTTGCCTCAAAGGATTCACTCAAAGATGTGGCATTGTTTCTGCGAGGAATAACTACGCATGCATTTGCTGAAAGCAAATCAACTCAGTGGCCCCCTCCAGCCTGTTCTCTTTCTAGGTGAGGGATGGGGTGATACCTCCTACTTTGCAACGATTCCTGAGCCTCATTATCTCTAGTGATGACAGCCATCCATCTGAACGAGAGCAAAGGCTGATATTCTCAATCGCACAGGATCTTTGCAGGGCAGTGTCGCATGGAGAGCGGAAGCTGCCAAAGCACATATTGTTGTGCATGACTCTAAGACATCTCTATCGGAGCAGACAGTTGGTCACCCTCCTCAACAGGCTTGGCCATAGTGAGATCTATGCTTTTTCACTGGAACTAGAGGACGCAGTTGGAGTTGCGCTTGAGCAATCATCCTCTCCCTTGACTTCACGTATTGTCAAGTCACCAGGAAATGTTGTTTTCCTTTCTGAGTGGGACAATTTCAATCAGTTCCTAACAGGTGTCCATGGAAGCCCTGCATTCAATGCTGCTGCTGGCATCATGCTTCAAAGAATCTGTTCAATCCGAAAGTGGTAGGCCTAGCAATCTTCCCACCATTCCACGAACCAAGCAACGAAGTCAAATACAGAGTGCCTCAGTCTGCCTTCCTTCTTGCAACATACGTCAGAAAAAAGGTCCATCCTTGGAAGTGAAGACAACAGAAGGTTTACCATATTTGGGTTATCTGTCGCAAAGCATGCAGTTCATACAAACAGCAAGTTCCAGCATTAGGTGGGTTCATTTCTGCTACGGGACAAGCCCCGAGTAAGCTAACGACGATAGACTTCTATCTGTCCATCACTGAGCCTATCACGGAGTACAAAAGTTGTGAAAAAATTGCTTCACAGATGTGAGCAAGCCACGAGAGAAGTTGGTCAAAAGTACAAGATCACAACATTTGACCTTGGTGTGATAATGTAGGCCATGCCCATCGTGTGGGACAATCCTTCTCGATACAAGAACCATATCATTCTCATCGGTACCTTTCACGCTATCATGAACTACCTGAATATGCTTGGGCATAAAATTGCTGGCTCTGGTTACTCTGAGGTTATCATTGAGGCAAACCTGACCACGTCTGGATGTTTGAGGAGTGTTCTCAATGGGAGAAACTACAACAAATCTCTCTGGTGTCTAAGAGCATTGAGTGAAGCCTTGGAGCATCTTATTGTATCTTTCATGACGCAACGAAGTCCAGCCCATGACAAATCTGGCGCAGATGTAATGGATGCTCTTATTAGGAAGTGTAACAAAGAGAATCTTCTTGCTGCTCTACAAGATCCATCTGTTTTCTTGTACTTGAGAGACTATGTCATCTACCAAGAGAAAGTCCGAAATGGTAAGCTGGGCAAGACTGCCAAATTCTGGATGACCTTCCAAGACCATTCTCGTCTTGTTTTCATGCTGATCTATGCCGTGAAGACAAACAACTTCAAGGTGTACCACAAATGCATGGGAGACATGGCAGAGCTTTTTCTTCAGCTTTGGAGGCATCAACTACGCAAGGTATCTGACTTGGTTTGACGTGTTCTTATCAAACATCGAGACAAGTCATCCAGGGGCTACACAACTACTTGAAAATGAAGCCATCTCTGTTGCTCGCTCTCATCTTCCTGGAAATCGATGTGCTGTGGATAAGACCATGGAAGAGACTTTCATGAAGTTTGCAAAGTCTCATTGTGGTGCTGGTGGCGCAGGACTTACAGGAATCCTGGAGAATTACGGTTTACACCAAAGGTGGATTCGCACCACTTCTGAACGCAGCAAGTACTATCAAGCCACCCTGGGGATGTGTGGAATGACAGGTAGTCACGATGGTTCAAAACATGGCAAGCATCATGAAGAATCAAAGTCAGAGGTCAAGAAGAGCGAGGCTGCAGTGAAGTGGGTTCTGTATGCATTTGAAGGGTTTCTGAATCCTTTCGAGGTAGCTGATAAGGACCACCTTTACAGCCTTTCATCTGGCAATCAAGCCGCTCCTGATGTCGAGAGAGATGTTCTTACCTGTGAAGAAGTTGGCAGAAGAGCAAAAGAACAGTTCATCCGTGAAAGACTGCACAAAACGTCAGATGATGGAGGTAAAGACTTCTTTGACAAGCTAACAAAACCAAAGCTGAAAACTATGGAGAGAGCCAACAAGAAAGTCAAACTGTCATCTGACCAGGGCAAAGCTGTTCAATTTCAGGAGCAGGGAGACATTGCCTTCCAAATCCTTGTCAAGTCCCAGTTACTGCCTACGCCAATTGACATTGCAGAACTAATGACATATTCCCTCGCTCCAGTGCCACATTCACTTGGAACCCCAGATGGTTACATGGCCAAAATCAACAAGGCAGCAGCAGTACGCTTTTTGACAAGAGATGTTGATGATGCCACACAACCTGAAAGGGAGTCTCAAGAGACATAGTTCATTGAAGACGGCAATGCTCACTTCCATACACTGAAAGACGTGCCATCGACCTTCAAGCAAATTTCTCTCAAGTTGCTCGACCAGATAGGCCACAAGCAAAATGTCGGCTCCGACGAGGATGTAGTGACAGAATACTCCTTGAAGGCACCAACACACGGAAGCCAGTTGATTTCAAGGGTTTTCTCCAAAATGACGAGAACAAGAAGCAACTTTGCAAGCTCATCCTCGACGTTTGGATATGTCCTGATGCAGCACAGCGATTGGTAGGGAGGAAGGTCATACTAATAGTTCAAGGGGCAGCATTCCAACTCACCTCTCTAGACGGGCAATCCGTGAACAAACATGAGCTCAGTGAGTTAAGTAGTAACCAGGAAGAAACCGACACACGGATCATCTTGTACCTATTGTATGCAAAGGAGCATGGCAACAAACATGCCACTGTTCGTAGCCCAGACATTGACATATTTTTCATAACACTGTACTACGCCAAGGAGTTGGCTCCAATGGTCATCTACTTTGACACAGGAAGCGGAAACAAACGAAGACTTCTTAACACCACTGAGTTAGCTCATGATCTTGGCCCAATATACCCAGCCTCTCTACTAGGTTTATACTGCTTTACCGGGGAAGACTGCAACTGCGCCTTCAAAGGCAAGGGCAAAGTAAATCCGCTGAAAAATTGGAACAAAAGAAACGGTATCAAGCTTGCTTTGCAAAACTTGGAGATGACTGGGAGGTGACAGATGAACTTCTAGCTGAACTGGAGGAGTTTGTTTGCTTCATGTATGGCTTTCCGAGAGTAAAAAGGTTGATGATGTTCGTACCCTGATGCTGAAGAAGATGGTTGGCGAAGGAAAAACTATCAAAGCATCCTCAAAAGTGGACTTGTCTAGCATGCCGCCATGTAGGAGGTCCCTAGTTCCTCACATTAAACACGCTAACTACAGGGCAGGTCAATGGAAACGTTCAAATGAGTCCTTTCCTGAAATCACATCACCAACAGGGCACGGCTGGACTCACTCAAATGGCTTTTAAGAGCCAGAGTGGTCAGATGGGCCAATATTGCCCTCACAACTTGATGACTTGTTGGAAGAGGCCACAGAACCCCACCACTCAGATGATGAATCGTTGGTAGATGATGATATACTGCTCACAGATGAATCTGATCCATCTGATCTTGATAGTAGTTCAGGTAGTGACTGAGTATACATGCCTTCAGTCTGAAACTCATGTACAGCAGTTTGTTTAGGCAAGCATTATGGTGATCAGGCTGATGGATCCAGATTATGATGTCACAACTCACTCTTAAGATAGTCCTGTAGTAGGCTTTTCACATTTTCAGATTTTTTAGATCTCTTTATCTCTTGTCTTTTAAACAGAAAAGAATTATAATGGAAGTATGGTATTAGAGTTCCAATGCACGCTCCTTCCGTCATCATGTCATGGGTCAGTTAATCATATCTTGAAGTGATCATAAAGTCATATCAAGTCATATCAAGTTAATCATATCACAGATGGGAACACGTGATGGACAGTTAGTAAAAGTGACTGCACTTTGAAGCTTTTTCTTTGAAAGCATTGATAAGTGTCTACAGAGTATCCCAGTACAACTCACACAGAGCGCTCTGTATTTGTTATGTGATATGTCATCTTCGTATTGCTCAGCATGTTCACTTTGTTCACAAATTGTAATCAAAGGGACTCCTACTGCATAAGTTACATAACTCATTGCCTATGTAGTCAAGATAGCCTGTGTTTTATTGGCAAACGTGTAGGCCCTACATGTAAGCATGTTAACGTATAGTTAGCAATACATTTACAATATATATATGCAAGTATAATAGTATACTAGTAATACATTATGCAGGAAGCACCCTGCAAATGTCTATGGGGTGGTATAATCCCAAACCAGATGAAGTAGACAGGGAAAAAATATGCTCCCTGACGGTGGCACTTGGGGCACAAGCACCCCCTGCCCCTCGACCCACCCCATCCCGACACCACTGACAGAGGGTCACTGCTATTTCACACAGGGTCACTATCAGAATAACAAATGTCAGTATTTCTGGGTGTGAAAAAAAATGTTAATTATGAATATCTTGAAAATGAGATATGTAGAGTCCGTCTATTGATCGATGTAGGATTTCCCTTATCTCAGGACTCTTACGCGAAATTATTAAGGTGAAGTAATGAATGTATTTAATAATACAGATGTTAGTAGTATGACCTTTAGTGATAAGTTCTTTTTTTTCCAATTTACATCCCAGCATACATCTATGAAGAATTTCTTTGTGTGTTATTATAATTTAGCTCACAGCGCCCCCTTATGACAACCTAAGAAAATTGAACATTGATGCTTCAATGTCACTAGCTTGTTTTACCTAATAGTATAAGACTGTGACAAAAAATATTTTCTAAATTTCAAAATGATTGGCATAGATATGACCGTAACAAGTAGAGTGATAACACACACAATCTTGGGGCTTAATAAAGCTTATAACCAGCTGAAGTTTCAATGTATATAAACGTTATTATAGACACACCCTGTTGCCATGGAAACAGAAGAAATACATTTTTTCTTTTTACATTTGAGCTTATTATGGCTTGAGATTTTCTGTATGTTTAATGCCTAATGATGTTGCCAAATGTTTGTACAGGAAAGAGTTATGTTAGTACATATCGATTTTTTTTTGTGTGTGCAAAAATCAACATTTCCTTTAAAAACATTAAGATTTACAGCGAGATATTGTGCTTTGCCATGACAACACACTTTCACCGAATGAAATGAATTTCAATGTATATATAGGACACGGTATGTCAAATGCGCCCACGAAGTTACGTGACTTTCAGTTTATCAGAAAGAAAGATATGGAGTAAATACTTAGTAAAGCACACCATACAACCTCCTTAAAAATGAAAATATATGAAAATTGATTTTTTTTTTTTAAATGCAACATTAAATTTCACCTAGAACAGCCACTTTTTGTTCCTGTTAACGTCTTGATTATGTTTTGGTATGTCATGGGGATCCTGAAAATGTAAGTTTCGAGGAGTCCTTGGGAATGCATGGTGACCCCCCCCCCCCCATAGGTACCCAACTATGTACCTACGTTCTATAGTCTGAGGCGCTTTATCATACAATTCTGTAAGTCAGGGATGGGAGAAGGAGGTGATAAGCTATGATATGTGCAAAAGTGATAGACATTGATAGCAGACAAATACTTTTCTTTGATATTTCATAGGACCCAATGTGGTTAAACTTGCAAAATTTGTGAGCGAGTGATGCACATATCCAAAAGTAAGTCATTACTATTTTTACAATATCATCAATTTCAGGTTACCACATATAATATTTGGTGATCCCGCTCTAAGGAAATTAAATATCCCGACATTGCCCAATATCACTGACTGAACATTTGAAGTTAAGACACTCTAGATCAAGTGCCCCCCCCCCCCCCCCCCTCTTAAAAAGGCAGATACCGGCGCTAAACAAGAAGACATCACCATCATCATCATCACCACCATCTATAAAGGAAAGTCTGTTTTACAATTTTATTTTGGCAAACATTAACTTTGTATTTTGAAGGCCACTTCTTGTTCAATAAGGACATACTACTTACAAACCGCACAGCATGAAAGCATAAATTGATTTTCGCACATGAAAGTATGAAAGATTTCTTTTCGTTAGTATACACTTCCAGATGCCCTATAAACCGGGTGCACGTCACGAGACCAACACCCACGAGTCATACAGCCCACAAGTCATACAGCTCACAAGTCATACAGCCCACGAGTCATACAGCTCACAAGTCATACAGCCCAAGAGTTCGACACTGACAAGGCCCACGAGACCGACACATTACCCGTGTAGTATCTGTCGAACTCGTGGGCTGTTTTACCTGGTGTCGAACTCATGGGCTGTATGACTCATGACCTGTTTTCAATGTCGAACTCGTGGGCTGTATGACTCGTGGGTGTCGGTCTAGTGGATGACCCCTATAAATCCCACATATTGTCATGGGTGTGCATTTAGATATCTTATGCCATGGCTAAAGCAGGCATAAAGGTATAAAGTCTGAATAGTATAATTGTGATTGCTAGTGTAATTTAGACGGACATATAATCAACAATTCCGATGTTCCATCAGACAACAAGTGACGTTTAGTTGATTTAATGACAAATGAAGGGTAATTGCAAGCATTGTTTTGTGTTCTAATCATTTGATATTGACAAATCAAAAAAAAAAAGCCACTTAATTAATTTTTCATGCTGCATGTCCCTTCCAGCAAAGACATGCTGTCCAATAGTTGTTCAAACTATAAGAACACTTGAATTTAATATCTTGATACAATAATTTCATGACCAATACAGACCATTATAAAGAGCTTTATATTACATGTATATTGTTTGGACTACTATCTGAGCTGTAAATGTAACAAAGCAATTTCAAGTATAACTGTCATACGTATATATTTAATCTTTTTTCAGTGCTGGCTAACGCAACATCATCGACAACAGCGACAGTTTCATGGACATTCGCCGAGCCATGCAAGGGCAACACCGGACTATTTTGGCGTCTCCACTATCGGGTCGTCTGCCCCGAGGAACGAGGAACTGACATTAATTGGCAACAGACCACGGAGACTGCCATTACTATTGAAACATCGTACAACGAGGAATTACAAGATCTTGAGCCTTTTACAAAGTATGACATCACAGTCATATTAGTGAGACAAATTGGTAGCCAATTGTGGTCCAACGTATCTACTTCTCCCATTGTCTCAGTTACGACGTTTCTTCCGAAATTTGGTAAGTCTTTTACGGCGAATAATATTACGGCCTGTGTAACAAAATAAAGAAACATACACAAATACTGTACATACAGATGTTAGTGTTCTCTTCCCTCACAAAAGATTAAGGTTTCTCGAAACCTCTTGAAATCTCTTGAAGTGGAAGGTCTAGCTCCGCCGGTGTAGCAGTGGCAAGTGCCCCCAGAGTTGCTGCCCGTAGACGATATGGCTAGCTAGGCCACCCCAGTCGCCTGTCGCCGACCTTGGTCGCTAACACCCGACGAGCTCGATGCCCACAAGCCATTATGTCCTATAAGCTGAACATAGCTCATGATATCATCACAGTATATGAGTAAAACACCTAGGAGTAATACCGAACAATCTAGTCACCAAGTAAAACCCTTCCACGGGTAGATACTATATAATAAAACGTGCCCAGACTTAGACGATAAGCAAATGTGTCCACTGCCCCTAGCTCGTGGCCGTCCTCGTTCACGAAGTGTCGAGCTCGCGGGCTGTATGACCAGAGAGGTATGACTCATGAGTTTACTAGTGGACTGTATGAATTGTTGGTATATAGCTCGTGACGTGCACCCAGCTTACTTCACCCTCCTCCCTGTGTGCAGTAATTTAAGGTACTAAAATTACAATCCATTGCTAAAAACCTCTTAGCATCCTCCCGTTAATGACTAGTGTTCAGGGTAGAGATAAAGATAATAATAATAACAATAACAATAACAATAACAATAATAATAATAATAGTGAGACTCTTATAAAGCGCTCATTTCTACCTAAAAAAAGATACTCAAGGCGCTATAGAACAGAGTACATATTGTGTCACGTTACAACAGTATCACAGAAAATAATGAGAACAATAAACAAACAAACAAACATACAATATACACGTACACATATACATACTGGTATGCAATTGTCAATTTGAATTGAAAAGGTAGGTCTTGAGATTCTTTTTGAAAAAAATCAATGGAAAATTCTTCTCTAAGAGATTTTGGTAGGCCATTCCTAAATTTTGGGCCCATATATGAAAAAGCCCGATCCCCCAATTATGCTTGATTCGAGGTACCTGTAATTTTAGCGAGTTTGATGAACGGAGATTACGTGGTGGTTGGTGAAGATGAAGAGTATTTTGAAAGAAGACAGGGGCAAATTTGTGCAATGTACGGTAAACAAGAAGAAGAATCGTGAAGTTAATACGTTTTTCTACAGGGAGCCAGTGTAGGGACCGAAATATTGAGGTAGTATGCACCAATACTTCGATTCCTACACTGGCTCCTTGTACAAAAACGTATTAATGTAATGAGAAAACTGTTTTACAATACCTGTTTATTATCAAACAATCCCAGAAAATGCAATGTTTTGATAGCCTTTATGGAACCTTGCATTCAAAGAGTAGAAAACAATCTTGAATTAACAGCAAGTCTGGCAATACACTCTAGATAAGAAAAAATGGGTTAAACTTTGCACCTTTATGCTATAGTATCACCCTGAGGACACCAGTAGAGGTTTACGGGTGCAACTTTACACCTTTGAGAACAGGACGGTGCAAAGTTGCATCCGTAAAAGTGAAACTCACGAAGGTGCAAAGTTGCATCCGTAAAGTCAACACTTATGAAGGCGCAAAGTGTAACAACTCTTCTTGGAGCTCTTTTTTCTTTTCTCATTTCTTTTTATTTTCTTTTAATTCTATTTGTCTTACTACTACTGGTTGTTAGGATTAGTTTAAAGTGACCATTCAAAGAAAATCACCAATTGGCACACATTTATGTGTTGTGTGTTGCGACAAAGATTGTCGCCCCGTCAAAAATTGTCGCCCCCCGCTCAGGGCGACAATTTTTGACGGAGTTGACGTCATAAATTGTCGCCCCGTCAAAAACTGTCGTCTGGCGACAATTGTTGACGCTTGTGCAGTTCCCATTTTGGACCTCGATGGCGACAATTTATGATGGCAAAAAAATTGTTGCGACATTAATTGTCGCCTCGTCAAAGATTGTCGCCCCCGGGTCGGGGTGGTTGCTCCGGTGTTATGCTTTGATGGGGTGGGTAAGGCTGGTAAGTTATGCGTATGTGTGTGTGTGTGTGTGTGTTGGGGGCTGCATGGTATGTGCTGTGTATATGTAGGTGCGGATAATATGTTTATGCGTTTGCGTATAGCTGTGTGTGTGTGTGTGTGTGTGTGTGTGCGCGCGCGCGCGTGTGTGTGTGTGTTTGGAGCAAAGATAGTTAATAGTGAGGTTCACACCTAGGTCCCTTTACCGTACGGTTTTCTAAACCTCGAGGTTTTGTAAACTACGAGGCACTAAACTCCAAGTTAGCGTAGATGTAGACGCATGTAGTTTAGAAAACCACGACAAAACCTTAAGGCGAAGACACCACGACAACACCACAAGATTTCTTAGGGTGTTGTCGTGGTTTCGTTGTGGTTTTGGGAATGCCCCCCACAGCGCGCTTAAACTATGACAGATGTAAACGGAGATTTGTTAACCACCACGCTCAATTTTTTCCACAATAGCGCGCAACCCTATGTGCGAACTAAGGGCTTTTTACACTTGTAAATTTTTGCTTAGCCCCGGACCAACGGTGAGGCTAAGGGGGGGCCTTAGCCCCACCGTTGGTACGGGACTATCCTTAGCCCACTTTCTGTTTACACTCGTTTTTGCCAAAGTGGGCTAGCCCCACCGATAGTACGGTACTATCTGGCCCTGCAAAATAGCAGGGGTTAGCACCACAATTGCGGTGCTAGCACCGCAATTGCGGTGCCCAGCAAGTGAGTGTAAACAGAACGAAAAAATAATCCTGGGCTAAGCGACGGAGACGAAGTCCGACCCTCACTGACCAATCAGAAGCGAGGTGATCAAGTGCTGCCGGTGCGTGCGTGTACGTGTACAGTACACAGCGTACTTATGAATATTCATGTGGTTTGGAAAGTCAGGGGCTAAGAAATACGAGTGTAAAAAGGTCAGTTTTCTCCTTAGCCCCGGACAAGAGATAGTACGGGACTAATTGGCGAGTGTAAAAAGCTGAAAAAATTGGTACGGGACTAACGATAGTCCTGGGTCAGAGAAAGTCCGGGGTTAAGAAACACAAGTGTAAAAAGCCCTTTAGACGCCCTGTATTTTCTATCGTAGTTAGCTTTACCTCGGGGTTTTGCTAACTGCATGTAGGTGTGAACGGCATCGAAGTTTTGTCGTGGCTAGGGGAAGGAATTTTTGCGCTCGTAGTTAGTATAACTAAAAGTTTTTGGATAGGTGTAGACATGGCTAATAAGATACGAAGGCGCGCGATAAAAATGGACACAAAATGGCTACCCGAGATGACGATATAAAAGAGAGCTAAGTACAAACTCAGTACACCTAGAAACATCATTCATTTCCAAAGGTAGTGGTATTTTCATTATCTTAAAAAGATTGAAAAATTATAGTCGTAGTTTTTTTTTTCGATTAAAGGGATTATTTTGAACAACGAGATTTTAAAGTAATAAGGATTATTTCGTGGAGGTAAAAATTTGGCAACAACATGATCTAAAGACAATCAACGACACTTGATAAACAGCAACAACAACTTCACAAACAGCGCGTCTCAGGTGATGTGCGTAGTACGTTTGAGGACTGCGCGCTGTCCAATTACTTCAAGTTGAAAGTTGAAAGTTGAAAGTTTATTTACTCACAACCCAAACTCTGGGTGTCGGAGTCCAGTGAAAAACATATAGCACATTATAATATCAATAAATAATAATTGCAAATAACTCTGAAAAGTGTACAAAACAACTATAACAAACAAAATAAGAATGAGATGCGATTGATGAAAAGAAAAAATGTACAGAAATATACAATATATACACGATATATGGTGAAAAAAAAACAAAGATAGGGAAATATGACGAGAGAGAGAGAGAGGAGAGAGAAAGAAGGGATATATGGAGGTGAAGAGGGAGAGTGAGAAGGACACAAGACTGGTGAATTAACAAAAGATATACGAGTGACTTTTGGTTCAGGAAAAAAAAAGAAACAGAAAAAAAGAAAAAACGCAAAGACATACGGAAATGAATTCATACGCTAAGTGAACAAGAATGAAGGAAATATGGACGAGAAGAAGAAGAAGTAGAGAGGGGAAGAAAAAAGGAGGAGAGAATGAAAAGACAAATAAGTTACATATCAATTGTAAAGAAGGCACGGCCTGTAAAAAAGGCATGTAGTATTTGCAAAAAGGATAAAAAATACTAATAATCTAAACATGTGTCATTATATAATTACAAAACTTGGATAAATTGGAAAGGACTGTTTTCTTTTGACAATTAAATAATTGATCCATCTTCATAGTGTTGGGGTATTTCCAGTAATATTTTTTTAAGTATTTCTTTCGTTGTTCATTAAAGAGTCTACACTGAAAAAGGTAGTGAAATTCATCACCAATTTTCTCTTCATTACAATGGGTACAAAATCTTTCGTTTCTTGGAATCTTATTGTATCTTCCAGAAACAATTGGCAGTTTATGATTAGCGCAACGGAATTTACATAAAATTTTTGCCTGTGAATCATTAAGGTGTCGAAAATACTTCTCAAAATGAAGATCCTGCTTAAAAATTCGATAATTTAAACATTGAGAATTTTTGTCTACATTACTATGCCACTCTTGTTTATAAATATCATTTAATCTGGTACTAACTAAACTTTTGAAGCCAGCTAAAGTGAGATGTGCTGCTTGGCTGTTCCAAATTGCAGTTAGACCTAAGTTGTTAAATATTTCTCTTATCCTAATTACCCATGTCATCGAATTTTCTTGCCTCGCCGATAAAACATATTGAAAATTATACAAAATATGCGCTATCTTTGACATATTACTGTTAACAAGTTTAAACCAAAACATTAACATCCGAAGGGTCACTGTTTTTTATAATATATCTTTACCTATTTCTCCGTAAACCATACAATTCGGAGTTCGCCTATGTAATCCAAGAAGTTCCTTACAATATCTACAAAAGAAAGTTTCAATTTGGGCGAGGTCTTCAAAACCCCAAATTTCACTGCCGTAAAGCAAAATAGGCATGATCAAACGTTCAAATAGCTCTAGTTTTACGTCGATTGGAAGGAGGAGAGGTAAAATTTTACTTTTTATGGAATACAACGCTCTTTTGGCTTGGGTTACTTGCTTGTTTATAGCTTTCTTAAAATTATTATTATAATTGAACGTCGTTCCTAAGTAAACATAATCATCGCAAACACAAATTTTGTCATCTCCGAAAAGAAAGGTAGGAGCTGTTCTAACTTTTCCACGGGAAAAAATAACTATCTTAGTCTTAGCAGTATTAACGGTCAGATGCCACAATTGGCAATAATCAAATAAAGCATCAAGAGCTAACTGGAGTTCCTCAGCATTTTCAGCCAACACAATCGTATCATCTGCATATAGTAATGTGAATAAATCAACAAACATATTCACTTCTTCGGTAGAACACGTTTCATTGATACCTGGCGAAAGAAAATCCAGGCCAGGGTATCTCTGAGACAGAAATGACGAAAAATCGTTTAAATACAACGAAAATAATATTGGTGATAAATTCTCACCTTGTTTTACACCTATGTTACTCTTAAAAAAATCTGATTTAGAATTGTTATAAAAAACGCAAGATTTTGACTTTCTATAGATATCCTTAACGACCCGGAGTAATTTACCATTAATTCCATGGTCAAACAATTTCAACCACAGTGAAGATCTATCAACCAAATCGAATGCTTTTTTGTAATCAACAAAAGCTGTATACACCCTTTCCTTCTCTGTAAATAAAAATCAAGAATAGCATGTAATGAAAATACATGGTCCATAGTTGAATATCCGCATCTAAAACCAGCTTGTTCCTCTCCTAACAGGCATTGTGATTCTACAAACAAAGTTACTCTATCATTTAATACTGCCGTGAATAGCTTCCCAACACAGCTCAATAATGTAATACCTCTGTAGTTGTCAACACAATCTCGTGAGCCCTTCCCTTTATACAATGGTTTTATCAAACCGTTTACCCAATCTGTTGGGACAATGCCACTGTCGAATATAAGATTAAACAATTTGGTTATCAACTTGACCAGATTTTTTGAACTATTCTTCAGAAGTTCATTCAAAATCAAATCAAGGCCTGGTGCCTTGTTATTCTTAAGTCGTTTCATTTGATTGACAACTTCCGATATTTCAATCTCTCTGTCTAATTCTTCATTTGACATATCATTAAGCAGTGCTTCAATACCAGCATCATAAGATCGTACGTTACCACTACCCAAACTTTTAAAATGATCATAAAAATCATGCGATGATAGTTCTTGAGATGTTTCACAGTATCTATTCTTCCTATTAATCAGTTTCCAATAATCTTTCGGATTTGAACTTTTTAAATTCCTTAACGCTGAATTTAATTGCCAGGTATGATTTTGCTTCTTTAAACGGATAACATTTTTGTACAGTTTACTTTTACGTTTCATTTCACTCTCACTGTGATCAGTTTTAGTTCGACGGAAGACATTTCTTGCTCGTATAAAATCTTTTCTTGCATCAGAACATTCCTTATCAAACCAAGAATTTGCGTGAAATTTGTTTCGGCGTGCCTTGAAATTCTTTGCTTTAGACTCAATAACCATATTACACGCGTCTGCAGCATCTAAATAGATATTACGTAGATTACCAGCGATCTTATCAATTTCCCTTTGAGAGATGTTTCCTTTAGCAAGTGTCTCTATGTAATCTATTGATGCAAGTATTTCTGCATCATCAAAATTTTGAACGAATATATTTCTTTTCTTATCCTCCCATTTGATCTTGATTGACTTTTCATCATTACAATTACCTACGTCTGTTCTAAAAACATTATAATTTTCAGTAGATCTTTCTACAGCATGAGCAAATTTATTGACAATTTCGAGTGAAATTGGACATTGTTTGTCTGATAGAAATTTATCAAAAGTACCGATGGAAAAATTTTAAATTTTTGTGAACACTTCGGGTGATGCCAAAGCATAATCAACAGTACTGGCACTGCCACATGTTAAACGACCAATACCGAAATCATCACCGAATCTGCCATTCACTATATGTATATCCATACTTTTGCAAAGATCTAATAATCTATGACCGTTATTATTAACATGACGATCATTGTTGAACCTTTTAGTACAGATACCAAGCAATTCAAGTTCAGATTGAGAATCAATTATATTCTCGGATATGAATGAAAAACCAATTTCATTTTGAATCTCATCTTCCACTGTAAGAAAATCACCAAGTATCCCTGTTCTGGCATTGAAGTCTCCTACCAACAAAAACGGGAGATCGTATTTAGCCCGCAGAGTCGTACAATTATTTAAGATTATGTCAAAAATATCGTCAGTATAGTACTTTGACCCTTCATGCGGAATATACACTGAGCCAATCAAAATAGAGAATCCAGAAAAGTCGAGTTTAATCCACAAAATAGAATCAGACTGAGTCTGATTCAAAATTTCATAACAGCCCTTGAATGTCTCAGAAACAATTATTGCTAACCCATGAGTCCCATTGAGGGGGATAGAGACGTTTCTTTTCTGGACCGTCACATATTAGCCGGGTTCACACGTACACCAATTAGCGGGATACAAATCTCGAGATTTGCATCGCGATCGTCATCCCGAGTTTTTTGCACGTGTGGACAGAAAAAACCCGAAAATTAGCGGGATAAGCATCGCGATGCTAATCCCAAGAAATCTTGCGCTGGTTCGTCAATTAGCGGGATAATTGGCCGCGCGCTGGTACGTGTGAACGGTCGGGATTAGAATCTCGAGTTTTTATATCCCATCATGCTATGCGCACATCACAACAGGGAGGCCTCTGCGAAGAGGTCCTTCACCTCTTTGGAGCACAACAACAACAGCGCGCGAACCACACCACTGACGCGTAAAAGACAATGGACAAAGGTAAGTGCGCGCAGGCAGTGATAGAGAAGGGCGCTGTGTGACCCAGTTTGCAGGCTTTGCTGTTATCTCTATCGGCAATTAGCGGGATAATTCGGTACGTGTGGACGCTCGCCAAATTAGCGGGATGGCGATCGCGATCGGTATCTCGCTAATTTGGTACGTGTGGACGCTCGCAAAAAAACTTGGGATGTGCATCGCGATCGTCATCCCGCTATTTTGTACGTGTGAACCCGGCTAATGATACCCAGCAGGAAAATACTCAGAATAATTCAAATCAAAGACTGCGCGTCTCAGGTGACGTGCGTAATACGCTTGAGGACCGCGCGCTGTCCATTAATTTGTTTTGTGCAGGATTAGCACTTTCCTGTCTTATTAGTTAAACCCCAAACAAAGTTCTGGTACGCCTGCAAAAGTTGTCAAATTTTGCTCCAAAATGTGAACGTATGCCTAGGAAATGTGCGGAATAACGCTGTAATAACAAGATATTCGATGGGTAACGACGAAAATGGGAAATATTAACCAAAAACGTTCAGTCTCAGAACTTACCCGAACGGGGTCAGGCTAGACTCGGACTCGGGGATTACTCGGCCTCGCTTTGCTTGACGGCGGGATGAGTTGTATTGGTTGTCCCTCTGGATTGTACAGTGTTGTACTATGCATATGGGAGCGGCCTGTATAAACTACATTGTAGCGTTCTGGCTACTCGCAGTAATGGTCCGAGTTGTTACAACGCACGCATCAAAAACCTTTTTGGCGCGCATGCAAAACTAGTGTGCGCCTCTCAAGTACCTCTAAAAACAATCAAACAATACCATAATGCTTCGTTTTTAATCTTCTTTAGTCATGTAATTAATCAAATTAGTTGAACTAATCATCAAGCAATTATTTTTGTAATACTTTGTCGTGTATATAATGTACAACATTTTACAATTGTTATTTTTGGTTTTCTGTTGCTGCTGGTGCCCTGTTACGCATCATTGTTTTACTGTTAAAGTTCACCTTTAGATGTATTAATATGCCAAATAATTTCACATTATTTCTTATCTAAGGTTATACAAATTGATTTTTAATATACATAATTTTTAATCTATGTGTAAATATGTTTTATACTTCAGTGTAAATATGTTTCATCATAATTACTGTGTAAATAAGTTTCAAACTGGATTAAGTGTAAAAATGTGTAATAGTGTAAAAGTGTTTAGAAAAATCTGCATCAAAGTGTAAATATGTTTCAAATATGTTGAAATTGCGTTCTCCAATACCCTAATGGGGTGACATGAGAATAAATTACTGTCATTACCGTCATTACTGTCACCAAAGACGCTTGATAAACAACAACAAAAACTTCAAATACCGCGCGTCTCAGCAACTGAGGTGATGCGCTTATACTAGTACTATAGGCTTGAGGACCGCGCGCTGTCCATTTGTTTTGTACAGGATTAGCACGCACTTTCCTGTCTGCTCAGTAAGGCCTCGTTTGGTACTCGTAGTATTATAGAGTACTGATGAACATGGCGATCACGAACTGTGTGTAAATTGTCTGAAATAGGGTCGAGTTTTCCCTGAGACTGAGTTAGTCTGGAGCCTTCTGGAAGAAGAGACGGTCTACCGACTTTTATTATTTTTTCTCAAAATACTCCAAAACGACTCATCATTCCGGCAAACCGCGTCAGCCAGGTAAGTTTCTTTGTAGACTCTTTCGATATATTGCAAGCAAATATGAAATGGTGCCAGACGGGTTCTCAAGCCCTTACCTGGGGTGGTATTCTGAGACCGTTTTATCTCTGTTGTAAGTCTGTTGGAGCAAATCGGTATTCTGAACACCGTTTTATCTCTGTTGTAACTTGTGTTGTAACTTCTGTTGTAACTTGTGTTTTATCTTGCGCTCTCTTTGCCTGCGCATACCATTGTCTTAGGGTGTGCGCACGCGCGTACAAGTGGGCGCAAACCAGCGCAAAGCTCAACACCCATTAGATTACACGGTATTCTGAAAACTGTTTTATCTTCTGTTGTAAAGTCATGCTCCGTGTAAGTCTATGCTTCTGAGATAAAACAGGGTGGAAGGTGTTTTAACTCTGTTGTAACTTTCGTTTTAACTTATGCTAGATAGTGAGATAATTCATTAACTCAACATTGCGGTACGCGAGTTCAAAACAAAAAAAGATATACAAAAAATAAAAACAATGTATGTACAGAAAGGCAAAAGATAAAGCAGTTTGACAAAATGTAAACTCATTCCACATACAAAATATGGTAACAGTAACATTGCAACTACATTCGCGTAGCATAATATGCACATATGATAGATAAAAACACAAACAAATGAACAGAAAGGTTACCGGCACCGTCGGCAGTTTGTTTCAAGCACGAAAACACAAACTCAAAAGTACAAAACTTCCTACTATTATATATACCATGCCAAAGACCTTCTTTTAGAAAGTTTCCTCTGAATTATACTTAATTGATACCGGATATAAAAAAGTAAAAGTCATTTAACTTTATTCATGGTACCATTTATGATCATTCATCTTTCAAAATATTAAACTTTTTTTTCTTTTTACGTGATCTCACTACCTTCACCAATGAGAATTCATTTTCAGTACCTTTGGGTGTTTCAAAGATATTTCGTAAGTGTTTGTTCTACGAGAAATTTGAAAAAGCTGACATCGGATATTAAATTTTTCATAAATATCAAGAAGTCAATTAATCTCCTGAATGCCGTGAGTCTTAAGCGTGATAATTTCCTATATCCCTCTAATGGACAATCCTGTGCCAAAATAATGATAATCATAACATTAGTAATAATAATAGTAATACTAATGATGATGATGATTACAATAATAATAATAATAATGATAATAACAAGGCATTGCAAGGGCCTATGAAGCGTATAGTTTCCCATAAACCATGAAATTCGGATTCTTCTCACAAACGCCAAATATCTTATTATCTTTTAAACAAAATTTCAAATACAAAGACTCAATTTGAGAAAGCTTTTCGAATCCCCGTACCGCACCAACTATACGTCAAAACTGGAAAGAAGGCATAATGATCAAGCTTCTGTTGTAACTTATTTTATCTCTGGCTCTCTTTACCTGCGCATGCCATTGTCCTATTTGTGCGCACGCCAGAGAATGAACGCTTGTTAAAACGCGCAGAGTTAAGCAAGGCGCATTTGCCCAAGGGAGAAATCTTATTGGTTAAAACGTCTTAGATGCTACTTCTAACAAAATTTCCTATTGGATATGATTATTTGGGTGGGTGTGGCTTTCAGGACTTACAACACCGTTAAAACGTTTCTCAGAATACCGATTTACGACTGTTTTAGCGGTGTCGTAACTCACAGACTTACAACAGAAGTTACAACAGAAGTTACAACAGAGATAAAACGGTGTTCAGAATACCATCCCAGAACTTTAAGCGTCTTTGGTTTGGAGTATAGTAATGCAATATGTGGAAACTGCATGTGTGGTGGTTGTATAGTGGTAGTGGTTTGTTTGTCTTTGTGTATACGTGTGCCTGTATGCGTACGTGTGTGTGTTTGTGTTTGTGTTTTGATGTTTGTGCGAACGAACTTTTTTGAGCAGCAGGCACTGTTATACTGTGGGAATGAAAATGCCTTTCGTGTATGAACACGTGTTTATAGAGTTCACAGCAGCGTTGATTTCAAAATAGTATGGGTGTGTCAATTTCAGCGGAGAGGCGGGCTAGGAGAGAGAGACCGAGAGAAAAGGCATACGAGGGACGTATACCCTCCCTAAATGTTATCTGTCTTTGTTCATTTTTTCACTGCAGTCATATTCTTCCATGAGTCATAACTACAACTTCCATTATCATCACTATTCTTTGTCATATACACACCGCCAATACATACGTATTGTAAACAAACACCAACAAACACTCAAACAAATCCTCTTAATGCAAATAAACCGCCTCAACACTTTTTAATTTGGTCAATTTATACTACAAATAATCTCACTTCAACATAGATAACTCGATTATAAATCAACCCTGCTAACAAGATTTATTTCTTCACGAGAAAGTTTTCACATGTACCAAACCTATATCCCTTGAATATATTGGTTTGGATCATGTAGGTCCTAACTCCTTCTTACTTAAAAGGGCATACATAAAAACATACATTATACGAATCTAGAATGAAATCATTGATAATAAACCCCACCATCCCCCACCCATACGAAACAAATCTACATCTATCCTAAATATTAAATCCCACCAAAATCTGTCATACCATTTATAACTATCCTTCTTCAAATCAAATCCCCATCCCACCAACCCCCGATTAACCAAAACCTAAATCATCCCACACCCATATTCACCAACCCACATATATACACACACTCACGCACACACACACACACACACACACACACGGGTGCTGTTCGTTATTCCGAAGATTCGTTATTCCGAAGATTCGTTTTTCCGAAGGTTCATTTATCTGAAACAAACAAATTCCCTATACCTAGAGGTTCGTTAATCCGAAAATGAAAAAGATTCATTAATCCGAACATTTGTGGCGTTATTCCGAAGGTTCGTTATTCCGAAGCCGAAGGTTCGTTGATCCGAAAATGAAATTCGGAATAACGAAATGTAACCTCCCCCCCCCCCCACACACACACACACACCGAACCGATACCACCTTCCTTCCTGATGAAACGACTTCCCAATGTTGATGAATAAATAGCGGGGTTCCCACTATCGTGCGATCTATCACGAACGCCACGATTGGACATTCGTAACTGATCGTGGAAGTTTCGTTGAACTCGTCTGAAATTTCACGTTTGGATACGAGGTTATGCGATGCAATACGTGTTGGTTCGCTTGGATGCGATATGGTCACGATTGGTCTATTTCAAGCAATACGATCTGTTACGACCTGGTCTCCTGTTTAAGCGGGGTTCCCACTATCACGATTGGCGCCACGATTGAAATCGTGGTCTTAATCGTGCAGCAAGCGTGATGGTCTTATCAGATTGTATCAGATCTTAAGGTCAATCGTGGCAATCGCGTTAATCGTAGGAAAATTTTGGACGGTTCAAAAATTTTCTACGATTAGCACGATTAGTTTTGGATGGTGATCATCGCATCAGATCGTCTAGGATCGTATCCAAACGCAGCAAATCTCTTCTAATCGTGCTTCTTAATCGTGTTGATCGGGATCGACTTTTTCACTTCACTTCCGCTTATCATTATTATTATTATTTTTTGCCCATTTACCCTTATTTTACTCATAAATTGATTTATTTTGTATTCTGATAGGTGGTAGCCTGCATCTTTAGATTATTATTTCCAAACGGTAAATTGTATGATGGTGTGGGTTTTAATTGTAATTTTTAAGGTACATTATCAATTTTTTTTTTTTTAATGACTTCATAAAATGAAAGTTGTGTTACAGATTTTTAGATGTTTTCATACATTATGTTAATGATGTTTTCATTATTGAGTTGCTATTACCATTATACAGACACACAAAACAGGATATGGGATAACTTTTGTAACGAAAACAAAAAATGAGCAAAAATAAAATGGCAGTTGTATGTCTGCACGTATTGACTAACGTCAGTACAAAGGTGAGAATAATTTAATGAATCGTGCTTGAATGGGTACATATCAAAGGCAAATGGTTAATTTTTAAAAGTATATTACAGAGTTGTTGTTTTTTTTTTTTGGGGGGGGTGCAGTATCCTGCTGTTTGTGCATTGTACATAGTAATTAAGAGTTGTTGTTTCATCAGCCATCGTTTGACCCCATTACATCTATTTTGACACTTTTCAATGTCTTTTTTTGCATGTTTGGTAGAGCATAATTTTATAGGAAAATGTTTATTTTCAAATCTCATCATTACTGCAAATGTAAAAGTAACCATTGTCATGGATGTGAGATCACTCGTATGATTATGACAATGAAGATCACTCTTATTTTTCACAGTTAGTTATTTAATAAGTGTAGCAATATACCCCTGCGAAATAATTTTGCGTAAAACCTCCTTTTCTGTTAAAAAGTGACATCATTTTGATTAGGGAGTCACTTTTCTGTTATGTGTGTGTATCAGTTATGTTAAACATTGTTAAGTAAAACACTAAATCAAGCCGAATAAACCAAACTTTTAATAACCCATGAGATAACGACATTTTGAAATAAAAAGGCATATGATACATACACTCTGCGAATATGAAATCGAACACATGAGCAATACTATCCATTCGGCCAACTTTCGTATATCGAGCGTATAAACACATAATACTATGTTACATAACATTCAAAATGATCCCATCCTCTTTCTTAGCTTCCATTTCATCATATAATTATTTCCTCCATGTATTGGAGAGAAAGGTCATTTTGTCTTGCTGGTTTTTTTTCTGGGGAAGAGGGGCAATCATCTGATCTTATGTATCTGGGTTCGTTATTTCATTTTTTTTTGTGAGGGGGGAGGGTGAGCATGTCGATTTAATAATCTATTAATTTCTTTACGTTTGATATCAGACGAGGGAATATCTGAGGTTATGTCTGGCCTGGGTGCTGCTTTCTCTCTGATAACATAATCGTCATTAGCAATACTGCAAAGGTTACGTTGTCATCATCGTCAACCTGTCAAGCCCTGCCATCATCAATAGTTGTGTGGATAAAATTAATAGGCCTAATCACTCTGCATAATTTAAGGGAAACAATGAAATCCATCGTCAGCCGGACTATAATATTCCCATTCGGGTCCAGTCGCGCCTCAAATGGGGGTCGCTTCTGATCCCGATCGTAAAAAATATCGTATCATATCTCAGCAGCCCGTAATGGTTCGCGGTATTCGTATTGGAACGTATCAGTACGTTGCTGCACGTACCAGATCGGGGATCCTGATCGTAATGGTCATGTTAGATCGGTACCAATCGTGAACTCAATCAGGACAATCCTGTTGGAACGTATTTGAACGGCAGACCAGATCGTGACAGATCGTATCGCTTGAAATAGACCAATTGTGACCATATCGCATCCAAGCGTACCAACACGTATTGGCTCGCATAACCTCGTATCCAAACGTGAAATTTCAGACGAGTTCAACAAATTTTCCACGATTAGTTACGAATGTCCAATCGTGGCGTTCGCAATGGATCGCACGATAGTGGGAACCCCGCTTTAGATACGATCCGATCTACCACGATCATTACAATCGGGATTCGCGATTTGGTGGGTGCAGCTATATTCTGATACGTTTCAATACGAATACCGCGAACCAATTCGGGCTGTTGACATGGTTGAGATAAGATACGATATCTTTCATGATCGGGATCAAAAGCGACCCCCATTTAAGGTGCGATTGGACCTGAATGGGAATATTATAGTCCGACTGGCGATGCAGAGTGATTAGGCCTACTATCCACAACCACTGATGATGGCAAGGGTTGACAGATTGAGGATGATGACAACGTGACCATTGCAGTATTGTGAATGACGATTACATTGTCATCAGAGAGAAAGCATCACCTATAGGCCAGTCACAACCTCAGATAGTCCCTCCTCTAATTTAACGTAAAGAAATTAATAGATTATTGAATGGACGTGCTCACCCCACCCCCCCCCCCTAAAAAAAAAAGATCGAGACAAAATAAATGTTTTCACCTTCCTTTCAAATACATGAAGAAAATATGAAATTGAAGCTAAAAAAAGATGGGACCTTTTTGAATGCTAACATAATATGTGTTATATAAATACGCTCAATATAAGAAAGTTGGCCAAACTGAAAACGTTGCTTGTGTGTTTGATTCCATATTCGCTTAGTATATCATATGCATTCTTATTTCAAACTGTCGCTATCTCATGGGTTATTGAAAGTTTGGTTGGCTTGGCTTGAATCAATGTTAGACAAAACCGACATAAACACAAAACAGAAAGGTAACTTCCCTAAAATAATGTCACTTTGTAACAAACAAACAAAAAGTCTTAAGCAAAATTTTTTCGCAGGGGTGTTGCTACACTTCTTGACTAACTTCTATGTGAAAAATAATGACAGTGATCTTTATGTTGTTGTTGTAAAGTAAGAAGAGAAAGAAAGAAAAATGATCTTTATAGTCATGCACGAGTGACCTTACATCCACGACAATGGTCACTTTTCAAAAGTCACAAAAGTTTATTTGTGGGGTATGTGAAACATTCTGCTTCTGGTGGATGTTTCAGTGGTGTTGTTTTTTTATAGTTCATTATGCCACCCCTTCCTTCTTCAACCTCCCGGAATACAAAATATATACGATTTCAGAATAAAATAAGGGCAAATGTGCCCCCCCCCCAAAAAAAAACAAAAACAAAAACAAAAACAAACAAACAAACAATAAGCAGAAGGAAAGTGAAAAAGTCGATCCCGATCAACACGATTACGGAGGAAAATTAGATAAGATTTGCTGCTTTTTGATACGATCCAACACAATCTGATGCGATGATCACGATCAAAAATTAATCGTGTTAATCGTAGAAAATCTTTGAACCGTCCAAAAATTTTCTACGATTAATGCGATTGCAACGATTGTCCTCAAGATCTGATACAATCTGATACGATCTGATAAGATCACCACGATCGCTTCACGATTAAGACCACGATTTCAATCGTAGCGCCAATCGTGATAGTGGGAACCCCGCTTTTAGACATAATGGACCGTATGCATAAAAGCAGCATCCGCCCGCACGCAAGCACCACTCCGAATTCAAATCCGTCAAACAAACTCATCAAACTCAAAGCTGCTGATAAAATCAATATAACGTTTATGCCAGCAACAGCTTATCCCTCCCCACGAGCAGCCAAAACACATACGCTGACATAATAAACACATTCTTCCATCATATACTAAGTACACTAACACACACACACACACACACACACGCACACACACACACGCACACACACACACGCACAAACGGACACTAAATTAACATGTGCGCGCGCACATACAGACCTCCTTGAAACCTCACCATGACTTTCTACATGGCATGTTTGCATGGATGTAGCCATGTAAGTTATGTGTTGGTATTTCAATGACTATGTCAAGAACGATATTACCCAGCAAAATGTGCTTCCTCATCATAAATTGTCGCCAGGCGACAATTTATGACGGGGCGACTATTTAAGACGCCAACTCCGTCTAAAATTTTCGCCTGTTTCAGGGTGCGACAATCTTTGACGGGGCGACAATCTTTGTCGCAACAGTTGTGTTTAGGCCCTACGCTAGAATCTTGTAAAGGGCAAAATGTAAGACTTTTGCTGATTCCACAACGGGGGAAGCAACAAGAGAAAAGAGAAAATTCAAACGATGTCTGTGGTAATGCAAGCACTTCGGGTGAATTCGGGAACAATCTACCAGGAGCAGACGACGAGTCACAGCTAAAACGCAATCATAAGTGCATTCATTGCTACTATAGAAGAGGTTGAATTACTTTGAATTACAGTAATTGTGATATTCTTCGAAAAAAAATAAGCGGCACAGAACGCTGCTTTACCAGTGGCCAGCTTAGAAACCATTAATGGAAAGGCATTTTTAAGATTTTAGAATGAAAGGACCATTGCATTTTTTAGTTTGAAAAGCCCGGCGCGGCAGTGCAGCTGAATGCATAACTCAAACAGTAGCAAGGCCAAGCAAGTAATGCTGGCAATGCCTTTTGCCGAAGTGTTCGGGTCGGGCAAGTGCATGGAAATTTTACTTT
This sequence comes from Diadema antillarum, assembly GCF_040938485.1. NCBI lineage: Eukaryota > Metazoa > Echinodermata > Echinoidea > Diadematoida > Diadematidae > Diadema > Diadema antillarum. Next base: position 1,192,316 of record NW_027271302.1, read on the forward strand.
CTATTTGAAAGATTTTCGTTACTGTTGATGTTTTTAAAGCAGATCATTCATATGACGCGGAAAAGAGTTAGATTCACTTTGCATTGCTGTGGCATTTATCCCGGCTAAATATCAATAAAACGCTTACCAAGGAAAACAGATACGCCTTTGAAACTGTGCATTGTCTACAGGACGTAGTCTGATTTTGCTTCCTAAGTCCATTCAATGACGTCACAGGTATCAGACGTGTTCGCCGAACTTTCTCATAGGTTTCGATATAGAAAGGAGAATGTTATTTTCCACGCTTAATGTTGCACAAATCTTTTTCGACAGGTCGGGAATTGTAATAGCTGGGGCTGGCTTAAACTCGACCTAAATTCATAGAATATTATTCATAGAGGGAGAGTACTGAAGAAACTCAAACCTGAGCCTTCACCCCTCTGAATGATATCTTTCTTTTAATATTATTCATGTTGAATGACCTTTAAGTGGGCAGTCACAAAGGGAATGATATTTCTTTTTTCCGAGAATATCTATTATAGCAACAATACCATGTTTAAGTATTATACTCTTTGTCAGAGCTAAGTTTCATTATGAAAATGAAAGACACTATATACCCTGATTTTTAAAGAAGAGTATCAGTGATTAGTAGATATATATATAAAGGGCAAACATGGAATAATGGATTCATTAACTAATCAGTATGAATCATGAACCTTTTCAGTTTCTGTCCCATTTTACTGTATCCAAAGCATAACCTTTTTCCTCTCTTTTTTTTCTTGCGTTGGTTTCTGCGTGCTTATTCCCGTTTTTGCCTATTTAGGATGCAATTCCAGCGATCTTTTTAAAGATTTGTTTCAGTGTATCAAATGCTCTCTTTTTTTAGAGAATAAAATATTTTCATCAGGTAACATGTATGAAAAACATTGCAAAGAAAACCATTCTGGGATGCAGAATAACGAACAAAACGAATATCGGGACGGCAATGAAAAAACGAGCTAAACACATTGTGCTCAGTGAAGCATATCACAATGTCTTTTTTTATTGAAATGTCATTTTTTCATTGAAATCACAGTAATTTCCCAACATTTCAACTAAAACATCAAAAAACAATGAATTTCGTTTTTATCGTATAGGGTAAAAAGGGTTTTCCAGCCCCACATGCTCATCGAAGCGTGACCGGAATGTCAGGTGATCACTGTATGCACAGTGGTATTAAACACAATACGAAAAGCATTAAACAGTTGATTTCAGTGCGCAAAATTATCGCAATTCTTACTGCACAATTTAAATTGTTGTTTTTCTTTGTTTTTAATGTGCTCATTTAACCGTGGAATTACGTGATTTGAGTGTAAAAACTCGTCAACACACGAATTCAATCTCAATTAAAAACAAATTACCATGAGAAACATGTCAAATCGGCCATTTTGGTAATTTTCACCCCGAGTTCACGCAACCGTGAAATTTTGTGCACAAGTCACATGGTACGATAAGAAGGACATAAAGTATACGTTGCATGCCTTTTTATCCTGGAAAATTGAAATTTGTTCCGATATCACCAAATCAAAGTTGCAAAATTGGGCTTGTGAACTTCAAAAAGTGACCATTTTGACTTTCAGTCATGCTCACTCAAGCGTGACCAAGTGATATCCACTGAATTTTACATGAAAGGTAGCCGAGAAATACAGCTACATGATCCTGTATTCAGATTTCCTCAACGGTTCCTGATTCATAAATTACAGAGGTTTGTTTTAGGGGAAACTTACTTTTTGTTTAGTGTTTATTTAATTCAAGCATGAAAGAGACTATGATTTCCTCACTCATGTTTTAACCTCTTCGAAGGAGCTTTGGTCTTTTTTTCTCTTCCTCTCCACTCTTGCTCTGTTTTTAGCAACTGTTTGTCAAATATGATCTTTGAATATTTTAACATTGAACCTCCCCCTTTTTAAACAGAATCCTCTCCAGCGTATCGTTTTGAACGGCAGACTGTTTATCTGGATTGGTTCTACATTAGCTCAACGATCAGATGCACGTCCTATTCATCGAACTTGAGGTGGAACGCAAGCGTCAACATTACGGGCAGTCGAGGGTCTTGCGAAGCAACTCAAAGAACTCATTCACATACAATAGCTTTTCGCAATCGAAATGCACATTTCTCCGGGCTCTCTCCTCTAACATCATATCGTGCATCAGTGCAACTTGAGAAGTGGAATGGAAGAAACTGGATCCAAACATCAGAATCACCTCCTGTCACATTCATCACTCCTGCTTCAGATCAAAGTAAGTTTAGTCTTAATAGCTAAAAGAAAAATCCTTTAAAAAACACAGCAAATAGCGAGATAGAGTTTAGAGTGTCTGGGCAGAAGCTTTACTTCTGATATGCCAGGTAGAGGGGGTTAAGATATTGGCGCGGTTAAGTTTTTTTAATACATTTTCATTTTCACCCCCAATTTTTGGTATATCTTGTCAACACTTTTTAATTGTACATTCTGTCCCGATTTTTGCTGTATTTTTTTATTTCTGTATTTTTTTTTTGCAATAGTTCATAACAAACCCTCTAGATACAAGCCCATCATGCCTACATTTTCACAGATTTAGACCTTGCAGCATGCATTATTTCATTAAAAAAAACCCAACTTCTTCATCAGACGCCATTTTGACTGTGTAAGTAAGGCTGAAAAGTCAAAATACTACTATAGACTACTTCACGAAGATCACTTCATGAAATAACAACTTCTGGAACAGATGATCTTGGCTCTGGCTATCTAAATTATAGCGTAAGAGGTCAAAAATATTTACTTCTTTACCTCAGAATATTCACTCCTGTTCTTTGGGAGTACATGCTATATGTAACCGTCACTTATTGTTTTATTTTGTTATTCCTCTGCGGCAATTTTGCAATAGCTCATACCGAAATGCCTAAATACATCATTTTCTCCCTCATAATTAGACCATAACCCATGAACAATTTCATGACGCGTCACAGCTTCTTGAACGCCATCCTGGCTTTGCAAGTTATTATTGAGTTCAAGATAAAAAAGTCTCTATTTCTGTATCTTTGGGAAAATGCCCTGTCATCTAATAATATCCTTCTTTAGATCTGTCTTTGATAGAGTATATAGATACCGTTATTAATATGCAAATTAGTGGATATTCTTTTATGCTATGTCGTAAACTACATGACCTATTATTCTCATTTTGCACCCATTATGCTGGATGCTTATACGCGGAGAAGACAGAAGAAGCAAATTTAGTTTCTGCATAATGAGGACATCCTTCATATTATTTCACGAAATGAAGGAATAAAGGAACGAGTTAAACACCCCCCCCCCAAAATAAAAAAAGGAGAGAGAAAAAAAAAAAGCAATTGGAGGATATCGGGCACAGACGCTCCATTGAACAACGCCCACGAAGTACTAATTGCTAGAACTATTCTGTGAAATAGAACATGGGCATCATCAACTGTTATCTTAATGCGGTCATCCAACCAACGTGCAAAGAAACTCACTAAAGCAGCCTATCGAGGAGCCTTCCGGGTAAGAAAGAGCTCAAAAGAATCTTCGTGCTTAACGGCGTGACAGCCAAAAAAACATGCCTCTAGAGTTGGACTTACTTAAAATAAAATTCATGCCCCCCCCCCCCCCCCCCCCCCAAAGAGACAAGTCTGAAAGACTATCGAAGGATGAAACCTCAGTAGCAGCAGTGGAGCGGTTTTGCGGCAGCGGCAGCGGCGGCGGTTTGCCGCTAAACTCTGCCGCAGCGGCACGCTGTGCACACTGGAGCGGTTTGCCGCGCGTAATATGCAAATTAGATTGTTGCCCTTGGGCACCTGCAGTTTACTAGTAATCAATTACATAATTATCATGCACATGTATACCGTGAATACATTCCCCATGGATCTGAGAATTTACAAAATCACTTTTCCAAAACGAAACAAACAATAAAGGAAATCAAGGATGCGTAACATGCAAGAAGACTATTGGACAATCAGTACTGAAATCTCAGCTTTTCAACTTTTTGCTTAAAAAAAAAAGAACACTTTCAACACAGACTGTTCAATGAAACTGTAAAATATTCCTTGTGTTACTGATATTGGTATGCACGCAGAAATTATTGCATCGGACCACTGCCATATATACTGAGAAGGCGGTACATAAAATGTGTACATCCAACACCTCAATATCTCAAATATGATCTGCGAAAGTCACATTTTCCTTGTTTTTGTTTTATTGGGTTTTTTTTATTTTTTCTTTTTATACAAAATTAGTCAGCATCCAAAGTAATGATATCTTGTCTTGTTTCATGTTAACGAGAAAATGAGTAGTATTTTTTTTTTTCTGGTGTCGGCAAAGTAGTCAACTGTATGAAAGATGAGCTCTTAAAAAAAGAGAAAAACCAGCAACATACTTCTTTACTTGTCATTCCAATCTTTTACCATAGAATAGTATACCGGTATTATGATATATATACACAGATATATATTTAGATCATCATGATTGTGTCATTCATTTTCATGTGCATGTTTGTGTAATTTTGTACTTCATAACTCACTTTTCCTACTGCGCCTTGAGCATGTTAGTCATGTGGAATTGGCACATTCAATGTATACTGTATTATTATTATCATTATTACCGATGAACTCTATATGGATGAAATGTTAATGTTTGATTTGATTTCTGTCACAGTTCATGCTCTTTTTGGAAGTGTCATAGTTACAAAGGTGAGGGGATGTTTTAGGGAATATGCCTACCATTCACTCTCCTACTCAAACCTACTAGATCTACGTATGTAGAGTATAATGTAATCCACAAACGGCCCATAATAAACTCGCCCACATACTGTACTCCCAGCTATGGAAAAGCAAGAGTAGCATTTTCACTCTCCACAACATGTGTTTTATATTATGCATGGGGAAGAAATTAATGGCCGTTTTGCATCCTCTTAGAAAAAACAAACAAACACAAACAAAAACTACACACACACACACACGCGCGCGATGTCAGTTTGGATTTCAAATTCATACATCTGCATTACACCATCAAATCTACGCTTTCAGAAATCTGGATAGCATTTTTTCCAAGTGAACCACACAACTGTTGGGTAAAGTGATTACCAAAAGCCAACTGAGGTCGGTTTTATCTTAAGCAAGTTTTGTGGCCTTGCACTAAATCTTTTCTTCGAAATTTAACCACCGAATGAAAACATTAGTTAACAGGAATTTTTTTTTAAACAAACTTATGTCGGTAAATGACAAACATCACTCGAAATACACATCAAACAATGTACATACACTAATACAAACCACACATGTCAAATTTAGCACTCGAGACACTAATTCAGGACAATTGTTCCAACATAAAATCTCATTTGATGTGATCTAATATGGCAGTCTGTTGCAGAAATAAAGTACAGTGTATACATAATACTGTTGACATTTGCGAAGGGAAGTAATATAGCACATTCACATGTAAAATGAAAATTCACAAGATCTGACACTGTATGAGCAACTTTGTAAATCTGAATGGATAGACATGAGTTGTCAAAACAATACAGTAATGGTAGTATGGTACTGGATTTTAAGAATGATTGAAGTACATGTATGATAATTAACACCAATGTAATTTGTATCTTGGACCAATTTTCTATATCGTAAGCATATTATTCTCATCTCCTACATCTGAAAAAAAGAAGAATTAATTCAGTGCAAATTCCCAGCAGAATTACATACTTTACAACATAAAACAAATAAGTTGTTTACATTTCACTTTCAGACCTCATAAGGACCAATCTTTCTAAGTAATAAACAAAAAGTATTTGTATTACATGTACATGGGTCTTGGGCAATCACCCCCTGGGCAATTACCCCGGACCCTTCCCCTGGTTCTAATCCTAATCCTGAACCTAATCCTAACCCTAACCCAAACTCCTAACCCTTGACCTAATCCTAACCCTAATCTTTACTCTTACCTCACCACTAACCAGTATTTAGTCAGGGGGATACGCATGTACACGTAGGACAGGAAAAACATAGGAGAGAATAGGATTGAGAGAAAAGAGCAGTACAGAGTTCATCCAATGAAGTGAGCAAGAAAGAGCAGATACATAAGGGTGGATGAGGCTTGAGACTTTCAATGATATGGACATGTATTGAAGTTACAAACACAAACACAAGAAAATCAGGATAAACAAAGGAATACAACAAAAATGGGCACCTAGGTGCTTACATGGTTCAATTTAGCTAGTCAGAACAAAATCAAGTAGCAAACAGAACAGCAACATATTACGCATATAATGCAATGACCTGCTATGAGTTATCTGACATCAAATACTAATTTAATGCAAGGAAGGTACAAACCGAGTATTCAAGATTATACATGTAATGAAAATAATATTCGATGCCATGTCAACATTCATAGATTTGGGTTTCAAGATAAACTTGAAGCTTTCAAAAATCTGTAGTAACATGCTTCAGGTACACTATAAAGTGCTTGGTCTACTGCTAATCATTTTACTCATTGTCATGCAGCATAATACAATATTGCATCCATACTCCAAAGTCAAATACACACATGTGACAGGTACTATGTAGGTACATAGTGAAAAGGTGGAATTTCATCACATTTTTGAATACAGTGACGTGTAGTATGTTGGCTACTGGCCTACCTGGGAGCAATGCAAAGAATTCTTGTGTTGTGGACCTGTACATGTATTATGCTATCACATTTCTCCTGAGTTGAGTTCTTACTGCGAAGTGATACACAATAGCCTGCCTTGTATGATAATCATGAAGAACTTGATCACTTCTTACGAACATAGATGAAATTGCGTGGGGTACATCTTCACTACTCAAGTGATACATGAAGGATGCCAGTTGAAGACAATTATATCTTGTGTTTTCAAATTACCATTCACATTATAAAGACTGAAAGTAGTTTGATCCACAATATCTTGGTTAAATTTACTATAGATTTTTTTTTCATTACCATGGCAACACATTAATTACATGCCACATTTACCTGTAATAGTGGCCACATATGCCAAGTTCTAGGTCAACTCCTAAAAAAGCAAGAGAGTCGTTGTAACTTGGGTTGGAACCAGGTGCAAGCATCATCATGGTTAGCAACAATACTGTTGACAGATATTCAGGCCAGGTGAGGTCATTTAACGGCCCTTTAGAACTAGTCTCCATGGCAATGTCACAGTTTGGTGCGATCTATACATCCCTCGTCAACTTGTACACATTATGTGTGGGTGTGGTGTGTACTGGAATTAGCAGCTTTTCACATATTCGATACTTGTCTACATTATCATAAGTAAAACTAACTCCTTGAAAAGTGAATATATGTACATGTTTCAGAGAAGCATTAACCACTAATAGTATCAATATAAAGGTACCTTATCATGCATACATGGTACAGGTGTACAGTCAAAATACAACAATATCCAAATGGCAAATGGCTTGTGAAATAACATGGTCGCTGTTATGAGGAGATCACAATTAATGGGTCAGTGCTTATTTCCCCATAACATTGTATGTACTTCTCAAGCAAATGCTGTTTTATTATGCAGACTTGATATGGGAAGGGTGGAGATGATACATAAATGGTTGCATTATGGTTGACTCGGCAAATTTAGAAAATAAGGGATGGATGCCAAAGTTTCAAATCCTCCTTGTTTGTACAGGAGTCCCTTTTAAAATGGTCTCA